>NC_142877.1:70407500-71032500 GCF_051225735.1 Oryctolagus cuniculus | reverse complement strand
CACTCTCCAAATGGCCACAACAGCCAGTACTGGGCCAGGCCAAAGTCAGAAGCCAGGAGCTTCACCTAGACCTCCATGTGGGTGCAGGGACCTAAGCACCTGGTCCATTTTCCACTGCTTTAACAGGTGTCCAAGCAGGGAGCTGGATTGGAGGTAGAGCAGCTGGCACTTGAACCAGTGCCCATATGGGATGCCAGTACTGCAGGTAGTGGTTTAACCTGCTATGTCATTGTGCTGGACCCTTTAAGGGGGTATTTTAATCAGTTCTTGGTTAACTATTTGGTATAGACATTTCTAGAGGATACACTCCATTCCAAGAACTGCACTAGAAATGGAAGATTAGAAAATAAAATCTAAGAAGTGAGACCTTCCACCAAAGCTATTTAAATAGAGCATTCAATATTTCAACATCAATAAATATATATTGAGAAACTATATATGTTAGAGGCTGTTCTAGGCAATGAGAATAGAGCAATGAACAAAAAATCCTGTCCTCAGAATTTATAATCTAGAAGGAGAAAACAGTCAATATGAAATATGCAAAGATGTGATAAACAGTGTAGAGAAAAAAATACAGCGAGATGATTATGAAAATATGTGGATTACTTTATATAAGGTGTTTTTTTTTTTTAAGATTTATTTATTTGAAAAGCAGAATTACACAGAAAGGTTACGGGGGGGGGGGAGGGTGTCTTACATCTGCTGCTCACTCCCCGAATAGCCTCAATGGCTAGAGGAGGGACATTCTGAAGCTGGGAGCCTAGAGCTTCTTCCAGGCCACAGCAGAGAGCTGGATCAGAAGTGGAGCAGCTGGGACTTGAACTGGTGCCCATATGAGATGCCAGCACTGCAGGAGGCGGCTTTACCCACTATGCCACAGCACTGGCCCCTGTGAGGTGGTTTTAATAAAAGACTTCTAGGGGCTGGTACTATGGCCTACTGGGTAAAGCTGCTGCCTGTAGTGTTGGCACTCCATATAGTCACCATTGAGTTCCAGCTGCTGCACTTCAGATCCAGTACTCTGCCATGGCCTGGGAAAGCGGTAGAAGATGGCCCAAGTGCTTGGGTCCCTACACCCGTGTGGGAGACTGGGAAGAAGCTCCTGCCTCCTGCTTTTGATTGGCGCAGCTCCGGCCGTTGTGGCCAAATGGGGACTGAACCAGCGGATGGAAGACCTCTCTCTCTCTCTGCCTTTCCTTCTCTGTATAACTCTTTCAAATAAATAAATAAATATTTTTAAAAAATGAAAGATTTCTATATGGAAGTACTATATGAGTATAGGCTGAATATCCAGAGTTCTGTTACTGCACTTTTTTTTTTTTTTTTTTTAAAAGATCTATCTGAAAGGCAGAGCTACAGAGAGAAGGATAAAGAGATCTTCCATCTGCTGGTTCACTACCCAAATAGCTGCAATGGCTGGGACTGGGCCAGGACCTTCTCCCGAGTCTTCCACGTGGGCACAGGGGCCCAAGCACTTTGGCCATCTTCTGCCGCTTCCCCGGGCACATTAGCAGGGAGCTGGATTGGAAGCGGAGCAGCAGGGTCTGGAACGGGTGCAATGCAGGAACCCCAGGCAGAGGCTTAACCTGCTGTGCTCCAACACCGGCCCCTCAATACACTATTAAATTAAATCCTGTTTTTGACAAAAGGCTTTACCAGTGGGCTTTGTAATCATCTTTGGTAACAATTTATTCATGGTTGATGTTAAATTTGGATTTGGAAGTTGGAAATTCACCCAGAATCCACTGGAATAATGGCTTTGGAGGCCCTTCTTCTTTTTTTCCTTTTTCTTTTTTTTATTTGACAGGTAGAGTTATAGACAGTGAGAGAGAGAGACAGAGAGAAAGGTCTTCCTTCCGTTGGTTCACTCCCCTAATGGCTGCCACTGCTGGTGCGCTGCGCTGATCCGAAGCCAGGAGCCAGGTGCTTCCTCCTGGTCTCCCATACAGGTGCAGGGCCCAAGCACTTGGGCCATCCTTCACTGCACTCCCAGGCCAACAGCCAGTGCCCCAACTGGGACTAGAATCTGGGGTGCCGGCGCTGCAGGCAGAGGATTAGCCAAGTGAGCCACAGCACCGTGGAGGCCCCTTCTTTTGATAGGAGCAAAAATGAAATTTCTGGAGAAATCTAAATGTAGGTTATTTGGTTTTATGAGGTCCTATTTTCCAGTATGTATAAAAAGCCCTTCAGTGATTTCCTTTGTTGACTTTTTAAAAATTTATTTATTTATTTGAAAGTCAAGAGTTACACAGAGAAAGAAGGAGAGACAGAGAGAGGTCTTCTATCTGCTGGTTCACCCCCCAATTGGCTACAATAGCCAGAGCTATGTCAATCCAAAGCCAGGAGCCAGGATCTTCAACTGGATCTCCCATTCTCCTGCTTTCCCAGGTCATAGCAGAGTTGGATTGGAAGTGGAGCAGTTGGACTTGAACTGGCACCCATATGGGATGCTAGCACTGCAGGCGGCAGCTTTACCTGCTACACCACAGCACCAGCCCCTCCTTTATTGACTCGTTTAGGAGGACATTCCCTTCTTTTCCCCTATGGTCCAACATTAAACTCATAGACTAAGGGTGTTCCTAACTAGCATACACTAAGGATGCAGTTCTTGGGAGGGCAGTATCAAGGAAATGCCTGGGAAGTAGTCACACACTTGTCCCACAGTGTCCCTCCCTTGGCAGGCTGAACACCAACACTTTAGGCCTTTGATTATGTACCATCTGGTATTATTTTATGAGACAACAAGCTATAGAAAGCATAACATTATCTTGGGATTTAAGAGGCTTGGCTCTATTTTAAAAGTCATACGTTGTGAGGTAAACTACTTAATTCTCTTTCCAGGTTCCTGGCCTGTAAAAGGAGGGAATGAGGAATGGAGAAATACTGAACAATCAAATGACTTACATGCTAGGTCTGAAGCATCGAGTGTTTAGGGAATGGTGTGGACTGTGGCCAAAGAGCAGATGCTTATACAGGTAAAGCTCTTTCAATTCTAAAAATTATGACTATTGTGCTAATCAACAGACATGTTGATTTAGACTCTGGGGCAGCACTTTGTAATGTTTCTAGATTAGCAGATCTCTGAAGTCCTTTTCAATTCTAAAATGTATTATAAAACTGTAATGTGGGGTTGGCGTCATGGTGTAGCAGGTTAAGCAGCAGCCTGTGATGTGGACAAATTAAATAAGAACGTACATGGTTGTTAAAAGTTTTAAATGTCATTACCATCATTAACCAGATGCATAGTGGCTCTTATTTTTTTACTTTGGTATCTATTATTTGGTTTAGAAATATTTCTTGAATCAATGAATAGCTAAAGAACAGAAATTCATGTTCAGCAAAGGAAAAGAACTATGTAGATTTTTATATTTATTATTTTTATATTTTAAAATATTTATTACTTTTTTTTTGAAAGGAGGAAATAGAGAGAGAGGTTCCACCAGCTGGTTCATTCCCCAAATGACTGCAATGGCTGGAGCTGGGCTAATCAGAAGCCAGGAACCAGGAACTTCCTCTGGGTGTCCCACATGGGTTCAGAGGCTCATGCACTCGGGCCATCTTCTACTGCTTTCCCAAGCGCATTATCAGGGAGATAGATTGGAAGCAGAGCAGCTGGGACTTAACTGGCGCCCATATGGGATGCCAGTGCTGCAGTGGGAGGCTTAACCTGCTATGCCACAGTAGCAGCCCCAGAACTATGTAGATTTTTAAAAGACCATTAACACTTTACCTTTTTTTAGGTAAACTGCCATTGAAGTTCACATCAATTATTGACTGATATAAATCTCAACTAAGGATGAATTATCCAAATCTTGGCACTGAAAATACATAGTTCTTATATTGTCCTTTAGAAATTATATAGCCCAGTAGAAAGAAAATGCCCTGAGACAGAAATAATGTTAAAACCAACAACTTTGTGGCTCCAGAAACACTTGAAAATCTGACTTATTCTTTAAATCTCATTAAAGAAAAATAGCTACTGTCGCTCCCCATCTTCGTGGAGGAATGACACAGGACCCTGCGCTGTTCTTTTGTCTGCTCGGCCCTCCCCGGGTTTGCTGCTGGTTCTTCCTGGGTTGGCTACTGTCCCTTCCACCTCCGTGGAAGGGCGGTTCCCCCTGCCACTTTCCCCACTTCCGCAGGGGAGCGGCACACCGCCGGCCGGCTCTCTCGGGGGCTGCACAGATGTTCCCTTTAGATGTTCCTGGTGCATGTTGTCTCTCTCCTCCTTTATAGTCCTCTTCCGCCAATCCCAACTTGGCTGCCCACACGCCGAGTACGCTGCTCTCCTCCAATCAGGAGCAGGATCAGCTCCTGGAGGTCATCACTCAGGTTGGCAAAAGGCAGCTGCGTAGAAGCTGTTTTCTCCTCTCCCAGCGCCATATTGTGGGAGAGCAGATGCATAGAATAAGTCTTAATTCCAGTAACTTAGTCTAGTCCGAGTTGCTCCCCACAAGCTACTCTAAGAATCAAATCCTAGGGCACCAATTTGAGTCCTGGCTGCTCTACCTCTGATCCAGCTCCCTGCTAATGTTCCTGGGAGAGCAGTGGAAGATGGCCCAAGTAATTGGGCCTCTCTGCACCCACATGGGAGACCCTGAAGAAGCTCCTGGCTCCTGACTTCAGACTGGTCCAGCTCCAGTCATTGTGGCCATTTAGGGAGTGAACCAGAGGATGGAAGATCTCTGTCTCTCCTTCTCTCTCTGTAACTCTGCCTTTCAAATAAATGTTAAAAAAAAAGTCTAATCCTTAAAAAGTGATAAACATTTTTAAAACTTAATTTTTTCCATTAAAATATTATGTCAAAGTGCTTCTACATGGCTATAGTCAAATTTTTCCAAAATGCTGGTAACAAACAGTTCTCCTATATGCAAGTTTTTTAGTTACAATCTCCCAATCCCCCTTTTTCACAATTCTGTGATCTTAAATTATAAAGAAAGCTAAGTAAAAACACTTAACTACTGGTTTCTTATATCAAATGACTATTTCTCCCACTGAACACTTTCTGGAAGAGAATATACTTGATTTCTCCTTTCCACCTCCAAGTAGTATTTTAATAGCTAACAAAGTTTACTGTGTTCTCTTCTTATTCCCAAATAAAAGTCACTTATTCAAATGTCAGCAGAACCTGGTACTAATATGTTGGACATAATCAATGACAGAATTCAAAACTCCTGTGCAAACAAAAATTATTCTGGACTCTTATCTTGTTGAGGTCAGCCATTAGTAAGTGTCTGGCATGTAAAAGATTTTTTTTTTTTTTTTTTTTTTGACAGGCAGAGTTAAGACAGTGAGAGAGAAAGACAAAGAGAAAGGTCTTCCTTCCATTGGTTCACCCCCCAATGGCCTCTGCGGCCGGCGCACCACGCTGATCCAAAGCCTGGAGCCAGATGCTTCTCCTGGTCTCCCATGCGGGTGCAAGGACCAAAGCACTTGGGCCATCCTCCACTGCCCTCCTGGCCACAGCAGAGAGCTGGCCTGGAAGAGGGGCAACTGGGACAGAATCTGGCACCCCAACTGGGACTAGAACCTGGGGTGCCGGCGCCACAGGCGGAGGATTAGCCTAGTGAGCCCTGGCGCTGGCCAAGAATTTTAACATATAACAATGTATAGGTAAATCAAGTCAAGACATTACAATTGTATAAATCCCACTGGCAACAAAATATAATATATGTAACTGCTATTATGAGATGGATGATGGCTAAATTTAAAAAGAATATATTCAAAATGAAACTGGTTTTCCAACTAAAACATTATCCGATTTTAAAAATATTTATTTATTCATTCATTCATTTATTCATTTTATTTGAAAGAGACAGAGATTTCCCATTTGCTGGTTCATTCCCTAAATGTCTGAAACAGCTAGGGCTGGGCCAGACAGGAGACAAAAGCCTAGACTATAATCTGGCTCTTTCATGGTCCCTTCTAAGGCCCCCTTATTAGAAAATTTTACATCAATTTACACTGATAGGAAGCAGATATTGCATTTTACTAAAAGGACGATGGGCCCACAAGTTAATTATGGAAACTATTTCTCTTCAGATGTATTTTCCTAATGAATACAGTATAAACAGTAGAATGCTATACATTAAAAATGTTGGAGGAAAAAAAGTAATAAGAGGCCCTAACACTACCTCTTATATACTTTTTTTCAAAACAAAATTTCTGGGGCTGGCCTTGCGCAAGATGCCGCTTGCAATACCAGAATCCCATATTGGAGCACCAGTTTGAGTTCCAGTTGCTCCACTTCCAATCCAGCTTCCTGCTGATGTGCTTGGAAAGGCAGAGGAGGATGGCCCAAGTACTTGGGTTCCTGTCACCCTGTGGGAAATCTGGATGAGTTCCTGGCTCCTGTGGCCACTAGGGAGTGAACCAGTGGATGCAAGATCTCTTGTGTGTCACTCTGCCCGTTAAATAAATAAATAAATCTTTTAAAAAAGAAATCTAACAAATAGAAAATAAAACAAAGCTGTTCAAATGAATACTGCTTATCATATTTACTTTCTGATTTTCTTGCCTCTCTAGTAAGGAGAAAAAAAAAAACGGAAAATATTTCCATTCTTATTTATATTCTGCCAGGAAAGACCTTCTCTGTGAACCAGATTTCAAACCTAGTCAATGTATAACTTATAGATCATCAAACTATTGGCAGCATTTTCTCTATTCTGACCATATTTATAATGTTTCAAGTAGGAAAATTCTTCCCTTGCTCTCTCATGTATTAATATGGGTAGCAAATAAAACTTAACTCCAATTAATCACAACCTTTCACTGAAATATTCAAACATAATTTGACATACAATTTAAGGAAATCTTTTTCAGTTTTATTACTGTGGTTCCTTTCACTTTAGTATGTGATCACATCTTAGATTATATTAACAATTTATCAGTAATCTGACAAATGCAGAAGAACTAGTTTCTTTACAGATTTCTCAGCTGAGTCAACAAAGGAGCAAGGGAGTTAAGTAACCAGAAAGTGGAGGGACCAACAATATCTCAAAAACAGGCAAGAATAAATAATGTGGGCTGAAGAACACCCAGATTTTAGCAGCTCCTTCCAAAGGAGCTCCTCCATCTCATCACATCTAGCAACAACTCTATCAGCATGCATACAAACTCAAAAATGGTCTTGCACACATGATTAGATAAACGAGTATGGACATTAGCTTTATTATTTGCTATTTGTCTTAAGATCTGATTTAAGCATATTAATATGCGGCCTACTCCTAAAATGCTTGAGTTGACTTGCAGCAACAACCTATATATTTAAGATGGTGAAAACCAAAATTAAGAGGTTAGAAGCAGTATACCACATAGAAGGAAAAAAAAAAAAACTCCAGGAAACTGACATAAGGATAGTTAAGACAACTGGTAATTTCAGCTTTAGTCAACACCACTGTATGGATATTAAGGGCCTACCATACATAGCTAGTGTAGCTATGATATGCACACATCTCAGGATCCCTATTTTTAACAGGATGTTAACTCACCACTACCATCTAACATGGACCTATTTGGCTAAGATCTCACATTTTTTTCTTTTAAAGATTTATGCACTTGCAGGGAAGAGTGACAGAGAGGGGGTGGAGAAAGAAAGAAATCTATGTGCTGGTTCACTCCCTAAATGGTTGCAATTGCCTGGGCTGGTCCAGGTTGAATCCAGCAGCTTCGAAGTCCATTTGGGTGTGCCTTGCTGGTTGCAGAGGCCCTAGTACTTGGGCCATCCTCCACTGCCTTTCCAGATGTATCAGCAGAGAGCTGGAGCTAAAGTGGAGCCATCAGAACTCAAACTGGCACACTGATATGGGGATGATGGTGTCACAAAGCTGTAGTTTAACCCACTGTGCCACAACACTGGTCTCAAATGTATTAACAGATTAAGGCAGATATATAGAGAAGGTTTTATCTTTTTAACTCAAGAAACTGCTTTGGGTATCTGTAAGTTCATAAAAAAAAATGTTAGGACTTAACACTTCACAGTCTGGGATCTATGTATAATGTTCAACGCTACATGAGCAACACTTTTAACACAGACCTTGAATATAGGACACTTATTTGTTAAGCGAGTCAAAAAATCAGTTTCTTGCCCTACAGTGGGGTTGGCAAACTACAGCCTCAGGCCAGATCCCATCTGTTGCTTGTTTGTTGTAGATAGTTTTTCTGGAACACAGCTATTATCATAAAGTTTTACTGCAATGGAACCATGCTTATTCATAGCCATACTCATTATGTACTGTCTGTGGTTGCCTTCAGGCTACAATGGTTATGACAGAGACTGTGTGGTCAATAAAGCCTAATTTTTAAAAATCTGGCCCTTTCCAGAAAAAGTTTGTCAACATCTGCCCTACAGATGAGCGCCTAGAAGAGACAAAGATAGGTCTTTTCTATTCGGAGGTAAATGAGTTTCACCTCAAATACCAACTTAAAATACTAATGGCTATCTATAATTGAGAATGAGTTTGAGATCAACTCAGGCTCAAAAAGACTCAAAGGGAAAGAGTACAGTTCTCAACTACCAATATCTATCTACTGTGTTAACAAGGAGAAACTATGTTGTAACTTTAAGAACATCTGAATTATTTCTGTCACAGAATACTTTACTTTTAGTTTCTAGTACTATTTTTTGATAGCTACACAAATTAAATTACCTGCAAAACAGATGCCAAAAAAACCAGACCAAAAGACATGTAAAGAATTACTGAGAATGATCTACCTGAATGTTGAAGACTGGTTTCCAAAAGCAATGATTTTGGTTCTGGACTAGTTGATCTCATTCATTTTTTTTTTTTTTTTTTTAAGATTTATTTATTTATTTGAAAGTCAGAGTTCTCCAGGGAGAGAAGGAGAGGCAGAGAGGGGGAGAGAGGGGTGGAAGGAGAGAGAGAGAGAGAGAGAAAGAGAAAGAGAAAGGGGGGGTGCCTTCCATCTGCTGTCTCACTCTCCAATTGGCTGCAATGGTCGCAGCTGCACCGATCCGGAGCCAGGAGCCAGGAGCCTCTTCCGGGTCTCCCGCGTGGGTGCAGGGGCCCAAGGACTTGGGTCATCCTCTACTGCTTTCCCAGGCCACAGCAGAGAGCCTGATTGGAAGTGGAGCAGCTGGACCCGAACTGGCGCCCATACGGGATGCTGGCACTGCAGGTGCCGGCCCCTCCCTCACTCATTTACCAACTTGAGGTACCAGGAACATAACTGAATCCATCAATGGATTCAGTGTTTAAGGTCATTATGAGGATGATAAAATAGCATTATATTGTGAAACTAAATTAAGAAGGTAAGCCTAGAATAAAATATCTAAAAACTTCATCGAGCTTTATAGATTAAGTTGGAAAGGACAAGTTGGGTAAAGTATAATTTACATTTAAAAATGGATATCAAATCTCTTAAATTTGCCAACTTTGATTCTTGAAGTGGTTAATCTAATATTAAAGCATTCATGTTGGGGCTGGCGTTGTGGTGTAGTGAGCTAAGGCTCTGCCTGCAGTGCTGACACCCTATATGGGCGCCAGTTCGTGTCCTGGCTGCTCCTCTTCCAATCCAGCTCTCTGCTATGGTCTGAGAAAACAGTAGAAGATGGCCCAAGTGCTTGGGTCCCTGCACCCATGTGAAAGACCCAAAGAAGCTCCTGGCTCCGAATCAGGCCTGCTTCAGCCGTTGTGACCATTTGAGGAGTGAACTAGCAAATGGAAGACCTTTCTGTCTTTCCCTGTCTGTCTCTGACTCTTAGACAAATAAATAAATCTTGGAAAAAAAAAAAAATCCATGTTGCTGAGGCTCTGAAGTTTTTCTTCAAAATATTTTTTGGAAAAAATCCTTTGATGGCCAGCAAAAACATTTCTGATCTAGAACATTTTAGAAATGTTCTGTGTCTATGGGAAGTTATCTGTATGATTCTTTAAAAAGTTTACATAGTCCTCGTACATATCAGATTTCATTCAATCTTCAGGACAACCTTATGAAGACAAGGTATTGTCTTCAGCCAAGGATCTGAAATTAGGTTATTTACCCAAGGTTGCATAACTACAATACTGTAAAATTAGGACAAGAATCTAGACTGGTGTTATTCAACAGAATGTCTGTGGTCAGGATAATGTCCTATATTTACACTATCTAGTACAGTGTATCAAGTGATTGAAATATGGTTAGCAAACCTGAGAATCTCTAAACCACTAGGTTTTTGCCTGTGAAACTATGGGATGAAGCATCCAGAGCTTCAACACTTGCCTTTCTTTTCTCTCCAATATGCCTCTGATGAGAAAGTTTTCCTAAAATTTTTTTTTTTTTTTTTGACAGGCAGAGTGGACAGTGAGAGAGAGAGACAGAGAGAAAGGTCTTCCTTTGCCGTTGGTTCACCCCTCAATGGCTGCTGCGGCCGGCGCACCACGCTGATCCAAAGCCCGGAGCCAGGTGCTTCTCCTGGTCTCCCATGAGGTGCAGGGCCCAAGCACTTGGGCCATCCTCCACTGCACTCCCTGGCCACAGCAGAGAGCTGGCCTGGAAGAGGGGCAACCGGGACAGAATCCGGTGCCCTGACCCGGACTAGAACCCAGTGTGCCGGCACGGGAGGCGGAGGATTAGCCTATTGAGCTGTGGCGCTGGCTCCTAAATTTTTAATGGATACATAACAGGTAAGATTTTCTGTTGGAAGTAACAAATAAAATTTATATAGAAAAAGGAGTCATTAAAAGCTATCAAGCAACTATCAAAATTATTGTGAGAACTATAGAATCAAGCTCTGGGTGTACATAGCTATAAACATTCAAACCACATTAGAAAATTGGTCAGGTAAGGAAATTGCTGTCAAGGCTATCCACCAAGTCTGATTAGTTTTTTTTTTTTTTTTTTTTTTTTAAGACACTGAAGAAACTCTCTAAAGACAATCACCCCACACATCTGACGTGTTTAAGACAGATACGATGTTAGATGTAGTCTGGCTGTTACATGCTACAACCTGGGACAAGAAGCAAGGAGCTATGCCTAGGGTATTTGAAGAGGCAGTAAAACAAAGTCACTGATGGGAATTGTGGGAAAAGAGGTCTCAAGAGGTCAAGTTAAAACTTTTTTAAAAAAAGATTTATTTATTTGAAAGACAGAGTTACAGAGAGGCAGAGACAGAGAGAGGTTTTCCATCCATTGGTTCACTCCCCAAATGGCCGGAATGTCTGGAACTGAGCCAATCCGAAGCCAGGAGCTTCTTCCGGGCCATCCGTGTGGGTGCAGGGGCCCAAGAACTTGGGCCATCTTCCACTGTTTTCCCAAGCACATTAGCAAGGAGCTAGATTGGAAGTGCAGTGGCCAAGACTAGAACTGGTGCCCATATGCATGCTTCCGATGCAGGCTGGGGCTTTCACCCACTGGTCCCAGGAGCAGATCAAATTTAAATGTCAAGGCTCAAAAGCCTAAGAGGGGCAAGTGATTTTACAGCACTGTTTGGCCAAACCATTCACAACTCTAACATTAACATCAACAATCTCTCCCGTTACAGTAGGAAAACTGTGTGTCCAAGTTCTAAAAATCATCTCTGAAAAACTTTTTTTAAACTTTTTTTTTTAATTTATTTGAATTGTCAGAGTTACAGAGAGAGAGGAGAGGCAGAGAAAGAGAGAGAGGTCTTCCATCTGCCAAAGTCTGTCTACTAGATATCATTTTTTTTTTTTTTTTTGACAGGCAGAGTGGACAGTGAGAGAGAGAGACAGAGAGAAAGGTCTTCCTTTGCCGTTGGTTCACCCTCTAATGGCCGCCACGGCCGGCGCACCGCGCTGATCCGAAGGCAGGAGCCAGGTGCTTCTCCTGGTCTCCCCTGGGGTGCAGGGCCCAAGCACTTGGGCCATCCTCCACTGCACTCCCTGGCCACAGCAGAGAGCTGGCCTGGAAGAGGGGCAACTGGGACAGAATCCGGCGCCCCGACCGGGACTAGAACCTGGTGTGCTGGCGCCGCAGGCAGAGGATTAGGCTAGTGAGCTGCGGCGCCGGCCTTAGATATCATTTTATGTACCTTTTTGCCTGTAAACTGATTTTACCTAATTTAATACAGAAAAGGAGGGCCTGTGTTATTCCTCCGATCTCTAGAAATAAGATTCTTCAGGAATTCAATAAATTATTCATGATGTCTTACCTTCCACAAGTTATAGACAGAAAAGAGATACCATTTCCAAAGGGACGTTCTTTACAGGGGGAAAAGGAGCTATCGGAGATGCTTTTCTACATCCAGAATTTAATTCTACCATCAAGGGTGCTCAAAAATGTTTGCTGAACAAGGTAAATACATCAGTGCCAATGTTGTGGTGTAACAGGTGAAGACGCCACCTGTGGTGCCGGCATCCCACATATGGCACTGGTTCTTGTCCTGGCTGCTCCATATCTGATCCCAGCTCTCTGCTATGGCCTGGGAAAGCAGTAGAAGATGGCCCAAGTCTTTGGACCCCTGCTCCCGTGTTGGAGACCTGAAGAAGCTCCTGGCTCTGCATCAGGCCTGCTCTAGCCATTGTGGCCATCTGGGGAGTAAGCAAGCACATTAAGACCCTCTCTCTCTTTCCTTCTCTCTGTAACTCTGCGTTTCAAATAAATGAATATATCCTTAAAAAAAAAAAAGATAACTACATCAAACACAAAAGGTTTGCTTTCATATATTTTAGCTAATATCATACTAAGCACAGCTTATGAGCTGTTAGATCAGAGGTACAAGAAGTCGTAAGTGAGGCACTTTGGTACTAGGAGATAGATAATAACTCCAGGATAAGGAAAACAATGCCACATTATTATAAATAGCTATTTTTTTTTCTTAAACAGTTTACCACCCCACAAGAATGGGTAAGCATTTTTAAAAACATAATTTACAGTCTGTTTCAATATAAAGTAGAATTCAGAAACAAAATTAGTATCTTCCACAAGAGGAACAAATGACTACAAAAACGCTTCTTTGATTTTACAATTAACTTCATAACTAGGATTGAATGCCTAGCTTAATATGACTTCCCTAAAATGCATTTGAACCCACAAGAATGCTGATTTTAATGTTAAAAAGATTTTTGTTTCTTTACTTTCATTTTATTTGAAAGGGAGGGGTGTGGAGCTAGAAGGATGGGGGAATAGGGATGGACACAGACACAGAACTTGAGCAGACAAGTGCTTCTGTCTGCTGATTTACTCCCCAAATGTCTGCAACAGCTGGTACAAGGCTAAAACTAGAAAAAGGGAACTCAATCCAGGTTTCCCATCTGGGTGGCAGACACCACCATAGGTGCCTGGAGGCAGGAGCCTCAGTCAGGTATCAAAATCCTGATAATTCAATGAATTTAACTGTAAATTATCTTTCATTCCAAGCATCTCAACCAGTATCTTAAGCAATAGTTCAAATACTTGCCCCTTTAATAATCTTTTAATTTTTATTTATATTTTGATCACTTTATTATTAAATGATATTAAATACTTTTAAATTTCAACTACTAAACAGCACTTTGAATAGTGAAAACACAATATATTGTCATAGTCGAATACTTTCTTTAAAAATACAATTCTAGTCCTTATAACATTTAATAATTTTAAACCTCAATCTAAACAGTAGTTTAAATTAGCAACTTAACTAGCCATACTATATTGTGTAGCTGACTATGTTATAACACTATTTTTGACAAACAGTTCTTCCTTTTATAGTCTACCCTCTTTAGTTTATTCAAAGATGTGATTAGTATCCAGTAAAATAAGGTCCACTTGGGAAAATAAAAGGCATGTCATACTTCACTGGAAGCCATTAATAATGTTTACATATGGCTTTCACATATAAATAGCATATAATTACTTACTTGCATAATTACTAGATCAGTGAGTACTTTTTCTTTTCTTTTCTTTTTTTTTAAAAGGTAGCTTCTAAATAGTTTTGTCAACTCTACCAGGGAAGTCAGTATCCAGTATGCATTCTTGAACATCAATATATATACCAAACAAATGGATAAAGGCAATAAAAATTGAAGTTTGAGTGTTAATTAGGCTGCTATAGTAAGCAGAATATATGAGAGGAAAATATGGAAAAATGGATAGGTATTTCCTGTAATCAATTCTGAGTTTCAAAGCAACTTCTTTAGATATTTGTGAAGAAAGTTCACAGAAAATGGAATTAACAGATAAATTTTATAGGTGCAAAAATTTCAAAATTCACATATAAGTACTTCTTTCCACATCACAACTAAGGGTTTTTAAATAGAGATTGCATTAGTTCTATTCTCTAACACTTCTAATCTGCTACTGTACTCTTATTTTACTATTAAATACATTATATAGTTCTTAGAAATCTTATCAACTGGGAAACAAACTGTATTTTATAAAATACTTTAAATCTTTAAAAAAGACACGAACTTTCAATATTAAAACACTTTTAAAAATACTATTTGCCAGGTACCAATATACACAGATGAATCTTCACCATTTCAAAATATTTAACTGGATTCTGAAACTATGAAATTAGGTGGCTCTTCTATAAAGACACATCACGGCCGGCGCCGCAGCTCAATAGGCTAATCCTCCGCCTGCGGCCAGAGGCACACCGGGTTCTAGTCCAGTTGGGGCGCCAGATTCTGTCCCAGTTGCCCCTCTTCCAGGCCAGCTCTCTGCTGTGGCCCGGGAGTGCAGTGGAGGATGGCCCAAGTGCTTGGGCCCTGCACCCCATGGGAGACCAGGAGAAGCACCTGGCTCCTGGCTTCAAATCAGCGTGGTGCGCCAGCCGCGGCGGCCATTGGAGAGTGAACCAAAGGCAAAAGGAAGACCTTTCTCTCTGTCTCTCTCTCTCTCTCACTGTCCACTCTGCCTGCAAAAAAAAAAACAAAACAAAAAAAAACCTTTGCAACCCATTTCAGATCCATTTCTTAGATACTGTGAAACACAAAAATATCTGCAAACTGAAAGTTTTATAACTGATATACCTGCAACATTTGGCCTGATACAAATTTCTATAACAGTAAAACTTCACCTAACACTGATAAAACAGTATTTATATTCTTTATTTATTTATCCTATTTAGTGAGACTACTCGTTTCATGTCAACAGTATTTTATTACTCTTATTATATCCAAAAACAAATCTTTTTCTCAAATTCTGAACTCCAAATACCTAGCACAAAGGGTGATAGGTAAGAGATTACAGCCCTATCATCCATCTCACAAATATCTACTAAAGCAAAGCACTTTCTGGAACCTACTTCAGTTTGTTTTGTTGCCCACCATGATTCACGGTTAGCCTGATCTAAAACTAATCTAAAACGTACCCTTTTGTTATGATGCACAGATTCCATCTCATTTTTACTATGTTTTCTAACTAGTAGACACTAAGATCTTTCATTTCTTCCTCTGACTGTATAAGCACTCATCTATTATTTGGATATTTTGAATGCTATTTACATCTCATATTGATTAACTTTCTGTGCCTTTGCTGAAAATCTTCTGCACATAATTACTAAATTTAATCCTAATATACAGTAACTGAGACCAATTAGCTCTCAATAACATGTAGTCAGATGAACTAGTCCTCAAGAGACAGATGTCCTACATAAAAAAATTGAAGAATTACAGTTGGACATAACACTTTAATAATTAGTGTAAGAAATAGCTTATGATGAGAATAGATAAGGACAAACATTGCAAACTTTAAACATTTTTTTCAATTAAAGTAAACATTTTTAAGCACTTGCCAATTACTCAGCCATTTGAGTTAGTGGTGGCAAAGTGAAAGTATTCCTGTCCTCCTGAAATACTTCAGAGAGAAAAAGATGTAAACAAATAGACAGATATAATTACTGATTATATTAAGAGATCTAATGTCGAGAAAGTAGCAAGTACCAAAACTCAGAAATTGGTAAAGGGTTTGCTGGATCAAAATCGGAAAGTAGTACAGTGTGGTTTGAGCTTAGCAACAATGGAAAAGAGGTAAACCTGTGAAGTAAGCAAGAACTGGATTATTCTGGATCTTGCAGGATGCAATAAGGAACTGGCTTTCATTTTAAGTCATTGGGGGAAAAATCGGGACCAGAGAGTATGCGTGATCTGACTCACATTTTTAAGAGATCACTTTGTCTTCTGGGTAGAGCCTGACATGAGGAAAGACAAAAACGGAAACAAGTTGTGAAGCTCCTACAGGAGTCTAGACAAAGATGACTGTGGCTTAAACAAGGGTGGCATCACACAAACAGGATTTGAGGGCTCTAAACAGTAGTTTTATTAACAGCCATTTAGTCAAACTTTCCTGAGATGAAGATAAGATTCTGTAAAGCAGAGTTAACTAGCTCATGGTTTCACGGACAGTGCCATCCAGAGAGACCTGAAAACTAATTCACCTAGGTCAATGATCACCACTAAACCATGCAATTTAAAGACAGCAGAGTGAAATCAAAGGCCTAACCAGCACTCTAAAAAGGTGCATAATTTCTCACAGATTTAGTCTCATGGCCAAAGGAATCAGCTCAAACTTTTAAGGATAAATGAAAGTGTCTATTTTGGGGACTTGCAGGTTTAGACAAAAGTACGTAAGGGTCTGCTGGGGAATAACAGCAGCAAAAGTGTTGTCTATTCAAACTGCTCAGTGAAGAAACATTAAGACCATAACCTCTAACCAACAGATGATGACAATTTATCCCCTACACACTACCCTCTGGCAGATGAGATCTATTCATCACTTAAGCAACACAAGTGCTTTTCAAAGCGACATATATAATTCATGCTTAACCAAACCTGTAAGGTGCACAGCTCTAACAAGCAGCCCTGCTTATTAGAATGAAAACTTCTTAATCACCACCCACACACTCCTTGCTCCTTTCTGCTCTATTCTCTGTCCTCTTACTTCTTCACTGCCTATCATCACCATCACCACTTTAATCTAAACAATACAAGTGTTATGAATACTTTTCTATCCATAGAAGTTTGCAAACCCTGTCTTATTTTTCTTTGTTGGAAGGATGATGAAGTAACGTGATAATGCTCTTTGAAGAAAAAAGGCACAAGTATAAAAAAAGCTAAAATAAAAGGGATTTCATGCATTTTTTCCCAACTAGGAACTAAAATTGCATGAACAATAGCCAATGGCAACCTTGTGACTAATTTGGATGACCTGGACATAAAATATTATCTCAGTATGTTCGCTAATTCAGAACTGCTAGAACAGCTGAGCAGTTAATTATTTAATATAGGGAGCACTAAAGCTTTCTATTCCCTCCCTTAGTGGGATTAGTTCATGTAGGCAGAAGTTCTGTAATGCTTAATCCCTGAAGTTAGCAATTTCAATTTATTCCTTCCCTAAACCCCTCCACATCCCTTCTTCTTCCAACATCAACCCTGTTCGTTCGTTCTTTCGTTCGTTCTTTCTTTCTCTCTCTCTCTCTCTTTCTTTCTTTTGACAGGCAGAGTGGACAGTGAGAGAGACAGAGAGAAAGGTCTTCCTTTATCGTTGGTTCACCCTCCAATGGCCGCCGCGCTGCGGCTGGCGCACCACACTGATCCAAAGGCAGGAGCCAGGTACTTATCCTGGTCTCCCATGGGGTGCAGGGCCCAAGCACTTGGGCCATCCTCCACTGCACTCCCTGGCCACAGCAGAGAGCTGGCCTGGAAAAGGGGCAACTGGGACAGAATCCAGAATCCGGCGCCCCGACCGGGACTAGAACCTGGTGTGCCGGCGCCGCAAGGCAGAGGATTAGTCTGTTGAGCCGTGGTGCCAGCTAACCCTGTTCTTTCAGTGATGCTGAAACTCAATATTCTTTCCTCACAGAAATACCCATTTTATTATCCATTGGGAAAATAACTGACCCTAGATTTCCTAGAAACTAAATTCAGTATAAAATGTAATTTGCCCTTATTTCTTATTACTTTCACAGTCTGAGACTGACTGCCTGATCCAAACACAGGCTAGCCTAAAAAAAATTTTTTTAAAGGTATATTAACTTATTTGAAAAGCAGAATTCCAGAGACAGGGAAAGAGATCTTCCATTTGCTGCTTTACTCCCCAAATAGCCACAATGGCCAGGGCAGGGCCAAGCTGAAGCCAGAAGTTTCATCCAGGTTTCCCACGTGGGTGCAGGGACCCCAGGACTCAGGCCATCTTCTGCGGCTTTCTCAGGCCATTAGCAGGGAGCTAGATCAGAAGTGGAGGAGCCAGGACTCAAACTGACGCCCATATGAAATGCCGGCATCGCCCTGTCCTAAAAATTCTTTAACATATGGAGCTGTCCTCATGATGTGAAGTTTATAAAAAAATTATTTAACAAGGATTGCCACATTATTGTTAAATAAGGACAAAAAAAAGAAACAGTACTCTTCCCCAAAGGTAAGAACGTGATCATTCCAGAGTTGTTTTCAAGTATCTAATTAAGGTAGGGAACACATCAAACTCAGGTCAGATATTAAAACAAAGAAAAGTAGACTTGTAAAATAATAATTACCATGGGGAAGGCACTTGGTGCAGTGGTCAGATGCCACTCGGGACAGCCACATCTCACATCAGAGTGTCTGGATCAAGACCCAGCTGGGCCTCTGAATCTAGCTTCCTGCTAATGTAAATCTTGAGAAGCAGCAGGTTCGGGTGAGGCACCTGTTGGGAGGCCTGGATTTAGTTCCAAGCTTCTGGCTTCAGCTTGGCCCAGCCCCAACTGGGCTGTTATAGGCACCTGGGGAGTGATCTAGTGGATGGGAGATCTCTCTCAAAAAAAAAAAAAAAAAAAAAAAAAATTTAAGAAATTACCTCATCTATTACCGTGACCAAAATTAAAGACTGCAGGAATTAAATCTAAAAACGATAATAAAAGAGTTCAAGGGCCAGCGCTGTGGCTCACTTGGCTAATCCTCTGCCTGTGGTGCTGGCACCCCGGGTTCTAGTCCCAGTTGGGGTGCCAGGTACTAGTCCCGGTTGCTCCTCTTCCAGTCCAGCTCTCTGCTGTGGCCTGGGAGGGCAGTGGAGGATGGCCCAAGTGCTTTGGTCCTTGCACCGGCATGGGAGACCGGGAGGAAGCACCCAGCTCCTGGCTTTGGATCAGCGCAGCGCTGCCCATAGTGGCCATTAGGGGAGTGAACCAACGGAAGGAAGACCTTTCTGTCTCATGTCTATAACTCTGTCAAAAAAAAAAAAAAAAAAAAAAAAAAAAAAAAAAAAAAAGAGTTCAAGAAAAAAACACTGCCTCACATTTATCTGTGGATGTGGTTCTCTATCTCCCCCACAATAAAAATATAAACAATTAATCAAGGGTACTAAATATTAAGCGTAAAGTACAGAAAAATGAGTAACTCAGAAAGAACATATCACAAAGACTGTTTGGGATGTTTTAACAGCATTTTCAGAAAAACACAGGTATTCATTATATATCACTTCTTAAAAATTAGTATAATCACAAAAATATTTAAACTAGGAAACTATCAACAGCACAATAGTTGACACAGCTTTCCAAATTTCTAATTTCACTTAGCAGCTAGAATATCACTGACCTTAAAGGAACAGGCTCATGTTTTTGTACAAATATAGTCTAATACTCAAGTATGAGTAACTGTAGTCTGTCAGGCATTCTTTTCAGTACAAATGGTGTGCCATGAAAAACAGTGGCTTTTTACTAGGGACAATCATTATATTTCAATATATAGCCAAAATGTTTTAAGTATACTTCCCATCTTGTCACAATATATTAAAAAATATGTGCAAGTGTAAAAATTTAATTAAAAAAATTTTTTTTCCATTTCATCAAGGGCATTTAGGTAAAGCTTAATTGTGAGTAAATGGCAGTGAAGAATACAAGGACTATCTGGGGTGCCAACTTTACCTACCGTTGCTTTTGTGCCATAGGTGCAAATGTCAATGCAGTGAAAAGGTGAAGAACATCTTAATTAATTATTGTAAGAACAATTTTGCAGTTGGAGACTCCCTGAAAAAATGTCTAAGGAATCTCTAGGATTCCTTGGATCATACATTTAAAATCACTGAGATAATATAATTCATTTAATAGTTTAAAAAAAAAAACCACAATTATTCTCTTTGTCCATATTTACAGCTTAATGGGAATCTTAAGCAATGCTACAAGGGAATAAGAGCTTTATAGAACAAAAACTAATACTGCACAGCATATTCTTTTATGGTTTATAAAACATTTATGAATACTTCATTTAATCCTCAACAATTCCAATAAGTCTATGTCATCGTTTTCATTGAGGAAGCAAGGAAGTAGGAAAACTTCAGAAAAGTATACATTTTGCCTGAAAAACATTTTAATAAGAAATTAAACATACAAACACTGAAAACAGCCCCTCTCAGCAATACAGATTCAGTGTAATATTTCCAGTTTAAGAATTTCAAGGGCATGAGAAAACAGTATACAGTATGTAACATAATTCATCCCTACTCCTCTTTTTTATCTGCTTAATACAGAGTTCAAGATTGCAGAGTTTTACTATTGTTACCAAGAAGTTCACTGATAAATCCTAGAAAAAGTAGCTTTAGATATGTAGCACAGTGTAGTATTAGGATACCACATTCTCACTGCAACTTTGAAATTGAAGGTAACAAAAAATCAGATGAAGCATTATTTGACACCTAAAAATATTCAATAAAGTAGCTTATATTTATAGTCCTTTTTATTAATCAATACTATCAGTTCCATGAACTGAGAACTTAGTATAAAGTAACTGAAAAAACATATCCAATACAAGAAGGATAAATTCTAGAAGACATAATTAGAATTATTTTACCTAATGTTTTCTATTTCCTTTCCAGAAGCTTTGTCATAAACTGTTATTAAATACACAAAACATTGTTTGCTTTCATCTTTTTACCTTCCCACAAGGCAAAAAAGAAAAACAAGAGGCAATGGTAACTCACTATTGGGACAACCATTAGTTGTCTTTTTCAAGATAAAGTTATTTTATGATATGCTAAACAAGTTTTAAGTAAATGAGAAAATCTATTGAAAGAACACATTTACTGAAATAAATCTCAGAATAACTGTTGAAAATTCACAGAAGTTCTGTGATGCTTTATTCAATTGCTAAAAAAATTCAATCCCCCATCACTGGAAAAGATCACCCAGCAAGGATCTCAGGACAGCAGGTTCCAGTTTAAATTTAAAAGGTCTCACTGATATTGAATGTATATCAAGTAGCATAATGACAAGAGTAAAAGTATAAAATAGCATAACTACCAATGTAAGGTTTAGGAATCAGTTTAATATAAAAGTCAAACACCGAACATTAGGTAATTACTCTTCAGTTAGAGAGACTAAGATTCTTAATCTAGAAATAAATTTATTTCTAGTATTCAAGCACCTCATATATAATCAAACAATATTAAGCATAGCAATGTTTTAAAATATTGTCCTACTGTATAACAAAAAGGAAATGAAAACTCTGCAGTTGACCTTGCAAATGTTTTCACTTCAGATAAGTAAACTAAATGCTTCTTAAAACCAGTATATGTTCTTTAAACTTTTTCTCTAAATTTTAAAGTTCCTTGGAAATAGTTTTTAAAAATTTTTGATCTACTGACAAAAAGGGAAAAAACTTTCTTAACTGCTACTGAATCAATGAGTGTTGTGCACCATTCATCTGAGCAACATCAGGAATCAGCACATCACCATTAGGAAGCACGAAACATTAGTGGTACCTTTTGTTTGTGGTGAATTTTAAAAAGCAGCATAAAACTCCTGATAATTTTTCTTTGACTACAGGGTCTTCTACGACTACAGGGTTTGGTCTTACAACCCAGTGCTCAAGTGGGTTCAAATAAAGTACAATAGTTTATATATATATAGCAAGTCAGTTTTTACTGCAAATGGATAAATTCATTCCATTCTTTGTAGCTACTGCTTCTACTACATTTATGAGTTTTCCAAAGAACTAATAAATTAAAAGACCCAAGTCCTCAAATAGTAATTAGTACCTTTCCTATGAACACTGAAAACCATTAGCTTTCAACACAAGGGTAAGCCATGGTACTGGTCTCCCATTTATAGATGGCTGAATTTTTAAAAAGTCTGTACAATGCTACGATGAATCATTGCCATCAGCCAAAATGCCTATTTTTAAACTAGTTCTGAAAGAAATTCAATTTGAAAGGGCTAACAGTAAAAAGTTCAGGCTAATCTCTAAGCTTATGGAGTCCTTTCACAAATAATAGTAAAATAAAAAGGGCATATATTTAGGCACAACCCTATAAAATCTTAAGACAACACAGCCATACATAAGAACACAGTATTTTATTAGAATTGATACACGCTAATCAGTAAATCTCCTTGATATTCAATAATAAAGTTGCTTATTTACACTTTCAGCCAAAGAGACCTTTGTAAAATCAGCCAAAATCTCTTTATGAGCTACAATTTTATATACTGATTTCAATTCTCACTATCTAACAAATACTTAAACAAAAGGCAAGGAATGTGAACACGAGCTTCGCATCCAAATCTCAAGACTTTACAATTGAAATATATAAATTACCACATTATCCATCTCTGCATAGCACTTCCACCAATCTTAAATTACAAGATACGCTAGGAAAATTCCTTACACACATGGGTCAAGTTTTCAAAAAAATTCTTCACTATGCCTTGCTATACCTTCCTGACAAGGCAGCTCTTTACCATGGGGCTTTACTTTTATGTAGCTAAGAGAAATCACTGGAATTCTGTTTAGAAGATTGTTGTTGAGTATAAAATGAAAATCAACTTGTCAACTAAAAGATTTCGAAGACAATGTAGAAACATCTTTTTCAGAATCACACTGTTCTCTTCAAGTATCCTTCTTGAGTGTTTATCACCATTAATTCTGCAATTTCCCTACCCTCAGGATGCTTACGTTTAAGGGCATTGAGTGTCTATGTGCACAGCACCACACCAGTGCTCGAGGCATACAAAAGAACATGCAATCTCCACGGAGTTTCCCATTTAGTAGGATAACAAAAACAGACAATGGTAACTGAAGATAGGAAGTGATATGTGTCACAGAAAGGCAGAGAGATGACTTTCATGGGGTTGGAAGTAGGCGGGAGAAGAATGACAGAAATCACATTCGTGTCCCACACATTTTAAAATTAAACCAGGTTGGTATTGGGCTCTTTGGCTGTATTTTGACACCCAGCACATTAAAACCAAACTGGCTACAACTGTGCCAACGATCTTCTTTGGGGCTTCCTTAGATAAGGCAGCTTTACAATTTACTACGAATGTCAAACAAGAAAATGCAAATGAACTCTTAATGTAGTACAGATATGAACGCTTCAGGACTCTAAATAAAATTGCTGCATCTCTCTAGTATTACTTCTCTAACATTTTGTGATGAAAAACCAAAGTGGGTCTCTCACACTGTGTGATTAAGGCACCCCTCTTCTGGGGGTATGATGGGAATAGTAATAATAATAATAATAATAATAATGATGTGCTACATTTCTTCCTTCAGGCTGTCTATTATGGATAGCCTATTGTCCTAAAAGTTAGGAGACCCACTGATTATTTTATCTACTGTAGGCCTCAGTTTCCTCCTCATGACAGGGTGGGACTGAATGATCTAAATAATCCCTTCCGGCCCTTAAAAAAAAATCCCATGACTCCATTATGACTCAATTAATACTATTTTAAGAATTTTAAGAGTCAGTTTTTAAGAATGATAAAGGCTTTAAGTTAAATGAACATCTTCTTCTATAAGTTACTTCTTGCTAAAATAAGGTCCTGTGAGCAAGTCCAAATGGCACTCTACCAAAAAAAAAAGGGCTTAAAAGATGAACTTACGAATTAGAAATTTTTATTATAATGACTCCATATATATTCGATGTTTCCAGCAAAACAAAAATCCAATTTCACTGAATGAATTTAAAAACATTAAAATCTCCATCTTCACTTGGTGTCAACTTTCTACCCATAAAAATGTGACTTCCCGTTACTGTAGTACAGAACTGCTTCTATTCATACCAATCAGGAGTTCCAGGGCCAAAATATTTGTCTAAACTCTTGAAGAGGGTGGGAGGGACACCAGCGAAGGGGAAGCAAACCATCTGCTCAAACTCGCAAGGATGATCTTTTCTCCAAAAGGCATCCCCCCCCACCCCCCCAACTCCGCGCAGAAGAAAAAATCCGGGGGGCCCAGCTCACCGGGGGCGGGGCGGGGTTGGGTGGGGAGATTTCCAATAAAAATCCCTGGCGCTGATGGTCAGTTTCAGGATCAGACACACCGAGATGGCGAAAAAGAGCAGACGACAAACTTCCTGGATTTCCTCCCCCTCGCTACGAGAGAGATTTCCTCTTGCTGACGAAGGGAAAGGCCCCTTTAACAGTTTTTCTCTGCACCGTGGCTGCTGCCAGACTAGGTGGGGCTCCCTCCGCAGCCTTCCTCCTGCCACTTCCCGCAACAAATGGAGCGAGCCAGCCCCGTTTCAGGCAAACTTTTTCCCTGTCAGGCTCGAGCCCGCGGGGCGCCGGGGAGTGGTTTCCCCCGAAAGCTCCTCAGCCCCGGCTCGGGGCTGGGGGAAGCTGGGTGTTCGCAAACGACAACTTTCTGGTTTCCGTTCTAACTTCCACCCACACCCGGGAGGGAGCCCAGGCGGCCAGCGAGGGGGGCTCCGGGGCGGGGAGCGAGCCTTCGGGGAAACCGGCGGGGGAAGGCGGGCGGCGGGAGAGGCTGCGGCGGCCGCCGGCAGGAGGGAGCGGGCGGGGGGGGGGGTCCTCGGGCTCTCACTTCCTCCGCCATATTTCAGACATTTGACCCCTTCCGCAAAGCGCGCTGTTCCCCCGCGGCGGCGGTGGCTGCGGCTGGTCCTCGCCGGCCTGGGAGGCAGCGCGCTCACCGGCCGGGCTCGCGGCCCCCGCGCCACCTGCCGCGCGCCGAGGGGCCGCCGGCGCCACCGCCGCCACCGCCGGGGCCCCTGACCGCCCCGCCCGGCCCGCGCCGCACCCCACCCCAGCAGCTCCCCTCAGCCGGCGCCCGGCCCCCGCCCCGCGCCGCCGCCGTCGCTGCCTTCGGCGGCCACGCATGCACTCTGCGAACCTCTCACGCTGTCACCGGGTCCTCGCAGCCGGCGTCGCCCTGCGCTCCCTCCGGGTCACTGCTCCCGGCGCCACGGCGGTACTGCCGCTGCCGCCGCCGCCGCCGCCGCTCCGGCTGGTTTACACGCCTGACTCTGGGCGAGGTTTGGCGGTGTCGCCTTGACGTCAGGCGTTCAGCCTCGCTCTCGCTTCCGCCCGCGGGCGGGGCGCGCGGGTGCGCGGCCCGGGAAGGGGCGGGGCCGCGGGGCGGGGCCAGGGCGCAGGGGGCGGGGCCGCCGCGCGCCGGGTTCTCGCCGTCGGCCTCGCGCCGGCCTCCGGCGCCGCGCGAGCTCCGGCCCGGCACACGTGGCTCCCTCGCGGCCTGCGCTGCGCGGTGTTGCTCGCTGACCTCCGCAGGCTGGCTGGTGGGTGGAATCACGGGTGGGCCTCTGAGTGGGCTGCGGTGCAGATCAGGGGATCAGGAACCCTCCGGAACCCCAAAGATGTCTTTTATTGTAACCCAGAAATCAGTCGCCCAGGCCTCCAAACGTTTGGTGTTGGCGTGGTCCTTTGTGCTGGACAAAATAGCTGGGAAGTCACTGAGCCCCGGCGGAGGAGCCTAGTCCGGGGCACAGCCTCTTCATTGCTGGAATTTGCCTTTCTCTGGAATTGTGAAGTGTCTCGTTCACTGGATGAACTCTTTCCAAATTGCTTATGCCAAGCGCAGCTGGCAGATCAACCATCCCCACATAGGTTTGCACCTTGCACCCACAGCGATATTAAGCGAATGCAATAAATTGCATATTCAAATGCGTGACCCCAGTGACTTTATAGGATTGCCTGTAAGGTAGGTTTTTTTCATGTAACTTCAGGGCATCAGAAAACATTTTCTATTCCAAAATGCTTTGATCTCAAAAAGGGCGGGAACTTAACAAGGGAATTTGCCGTCGTTAGAGAAAAGATGAAACGCAAGTACCTTTGGTACAAAATTTGGAAAGTAAAAGTGTGATTGTTTTCACTCCTTTTAATCCTATATAGTAAGTGAAAACTAAGCTGACCTTAATGGTTAAAGGAATAGAGAAGAATGAACTATAATTATCTAAAACCTTTGTATGTGTGTTTTCTTGGTTATTTTACAATCGAGGTTAATTGGGTATGTTATGTATTTTGATAATTTCTGTTTCCCTAGAAACTTTTTAATGACAGTTTCCAGATCACATTTCATAACAATCTATTGGAACTACTATAAATTCTGAATGAATGAATTAAAAATAAATTTCAGTTTTCTACCTTATCAATTATTACATGAAAATTTGAAAGTCTGAAAGCCTGAAACTTTGGGCTCACAAAAAGCACTGTTACCTGAGTACTCATATGCATGGATTACAGGATTTTTTACACCAAAATAAGCTTACCTTTTAATCCATTTTCCATGAACTTTTTGAAGTACCCTCATACTGTATAGGGTTTTTTTTCCTTCTTTTTTTTTTTCCCCCAGTAACTGTGACCTATGGGCAATTGATTTCTTTCCAGAAAGAAGATTGAAACTAGGATTTTTAGAGTTTGAGAGAATGTGTGAAATGGCTTATTTAATAAAAAATACATTTATTCTCTATTAGATGGGAAATCATTGCATTTGTATTAAATAATCCTCAGTCTGCAGAGAGCACCAGAATCCGCGCCTCTTAGTGCTGCGTTTGCTTCTGAGCCCCTTGTTCTATGGATTTCCTTGCCATCTTCACCAGGATGTTCACTTGGCAGCTTGCATAGATCATGTGTGCAAACTGAACCCAGTTCCTTTGTCACCAAACCAGTTTCTCCTCCTTTTCCTTTGTGAATTGTATCACCACCTTTACAGTTACCCAGCCTTCAAGCCTGAAGCCCCTCTGCATTTTCTGAAATAACCCATCAATGACTTAACTATTAGATAGCAATTCAACAAGTTCTTTCACTGTGTTTCTCCTTTGCCATTTCTACTAAGACAACACTTGGCTTAGGTTGGCAAATTTCTCAGCTCCTGGAGTTTTTCATCCTGGTAGCCTCCGGTCTGTTCCTGGTGTGATCCATTCTTCACATTGTTGCCAGATGAATTATCATAAAGCACACAGAGAACATCACTCCCTTCCTCAAAGAGCCTTTGATTACTCCCCCTGCTCTACCAAAATAAAGTTAAAATCCTGTGTCTCACTTTTTCCTTTGACTTAAAACTGCTTTACAGGGTCCAGCGTTGTGGCGTAGAGGGTAAAGCCACCAGCTGCAATGCCAGTATCACATATGGGTGTCAGTTTGAGTCTAGGCTGTGCTTGCTTGCCACCTACTCCCTCCCTCCCTCCCTCCCTCCCTCCCTCCCTCCCTCCCTTCCTTCCTTCCTTCCTTCCTTCCTTCCTTCCTTCCTTCCCCTCTCTCTCTCTCTCTCTCTCTGTAGTTAAGAGAGAGAGAGAGAGAAAGATCTTCCATCCACTGATTTACTCCCCAGAAGCCTGCAACAGCCAGAGTTGAGCTGATCTGAAGCCAGGAGCCAGGACCTTTTTCTGGGTCTTCCATGAAGGTACAGGGGTCCAAGCACTTGGGCCATCTCCCACTGCTTTCCTAGGTCATAGCAGAGAGCTGGATCAGAAGTGGAGCAGCCAGGACTTGAACCAGCACCCATATGGGATGCCGGCACTGCAGGTTGTAGCCCCACACACTATGCCACAGTGCTGGCCCCTGCTCCACTTTCAATCCAGCTCAATTCTAATGTTCTGGAAAAGCAGCTGAAGATGGCCAAAAAAAAAAAAAGTTTGTACCTCTGTCATCCACATGGGAGACCCAGATGAAGCTCCTGGCTTCAGCCTGGCCCAGCCCTGGCTGTGGCAGCCATTTGGGGAGTGAACCAGTGGTTGAAAGATTGATCTGTTTCTTCCTCTCTGTATAACTCTGCCTTTCATATAAATAATGTTTTTTCTTAAACTACCTTTGTCAGAGTGGACTTTTTATCCTGCTCCCATCTCTAACCCATTTCATTCTGCCAAAACCTTCCTTGTTATTCAACATCCATCTATTTTCTCTAAAAAAAAAAAAAGCTTCTTTCCACTAATGTGGCCTCATGTTTTGAATTCCCCTGATACTTTATTGGTTTTTTTCTTTTGTCACTGGTGTTAGACCCTCCTATGAAAACAAGGGTTTTCAGATTTCTTTCTGTCAAGGGTCAGAAAGTAAATACTTTATGCTTTGTAGGCCAGATGATCTCTGTTGCAGCTACTCAGCTGTTGAACTCTGCATTTGTAGCAGAAAAGCAGCCATAGGCAGTACATTAAAAATGGATGTGGCTGAGGCACAGCGGTTAAGGTGATCCTTGGGATACCTACATCCTACTATCAGAGCTGGTTTGAGCCTGGTTACTCTGCTTCCGATCCAGCATCCTGCTAGTGCCCCTGGGAAGGCAGCAGATGATGGCCCAAGTGCTTGGGTCCATAACACCCTTGTGGGAGGTCCTGATGGAGTTTCTGGCTCCTGGTAACTGGCTCAGGTATGGCCCAGCCCTGACAATACAAACCTTGGGGGAGCAAGAGTTAACCATCAGATGGAGCATTTTTCTGTAACTCTGCCTTCCAAATAAATAAGCCTTAAAAAAAAAGGGACATGGCTCAGTATTCTTATGAAACTTTATTTACAGACCCTAAAATTTGGATTTCATGTAATTTTCATGTGTCATAAAATAAAACTCTTTTTTAAATAAAAATTATTCTATTTATTTGAAAGGCAAAATTAGAGAGAGATCAAGAGAGAGAGGGAGAGGTAGATAGATCTTCAATCTGCTGGTTCACTATCCAAAAGAGTGCAATGGCTGGGGCTAGGCCAGACCAGAGCCAGGAGCCTGTCTCCCACATGGTTGGCAGTGACCCAATACTTGGGCCATCTTTTGCTGCTTTCCCAAGCATATTATCAGGGAGCTAGATGGAAAGTGGAGTTGAATGGAAGCTTACTGTGGGATGCCAGTGTCACAGGCGGCAGCTTAACCCACTGTAACAAGATGGTGACCCCAATAGAAATCATTTTTTTGACCATTAAGAAGTATGAGAATCATTCTTAGCTCTTGGCAGCAGATTGGGTTGAACAGCTGGCCCATAGTCAGGGTCAGCTTCGTGGGCCTGTGACCCATTAAGTCTCACAGGGCCCTGTATGTAGACAGGCTCTGTGGTTTGATGTTTTAATGTCACTGTCTTGACTTTCTTTTTTTTTTTTTTTTTTTAATTTTTTTTTTTTTTTGACAGGCAGAGTGGATAGTGAGAGAGAGAGAGACAGAGAGAAAGGTCTTCCTTTGCCGTTGGTTCACCCTCCAATGGCCGCAGCAGCTGGCACGCTGCGGCCGGCGCACCGTGCTGATCCAAAGGCAGGAGCCAGGTGCTTCTCCTGGTCTCCCATGGGGTGCAGGGCCCAAGCACCTGGGCCATCCTCCACTGCACTCCCTGGCCACAGCAGAGAGCTGGCCTGGAAGAGGGCCCACCGGGACAGAATCTGGCGCCCCGACCGGGACTAGAACCCAGTGTGCTGGCGCCACAAGGCGGAGGATTAGCCTGTTGAGCCGCGGCACCGGCCTTGACTTTCTTAATCATTTATATGAGAAACCTGCATTTTCATTTTGTACTGAGTCCCACGGATTATGCCTGTACTGAAAGCTAAAATCCAGACCTTTTAAGATTGATGTAAATTTCTTTTCTTTTTTTTCTTGTAGGATGTATATTTCTTGTCTCCTTTAGTACTTGGCAGAGTGCCTTTCACACAGTAGGAATTAATAATGTAATGGTTGAACTTTCTGTTCCTTAAAGTGGCATGGGCTTGTGGAGAACGTGAGAGCCTGAGTTCAGCTCCATCACGTGTTAGCAGAGTGGTCTTGGGAAATTCCATAGCCGTGTGGAGTCTTGGTTTTCTCATCTATGCTGTGTGGGTAGTAACATCTGCCTTACACAACTGTTGTAATATGGTGTGTGGATAATAGCCATGTTCCAAATCCTTGTACAAAAAGATGTTCAAAGTTTTTTTTTTTCTCCTTTTAGAAAAAGGAAGTTAATAGTGTTCGCGCCTGTAACTATTGCCATGCTTAATCTAATGTGTAATATCCAATCCTTTTTTTAAAGCATTTTATTTCAGAATAGCTTTAAGTCTATAAAACCAAATTGTGAGGTAGTAATACAGAGTTTCCATATACCCATCACCAATTTTTCATTTTATTTGCTTTTTAAAAAGTTTTACTTTAAATGACATCTATACTTCATTAGTTGCATTTCAAAAGTACACAGAAGTAGTGGTCTTACTGCAAATCCAAAATTGAATTTTTAAAAATCCTAAATTTATAATTTTCAATTAATAATCAATGATCACCAGCATAAATGAGTCATAATATTTAACTTCCAACTAAGCATGGTTACCAGGGGCATCAATGCTTATCAACTTCAAATATTATTGTCACTCACAAATGAACAATATTGAAATTTGATCCTTGCAAGACTCATATCGGCTGTTCCCTCTGTTATCTGTATGTGTGTTTATGTGTGTGTGTGAGTATGCATGTGTGTGCATGAATATTTGTACATGTGTATAGTGTATGGAATACAAATATAGTTCTGGACTTTTGCAACATCCTGCATGGACAGGATAGGAGATTGAGAAAGCTGCTTGTTAGATACAAAAGAGAAAAAACCGTAGCTTAAATGCCCAGGGAGTTTCATTCTGTTTTCTTGATCAGAGATTGTGTTCCAAACCCTATTCGGTTACTTAAAAAATTTTACCACTTAATCACACAGGAGATTGTGGGGAGCAAACCGGACTAGACTAAGTTACTCGAATTAGGACTTATTCTATGCATCTGCTCTCCCACAATATGGCGCTGGGAGAGAAGTAAACAGCTTCCGCACAGCTGCCTCCAGTTCAACCAATTAACTGTAGGACTTGCTCCTGATTGGAGAGCAGCGTACTCAGCCGAGTTGGGATTGGCGGAGGAGGACTATAAAGGAGGAGAGAGACGGCATGCACCAGGAACATCTATGGGGAACATCTAGCTGAAGGAACACCCGTGCAGCCCCCGAGAGAACTGGCCGGTGGTGTGCCGCTCCCCTGCGGAAGTGGGGAATGCGGCCAGGGGGAACTGCCCTTCCACGGAGGTGGAAGGGACGGTAGCCAACCCGGGAAGAACCAGCAGCAAACCCGGGGAGGGCCGAGCAGACGAAAGAACAGCGCAGGGTTCAGTGTTGCTCCTCCACGAAGAGGGGGAGCGACATAATGGTGCCGTGACTCGGATAGGAAACCTAGCTCGGATAGGAAACTTAGAACGGATAGCAAACTTAGGAGGGAAGAAACGGGAAGAAGCAGGAAAATATCGGAGAGAGAGACTAGCAAATAGCCTAGGGAAAATACCGGAGAGAGAGACTAGCAAACAGCCTAGGGAAAAGCCGGACGAAAAGGGTGCCGGAAGAAGCTATTGAAAGCCTAGGCATAGACTCGGATACGGACTACGGGGGGAAGCTGGGAGAAATCTCTAAGGTCGAAAGCGAAAGTGAAAGCTAGAACAAACAGACTCGGATGCGGACTGTGGGGAGAGGCCAGGAGAAATGAGGGAGGAATATCGTTGGAGGAAAGCTTGGGGAAACATACCGGGTAGAGAAAAATGTTAGGGAAATTGAAGCCGCGGGGGGCAGGCCGAGGCGGAAACGAAGGCCACTTTGGGGTTCTCAAGTTAGCCCGGGAATAGGGGGCGAAAAGTTGAAACTAGAAGCTGAGACGTAAGCCAGGTTGGGATCCGTCTGATTAGCCCGGGGAGCAAAGGACGGGAAGCCAAACCGTGGGGCGGAGACGTACGCTGGGTTGAATTCGCCAGGCTAGCCCGGGGAACTTAGATTGAATCCTAGTGGCGGAGACGCAAGCTACGCTGTGTTACTCGCGGAAGCCGCCGCGTGCAGAGAGAGCACGGGGCGTGAATAGATAGGGAACGCTGGCGTAGGCCGTGGTTCAGACGCGAAAGGGTTAAGCGTGGAGACCGCGGAGCGCGCAAAGCCGAGCCGCGCAAGGCCGGGAAGCTGCGCAGATGAGAGAGGCGCGCGGGCTGAAGCGGCGCAGAGCCGGGAACCCGCCGGCGGGGCGAGGTGCCGGAAAGCTGCGGGGATAAGAGAAACAGAAGTTTGGAAGTGAAGTAAAAGAGAAATGGGAATGCTGGAAGATAGAAGTGAAATGGGAGAGGTAGGAATGCCCGGAGATAGAGAAATAGAGAAAAATAAGGCCTCCCCTCAACATGCCAATTAGAAGGCTTGAATTCGGTCTGCCCGATTAGTGAGGCTATGAGCACCTGGGCGGCTAGCCGCAGGTCACCGAAGACAGGCACGAATTAACATCAGTAAAGCTTCCCCACAATGCAACAATTAGGAGGCTTGGATTCGGTCTGCCTGATTTAAGGCGGTAAGCGCCAGCAAAGCTCGACCAGAGTATGAGCTGCAGGTCACCGAAGATAGGCACGAACCAACACTAATAAGTCTCCCCCACAATAAGGCAATGAGAAGGCTTGGATTCGGTTTGCCTGATAGGTTTTGTAAACACCTGCAGGCAGTTCTAGCAGAGCAGAGTATGCGCTGCAGGGCACCGAACACAGGCATGCATCAGCGCCTAAAAACCTCCTCACAATGGCGAAGAGAGGACCCGGATTCGGTTTTCCTGATTGATAGGACTTGTAAGAGCCTGTGGCAACTCTAGCAAGTAGAGCAGAGTGTGTTCCGCGGGACACCGAAGACAGGCGCGTATCAACGCTAAAAAATAAAAAGAAAGGGGGATCTGTGGGGAGCAAACCGGACTAGACTAAGTTACTCGAATTAGGACTTATTCTATGCATCTGCTCTCCCACAATATGGCGCTGGGAGAGAAGTAAACAGCTTCCGCACAGCTGCCTCCAGTTCAACCAATTAACTGTAGGACTTGCTCCTGATTGGAGAGCAGCGTACTCAGCCGAGTTGGGATTGGCGGAGGAGGACTATAAAGGAGGAGAGAGACGGCATGCACCAGGAACATCTATGGGGAACATCTAGCTGAAGGAACACCCGTGCAGCCCCCGAGAGAACTGGCCGGTGGTGTGCCGCTCCCCTGCGGAAGTGGGGAATGCGGCCAGGGGGAACTGCCCTTCCACGGAGGTGGAAGGGACGGTAGCCAACCCGGGAAGAACCAGCAGCAAACCCGGGGAGGGCCGAGCAGACGAAAGAACAGCGCAGGGTTCAGTGTTGCTCCTCCACGAAGAGGGGGAGCGACAGAGATCAGGTAAGAACATATTAGATCATTGCTATTATGGGAATACAACTTAGAACTCAACTCTCCTAGGGTAGTTTGTGTGCCTTTAAGATTTCTGTTTGGAGGAAACCATGTACTTATATATAAGAAAAATGAAGCAGCTTGGCACGTTTTCTGCTCTGTGTAATAACAGTAATAACTACTCATTTGTCTCAAGATACGTTTCAAATTCCAACTGTAGTCTATTTCAGCACTGTGGGCTTGACCATCAAACCTGCCTATACCACGTTAAATAAATCCAACGATTCTATAATTTTGTCTTTGCTAATGTCTGTGATGTTAGGAACAGATTATAGTTAGAACTTACCCTTTTCTCTGGGAGCAGGCATTTAACTCAGTGTTTAAGATGCTTGTGTCCCACAGTGGAGTTCCTAGGTTCAATTCCCAGCTCTGGCTCCTGACTCCAGCTTCCTACCAGTAAGGACCCTAGGAGGCAGCAGACTATGGCTAAAGTAACTGAGTTCTGCCACCCATGTGGGAGACCTGGATCAAGGTCCTGGCATCTGATTCTGGTCCTGGCCCAGCCCTGACTATTGCAAGTATTTGGGGAGTACCAGCAGATGGGTGCTCTCTGTGTCTGTCTCTTTAAAGTAAAAAAAATTTCCTTCTCAAGTATTAGCTGAGAAAAGCCATAAAAATGAAACTGGCATCCCCAGAGCCATCATATAAATGAATGTTAAAAGCAGAAAACCAACGGAAAAACCAACTTCATGAAATACCTCCTGCCATGGAATTTTCAAAAGAAATTAAGAAAATCTTCAGAACCACATATAAGGACTTTCAAGATCTGGGATGTACCCAGATGAAAATAATACCCCAGAGATACTGAAGAGTCAGCTCCCCTTGGCTTTTACCGCAAAGGTAGTGCTTAGCTTTGAGGCTCAGTTACCCCCAAGTGCTGTGGATGAATCACATACTTCAGTAAACAGACAGGTTTTTAATGACCCATTACACAGATGAGAAAGTGAATACCTAGAAAGACTAAGTGCCCAAAGCCATATAAATGTATGAGAAATGTTGAAATCTGTATCCTAGTTTGTCTGCTTCCTGTTGGCATCAGGTTGCCCTGTGTAGTCCTTCATTAATGCTATCCTTCAAGCCAGAAAAGTCTCTCCTGTTTTGTGTTTATCTAAATCTTAGACATGCGTTAAGACCCAGTCGTCTCTCCTTTCTCTGAATTTCCTAGTGATTGCTGCTTGTATCACTCATTTGGCATTTATCAAACATTGCTGCCTTCTGAGATCCTTGAGAACTGGAAGGCTATCCATACCTCATTGTATCTACCATACTTCCTGGGGTCACATATCTGAAATAAAATGTGGGGGGGCCAGTGCCAAGTTGTAAGGGATAAATGTGCACACTGGCGATTCTGGCATCCCATATGGGCACCGGTTCATATCCCGGCTGCTCCATGTCTGATCTAGCTCCCTGCTAATGGCTTGGGAAGAACAGCAGATGATGGCCCAAGTACCTGGGCCCCTGCCATCCACATGGGATACCCAGTTGAAGCTCCTGCCTCCTGGCTTCAGCCTGGTCTAGTGCTGGTAGATTCTCTCCACCCCCTCCCCCACTCCCCCTCTCTATGTGTAACTCTGACTTTCAAATAAATGAATAAATCTTAAAAAAAAAAAAAAAGAAAGAAAGAAAGAAAGAAACTGTGGCTTGGGGGGGATCTTGCTAATCTTGATTTTTCTCCAAACTGATCATGGTCGATTTGTGTCTCTTGCCAGTTATATCACTTCTCTGAGTTTCTTTTATTAATCTTTAAAATGCACATAAAAACATCTATAATGTGGGCCTTTGAAAAAGGGGGCCAGGTATAAAAATGGAAATAATGCTCAGTGCGGGAGTGGACTGGCCGCAGAGTCAGACAGCAAGCGTTCAAATACAGTCTCCATTCATCCTGAGGAATTTACTTCTGCCTCAGTTTCCTCCTTTGCAAAATGGGTACAATAATAGAGTCAATGTCAAGGGGTACTGCGAGGACGAAATGGCTTTCCATACACATGGGGTGGTACCCACCACAAAGCAAGCACTCTGGAACTTCTAGCCATCATCGTCCAAAAGATTCTCCATAAATGTCGGTTCCTGCTACATCCTGGCACAGTCCACATTACTTTGGACACAGAATCCAACAAATGCTTATAGTTTAAACAATACATTTTTTCTATGAATTCTGTTCTTTTTTGATTCATTTATGTATTTGAAAGGCAGAGTTACAGAGAGAGAGAATGAGATATTCCATTGGCTGGTTCATTCCCAAATGGCTTTGACAGCTGGAGCTGGACCAATCGGAAGCCAGGAGATAGGAGCTTCTTCTGGGTCTCCCACGTTGGTGCAGGGGCCCAAGCACTTGGGCCATCCTGTGCTGCTTTCTCAGGCGCATTAGCAGGGAGCTGGATTGGAAGTGGAGCAATGGGGTCTTGAACTAGTGCCCATAGAGCATGCCGGAGCTGCAGGTAGTGGCTTTACCCAGTGTGCCACAGTGCCAACCCCAACAAATGACTATTAAACTTGGACTTTGCTTTGCTTATGACAGGCCTCAAATAAGGATCAGTTGTGTTCTAAAGTTTCTTGATGTCAGTAGTTTGTAACTTGAAAATATTTATGCAATGGAAAAATTTGATGATGTTTGTAGCATTGATACATTAAAATGTGACTTGGTTATTAGGGAAACTGAAAAGAAAGGCCCATTTTATTCCATACATATCAAAAACATGGTTCTAGAAGAGCTGTTTCAGTTATACCCATCAACATTTATAACACTGTTCCCTTAGTTTTCACAGCACCTCGTTCTCCTGGTTTTCCTCCTTTCTCTGGCTGTTCCTTCCCAGTCTCTCCTTGGGTTATCCCCTCCCTCCAACTGACCTTTAAGGGTTGGAGTCCCCCAGAGCTGGAGGCTCAGTGCATTGCTTGTCTACTTCCCTCTGGGCAATTTTATAGTCTTTCCCATGACTTTACAGCCTGCTAAGGACCAATGACTCATGGATCTATATCTGTGGTTCAGGTTTTGCTGCCGAGCACCAGATGCATGCTGGCGATTGCTTCCTGGAGAGCTTTCCTAGGCTGACCTCCTAAACCTGCTCTTCCTCCAGGAATCCTCATGTTAATCAATGGCGCCAACTCCCTAGAACAGAAATCTGACACTTCTCTCCACCTTATTCCACAGATCAAATTCCTCTCCACGTCCTTTTGATTCAACCCTCAAAATCACTCAAATCTGACCACTTTCATCCATTGCCATTGTGTGGTTGGTTTATGTCCTTTTACTTTTGTTGCCCTCTCACCCATTCTTTAAATAGTTCTTAGGTTTGAAAAAACGGTTTTAGTGTGGAAATTTCAAGTGTACATAAATAGAAGAGTTTCACCCCCATTTCAGTATTTAACTAAATTTAAAATTATTTTATTTATATTTATTTATTTGAAAGGCAGAGTGAGAGCGAGAGCGAGATCTTCCATCTGCTGATTCATTTCCCAAGTAGCTGCAACAGTCAGGTCTGGACCAGGTTGAAGGAACTCTATCCTGGCCTCCTGCATTGGTAGCCGGGGCCCAAGCACTTGGGTCATCTTTTGCTGCCTTCCCAAGTACATTAGTAGGGAGCCAAACTGGAAGTGGAGCAACCACCAGGACTTGAACCACCACTTTGGTATGGGATGTCGGTGCCACAGGAGGTGGCTCAATCTACTGCACCACAATGCCGGCCCTTAACCTCATTTTTCATCTACTCCCTCCTTTTTCCCCTGGTTGTAGTTGTTTAAAGACAATCCAAGATATTTTATTTTACCCATAAATAATTGAGTATGTATCTGTCACAGACAAGAGCATTTCAAAAATATGATGACAATGCCATTATCTCATCAAACAAAAATTTTTAAGATTTATTAACTAATTTAGTTAATAAAGGCACAGTGACAGAAGGAGAGGGACACACACAAACACACACACAGATATCTTCCATCTGCTGGTTCATTCCCCACATGACTACAGCTGCCCAGCCTGGGCTAGGCTAAAGCCAGGAGCCAGGAGTTCCATCATGGTCTCCCACGTGGGTGGCAGGGGCCCAAGTACTTAGGTCATCTTCACTGATTTCCCAGGTGCATTAGCAGGAAGCTGAATCTAAAGTGGAGCAGCCAGGACTCAAACTACTGCTCTCATATGGGATGCCGGTGTCACAGGCAGTGGCTTAACCTGCTGCACCACAACACCAGACACATCCAACAAAATTAAAATTATTCCTTAGCTCAATCTAATTCTTAGTCCATATTTAAAATTTCCAGGGGTGGGCGTTGTGGTCTAGCAGGTTAGGCTGTGCTTGGTACACACTCCTTCCATATCAGAGTGCCTGGGATGGAGTTCACCTCTGCTTCCAATCCAGTTGCCTGCTGATCTGCATTCTGAGAGGCAGGAGATGTTAGCTTAAGTACCTGGGTTCCTACCACATATGTCGGAGATCCAATGGAGTTCTGGTCTCCTGGCTTCAGCCTGGCCCAGCCCTGGCTATTGCAGGCACTTGGAAAATGAACCAATAAATGGAATGTATCTCTGTTTGTGTCTCTGCCTCTCTGTCATTCTGCCTTTCAAATAGAGAAACCTTAAAAAAAATACAATTTCCAGATTGTATCAGAGATGTCTTTTTATGGTTGGTTTGTTCAATTCATAATCCAAACAAATACAAACACACCATTTGATTGTTGTGCCTCTTAAATCTATATTAATCTTTGATAGTTTCTATTCCCTTTGTTGACTGAATGGCCACTTGTATTTTTTTCTTTGGTGATGTACATTTACTTCTTCTTCACCTTCTGTAGAAAGCACACCACTTCAGGTCGACACTTGCATAAGCGTTCTGTGGCTTTTATGTTACACATGTTTATCCAGCCACCTTTACCACATACAAACACAAGACTGAGAAAGTAAGGCTCTCTCCTACTTTGTAGATATTTATGGGAAGAAAATATGGAAGATGGATTGGAAGTTATTCATGAATCCCAAAGTCCAGACAAGAAGTGCAATTTGATTCTATGAAAATTTTTAATATAATGTTTATTTACTTATTTGAAAGAGCTACAGAAAGCAAGGGGTGGGGGACAGAGACAGAGAAAGGTCTTCCATCTACTGGTTTACTCCCCAAATGGCTGCAACAACCAGGGCTGGGCCAGGCCAAAGCCAGGAGCCTGGAACTCCATCCAGGTCTCCTATATGGGTGCAGGGGCCAAGCACTTGGGCCATCTTCCACTGCTTTCCCAGGCCATTGCAGAGAGCTGGATTGGAAGTGGAGCAGCTGGAATTGAAACCAGTGCCCACATGGGATGCCGGCACTGCAGAAGGTGGTTTAACCTGCTGAACCACAGCACCTACCCTGAAAAATGTTTTTGAGTTGGGTATTTTTATGCCCATTTTCAGATTAGGAAACATGAGGCTGCAGTGTCAGCAGAAGCCAAACATCTGCTCAAGGGTAAAAGTCTTTCCACATGGCCATGGTGATGTAGAAATGAAGAGTGTAGGGGCCATCGCTGTGGCAGGGTGGGTAAAGCCACTGCCTGCAATGCCAGTATCCCATATGGGCACAGGTTCGTGTCCCAGCTGCTCCACTTCCTATCCAGCTCCCTGCTAATGGCCTGGGAAAAGCAGCAGGAGATGGCTTAAAAACTTGGGCCTCTGCCACCCACATGGTAGACCCAAATTGAGTTCTAGGCTCCTGGCTTTGGCCTGGTCCAGGCCCTGATGTTGCTGACATTTGGGGAATGAATCAGTGGATGGAAGATCTCTATCTCTCTGTTTCTCTTTCAAATAGAATGGAAAGAAATAAAAATTAAAACAAATAAACAAAATTTTGTCCCTAGGCCTTTTTTCCAGACTAGTGTGTTTATACATTTCCTTCCTGCCTCTCAATAGAGCTCAGAACCACCACATTTTTCCCCCCTTTCATTGGGATCACTTGCCTCTTCTAATTGTCAGATAGAGAAAATTAGAAGTTCTTCCATGCTGGTAATGTCTTTGGTGACTAAAAATGATGTCTAAGTGTTCTACTGGGGAGGGGCATTAACCTTGGCAGTTGGGACGCCCATGTCCCATACCAGAGTGCACGTGTTTGATTCCTGGCTCCAGCTTTCTGCTGCTGCAGACCCTGGGAGGCAATAGTCATGGCTCAAATAGTTGGGTCCCTGCCTCCCATGGGCTCAGCTGCTGCAGGCATTTGCAGGAGTGAACCAGTATATAGGAGCTCTCTGTCATTCAAATAAATAAAAAAAGTGAAGGGTATGTTAGCCAAGGAAGGGAAGTTATGCTTAAAATATATTTGACCTGAAAAATCCTATTTGGTTCAACAGTCTGCTTGGGTGTACACGATTTAGTCCGGCCCTGGGCCACCCAGCTTCCTCGTATTCTTCTCCACAGCACCAGGTTCGACTGAGATACAAGGACCTCCATAACTATTTGCACATTTGTCATTGCCTCAAAATGGAGGTGTCTACCAACCAACAAATCAAGGCAAAGAATAATTGGCCAGAGGCAGAGAGGAGTAGTTAAGATATCTTTGTTTTTGTCCATGCAGGGTCTTCACAAAGTCCATGGGAACAATGGAAAGAACCGTGGGGTTGCTGCTGTTTGAAAAGGGGGAACCCAACTAGTAGATGGGACATGGTGTACCAGGCTTTCCACGAATCTGTCAAGCTTGCAGCTGTAATCAACTCAGAAGCAGCCTCAGGACTTGCCTGTGTGGGCAGCGAGGCGGAATGTGAACAAAGGTTGGGTTGGCCCCAAGTCCTGTGCCCCATCTCACAACCCGCACGCCCCAAACCAGAACTTCTTGCCACTGGTTTTGTCTCTGAAGCTAGCGTGGCTGTGCACGCTCTGAAGCCAGCCTTTGGAACGCCTGTTCTCATCGATGGGCAGTAGCAGTGGCTCTTTGCTCTGCCTAGGGTAGCAGCAGCTGCTTAGAGAAAGGGAATCATAGAAGGCACAATAAGACTCCCTTTGCCCCCAGATTTGCCTCCTCCTCTCTTCTCCAAGCCATTCTTGGTTTGGAAAACAGCAGTGCCATTGTCTCAGCAGCATCCTGTCACAGATTGCACCTGCTCCCTGAGAGTGAAAAGGAGGGACAGGAGAGTTTCTTCTCACTCTCGCATTAGCACAGCTTAGTTATCAGATAAGTTAGGTGTCTCCTGTGAGGCCTAGAAAGGTATTCCAGGGGAGACGCCTTTGACAAGCAAGTGTCACCCACACTCCAGGAGAACTCAGTGAGACCAGCGGGACTGGGGAGAGGCCCTGAAATGTGAGTGCTGATGGGAAAGGCTGTGGGCCCTGGGCAGGTATGGCTGAGCCTCTGCAGGGGCTGCCCTTGTAGGGATGACTTTTTGGTGGCAAGTAAGAGACAACAACCTAACTCCATAAGCAGAATGGGAACGTGTTGGAAGAACACAGAGGTATCTCAAGGAACCTTGGAGTTATTGCACAGCTAGGGCTCAGGAAGGAAGGAGCCAAGGAAAGTGCTGGGGTACTAGTGGCAGCTGATGGAGGCCCCAGACTACATCCAGTGCTCACCTCCCAGTTCCAGTGTTTCCCCAGCTGCAAGCTGAGAGCGAGAAGAGGATATGCTCTGCTTTGATTGCTATTCACAACAAGGGCTGCATGTGTGAGCAGGGGAAGAGAGAGCTTCAGGGGGAAGTTCACGCAACAGAAACAGGAACCCGCTCTCTGGGTAGATCAGTTTCAAAGACGAGAAGCTGGAGTGACACTACATTAGACCCTGCCCACTCCAAAACAGATTTATTCGGGAAGTCATTCTGTAGGGGAGGTTGCTTAGAGACGGTGTGGCACTGTGGTTTGGAGCTAGTTTGCCTGAGCTCAAAACCCAGTTCTGTCACTTCTTGGGAGGAACTTAAGTATATTAAGTAAGGAGCTCTTACTTAAGTATTCTGTGTCTGTTTGATCAACTCTGAAGTGAGGATAATAATAGTACCTATCGGGGCAGGCAGTGTGGCACAGTGGGTTAAGCCACTCCTTGAATCCCATGTTGGAGTGTTGGTTTGAGTCTCAGCTCCTCTGCTTCCAATACAGCTTCCTGCTAATGCTACTGGGAAGACAGTGGAAGGTGGCCCAAGTACCCCTGTCACCCATGTGGGAGACCCAGATGGAGTTCTAGGCTCCTGGCTTCTGTATAGCCCCGCCCTAGCACTGAGGCCATCTGGGGAGTGAACCAATGGATAGATCTCTCTCTGTTTCTCTTTCTATGTAACTCTGACTTTCAATAAATAAATAAATCTTAAAAAAAAAGCAAGAACTTTTTTAAAAGAAAAACTATAATCTTGTGAAAGAGAGAGGAGAGCAATAAGATAAACATTTTGCTGTGAAATACTTATTTAGTTTAAGTACTTATTTAGTTTAATAAGACATAAATGAAGATACAAAGTTAAAAAATGAATACAAAACTGTTAAGAAAAGCAGTAAAACAAGGGAAAGCAGAAAATATAGATATAGCACCAAAAACACAATCCATAAAGAAAACAATGAAAAATTTATCTTCGTCAAAATTAAAAACTCTCATTCTTCAAAAGGTAGAATTAAGATAATGAAAAGACAAGTGACACAGGAGAAAATACTTGTAAATCATGTATGTGATGAAGGACTTGTATCCAGAAAAAAATGTTTATAACAATAATAAGAAGACAAACTTCCTAATTAAAAAAATGGACAGAAGATTTGAAGACATCAAAGAAACTGAATTAATGGCTAATAAACACATGAAAAGATGTTCAACATTTTTACTTTGGGAAATACAAATTAAAAGTTACAATGAGATACCCTCACTATAAACTCACTAGAATAACTGATTCGAATGACTGACTGTAGCACGTATAGGAGACATGGAGAAAATGGGATGTACACACATTACTGGTGAGAAGGTCAGATGGTGCAGCTACATTGGCAAATAGTTTGGCAGTATCTTAAAACGTCAAACACAAATTCAACATACAACCCAGTAATTTGCTTCCTAATTATCTAAGAGAACTAAACAAACAAACATATGCTCACATAAATAACTAAAAAATGTTCATAAGAACATTGTTTATAATAGCTGAGAAATGAATACAATCCAAATTTCCAAGAACTGTTTAAACAAAATGTGATGTTTTACTGTGGAATATGATTTAGCAACAAAAAGAAGCTACTGATATATATATATATATATATATATATACATATATATATATACCTATATCTATATATATTTAGCAACAAAAAGAAGTTACTGATATATATATATAAAAACATAAGTGAAACTCCAGAACAGTATGCAAAATAAGACAGACACAAAAGACTATGTCATGCCTGAGCTGATTATATGAAATTTCTAAGAAAGGCAAATTTGCAAACACAGAAAGCAGAACAGTAGTTGCCTAGAACTAGAGACAGGACTCAAGATTGGTTATGAATGAGTTTCAGAGAAATTTTGAGGGTAGAAAGAAATATTGAAAAACTGAGTTGTATCTATGGCTGCACAACTACGTAAATCTACTAAAATCATTGAAATGTACCCTTGTTATAGGTGAATTTTATGGTATATAAATTGCACCTCCCTAAAGCTGCTCTGTCCTCTGTTTCACTCCATTTGACTGCATTATCAGTAAAAAGTATAGCTAGAAATAATTAAGAAAGAAATCTTTCTTAGTCCAACACTATTTGCTGAAGCTTTTGTACTTGTTTCATAATATTTAATGTTCAGTCCTGTCCTGTCTCCCCCACAGATCCACCCTAGCACAGTAACTTCTTTTTATCAAAGCTGATAAATTGTGTATGGAAAACGGAGTCCAAGAGAATTCTACACTGAGACTCTATTAGGTAGACAATCTTTATGTACTTTATGTAGTTCTAGCTACTACTCCCTTTCCTCTTTGATACTGTACAGAGCCAAGCATCACTGGAGTGGGAGAAGCCATCCTCCAAGGAAAATTCTCCAGTGCCAATAACTAGGAATTTGTTTTCTCGGTCTCCAAGGTGTCAGGATTGTCCTAACCCTGAGAGGAAGAAAACAACTTTCAGGTTGAATGCCACATCAGAAAGACTTCTCCTGTTACTAAAAAGAAAAAAAAAAAATCATTCACTTGATAGTTACTTCCTGTGTCAAACTATCAAAATGTTCTGCTTGACTGCAGCCATCTGGGGGATTTGTTGTATGTCTCATGTCAACATGGTAACGTAAGGCAACTTTCAATTCATTTGCAATACTCATCGTTTATGTACCCATCTATCCATCCATCCAAACATCCATCTACCCACCCTATGTACGTTCAACAATGATTTCTTGAGTCCCATTTAAGTATCATACATTATGCTAGCTATTAAGGATTTCATAATGAGTAGAAAGGAATAGTCTCACTCTTGCAGAACTTACGGTATTTTTCAGATGACAGAAGCAAATCCAGCGATGAAAATACATTTTTCTATTTTCCAGGTTTTCTAGTACTGGCCTTGGGTCTCTAGTGGCTGCACTATGACATCTCAGGTGACATGGTAACTATGTGGTTGCTCTGAGAGTGGAGGCAAGAAGCCCCCAGGTGAGGGAAACAGTTTTGATTCATTGGCTTTGGTCACTTTGTTCAGAGGACTGGCTTTGGAGCAGCCTTTTCTTTAACAACAAATGCAATAGTCTCATCGGTGGCCACAAGAACTTTGACAGAGACAGCAGTAACCCTGCCATTGTCACTGGTGCCTCCAGTCTTATACAAATGTAAGTAGATGTCAAATGCAAATTATAAGTTTTTTTTTAAATGAAAATGTACTTTGTGTATTTGCTTGGTAACACATCATTTCTGCAAAGCAGAGAACTTTTGTGCCATAATTCTCCCAAGAAATGCAAATGCACTTGTTTCCCAAATATTTCATATTTCTCTGACTACATAGAAAGACTGACTTTCAACTCTCAGTATCTCCAGCTTGGTGGTATATGGTAGCTAGGCAATGATATTAGATAACATTGTCTTTAGAAAGAGAAGTTAAAAATAATGTGTCCAGTTGGGGCTCTACTGAGAAAAGAAGACAGTAGCTAATTAGCCAATTTATAACTCGGACCAGAAGGTACAACATCAACCTTTACTTTTGAGCAAAATAATTTAAAATATACAAAATTGAAAGAGTACTGTGTAAGTGATTTAGAAATCCTAGGAGCACTGTATTCGCTGTGTAGCTTTTCCGACCTAAACTGACCCTGCAGAGAAGGTGGAGTCCAAGGCCTCTGGAGATGCATAATTTGCAGAAGGCCACACAGTATGATCTACTTAACCACGTCAGTTCCAAGGGACGGCTAGGGTTGTTCCTTTCCTTCTGCCTGTCTGGGGGATTTCTCCCACTGAAAACACTTCCCACGAGGCCAGGGATGGCAAATCTCCAGCAGACACGCCTGCACCCAGAGCACCACCATTTATCTGCTGCAGCACTTCCCATCACTGAGCCCAAGTGTGGCTGCAGCATCCTCACCAGCTCAGTGTTCAAGGCTCCACTACCAACCAGTTGGAATTAACATGAGATGAAAGCTGTTTGGTATCCTAGGGGATTAAAACAAGAGCATTAACTAGAGGTTATGGTGAAATGAAAATATGTTACCTGGTAAAGAAGAGATTGCCTTGACCGAGAGTAGAGCTCTCCTCTCTATTTTTTTTTCCTTTCCTCCTCCTCCTCCTTTTTCTTTCTTTCTTTCTTTCTTTCTTTCTTTCTTTCTTTCTTTCTTTCTTTCTTTCTTTCTTTCTTTTTTTAAGATTTATTTATTTATTTGAAGGGAACAGTTACAGAGAGGCAGAGGCAGGGAGGGAGGGAGGGAGAGAGAGAAAGTGAGAGAGAGAGAGAGAGAGAGAGAGAGAGGTCTTCCATCGGCTGGTTCATGCCCCAGATGGCTGCAATGGCTGGAGCTGAGGTGATCTGAAGCCAGGAGCCAGGAGCTTCCTCTGGGTCTCCCACGTAGGTGAAGGAACCCAAGGGCTTGGGCCATCTTCTACTGCTTTCCCAGGCCATAGAAGACAGCTGGATTGGAAGTGGAGCAGCTGGATCTCGAACTGGCACCCATATGGGATGCTGGCACTGCATGCAGTGGTTTTACCCACTACACCACAGTGCGGCCCCCTCTTTCTCATTTTAGAGAAAGAATCAGAGAACAGTTTGAGTAAGAGGAAAACTAGGATGGTTGTGCCCAGCTCTGTAGACTGAGAGTGGGATTTGAGAGAGAACGCCAGACTTGGCTTGGTTCAGCATTTCCTAGCACCATGGTGCTCTGGATAGGTCTTTTTCTTAGCCCTGCCCCGAGGAGTTTGAAGGAGAATGACTCAGAGTGTTGGCTTGGAACACTGAGTCACCTGCCACTTCCTGTACTGCCTGGTCTTTTTTGGAAGACATCCACCAAATTTAGGCAGCCCAGAATCCATTTTGTTACAACCGACAACATCGTGTTTGAGGCCAGTCTAAGTAAATTGAGTCAAACATGTCTGTGCTGGTCATTTCCAGTGAAATCAGAAATGAAGCTTTTACGCAGGAGTGGTGAGGTTTGGGGCTTTACAATGAGGTTATGTGTGTAGCCAGCCAAATCTGGGAACTTCCACTTAAAGTTCTCTGGTAAAGCAATTTTAAAAAAATATTTACTTTTTTTTTTAAGATTTTATTTATTTATTTGAGAGGTAGTGTTACAATGAGAGGGAGAGTCAGAGAGAAAGGTCTTCTGTCACTGGCTCACTCCCCAAATGGCTGCAACAGCTGGAGCTGGGCTGATTCGAAGCCAGGAGCCAGGAGCCAGGAGCCAGGAGCCAGGAGCCAGGAGCTTCTTCTGGGTCTCCTACGTGGGTGAAGGGGCCCAAGCACTTGGGGCATCTTCTACTGCTTTCCCAGGCCATAGCAGAGAGCTGGATGGGAAGAGGAGCAACCAGAACTAGAACTGGCACCCATATGGGATGCCAGCACCGAAGGTGGAGGATTAACCCACTGTACCACGGCGTCAGCCCCCACTTATTATTTATTTGAAAGTAAAAGTTACACAGAGAGTGGAGAGACAGAGAGAGAGAGAGAGAGGTCTTCCATCTGATGGTTCACTCCCCAACTGGCTGCAACGGCCGGAGCTGCAGCGATCTGAAGCCAGGAGCTTCTTCCGAGTCTCCCACGTGGGTGCAGGGGCCCAAGGACTTAGGCCACAGCAGAGAGCCGGATTGGAAGTGGAGGAGCCAGGACTCGAACCGGCGCCCATATGGGATGCTGGCACTGCAGGCGATGGTCCCATCCGCTAAGCCACAGCGCCAGCCCCTGATAAAGCAATTCAATACTTAGTTTTCTTAGTCCATTTAATAGAATGATAAAGACCATGGCAACCTTTCAAATTGCCTCTCTCTTCTTTACTGTATGACCTTAGGCAAGTCTGGTTACTTTTCTGTTTCCATTATCTGTAAGGTAGGACAATTCATTAAGAATAATTTAGTTTTATTTATCTGAAAGCCAGAGAGACAGACAGATAGAGATCTTCCATCTGCTGGATGGAGAATAGACCAGGCCAAAGCCAGGAGCCAGGAACCCAATTCAGGCTGCCCACAGGAGTGGTGACCCAAGTACTCGAGCCATCACTGCTGCCTCCCAGGGAGCACATCAGCTGGAAGCTGGACTCAGAGGTGAAGACAAGACTTGAACTCAAATACTGTAATATGGAATGTGGGTGTTCCGAGTGCTTTCCAACCACTGTGCCAGATGCCCGCCTGGATAATTTAAAAAGAAAAATGATGGCAATTTTTTTGAATATATAACGTATATGACACATTGATGGCTGGGGCCAAAGTTCTGGAGCAGTGGATTAATCTGCTGGTTGTGATGTTGGCAGCTCATATCAGAGTGCTGTGTCGAGTCTCACTGCTGGTCCAGCTCCCTGTTAAGGCAACTGGAAATGCAGCAGAAGATGGCCCAAGTGCTTGGGCCCTTGCCACTGACATGGGAGACCAAGATGGAGTTCCTGGCTCTCGGCTTCAGCCTTACTCAGACCTGGCTGCTGTGGCCATTTGAGGAGTGAAACAGATGAAGGAAGACCTCACTCTGCCTCTCCCTCTCTCTCTGTCACTCTTCCTTTCAAATAAATAGATACATTAATAAATATTAAAAAGAAAGACATTGCAAGTTGATCCTGGGGAGTAATCAAAGGTTGAAGAAGCATAGCCAGTGTTCTCAGCCAGCTCATTACTCACCAAGGAGAACAGATGATAGAATAGTAACAACAATAGAAGGCAGACAAGGAAGTGGGTCTAAGGAGAAATGAGACAATTAAGGTGTTGGAGGCTAGATCACCAACTACTTACCAGTCATCTCACCTATTCTGATAGGACAAGATGTCAGGAAAGGCTGCCATAGCTGCTTTTGATTTTGTCAATGGAGAAATCAAAGGCTGTTCCATTTATTTTACTCTCTTGTGTATTCATGGAAGAATAAAATAGGAGCAGGCAAATAGTTTGAAATTAATAAATATGAGGCTGTGGTATTTGTTTTAAAAGAATAAAGAGGATGGGACTGGTGTTGGGTGCAGCAGGTTAAGCTGCGACTCGTGACACCAGCATTCCATATCAGGCACTGGTTTGAGTCCTGGCTGCTTGGTTTCCATGGAAGGTGGGGGAAGATGGCTCAAGTACTTGAGTCCCTGATACCTATATGGGAGACCATGATGGAATTCCTGGCTCCTGGTTTCAGCCTGGCCCAGATCTGAGTATTGTGGCCATTTGGGGAGTGAACAACTGGATGATAGCTCGCTCTCTCTCTCTCTCTCTCTCTCTCTCTATTTGTTGCTCTTTCAAATAAACAAATAAATCTAGACAGATAAATAAATAAGTAAATCTAATAAAAAGCAAAGAACTCAACCACTCATTTACAACATGCTAACAATGAAAAAGGTAAAGCTTCCTCCAATACAGTCCAGAGTCTTTGGAGCCCGTTTACAAATGTGCTTCAAGAAGTTGATAGAAAATGAAATTAAAAGATGTTTATTTGGTACCAAAAATAAAAAATGAAATCTATGCGATTTCTTTTTTAAAAATATTTATTTATTTATTTGAAAGTCAGAGTTACACAGAGAGAGAAGGAGAGGCAGAGACAAAAAGAGAGAGAGAGGTCTTCCATCCTCTGGTTCACTCCCCAACTGGCTGCAATAGCGGGAGCTGTGCTGATCCAAAGCCAGGAGCCAGAAGCTTCCTCTGGGTCTCCCACATGAGTTCAGGGGCCCAAGTACTTGGGCCATTCTCTGCTGCTTTCCCAGGCCGCAGCAGACAGCCGGATTGGAAGTGGAATCGCTGGGACACAAACTGGTGCCCACAGGGGATGCCGGCACTGCAGGTGGCCGTTTTACCAGCTTTGCCACAGCACCAGCCCCAATCCATGAGATTTCCATATGAGAAGATCTTGAGAAACAGTCATGGAAAGTGGGTACTGTGAAAAAACTGCATGGAACAAAATGTAGACCTGATGTCTTCCAATCAAACTCTGCTCAATAGAACGAAGACGCTAAAAGGCACCTTTAACCTTTTGTTATTTTTGAAAACATTTACTCTTCTTTTGACTCCAGGAAGAAAGGAGTGCTGGAGAATTATGTACTGACAAGCTAAAAATAAACCTGTCTTCTATAGTTCTCCTTGTTTCAGCAGTGGGATTCTAACCCAATTAACAAACTAATTTAAATGAAAATAAAATTGTGATCAGTTTTGGTTGCCTTCTCCTCCTCCCCACTGATGAACCCCGCTGTAATTAACATTTTTACTTTCTAATATCTAACTCTCTCCAAGAAAACAAAACTGAGGATGTAGGCGGTGTAATTTGCCAAGATTTCTATTTTGTTCTTTGCCGATAGAACCCCACATCAAGTGAACCTCATATAGCCACAATCTTACACACTGTTTTTCTGAGAATATGAAAAATAACTCTGGCCGGCGCTGCAGCTCACTAGGCTAATCCTCCACCTGCAGCGCCAGCACCCCGGGTTCTAGTCCCGCTTGCTCCTCTTCCAGGCCAGCTCTCTGCTGTGGCCCCGGGAAGGCAGTGGAGGATGGCCCAAGTGCTTGGGCCCTGCACCCGCATGGGAGACCAGAAGGAAGCACCTGGCTCCTGGCTTCGGATCGGCGCAGTGCGCTGGCCACAATGTGCTGGCTGTAGCGGCCACTTTGGGGGTAAACCAACAGAAAAAGGAAGACCTTTCTCTCTGTCTCTGTCTCTCTCTCACTGTCTAACTCTGCCTGTAAAAAAAAAAAAAAAAAAAAAAAAAGAAAGAAAGAAAGAAAAATAACTCCAAGAGAAGAGATGATTTTTTTAAAAAATCCATTCATTTGTTTGAAAGGTGGAGTTACAGAGAGGGAGAGGCAGAAGCAGAGGCAGAGAGAGAGAGCTTTCATCCTCTGGATCATTTCCCAGATGGCTGCACAGCTAGGGCTGGGGCAGGCCGAAGCCGGGAGCCAGGAGCTTCTTCCGGGTCTCCCACGTGGGTGCAGGGGCCCAAGCACTTGGGCCATCTTCTGCTGCTTTCCCAGATGCATTAGCAGGGAACTGGATCAGAAGTGGATTAGCTAGGGCTTGAACCAGCACCCATATGGGATGCTGGCATCGCAGGCGGCGGCTTTGCCCACTACACCACATCTCCGCCCCCAGAAGAGACAAATTAGCAAGGAATTCTCTATCTACATTTCTTCTGATTCACCTCAAATGTAGAATAAATTACTTTATTGGAAATACATATGTTTAGCCTCAATTCACCTTAATGAAGTACATTGAAAGCTAAGTCAATAGACACGGAAAAAAATTGTCATGGATACTTCATTCAAATTGCTTTTTGAAATTAAGAATTCCAAATGCACAGCATAATCTAATCATGGTTGTATCATCATTTCTATTGTATTAAAAAGAGTTTAAATTATTCACCCTAGACCACATAACAACTTGAGTAGGAGAGCTGAAGTAAAGCCCAGACCTGGCGATTTCTAACCAGTCTGCCATCCTTTGCCCTACTACATCACTGACTAGAGATCAGGCAGTGTGCTAAATATCTAATTGATCCTCACAATGACTTATAAACTGAGTGTTGTCATTATTTGGCATTATGGATGCCAAAACTGAGATAAAGCAAGATGAAGTCATTTGCCATTATTTCACATTGCTTGTCTAATTTTCCACATCCACAAGCCTGCAGACTTCCTCTCCAATTCCTAATTAAGCAGTGAGTTTTAATTCTAGTAAAACCATATTTTTCTCATTCTTATTTGCAAGACTAGACTTCTTTGTTCTTTCATGCTCAGAGCTATAGAACACATACCTGAATTTTAATGTGTGTATATATGCATATATATATACATACATCACACACACACATATACTCACACATATACAATGAATATATGAACAGGGTGTTCTTGTTTCAGGAAATATTTTTTTTTTATCTTTAAAGTGTTTGATGGAGGGGCTGATGCTGTGGCCCAGCAGGTGAAGCTGCTACCTGGGACTCTGATATCTCACATCAGAATTCCAGTTAGAGTCCTGGCTGCTCCATTTGCAATCCTGCTTTCTGGGAAGGTAGTTGAAGATGGTCCAAGTACTTGGTCCCCTGCCACCCTTGAGGGAGACCAGGATGGAGTTCCTGGTTCAGACATGGCTGTTGAGAGTGAACCAACTGATAGAAGATCTCTCTTTCTCAATATTTCTCCCTCTCTCTCTCTTTCTCTCTCTCTCTCTCTCGTGTGTGTGTGTGTGTGTGTGTGTCCCTCTGACACCCCACATTTCAAATAAACATTTATAAGCCTACAGTATTTGAAGCACATCTTTAATGTTATTATTATATTTTCCTGATCGACCTGGATATTTGTGGCCATATCCTTTTGCCTTGGCTGGAAGCCTTTTTCCTCCCCCATGCCCCTTTTTCTGCACTGCCACCCTTCCTCCCTCGCTCTCTTCCTCCATTCCTCTCTTCCTCTCCTTCCCTTCTCTTCCCTACCATGACTTCCCTTTTCTGTATCTATTTTATTTTCTTTATAGAATGAATAGTATTTAATAAAAATTAAGTCACAAAGAAAGAAATATAATAAGAGTCTTAAATGCTTAAATATTTTTCCCTACAAATGTGACCAACCTTGATTCATATTACTAAGAGTCAAGTTCAGACTAAATTATTTGATATTTAAGACAAATACAGTAGCAATTATCTATTTACAAAATAGATAGAAGGACAAATCAGTGGGTGAGATGTTCCCCCCATGTGCACACGTGCATGCACGCACACACACACACACACACATGCTTGTAGCTCATTTGATAAATGGCTGGCAATTTTTGTGGTGAATACTCTAGGGCATGCTATTTAAAACAGAACTTATTTAAAGCTACTTTACTCAAAGTGGGTCATTCTACTCTTTCCAACATTCAGATACAATATCGCCTACGCATTTTATGACTTTGAAAATCAGAAATTAAATTCACCATAGCAAATAGTGTGTTGGCCAGTTTCTTATATAAAAAAGTATAAATGATGCATTGATAGGGGGTGGAAGAAATATACCTTTATCAAGTTTCTCTTCTATGTCAGATGTCCATCTTTTGGGTAAAGACCCTGAAGGCAGACCAACAGACTGCCAGCACTGACAGCTAGGCCCTGGCACTCTGCACCTGAACCATCTGGGCAAGTCACTTAATCTTGCTGTATCTCAGTTTTGTAATCTAGGAAATGGGAATAATGACAAAACTCACTTTATATGTAGTACTGCATAATGATTAGGATGGTAGATAATATATTTAGCATGCTGCCTGATCCCTAATCAGCGTTCAGGAAATGTCACCTCCTCTAACTGTCACTTGCTTTAAGCATTTATTACTCTGCTCTGCATAGCAGATATGAGTGCATCTATTTAACAGATATGAAAACTCCCAAGTTTAGGAGCCAACCCCAAGTCACAGTTTTTTCATTAGCAGAGCTAGTATCTAAACTTCATGTGTCCCCAAATCCCAAGCTCCACGCTACACTGATGTTCTCTCTGCACACAGATTATAAATCACTACAGGATGTTTCCATTTAAGTTTTGGCTTTTAGGATAGATTAGAACATTTAAATTCATCAGAAACAGATATTCCGACAACAAAGTAATTCCAGTAACAGGAAATTTGTAGTCATTCTAAATTTTTGTTTTATGAGAAAGAAACAGGTAAGGAAAAAGCCAATTGAGAGGGAAATTTTGCTGGAGGAAGAGAAGGAGAAAAGAGAGGAGAGGGAGAGTGAAAAATACACACAAGTGAATCCCAAGGTCTTCTTAAATTTGGGGCAGATTCAGACCAATATCTATCTTCCCCATTTACATTACTCAAAATCATTTTTGAGGCCTTGTGATGTAGCTTGAAGAATGTAGCCTTTAGGGAACGGAAATCAGTGTGTCTAGGAGACATCTGTACTCCCAAGTTCATTGCAGCCTTAATCACAATAGCTAATAGAAGCAACCCAAGTGTTCATCATCAAATGAATGGAGTTCTATACACACTTGGGCCAATGCTCAGTCTTCACAAAGGAGGAAGTTCTGTCATTCATAACAAGAAGGCTGAACCTGGAGGACATCAGGCCAAGTGAGGTGAGCTGGACACAGAAAGACAAATACTGCATTGTCTCACTTGTGTGTAGCATCTAAAATATTCAGCCTCATACAATGAGTCGAATGATGGTCAGCAGACAACGCAGGTGGTGGGGAAAGAGGAAATGTTGATTACAGAGTCCAGAGTTTCAGTTAGTAAAAATGGGCTTGCGAGGCTGGTGCTGGGGTGTAGTGGGTAAAGTCACTGCCTGTGGCACTGGAATCCCATGTGGGCACTGGTTCAAGTCCCAGCTGCTCCACTTCTGATCCAGCTCCTTGCTAATGGTCTGGAAAAGCAGTGGAAGATGGCCCAAGTGCTTAGAATACTGCTGCCCATGTAGAAGACCCTGAAGAAGCTCCTGGATCCTGGCTTCAGCCTGGCCAAGTGCTAGCTGTTGTGACCAGTTAGAGTGAACCAGTGGATGGAAGACCTCTCTGTCTGCTTCTGCCTCTCTCTGTAACTCTTTTAAATGAAATAACAAATGTTTAAATAAAAAAAATGAATGGGCTTGCACAGGATGGTGCTATAGAAATCATAATCATAATAATACACTAGTGTGGGGAGCAACTGGGAGCAACTCGGACTAGACTAAGTTACTAGAATTAAGACTTATTCTATGCATCTGCTCTCCCACAATATGGCGCTGAGAAGGAAGTAACAGCTTCTACACAGCTGCCTCCAGTTCAACCAATAAACTGTAGGACCTGCTCCTGATTGGAGGAGAGCAGCATACTCGGCGTGTGGGTAGCAGAGTTGGGATTGGTGGAAGAGGACTATAAAGGAGGAGAGAGACAATATGCACCAGGAACATCTAAGAGGAACATCTATCTGAAGGAACACCTGTGCAGCCCCCAAGAGAGCTGGCCGGCGGTGTGCCGCTCCCCCGCGGAAGTGGGGAAAAGTGGCAGGGGGCCCGCCCTTCCACGGAGGTGGAAGGGACGGTAGCCAACCCGGGAAGAACCAGCAGCAAACCCGGGGAGGGCTGAGCAGACAAAAGAACAGTGCAGGGTCCTGTGTCGTTCCTCCACGAAGAGGGGGAGCGACACACTAGGGGCCAGTGCTGTGGCTCAGTGAGTTAACGCCCTGGCCTGAAGTGCCGGCATCCCATATGGGTGCCGGTTCTAGTCCCATCTGCTCCACTTCCGACCCAACTCTCTGCTATGGCCTGGAAAAGCAGTAGAAGAAGGCCCAAATCCTTGGGCCCCAGCACCCGCATGGGAGACCTGGAAGAAGCTCCTGGCTCCTGGCTTTGGATTGGCGCAGCACCGGCCATTGCGGCCAATTGGGGAGTGAACCATTGGATGGAGGATCTCTCTCTCTCTCTCTCTTTTCCTCCCTCCCTCCCTCCCTCCCCCTCTCCCTCTCTCTCTCCTTCTCTGTGTAACTCTGACTTTCAAATAAATAAATAAATCCTAAAAAAAATACACTATATATTTGAAAATTGCTAGAGGTGTGTATTTTAAATGCTTTACCGGGGCCAGTGCTGTGGCTTAGCACGTAAAGCTGCTGCCTGCAGTGCTGGCATCCCATATGGGCACCGGTTCCAGTCCTGGCTACTCCACTTCTGATCCAGCTCTCTACTATGCCCTGGGAAAGCAGTAGAGGATGGCCCAAGTCCTTGGGCCCCTGCACCCACGTGGGAGACCCGGAAGAAGCTCCTGGCTTCTGGCTTCAAATCAGTGCAGCTCTGGCTACTGCAGCCAATTGGGGAGTGAACCAGAGAATGGAATACCTCTCTCTCTCTGTCTCTCTGCCTCTCCTTCTTTCTCTGTGTAACTCTGACTTTCAAATAAATAAATAAATCTTAAAAAAATGTTTTGCCACAAAGATGAGCATGTGAGATATGGACTTCTCAAGTTAATCATTCCACAACGTAAACATATGTTAAAACATCACATTGTATCTCATAAATGCGTATTATATACAATTAGTATTTTTCTATTAAAAGAAAAGAACATAGACTTTGGAATCAGATAGAGTCCAGTTATCTGAATTCCAGCTCTGCTGATTTGGGGAGCGCTGAGTCTCAGTTTTCTTGTGTGTAATATCAGGACAATAACATCTACTTCCCATGTTTGTTAAGAAGATTAACTGAGATGATGATTGCAAATTGCCTGAGAAAGAACCTAGGACAGGTGTGACGTCCAGTGAATGGTAGGCTGCTGTGCCATTGTGTACCCAGCTTTTAAAATAATTTTCCAAGTTTGCATAGCCTTCTAAAGGGTATTTTAAAGAACATTAAAGGGCTCTCAGTGTGCGTGTAATCATAACATTGTGGGATGTTAGAGATGGATGATAAATTAGAGAGCTTTTTCGTTCAATTCGTTTTATATTCAAGGAGACTCCGAGAGACTAAGGGAGTGGCCCCAAATCCCAGCGCTAATTATGATCAGAGTAGGGACCAGAAGCTGGCCTCTTGATTGACGATCCCTCTACATTTGTAAAAGTTATGGCGGAATAATTGCACACTTTAGCAATAACTTAGGAAACACGAGTGTCTGTGGACAGAGTCTAGAATTCAATGAACTCACACACTAAAGTTGGACATTTATCTTATGATAGCCTTAATTACTATTGTGCTACATGGCAAGAAAGCATACATAGTAAGTAGTTCATATTAAAAGTGTCACTGTATCCCTCTTAGTAGTTTTTTTTGTCTGTTCTACTTAATATGACTGGTTTAATTCTGTAATTAATACACAGTTATTCTTAAGTGTTGAAATTTAACTGAAATGTGATCCCTGTTAAACATAAGAGTGGGAATAAGAGAGGGAAGAGATGTACAATTTGGGACATGCTCAGGCTGACTTGCCCCAAATGGTAGAGTTAGAAACATACCAGGGGACTCCAATTTAATCCCATCAAGGTGGCATGTACCAATGCCATCTCACTAGTCCAAGTGATCAATTTCAGTTCACAATTGATCATAATGAAAGGACTAAGAGTCAAAGGGAGCACATAAACAAGTCTAGTACCTGCTAATACTAACTGATAGAATAAATAAAGGGGAGAGTGATCCAACATGGGAAGCGAGATACTCAGCAGACTCATAGAATGGCGGATGTCCTAAACAGCACTCTGGCCTCAGAATCAGCCCTAAAGGCATTCGGATCTGGCTGAAAAGCCCATGAGAGTATTTCAGGCATGGAAAGCCAAGACACTCTGGCAAAAACAAACAAAAAAAAACCCAAAAAACAAAAAACAAAAAAACACCTAAATGAAAGATCTCTGTGAGTGAGATCCCAGTGGAAAGAACAGGTCTTCAAAGAAGGAGGTACCTTTCTCTGAAGGGAGGAGAGAACCTCCACTTTGACTATGACCTTGTCTAAACAAGATAAGAGTCGGAGAACTCAAGGGGCTTCCATAGCCTTGGAAACTCATGACTGGTGCATAGGGAGATTACTGATGCCATAGACAGGAGTGTCAATTTGTAAAGTCAACAACAGGAGTCACTGTGCACTTACTCCTCATGTAGGATCTCTGTCCTTAATGTGCTGTACATTGAGACTTAATGCTATAATGAGTACTCAAACAGTATATTTCACTTTGTGTTTCTATGGGGGTGCAAACTGTTGAAATCTTTACTTAATGTATACTAAACTGATCTTCTGTTAAAAAAAAAAAAAAGAAGAAATTATCAATTCCCAACTTGACTCTCACTGGGATTAAACATGACAATAGGTCAGATCTGATTTCATCATCATTTAAAAAAATCATCTATTATTTTTCACTTTATGTTTCTGTGTGGGAGCAAACTGTTGAAATCTTTACTTAATGTATGCTAAACTTATCTTCTGTATATAAAGAGAATCGAAAATGAATCCTCATGTGAATGGAAGGGGAGAGGGAGTGGGAAAGGGGAGGGTTGTGGGTGGGAGGGACGTTATGGGGGGGAAGCCATTGTAATCCATAAGCCGTATTTTGGAAATTTATATTCATTAAATAAAAGTTAAAAAAAAAGTGTCACTGTAATTGTACAGCCAAGTGAAGGAAGGGGAAAGAAGAATGAAGAAGAGCAGGACACTTCTCTGAGAGCCTCTTGGAAAGCTCCTGAACCTGTGACCAGGAGGGGTAGGCAGCTGTGTTTTTTCTGGCAAAAGGTAGGGGGTTGAGAAGAGGTTTTGGAGGGAGAAGGGACAAGAGGTTGTCACCACTCACCTCCTTCCCTACTAATGCAAAATAAACCAATATTCTCTCTCCCTCTTTCCATCAACTTCTTGCTTGGGTCTGGAAGCTTCAGCTATCAGAATCCAATTCTTAGCAGATAATGCCAGAGGCTCCACCCAGAGCAGAGTGATAGAACAGCCCTGCTTTTTGCAAAGCTGACTCCTGTTTTTCATTACTGTGCGTTCTGATTCCTAATACTTCGTGGCCCCTGTGCTGATGCACTTGGCTGGCCTCAAAGGACACCTGCTTCACGGGTGCCCCCCAGCCCAGCCCAGGGGGGAGACTTGGTCGCATAATTATCTTCGTGGTCTTTGGAGAAAACCCTTCCTTCTTTGGTTTCCCACAGGAGAGGGTGTGAGCTCCCCAGTTCCACACTCAATCAGGGCTAGCTCAAAAATATGATTGAGGGAAAGGCTTCTTGGCTCAGAGACAGTTTTTCCACTGCACATGGTTCCTATCAGATATTCGACTGGAGGTTTCCTTGAAGCAGGGTATCTGTCATTTGCACTTGGTGCAGATTAGCTCAATCAGATTGCCTTTCTAATCCTAAAGCGGAAGGCGTGGTGGGGAGGGAAGACAAGTATAAAGAGGTTCATTTTCACTCTTGGGGGCTTTAGAGGTGCTCTTTGTTTGGGGTGTCTTGCAGGGAATTTTGGTCAGCCAGATAGCAAGGATGAGAGAAAATGAGCCAAAGAAGGGGAGGTGCGCATGTGCACAGGAGGTCAGTTTTTCTTCTTCTTCTTCTTCTTCTTTTTTTTTTTTTTTTAGAGATTTGAAAGGCAGAGTTACAGAAAAAGATGGAGGGAGAGAAAAAGAGAGACCTTCCTTCTGCTGATTCACTTTTCAAATGGCTGCAACAGCGCAGCCAAAAGCAGGAGCCAGGAGCTTCTTGTGCGTCTCCCAAGTGAGAAGCAGGTGCCCAAGCACGTGGGGCCATCTTCCACTGCTTTTCTAGGTGCATTAGCAGGGAGCTGGACTGAAAGCAGAGCAGCTGGGCCTCAAACCGGTGCCCAAATGGGATGCTGGTGTTGCAGACAGAGGCTTAATCCACTGCACCACAACACAGGCCAAAAGAGATCAGATTTTGAAGGCCAACCTCGCATATACCATACTGTCTTTTTTTTTTTTTTTTTTTTTGACAGGCCGAGTTAGACAGTGAGAGAGAGAGACAGAGAGAAAGGTCTTCCTTCTGTTGGTTCACCCCCCAAACGGCGGCTATGTCCAGTACGCTGTGCTGATTGGAAGCCAGGAGCCAGGTGCTTCTCCTGGTCTCCCATGCGGGTGCAGCGCCCAAGGACTTGGGCCATCCTCCACTGCACTCCCGGGCCACTGCAGAGAGCTGGCCTGGAAGAGGGGCAACCGGGACAGAATCCGGCGCCCCGACCGGGACTAGAACCCAGTGTGCCGGCGCCACAGGCAGAGGATTAGCCTAGTGAGCCGCAGTGTCGGCCTTTTTTTTTTTTTTTTTTTTAAGATTAATTTATTTTACTTGAAAGACAAAGTTAAACACAGAGAAGAGAGACCATACATTCGCTGGTTCACTCTCCAAAAGACTGCAATTGGGCTGGTCTGAAGCTATGAGCTTCTTCTGGGTCTCCCATGCGGGTGCAGAGGCCCATGCAGTTGGGCCATCCTTTACTACTTTCCCAGGTACATTAGCAGGAAGCTGGATCAGAAGTGGAGCCGCTGGGACTCAAACTGGTGTCCATACGGGATACGGGCATTGCAGGCTGTAGCTTTACTCACTAAGCCACAGTGCCAGCCCCTCCGCACCATTTTTCTAGGCCATCTCTGTCCTTTAATTTTGTCTTTCTCCCTATATATCAAAAAAGATTGATATTTAGGGAGCAGGCATATAACCTAGTGGTTAAGATACCTGATCCTTGGGTCGTCGCCGTGGCTCACTTGGTTAATCCTCTGCCTGTGGCGCCGGCATCCCATATGGGCGCCGAGTTCTAGTCCCGGTTGCTCCTCTTCCAGTCCGTAGCAGCCATCTGGGGAGTGAACCAACGGAAGGAAGACCTTTCTCTCTGTCTCTCAATCACTGGATTGGATGCTCAGCTCCTGCTCATGCAGACCCTGGCAGGCAGCAGATGATGGCTCAGGTGCTTGGGTCCCTGCTACCCTCCTGGGAGACCTGAACTGCATTCCCTGCTCCTAGCTTCAGCCTTGCCCAGCGCTGGCAGTTGTTATGGGCATTTGAGGAAGGAACTAGCAGATGGGAGCTCTCTGTCTCTCTACCTGGTTAAAAAAAAATAAAAAGGCTGCTATTAAATCTGATCAAGTCCCTGACATGGCTCACTTCTGGGAGAGTGAGACTGTATGCATTGCTCACTCCGGGATGACCTACAAACATGTCGGCAGAGACAGGTCCAGGACTACCCTTGGGCAGTGGGTGAGTATGTGCCTTAAAATGTCTTTGGATATATTTTCCGCCTGCATCTGGGTGCAGCAGAACTGGAACTGTGTTGCCTGGTGACATTGCCCCTGCACCTTGCTACTTGGTCTGATCGGCCCTTCTGCTCATAGACAGGTCTGCCTTCTTTATCAGGTCACTGGGTCGGGGTGTGCCTGCCTGCGTGCCGGGGTGGGGAAGTGGGCAGTTTGTACTTGGTCCAGCTCTGCACTCTGGCCCTCCTCTGGGCCTGGTGGCAGGCAGCGCTTTCCCACAGCTGTCGTTGCTCTCCTTTACCTCAGGCTGCCATTTTGTCAGTCTTCTGACTTTTTTCCACTACCAGCAGTGTTGTCAGCGCTAATGCTGCAGCTCCACATAGCTGCTGCTGCTCTCCAACCCTGGAGCTGGAAGAGAGAGCGCCTGCGAAGTGGCACAGGTTCATCCTATCCGCTGTGGCCAGTCACAGTTTTAGGTGGGAGGTAGAGGAGAGTTGGGAGCGGGAAGGACTTGGGTTTGAATCCTAGATTTTCAACTTAGTCACACTTTATTTAAAATGGGGGGCCTTATTTAAAATGAAGGACCTTGTTTCTTTTTTTTTTTTCTTTCTTTTCTTTTCTTTTCTTTTTTTTTTTTTTTTGACAGGCAGAGTGGACAGTGAGAGAGACAGACAGAAAGGTCTTCCTTTTGCCTTTGGTTCACCCTCCAATGGCCGCCGCAGCCGGCGCGCTGCGGCCGGCGCGCTGCGGCCAGTGCATCACACTGATCCGAAGGCAGGAGCCAGGTGCTTTTTCTGGTCTCCCATGGGGTGCAGGGCCCAAGCACCTGGGCCATCCTCCACTACACTCCCTGGCCACAGCAGAGAGCTGGCCTGGAAGAGGGGCAACTGGGACAGAATCTGGCGCCCCGACCGGGACTAGAACCCGGTGTGCCGGTGCCGCAAGGTGGAGGATTAGCCTGTTGAACCACGGCGCCGGCCGGGACCTTGTTTCTTTACTCAAAAATTGGAGAAGCAATGTTTCATTTATAAGATTGTTATAAGACATGGAAATAGTTTATGAAAGACAGTTGGCATATAGTAAGCACTCAGTTAATGGTGGCTGAGATCATTATTTAAACAGCGCCAGTGCTTTTGGCCAACATGAGGTAGTCAGCTCAGAGCTGCTCAGGAGGTGTGGAAACTAGGACACCTCTCACGACCGTGTTACGTCGATTGGTGAGTTAGGGATGGTTTCTGGGGTAATCTCTGTTTCTAGGGAATGGAGCTAAGTTTGAGATCTTATTTCTAGGCATTCTAGATAATGAAATTTTATGGAAAATTTTTTTTTCAAAGTGAAACATCATGGAGCCATTGGGTGTTTATAAACATTTTAAAATATTTTATTTATTTGAGACACAAAGAGAGAGCTCCCATCTCTGGTTCACTCCTCAAATACCTATCACACCTGGGGCTGTGCCAGGATGAAGCTGGGAATCAGGAACTCAACCCAAGTCTCTCAAGTGAGGGACAGGAACTCAACTACTTGGGCCATCCCTGCTGCGGGCTGTGCATTAGCAGGAAGCTGCAGCCAGATGTGGAGTTGGAACTCAAACCCAAGTACTCCAATATGGAATATGGGTCTTAACTGCTGTGCCAAACTCCTGCCTCCTGTATTGAATCTTCTCTAAGGTACCACCTGGAGCCCAGAAATAAATGGTGCTTTCAGAGCTGGGCTGCTGACTCTAAGGACCAAAGGTTTAATTTGTTTTCTGGTGGTAGGTGAGGACCTAAATATTACTGAAGAACAGCTGTGTTATTAGTTTCATGGGGCCATGTTACTTGAACCCAAAGACAATGGCACAAGGTGTGTGGCTGTGACTGTACGTAGCCACAGAATTGTTGGTCTGGGCTCCTAAGATTGTTACTTGCTCAAGCAGAGATGGCAAGCCCTGGCCCCCATCGTCTTCAAGACAAAGCAGGAGAGGAGTGCCCGAGGAGCAGCCGTGTCTTGAGGAGGCCCTCCTGCCCTGGCAGTCGTCCCAGGGTGACATTATACCATGTTGCCACTGGTACCGAGACTGATACAAACTGCTAACACTAATTGCAATACCATATTAATGCTAATAACAACACCAACACCAACACCAACATTATGCAACACCAGTCCTAGCACTTCTACTATTTCTGAATAGCAACTACCACTTATTCAGTGTTACATATAAGCCAGATGGTATGCCAAGAACTTTGTAGGTAATAGCACATTTAATCCTCACAACACTCATTTGATAATTAGATATGAGGTGTTTCACATGCATCAGGCACTGTTCCTAGTGCTTGGTAGCTATTTTCTTAATTCTCATGGTAGTTGTAAAAAGATGGGTACAATTATTATTCCCATGGATGAGGAAATTGAGGACCAGAGAGGCTGAATAACCTGCCCAAGCTCACACAGTTAAATACGTGGCAGAATAAAGGTTTAAAATATTTGCCTGTTGCCGGTTCAAGTCCTGGCTGCTCCACTTCCGATCCAGCTCTCTGCTATGGCCTGGGAAAGCAGTAGAGGATGGCCCAAGTCCTTGGACCCCTGAACCCATGTGGGAGACCAGGAAGAAGCTTCTGGCTTCTGGCTTTGGATTGCTGCAGCAGGGGAGTGAACCAGAAGATGGAAGACCCCCCCTGCCCCCCACCTCTCCTTCTCTGACTTTCAAATAAATAAATAAATCTTTAAAAAAATTTGCCTGTGACTCTAAATCTGGTATGATGTGATACATTTTATTTTTCAGAATTGCTAGTATGTGTTTTTTTTTAAGATTTTATATATTTATTTGAGAGATAAAGTTATAGATAGTGAGAGGAAGAGAGAGAGAGAGAGAGAGAGAGGTCTTCCATCTGCTCGTTCGCTCCCCAGATGACAGCAACAGCTGTGCTGTGCCTGTTGGAAGCCAGGAGCAAGGTCTCCCACATGGGTGCGGGGGCCCTGGCCATCTTCTGCTGCATTCCCAGGTCACAGCAGAGAGCTGGATTGGAAGAGGAGCAGCCGGCACTTGAACTGGTGGCCATATGGGATGCCAGCACTGCAGGCAGAGGCTTAACCTACTGCACCACAGCACCGGCCCTGCTAGTATGTGTTTCTAAACTTTCTGGATGATCTCTATACCTGGTAATAAAATTCCTTTTTTTAAAAAAATATTTATTTATTTATTTATTTAAGAGGCACAGAGAAAGAGACAAAGAGAAGGGGGGAGAGAGAGAGTCCGCTGGTTCACTTCTCAAATGGCTGCAACAGTTGGGGCTTGGCCAGGCTGAAGCCAGGTTTCCCATAAAGGCTGCAGGGATCAAAGAGCTTGAGCCACCACCTGCTGCCTTCGAGGGCCCACATTAGCAGAAGGCAGTCAGCAGTGGAGCCAGGACTTGAAGCCAGGCTCTCTGGCATGGGATGCACATGCCCCAGGCAGTGTGATAACCACTAGGGCAAATGCCTGTCCCTGGTAATGATTTCTGATTATAAACTGTCTCAATAAAATATATCTCTTTGTGAAAAGATTATCTTATCATTGAATTTTGCTTCACTTAACAATATCTTTTAAATTCAGAAATATGTTCTTTTATTTTTTCTTAATTTCACCAAACTGATTTGAAGATAGTTTTCAAAAATGACTCCAAGACTGGGTTATATGCCTTTTTTTTTTTTTTTAAAAAAAGACTTATTTATTTGAAAGTCATTAGAGTTACACAGAGAAGGAGAGGCAGAGAGAGAGACAGAGGGAGAGGTCTTCCATCCACTGGTTCACTCCCCAATTGGCTGCAACGGCAGAGCTGCGCCAATACAAAGCCAGGAGCCAGGAGCTTCTTCTGAGTCTCCCACGTGGGTGCAGGGGCCCAAGGACTTGGGCCGTTTTCTACTGCTTTCTCAGGCCACAGCAGAGAGCTGGATCGGAAGTGGAACAGCCGGGACTAGAACCGGCTCCTGTATGGGATGCTGGCACTCCAGGTGGCGACTTTACCCACCATGCCACAACGCTGGCCCCACTGGGTTATATTCTATTGCTATGAATAACACTGAAGCCATATTGTAAAGTCTCCTATGGCTTTGAAAGCAATTTAAAACCTATTCTTTGCGATAAGTACCTCATCATATTTTATTTGTGTATATCTCTTTAATAGTAGACAAAGACTCCAGAACTATTTCCTAAAATTGTTCTTGTCAAGCATCACTTTAGTCTAGAGTCATATCCCACTAAATTAATTTTGGGGAGAGCTTAGTGCTTCATGTTTATGGGGCAATTTTTAATGGACTTGATTTTTATTATTCTTCTTAGTTTCATGTTTGATTTTTGTATTCAAAGAGATATCCCAAAAAGGCCTTTGAGACTGCAGCCTTCTGTATACAGACTGACCAAAGCGTCATGCACTCAGAGGAACTGCGTAGCCGTTTTGCTGGCTCTCCGTCCGCTGTGAAGGAGATGCGTACAGGGCTTGCTGGAAGTTCCTTTTCCGTTAATCCATGCATTGGCCTACAATCGCAACCAGTGTCATTTGTCACTTGCAGTGGAGTTACTATTTTCCAACACAGGCCTTTCTGGATGACAATGACTAAAATCAGACATCCATACATTACAGCTTTCAGCCGGTCCCTGAACTGTGAAAAGTAATAAAATCCAGGACCAATCCTGCCAAACATCTAATTGTATCATAAAACAGAACTCTTATGTAGTCTGTGATGGAACACAGCAATCATCAGGATTCTTTCATGGTTTACAATGAGATTCTTAACCTGGCAGTCCATAGATCTGTGCTTAGAATTGAGGGGTGCACGAATCTGATGGAAAAATATATTTATCTTCATAATCTCTCCCTGAAATTTAGTATTTCCTTCCATTATGAATGCAAGCCACAACTACAATAGAATTACGTTTGTTGTGATTGTTTGTCTTTAACAGTATCACAGTCATTTTCCTTATACATAAGAATTGTTACTGATGTCTCAAAATATTATTTGTCTTCGCTTCTACTTTGAGATCATGGTAATCATTAGACTTGCTCTGGTACCCTGAAATCTAGTGCCTCATTAAAGAGGCACGTATATTACAATATTAAGCCCAAAAGGTATTTTTCCAACTGTATTTCCTGTTTTTTTTTTTTTTTTTTTTGACAGGCAGAGTTAGACAGTGAGAGACAGAGAGACAGAGAAGACAGAGAGAAAGGTCTTCCTTCCGCTGGTTCACCCCCAAAATGGCCACCAAGGCTGGTGCGCTGCACTGATCCGAAGCTAGGAGCCAGCTGCCTCCTCCTGGTCTCCTATGCGGGTGCAGGGCCCAAGCACTTGGGCCATCCTCCACTGCCCTCCCGGGCCACAGCAGAGAGCTGGCCTGGAAGAGGAGCAACCGGGACTAGAACCCAGCGCCCATATGGAATGCCAGCGCTGAAGGCAGAGGATTAACCGAGTGAGCCATGGCGCCGGCCCCAACTATATTTCAGTATAACTCATTTCAGATCTCCTGTGTCTTACTTACAGATTTAAAAACATTTTTCTGAAAGGAGTCCAGCAGACTGCCACGGAGATTCATGGCACAAAACAGGTGAAGGAGCTGGGACTAAGGCCTGTGGGTCCAGGGAACTCTGGACAAATGCAGAGATCCAGAGAATCTATGAACGAGAAAGAAAAAGCATTTCCATCTGCCAGCCAGAATGACTGAGTCAAACACCTTAGAACATAAGCAAAACCAGCTAGTCCATGGCCAGGGATGTGAGCAGGTTCCGGGGCCAATGCCCAGTGATGTGTCCACCCACAGTGTATCAAGCGTGGCCCAAGTGGCCTGTGGTGTTCTATGGGCCTCTCCTGTGGGGAGCAACTGGGAGCAACTGGGACTAGACTAAGTTACTGGAATTAAGACTTATTCTATGCATCTGCTCTCCCACAATATGGCGCTGGGAGAGGAGGAAACAGCTTCTACACAGCTGCCTCCAGTTCAACCAATAAACAGCAGGACCTGCTCCTGATTGGAGGAGAGCAGCGTACTCGGCGTGTGGGTAGCAGAGTTGGGATTGGTGGAAGAGGACTATAAAGGAGGAGAGAGACAACATGCACCAGGAACATCTAAGGGGAACATCCAGATAACATCTGAGCAGCCCCCGAGAGAGCCGGCCGGCGGTGTGCCGCTCCCCTGCGGAAGTGGGGAAAGTGGCAGGGGGCCCGCCCCTCCACGGAGGTGGAGGGACGGCAGCCAACCCTGGAAGAACCAGCAGCAAACCCGGGGAGGGCCGAGCAGACAAAAGAACAGTGCAGGGTCCTGTGTCGTTCCTCCTCGAAGACGGGGAGCGACACTCTCCAAGTAACTCCTCCTGTGATTTCTGCACAAGGTTACCTACATTGCTACATTGTTCCCATTTTAGGAGGCTGCATGGTGTGTAAACCACCCGGACTCAATTGAAGTCCTTCTTGTAAAGCTATCTACAGGAGAACCTAGCTTTTCCTCTTCAAAATTGCATATAGATGTAAGAGTATGTCCAGAGGTGCCTTGGCACTATTCTTAATCTTGAGATCATCACTCTATTCTCTGATTGTTCACTGGTAAAAGCACTTATTTTAAGAAGCATAACCTTAAAATAGAAGTAATTTGGGAAAATTATGTGTGTTGTTAAGATGAACATATACTGCGTATAATTGGAAACTGTAGATACCAGTGGCTTAAACAAGATGAATACTTATTTTCTCTCATGTAAAAAATGTGGATATTAAATGTCCAGCCGTATTGTGGTGTCTCTGTAAAGTCGCTAACCCAGGCTCCCGCTCTCTTTTTGCTCCTCCATCCTTAGCGAGGGACATCTACTCTCTAAATTGTCTCGTCATTCAGAATGACTAATCGAGCTCTTGCTATCACATCTGCACACCAAGGAGAAGGAAAGAAGCACAGAGAGAGGAGTTCTTCTCTCAGTTGATTTAGCTTCTTTTTAGCAGGCTTCTTGGTAATCCGCTCAACACTTCCGCTTGTATTTCCTTGACCAATGTTTCTGCTTATATTTTTCTTAACGTGGCCTCACCTAGGGTTACGGGAGGATGAGGAACGTAATCTCAGAATTAGGTTATATGGCATCCAAAAACACTAGCATTTGATTTCTGAAGGAGAAAAGAGAAAGGACACGGGGTGGGAATACGGTCCCTGTACCGGTACATCCATGGAGACTTTTAAGTAAGTGTATGTGCTTCCGAGCAGAGCTCACAAAAGAGCGCCGGACTAGCAGACAGACGCCCTGGGTCCTGCTCCTGCCTCTGCCTTTTATCTACCCACGCTTGAGCAAATTATTTAGCTTCTTTGAAGTGTAATTCTTTCGTTTTTATGTGGATATGACAATTCTTTTCCTTTCTGATTTTCAATTAATTGTGAACCTTAACTGAAGGCAACGTGTGTGAGAGCTCTTTTAAAACTATGAAGGCATTGCATCAAGGCAAACCAGTTTGTTTCTCCAGGATGCACGGGATTTGTACTCTGAGAAGGCCATGTTCAGTGGATCTCCCAGTAAACCAGGCACACCTAAAACTTAAGCCAAGAAATAATCCCCTTCTCTGTACTGACTTACCAACTTCTGGGAATGTATTTTCTAAGTTTAGATGGAAAGTGAATTCGTGTGGCACTAGATTGTTAAACGGTGCCAGCTACATGTACTGTAAGTGTAAAGAAAGAAATTTTAAATATAGTAGTTTGTCTGATGGCCAGTGTCACAAATGGAAGTCTTGGCCACTGTTGAGAGAACAGCACCAACTCCAGCTAGATGCGGAAAAGGATGTGTTGCCGGATTGAAAATGGCTTATGGAACCCTTGGGGACAGGGAGCTGGAGAAAGAGTGCCTGGGCTGAGCTTTCACTGATCAGCTCCCCAGACCCCCAGAGAACTGCACTCTTGCTCTGGCCCCGACCAAGAAGTCGTCTGTCTGGTCAGAGCCTTGCTGGAGGTCTTGGCCCCAGAGGCACACTGCTGAAGCCTCCATTCCATGCAGCCAGATTCACACCAGCAAAGTCTGGCCCCTGTCCTCCCTCACCCCACTTAACTCCGTTCCAAAACCATGTGCCACACGGCTGCCTCTGACTGATGGAACCTCAATCAACCAAGAAGCCTAGCTTCAAGGGAGTCTAAGAAATACAGTTTTGGGGGTTGGCGCTGTGGCACAGTAAGTTAATCCTCTGCCTACAATGCTGGCATCCCATATGAGCACCGGTTCAAGTCCCGGCTGCTCCACTTCCGATTCAGCTCTCTGCAATGGCCTGGGAAAGCAATGGAAGATGGCCCAAGTCCTTGGCCCCCTGCACCCATGTGGGAGACCCAGAAGAAGCTCTTGGCTCCTGGCTTCAGATTGGCTCAGCTCTGGCTATTGTAGCCATTTTGGGAGTGAACCAGCAGTTAGAAGACCTTTCTCTCTGTCTCTCACTGTCTGTAAATCTACCTCTCAAATAAATAAATAAAATCTTTAAAAAATACAGTTTTTGTTTTTCACAAAAACTTTGCTAGAAATATGTTGGAATAGATGTTGTATGGGTCAATCCACAATAGGTCCAGAGTGAATTTCAAGTGTACCTACAAAGTGGAAAGTCCATGGTGCTATGCCTTAGAACTGAAATGATTTCTTTTCTTTTTTTTTTTTTTTTTTTTTGACAGGCAGAGTGGACAGTGAGAGAGAGAGAGAGACAGAGAGAAAGGTCTTCCTTTGCTGTTGGTTCACCCTCCAATGGCCGCCGCGGCCGGTGCACCGCACTGATCTGAAGGCAGGAGCCAGGTGCTTCTCCTGGTCTCCCATGGGGTGCAGGGCCCAAGCACCTGGGCCATCCTCCACTGCACTCCCGGGCCACAGCAGAGAGCTGGCCTGGAAGAGGGGCAACCGGGACAGAATCCGGCACCCCAACCGGGACTAGAACCCGGTGTGCCAGCGCCGCAAGGCAGAGGATTAGCCTATTGAGCCATGGCGCCGACCTAAAACTGAAATGATTTCAATGTGACAGAATATAATTAGGGCCGAGGAAATTCACTAAAATAGGCATGAGAGAGTCAGAAAACAGAGGAAGCATTCATGTACATACATCTGTAGCACACCCTTCTCAGGTTCATATGTTGGCACCACCCAAGCCAAGTTACGCATGTGGATGTTTCATTAAAATGATTATTTGCTAATCTATATAAATTTCTGTTTACTTTGATTGATTGGAACCAGAATAATGTACTCGTTTTGATGTATTTACACATCATGATGAAGCCACAATAATTAAACTTCAACATGCACATAGAGACGATCTAATGAAATTTTATTGACTAGGAGGGTTCCCAATATTCATCTTTCTGCTTGAACAGCTCAGCTAATAAAACACAGGGCATTAAAAAATAAGAATGGGGTAGAGCCATAGAAAAATAATCACAGTTCTTAATGATTTTAAAAATACTGTGGAAAAGAAAGTGCATTCATTAGGGTGAGAAGATAGTTATGCTGTGGTGGGTCAGACCAGTTTCTACAAGGGCAGACTCCCGGCCTCCCAGCTTTGTAGTGCTGAGCTTCCTGTGGTGATCGAATCATGACCTGGTGCGCACGTGCGTGCGTGTGTGTGCGTATGCGAGTGTGTGTGTGTGTGTGTGTGTGGTGCTTTTGGTGTAACATCTTTTTAAAAAGACTTATTTTATTTCTTTGAAAGGCTGAGTGACAGAGAGAGAGAGAGAGGAGAAGAGACAGAGAGAGAGAGAGAGAGAGAGATCTTCTACCTGCTGGTTCACTCCCCAGATGGCTGCAATGGCCAGGGCTGGGCCATGCTGTAGCCAGGAGCCCAGAGCTCCATCTGGGTCTTCCATGTGGGTGGCAGAAGCCCAACGACTTGGGTCGTCTTCCACTCCTTCCCAGGGAGCTGGATCGGAAATGCAGCAGCCAGGACTCACTGATACTACCACGTGGGATGCCAGCTTAACTCACAAAGCCAGCTCTGGCCCGCCCTCTGCCTTTTGGACCATCCTGCTCTGCTGCTGCTCGGGTTGCATCCCTGGATGAGTAACTGCCTCCGGATCCTAACTGGTCTCTCTGCTTTAGATTTGCCATACTTCAACCCATCCGGTCTCACAGATCCCAGTGTTTCTTTTTCCTAAAGCCAAAAGTGACTCCGCTGCTGAAAATCCTTCACCGTCAAGTTCAGGATCCGAGGGAAAGCCCTCAGTGCGGCACACAGGTTCCTTTAAGATCCACTTTGTCTCTTTCCAGCCTTACTTTCTGCTCTGCCCCTGTTCTCCCAGCAGCCCCTTCAGAATACCACGCTCTCTCCCACCCTGATGGTTTTGCCTGTGCAGAATGTGCACAGGAATCCCTTCCATTAGCTTGGCTGGACCACACACAGTTCACACTCAGTGAACACACTCTCACCCTTCCATCTGTGTCCTCTGCTGTATCCCCATGATTCTTGCACTCACTTCCAGTAAAGGACTTGTTACAACTGTATGCCTATGATGGATTTGCTGCCTGCGCTCCCCAGGGCACTTAATCTTTTAATACGGAATCTGTATCATGTTCGTCTCTTTTCCCAGTGCTTTTCATTGAGTAAAATCATTTGTAAAAAAGGAATAAAGCTTTTTAAATCTTCAGACTTTTTTTAGAGGGGAGAATCTACATTAAAATGTGGAATAATGCTACATTAAAATGTTTTAAACATTTACTCATTTATTTATTTATTTATTTGAAAGGCAGAGCAACAGAGAAAGAAGGAGAGACAGAAAGAGACAGAGAGACAGTGAGATATATCAGCAATTGATCTTCCATCTGTGGATCCACTTAATCCAAGTGGCCACAACGGCCAGATCTGGGCCAGGCTGAATCCAGGAGCCAGAAACTCTATCCGAGTCTCCCAAGTCGGTGGAAGCAAGAGTTTGAGCCAGCTTCTGCAGCCTTCCCTGGGGCATTAGCAGGATGCTGGATTGGAAGTGGAGTAGCTGGGATTCACAAACTGGCACTCTAATATGGGATGCCAGCATTGCAAGCAGCAGCTTAACCCACTGCACCACAATGTCAACTCCAAGGCTACATTTTTACACAAAATGATGTTAAGATTCTCCTTTGTGTCTGATTAGGTTTCAATTACCTCCTTTGTGGAAGTGAGATCATACCATGGATAATAAAGGGCCCTTTGACTTGGGATGGCTTCCCTAAGAAAATCATTTATCTTTGCATAGATGCCTCCCTTTTCAATGGGGGATGGGACAAAGCACTCCTGTTTCTGTACTACAGTGTCCAGCTGCTGGACACAGATTGGATAGAGTAGGGTTTGGGTATAACAAATGTTGCCCATATGCTGAATCCTAGCAAGAGGAGGGAATTTAGAAGCATGAAGACCATCCCTTCCCCTTGCGTATCTGGGAGGGCCTGTTAGTATTGCTGTCCTGGAGATTGAGGCTGGCTGTAGGACCATTCTCCATCCCCTATTCTCCAGGTGATGGCTGAAGTGTAGATGTCCAGAGTCAGAATCAGGGGTTCCACCAGGGATTGACTGATGTTGTGGGAGCCACATTTGAATAAACTTCCTAGAGACCTAGGACATTTCTATAGCAGGTGTATGTGGGGAGCAATCCGGACTAGACTAAGTTGCTCGAATTAGGACTTATTCTATGCATCTGCTCTCCCACAATATGGCGCTGGGAGAGGAGTAAACAGCTTCCGCACAGCTGCCTCCAGTTCAACCAATTAACTGTAGGACTTGCTCCTGATTGGAGAGCAGCGTACTCAGCCGAGTTGGGATTGGCGGAGGAGGACTATAAAGGAGGAGAGAGACGGCATGCACCGGGAACATCTATGGGGAACATCTGAGGGAATCCGTGCAGCCCCCGAGAGAACCGGCCGGCGGTGTGCCGCTCCCCTGCGGAAGTGGGGAATGCGGCCAGGGGGAACTGCCCTTCCACGGAGGTGGAAGGGATAGTAGCCAACCCGGGAAGAACCAGCAGCAAACCCGGGGAGGGCCGAGCAGACGAAAGAACAGCGCAGGGTTCAGTGTTGCTCCTCCACGAAGAGGGGGAGCGACATAATGGTGCCGTGACTCGGATAGGAAACCTGACTCGGATAGGAAACTTAGGATGGATATGAAACTTAGGAGGGAAGAAACGGGAAGAAACGGGAAGAATTGGGAAAATACCGGAGAGAGAGACTAGCAAACAGCCTAGGGAAAAGCCGGACGAAAAGGGTGCCGGAAGAAGCTATTGAAAGCCTAGGCATAGACTCAGATACGGACTACGGGGGGAAGCTGGGAGAAATCTCTAAGGTCGAAAGCGAAAGTGAAAGCTAGAACAAACAGACTCGGATGCGGACTGTGGGGAGAGGCCAGGAGAAATGAGGGAGGAGTATTGTTGGAGGAAAGCTTGGGGAAACATACCGGGTAGAGAAAACTGTTAGGGAAATTGAAGCCGCGGGGGGCAGGCCGAGGCGGAGACGAAAGCCACTTTGGGGTTCTCAAGTTAGCCCGGGAATAGGGGGCGAAAAGTTGAAACCAGAAGCTGAGACGTAAGCCAGATTGGGATCCGTCTGATTAGCCCGGGGAGCAAAGGACGGGAAGCCAAATCGTGGGGCGGAGACGTACGCTGGGTTGAATTCGCCAGGCTAGCCCGGGGAACTTAGATTGAATCCTAGTGGTGGAGACGCAAGCTACGCTGTGTTACTCGCGGAAGCCGCCGCGTGCAGAGAGAGCACGGGGCGTGAGTAGATAGGGAACGGGGCTGGCGTAGGCCGTGGTTCAGACGCGAAAGGGTTAAGCGTGGAGACCGCGGAGCGCGCGAAGCTGAGCCGCGCAAAGCCGGGAAGCTGCGCAGATGAGAGAGGCGCGCGGGCTGAAGCGGCGCAGAGCCGGGAACCCACCGGCGGGGCGAGGTGCCGGAAAGCTGCGGGGATAAGAGAAACAGAAGTTTTAGAAGTAAGATGAGAGAAATAGGAATGCTGGAAGATAGAAGTAAAATGGGAGAAATAGGAATGCCCGGAGATAGAGAAATAGAGAAAAATAGGGCCTCCCCTCAACATGCCAATTAGAGGGCTTGGATTCGGTCTGCCCGATTAGTGAGGCGATGAGCACCTGGGCGGCTAGCCGCAGGTCACCGAAGACAGGCACGAATTAACATCAGTAAAGCTTCCCCACAATGCAACAATTAGGAGGCTTGGATTCGGTCTGCCTGATTTAAGGCGGTAAGCGCCAGCAAAGCTCGACCAGAGTATGAGCTGCAGGTCACCAAAGATAGGCACAAACCAACACTAATAAGTCTCCCCCACAATACGGCAATGAGAAGGCTTGGATTCGGTTTGCCTGATAGGTTTTGTAAACACCTGCAGGCAGTTCTAGCAGAGCAGAGCATGCGCTGCAGGGCACCGAACACAGGCACGCATCAGCGCCTAAAAACCTCCTCACAATGGCGAAGAGAGGACCCGGATTCGGTTTTCCTGATTGATAGGACTTGTAAGAGCCTGTGGCAACTCTAGCAAGTACAGCAGAGTGTGTGCTGCGGGACACCGAAGACAGGCGCGTATCAACGCCAAAAAATAAAAAGAAAGGGGGATCTGTGGGGAGCAATCCGGACTAGACTAAGTTGCTCGAATTAGGACTTATTCTATGCATCTGCTCTCCCACAATATGGCGCTGGGAGAGAAGTAAACAGCTTCCGCACAGCTGCCTCCAGTTCAACCAATTAACTGTAGGACTTGCTCCTGATTGGAGAGCAGCGTACTCAGCCGAGTTGGGATTGGCGGAGGAGGACTATAAAGGAGGAGAGAGACGGCATGCACCGGGAACATCTATGGGGAACATCTGAGGGAATCCGTGCAGCCCCCGAGAGAACCGGCCGGCGGTGTGCCGCTCCCCTGCGGAAGTGGGGAATGCGGCCAGGGGGAACTGCCCTTCCACGGAGGTGGAAGGGATAGTAGCCAACCCGGGAAGAACCAGCAGCAAACCCGGGGAGGGCCGAGCAGACGAAAGAACAGCGCAGGGTTCAGTGTTGCTCCTCCACGAAGAGGGGGAGCGACAGGTGTATGTTCTGAAAGAGCATCAGTGGAAGACTCTCACAATCTCAGAGTTTTCTTCCGCGAATTTCTGGGACACACAGAGATTATTTCTTGAAGGTAAAGAGTCTTCCGTATTTCATAGCTCCGTGGTTAGAATTTGCTTTAGTTGGATTCATCCATGCAGATTCCTACTCAAAGGCCTCTCATGTGAAGCACAGGAGAATCTAGCTTTGACAGTGTTTCTGAATTATTGCAGGCATGGGGCCTGGTTGTGTTGACTATGGAAATGTTTTGATATTTCAGAAACCTCCTTATCACAATCCTTTCTTTGGCTCATTTTTCTTCCATTTTAATAATCTTGTTTAGATTAATTCCTCTTTTCTTTATACTTATGGTCCCAAATTGCTAAAATATGTAAAATATGTTTTGTCCATACTTTTGTTTAGTTGAATGCACTGTTTTACTCACAACTAGTTCTTTTCCATAGTGAATGCTTTACTTTATTCCAGGAATCTTGAAGACAAGATTCCTTCCTTCCTTCCTTCCTTCCTTCCTTCCTTCCTTCCTTCCTTCCTTCCTTCCTTCCTCTCTCTTTCTCTCTCTCTCTCTCTATTTCTTTCTTTCCTCTCTCTTTTTTTAAGATTTATTTATTTATTTGAGAGGCAGAGTTACAGACACAGAGAGGAGGAGATAGAAAGAGAGGTCTTCTATCTGCTGGTTCACACCCCAAATGGCTGCAATGGCTGGAGCTGGACCGATCTGAAGCCAGGAGCCAGGAGCTTCTTCTGGGTCTCCCACGTGGGTGCAGTGGCTCAAGTATATGGGACATCCTCCACTGCTTTTTCCAGGCACATTAGCAGTGGAGCAGCTGGGATTCAAACTGGCACCCATATGAGATGCTGGCACTGCAGGCAAAGGCTTAACCTACTACACCACAGCACCAGACCTGACAAGATTTCTCTCATTTCCAAAGATAACCAAATTTGCTATTTAATCCTGTGGTTTTCTGTGAAATGATGTGTGTTCATTTATTTTTAGGTCTGGATGTGGTTGTGTGTACATTCTTCTTCTCTGATCAGAGAATCTCTAATGAGTCTTCATTCTATAAAATGTGCTTTCTGTGGTATTTTTGTGGATGGTATGTCACTGAATGCCAAGCCACTAGTTCTCTTAAATTGTGTCTCAATATCATGTTTATAATTTTACCTGAATTTTTCTGTATCTTAACCCCTGAATAAGTGTCTATATTTCTCAATGTATTTTGCTTTCTATGTTACATATCTTAATTTCTATACTTTCAGTGAATTGTGTGCTTTCTATAACTATTTGAGCAATGTGATCGTAGAATGTCAAACAATGTCACAAGAGGAAAATGAGTGGATCTACAGTCTCGATGCATTTCATTGTGTTTAGAGTTAACCATGATCTCATTAACTGCATCGCTTTCCAAAGTGTCCAGCAACACTACTTGTGGGGAGCAACTGAGACTAGACTAAGTTACTGGAATTAAGACTTATTCTATGCATGTGCTCTCCCACAATATGGCGCTGAGAGAGAGACTAAACAACCTCTACGCAGCTGCCTCATCAGTTTGACAAGCTGCAGGAGCTGATCCTGCTCCTGATTGGAGGAGAGCAGCGTGCTCGGCATGTGGGTAGCAGAGTTGGGATTGGTGGAAGAGGACCATAAAGGAGGAAAGAGACAACATGCACCAGGAACATCTGAGGGAACATCTGAGCGACCCCTGAGAGAGCTGGCCGGCGGTGTGCCGCTCCTCCTCGGAAGCGGGGAAAGCGGCGGGGAGGTGCCGCCCCTCCACAGAGGTGGAGGGGCCGGCAGCTAACCCGGGACGGTGTTGTTCCTCCACGAATGAGGGAACGGCAGCTAACCTGGGAAGGGCCGAGCAGACAAAAGAACAGCGCAGGGTCTAGTGTCGTTCCTCCACAAATGGGGGAGCGACAACTACTTCCTATTGCTAAGCAGAGAAAAGTGTCTTTTGGAAATGAGACCCATCATTTTCATAAAGGACTTAGTCATTGCAAAGCATTTTTTGTTAGACATGAAAGCAAATAAAAGCTTCAAATGAACAAATAGGAAAGAAAAAGAAAAGCATTTGCAAAATAAACCTGTGATGCACTTAGGGAAGAACTATATGACTATATGAACTATATGAATAGTATACTATTTAGTTGACCAGCTGGCCAGGCAGCCCCTAAAGACTTCATATCCTGTTTTCCAATTATAACACTACTAATGAATGCATCTCCAGCACTGAGCAATGACATTTTGGATCATTTAACTAACTCCTTTACACACGTTACTCTCCTTTATCAACACCATAAAAACGAGACTGATAGCAGCGGTTATACTCGTAGCCGAGAGTAGCCTAATAAGCTGGTGAGTCATGAACTCATTTTCTGGTTGCCCAGCATTTCTAGCAAAGCTGAAAGGTTGAAGAAAAATGAACCATACATTTTGTAAACAAAGAAATGTGGTGATCGGTGAACTCTGACAATATTAGAGCTACGACGTGAAATCATCAGGGGCCATAAAAACTGCAGAATTTTCTCCTCTGAGAAAATCATCTCATCAACATTGAAGCCACCTTTGTGTGGCACTGCAGCCATTGGAGGAAGACAATCAGGTCATTAAGTTTCTGTGCTGCTACGATGGTAACATTAGGTGAATGAATAACAAGAGCATGTTTCCATGATCTGCCACTGATACGTGGTCAAGGCTGTCTCCTTTATTTTCAGGGATGAAATTGTTGGGTTGGACAGGATGGGAGAAATAACTGCATGCTTTTTTTTTTTTTTAAAGATTTATTTGTTTGAAACACAGGGTTATAGAGAGAACGGGAGAGACACAGAGAGAAGGAGATCTTCCAACTTCTGGTTCATGCCTTATATGGCTGCATCAGTTGGGGCTGGATCAAGTTGAAGCCAGGTGCCAGGAACTCCATCTGGGTGTCCCACATGGGTGACAGGGACCCAAGCACTTGGCCGTCTCCTGCTCATTTCCCAGGTGTATTAGCAAGGAACTGAATCAGAAGCAGAGCAGCCAGGTCTTGAACCTGTGTTGTGATATAGGATGCTGGCATAAGAGGTGGCAGCTTAACCCACTATGCCACAATGCAGACCCCAATTACTACAAACTTTATACATTTTTTTTTTTCTGAAAGGATGATGCTCTCAAAGGAACTCATGCTCAAGCTCCTTTTTAAAATTAACTTAAAAAGGTTTTTATTTACTTATTTGAGAGGTAGAGTTACAGACAGTGAGAGGGAGACAGAGAGAACGGTCTTCCATCCACTGGTTTACTCCCACAATGGCCGCAACAGCTGGAGTTCAGCCTGTCTGAAGCCAGGAGCCAGGAGCTTCTTCCGGGTCTCCCACGTGGGTGCAGGGGCCCAAGGACGTGGGCCATCTTCTGCTGCTTTCCCAGGCCATAGCAGAGAGCTGGAGGGGAAGAGTAGCAGTCAGGACTTGAACTGGCGCCCATATGGGATACCGGCTTTAACCCACTATGCCACAGCGCCACACCCCCCCCCCTTTTTTTTATTTGAATTGTCAAAGAGGAAATCCAAAACCTAGACCTACTTTGGCTTCCTTGTGCTAAACCTTTTTTTTTCCCTGCTAATGAATAAATTCTTAACATGGGTGGGAGAAGTCCTATTCACAAATGACACAAAACTTGGATTTTAGATGTGCCATCCAGAAATGGGATCACATATTCAGTTTTAATGATAGGATACATTCTTCAACTTGAAATGTGCATCTTGGGGCCGGCACTTTGGCATAGCAGGAAAAGCCACTGCCTGCAGTGCCAGCATTCCATATGGGCCAGTTTGAGTCCTGGCTGTTCCACTTCTGATCCAGCTGCTATGGTCTGAGAAAGCACTAAAAGATGGCCAAAGTCCTTGGGCCCCTGCACCCACGTGGGAGATCCGGAAGAAGCTCCTGAACTCCTGGCTTCTGATCGACTCAGTTCTGGCTGTTGTGGCCAGTTGGGGAGTGAACCAGCAGATGGGAAACCCCTCTCTGTCTCTCTGCCTCTCCTTCTCTCTCTGTATAACTCTGACTTTCAAATAAATAAATAAATCTTTAAAAAAAAAAAAAAAGAAATGTGCATCCGATTACTGGATTACATCACCATGAATTAATATTTCAGCATAAATCCTGTAATTATCTTGTGAATATTTTATTGTATTGTGTGTGTTGTTGAGGGTGGTGGTGGGATGTGATAAAAGTGTTACTTTTACCAAATGCTAACATTTATGTAAATTTTGTAATCCATTCAGGTATTCTTTTCTTTTCTAATGACATAAGAGGTTTTCAAAAACAAAAGGGGGAGATGTGAGCTGCCCTGTGGGTTAGCGGGTTAAACCACTGCCTACAAGGCTGGCATCCCATGTGGGCACTGGTTCCTGTCCTGGCTGCTCCATTTCTGATCAAGCTCCCTGCTAATGGCCTGGGAAAGCAGCGGAAGATGGCCCAAGTCCTTGGGCCCTGCACCTATGTGGGAGACCCAGAAGCTCTGGCTCCTGGCTTTGGCCTCGCCCTGCCGGGGCCATTGTGACCATCTGGGGAGTGAACCAGTGGATGGAAGATCTGTCTGTCTCCGCCCCACCCCGCCCCATAACTCTAGCTTTCAAATAAATAAATAAATCTCAAAGATAGGAAAAAAAAAGAAAGAAAACGGCTTTTTCTTGATCTCTGAGAAGCTTTGAGAATAAACACAGAAAAATGTAAAAATTCAAATGATTTACCCCTAGAAATAATTTCGTGCTTTTTAGAAGCGTGAAGATTCAAGGAAAAAGTCATACCCAACAATCCAGTAATTGGTAAAATTGGTAAAATAAAAGGGAAAGGACTAAAAATATCAAAATACAAACATTAGCAGGCCAAAATTTCAAGAAGAGTTTTTTCACCTTTTGAGTACCCAGGCACTGGCTGGGACGCATCTGCATGTCCCCCCTTCCCTTCTTTAACCCAAGTGTGCCTTTCCCAGCAAAGCACGAATGGGGTGACATTTGCACCCTCCCCAGCCTCAGTGTTAACGTTCTGCAGCTTGAGTTTCCCTTCCAGTAAACTGCTAAACCAGGCGTCCAAGTGGTGACTCGGAAGTGGCGATATTTTTCTCGGAAGTCCTTCCTCCCATTCTGCCTGCAGTGCTTCTCTCTTCATGATGCTGTTTCCTGTTTTCTTTTATGTCCATGGTAGTTCTCTGTGTTGAGCTGAGTCCCATCCTGTACAAGCTGCTGGCTCCAGGCTCACATCCTCAACTTGTCCTGCCTCTCCACCTTGCCCCACAGAACCTGCGCTCAACTGGGATTTCTCAGCAGATGTGCAGAGCTGACATACACGAAGTTATCCAAGTGTGATCCTCAGACAAAGGGCATCAATTTCACCTGCAAGTTGTTAGAAATGTAAATTTGGGGGCCTACATAAGAATCAGAAACTCTGGGCATGGGGTCCACCAGTCTGTCTTTCTCACAGATTAAAGCTCTCTGGGTGATTTTGACATGTTATCAGAGTGAACATTTATTTTTTATTAAGGGAAAATTTCTGTACCCAAAGAAGCATAGTTTTTGGTAGTGGAACTGGAGGTTATCAGTGACAAAGGGTCCCACAGATGATATTGCTAAATATCTCCACCTGTGTATAAAGTGCATGTTGCTTTGGGTCCAAATGCTAAGATAAATAATTTGAAACTATAGCAAATCTGATGTTAGGCAAGCAGGAGTGTACATAGTTACATAGAAGTAGGTTGATGTGCTAGTTAGCTTTTTGTTATTACATCAAAATAACTTAGGTGATGAACTTCATAAAAAAGGTTTATTTCATCTCAGATTTTGGAGGTTCACAGTCTGAATTTGGCCTTTTTTGGGGGCAGAGTCCTGAGGTGGAGCAGAGCCTCCCAGGGCAATAGTCAGCTCATGTATCTATGTTTATGTCTCTGTGGCCTCTTACAAAGCCACCAGGATCTAATAATGCGATCCAAACGAATCCCACCTCCAAACACCATAACTGGATTAAATTCCCATCTTCTTAGTACCATTAACGTAAGACTTTGGGGACCAGAAGTCTTTAACACATGGGTCTTTTTGGGGTGGGGGGCATTCAGATTCCAAACTAATATCCAAACCATAGCAAGTGAAAAAGCTTGGTTTCAGTCCATTGAAACAGGGAAAAGATCGAAAGGAAATTTGTCATTTTATTCCAAACATAGGCAGGCTTTGTTTTCACTTTATCTTTTTGCATTTGACCTTGAATAATTAGGAGAACAGCTACAAAGCTCTTAAAAAGGAAAAGTCATCCTGCTACAAAGGAATTTTATGCAGTAGCTTTAATGTTGAGCTTAAATTGCTCTAGATTACAGACTGCATACTTTTACCTTTCTTGGTGATTTTATGTAAATAAGTTAATCTTGTCCCTCGGTTTCTCTTTCAGTTGTAGAGATTTTCAGTCTATGGGTATAGTATGGGGACTATTAATACCAGAAAACGTTTTTCCAATTCTTTACCCTTTCAATGACAGGCACATTATACTGACATAACTAAAGTATGCCATCTCTGGTGTTTTTTACTCGATTGCTCTTGTTAACCAAAGTTAAGATTACCCAGGTTACCAATGGAAATTATATGAATTACATCCTATTCAAGCTATCGTTGTGGGCAAGGGTGTAGGTACTGTTTTCAGCCCAGGTTGTGTACTGCTATAGTACGCAGGTGGAAAACGGGTGAAGGCAGAGTCGTCTCAAGAACAGATGCACATGGCTAATTATTTGGTGGGAACCCCCCTTCCTTTTTTTTTGTTAGACTATGTGGCTGGCACAGAGTAATAGACTCATGAGTTGAATAGTCAAAAGCTTTATTAAAAGTGTAATAAACAGAAAGGATTTAGTTCATCTGAAGTTAAGAAGGTGAGTGACATTTGGTTCTGGAAAGAAAGGTTGGAGGGAGCAGAATAAAGGGATCACTGAGAATCCATGAGGATTTCACAGACCCAGCAAAGTCCAATTTAAAATAGTTGTTTTATTGATTAGAGAGAGAGAACAAGACAGAAAGATGATAGCTCCCATCTTCTGGTTCACTTCTCAAATGTTCACAATGGCCAAGCTTGGCCGTGCTCAATTCACGTTTCCCATGTAGGTGGCAGGAACCCAACTACTGCCCAGTGCCGTTGCCAGTGCCTCCTAGGGTTCACGTGAGCAGGAAGCTGCAATCAGGAGCCAGAGCCTGGAAGTGAACCTGGGTACCCCTGCCTGGAATAGGAGTGTCTTCAACAGCAGCTTGACTGCCAGGCCAGGCGCTTGCCCTACAAAGTCCAATGTCACATGCTGCTGAAGGAATCTTTCCAATTAAAAAGAGATCTGAGTCTGCCTCCCAGACAACCCATTTAATTAACCTTGTGGCACTGGACAAGTTACTGACTGTTCTGAACCTTGGTTTCTTCATCTGTAAAATGGGCCTAGTAATGCTAGTTTATTGTAACCATTAGAAATATTGTGTGTAAAATGCCTGGCACCCAGTAAGCTCTCAATACCGAATATAAGTTACAACAGTCCTTTTATCAATAATTTTTATCCTATATCATGAGGATAGAAAATGCTCACAAATTCTGGCATGGGGCTTGGGGTGTTTACTATTTTCAGCAGTATTTCACAGTTGTGTATGGATTATAGTCCTGAACTGATGTTTTTAATCCCTTTGATAAGCTGTTACAATGAAAAAAAATTTATCCAGTTTGTATTTGTTAAGTTGTGATGCAGATTTATGCTAAAACTTGCATGAAGTTCCTTTGAAAATCTTAAAAAAAAAAAAACTAATTCATTTAGAGGTAGGTCTTTGGGGCACTCGTTAAGATGTTACTTGGAATGTCCCTATTCCATATCAGAGTGTTTGGTTTAAGTCCTGGCTCCTCCACTTCCTTTTTTTTTTTTTTTTTTTAAAGATTTATTTATTTATTTGAAAGTCAGAGTTACACAGAGAGAGAAGGAGAAGCAGAGAGACAGAGAGAGAGAGGTCTTTCATCTGATGATTCACTCCTCAATTGACCGCATTGGCCGGAACTGTGCTGATCCGAAGCCAGGAGACAGGAGCCTCCTCCAGGTCTCCCACGTGGGTGCTGGGACCCAAGGACCTGGGCCACCTCGTACTGTTTTCCCAGGCCATAGCAGAGAGCTGGATCGGAAGTGGAGCAGCCAGGACTCAAACCGGTGCCCATATGGGATGCCAGCTCTGCAGGCGGTGGCTTTACCTGCTACGCCACAGTGCTGGCCCCTCCTCCACTTCTAATCCAGCTTCCTGTTGATGTGCACCTTGGGAGGCAGCAGTGATGGCTCAAGTACCTGGGTTCCTGCCAGCCATGTGGGAGACCTAGGTGGAGTTCCCTGCCTGTCTCTCTGTGTTTATCTCTCCTTTCTTTTATTGAAAAATAAAAGGCTAAATTTTTAAAAAGTAATAATTTACTTATTTACCCCTGATCACTTGAGTTCTGCATATTTAAGGAACAAGCACCATCTGAAATTCACTGGTGTGACCAAATGAAAGCCTGTAGGGTGAAAGCCCTGGTGCTGGCTGCTCACCCCTCAGTCTCCTCTGGTCTAACAGGCCCAGCTGATGTCTGCCGGGCTCCCTGGGGTCAGGCCACTGCCTGGCCTGGCCCCTCCAGCTGCTTCCCATTCACTTCCTGGCTTTAGAGCTTGCAGGAGCTTGGGAATCCTTCCCACGGCAGGCAGTGCTCAGCGCTCTTCACAGCTGGCAGTTTTCCTGCCGAACAGGCATCTTTTTCTTGCAGCGGCCCCCACCTGTCTGCAGCTGTATGGCTTCTGCACTTGTCCATGGCGGCTGGAGCTCCGGACGTGCAAGATGCAATCTGAGCGGGATTCCAACTCCAGGTTGTGGGGCAGGCCACCAGCTCCACCCTGTTCAGGGCAGTGGCAGTCCCCTTCTCCCACCCCGGTCAGAGGGGCAGCAGCATCTGAACAGATTCCTGTATGGTCCTGTCATGTCCTGCTCTCATTTTCCCATGTCACAGCACACGGAAAGTCGGCAGAACCCGGAGGTGGCTAACCAGAGTTAAGTCATGGAAAACACCAGATAGGAAGCCGGGGCCAGCAGTGGTTTCAGACAGTTGACAGAAAACAGGGTCGATGGAAGGCTCACCCCTGTGGATAAGTGGGGCCGGCCCCTGCTTGATGTGATTTCTGTGCCTCCGATTTTGTGTCCTCCCCTGGCTGTGCTCAGCGCCTGAAGTTCTAGTTCCTCGCCCAACTTCCTCTTTCCAGTAAAAGCAGGGTGTGGTGCAGCATTTTCCAGAGTGTTCTGCGCAGTGTGAGTCCCCTGAGATGCTTCTTGAGGAAAGGTTTCCATGGTTGAACAACATTGTGCAACGCTCACTGGAGAAGAGGCCCAGGACTCATTCAAGCACGAGAAGACTCGCCCCAGGGCTGGCGAAAGGGACTGGGCCGCAGGAGGCTTCCTCCAATTAACACGGGGTTGTAAATCAGTACAATTAGTGTTGAATGAACACACTGTTCTTTAAACACCCCCCCCTCCCCCCAGGACCCTTGACCTTGTGGATCTGTCTGCCTGGAGTGCTCTTCCTACAGATATTCACATGACACTCTCCTGCCTTTGCAGAGACCTCTCTGACCAGCTTGTCTAAAAGTGGCTTCTCTTTCCCTCCCATCCAGTCCTTTCCTATTTGTCCCCTTACCTTGCTCTCTTTATTTATTTATTTTATGATATATTTATTTATTTAAAAGTCAGAGTTACACAGAGAGAGAAGGAGAGGCAGAGAGGTGGGGAGGTCTTCCATCCTCTGGTTCACTCCCCAGTTGGCCACATAGGCTGGAGCTGTGCCACTTCAAGGCCAGGAGTTAGGAGCTTCTTCTGCATCTCCCACGTGGGTGCAGGGCCCAAGCACTTGGACCATCTTTCACTGCTTTCCCAGGCCATAGCAGAGAGCTGCATTGGAAGTGGAGCAACTGGGTCTCAAACTGGTGCCCATATGGGATGCGGGCACTGCAGGCGGCGGCTTTACCTGGTATGCCACAGCACTGGCTCCACCTTGCTTTATTTTTTTTTTAGATTTATCTTTTTTTTATTTTTTTTATTTTTTTTTAATTTTTGACAGGCAGAGTGGACAGTGAGAGACAGAGAGAGAAAGGTCTTCCTTTGCCGTTGGTTCACCCTCCAATGGCTGCCGCTGCAGCCGGCGCACCGCGCTGATCCGATGGCAGGAGCCAGGATCCAGGTGCTTTTCCTGGTCTCCCATGGGGTGCAGGGCCCAAGCACCTGGGCCATCCTCCACTGCACTCCCTGGCCATAGCAGAGAGCTGGCCTGGAAGAGGGGCAACCGGGACAGAATCCGGCGCCCCAACCGGGACTAGAACCCGGTGTGCCGGCGCCGCAAGGTGGAGGATTAGCCTATTGAGCCACGGCGCCGGCTAAACCTTGCTTTATTTTTACTAAATTTTTTTTCCATAGTAGTTATAACTCTTTGGCATTACAAATTGTTTATTTATTATGTAATGGTTAAATTGCTTTCCATCAACCTATTGTCATTAAAATGAGAGCTCCCTGAGGACTGAGGCATGGTTTTGCTCTCTGGAGTATTCTCAGCTCCTGAATGGCACCAGGAGCAAAGCTGGCTTTGGACAAATAATTGCCAAATGGACCAATGGATTATGGAAACAGCAAGGGCTCTCTGGGCAGGAGAGCTGGCATCAACCCTGGACTCGGCCTCTTTCTCTCAGTGTGACCTTGAACCAATCACTTCATCATTGGGAACCCCTTTGCTTTATGTAAAAGGAGACAAACCAACACCTATTCTGCCTCTTTCATAGGAGCATGAGGGGAATCAAATGGGAGTGGACTGTGCTGATGCTTTTTTTTTTTTAAAAAGATTTATTTATTTGTTTGAAAGTCAGAGTTACCCAGAGAGAGAAGGAGAGGCAGAGAGAGAGAGAGAGAGAGAGAGAGAGAAGGTCTTTCATCCGCTGGTTCACTCCCTACTTGGCCGCAGCGGCCAGAACTATGCCGATCTGAAACCAGGAGCTAAGAGCTTCTTCTGGGTCTCCTATGTGTGTGCAGGGGCCCAAGGACTTGGGCCATCTTCTACTGCTTTCCCAAGCCATAGCAGAGAGCTGGATCGGAAGAGGAGCTGCTGGGACTAGAACTGGTGCCCGTATGGGATGCTGGCACTGCAGGCGGTGGCTTTACCTGTTACGCCACTGCACTGGCACCTGTGCTGATGCTTTGTAAATTGTCAGGGGATACACAAATATAGATTGCTTCTATTATATACATATTTATTATGTAAATAAGAAGTATCTTTAAAATACTTATTTAAAAGCAGAAGAGAGGGAGAGAGAGAGATACTTTCCAGCTGGTGGTGAATTCTCCAAATAGTGCAATGGAGACTGAGCCAAGCCAAAGCCAAGAGCCAGGAACTTCACCCTGGTTTCCCACACGGATAGCAGGGGCTCGCGTGCTTGGGCCACCTTCCACTACCTTCCCAGCTGCATTAATACGAAGCTGGATGGGAATCAGAGTAGTCAGGACTTACACTCTGATAGGGATACAAGCATCCCAGGTGGTGGGCTGTGCACCATCCAGTAGGGAGTGAGAGCCGGATCTAAGTGTTAACCTGGGGCTGTCCAACACTTCAGTGTTGGCTCCCACACAGCCTCAGTGGGTGGGCTCCTCCCTTGATCTGGAGGTGACACTGTACAGGTAAACCGGAAAAATCTGTTAACCTCATAGCTGTCTATGGTAAAAGTTTGAACCCCAAACTGCTGGGGGTGCCACAGGCCCTGCTAATGGAAGAACCATCCAACAGCTTGCCCTTTAGAGGAGGGAGAAGGAGCAGGAAAGAGGAAGGTAGGAAACTGTGAAGAGATGGCAGTGGTTTGGACTTTGTTATTTGAGGAATGTGCATATGCTCAGAAAATGGCAGTTGTGTAGGCACAGGGAGCATGAAGGCCAAGGTTAGCCTCATTTACTTGTATTCTTTTCTGTTGCTAGGGCTTATTGCTTCCATATCTTGATTCTCTTTCATTTTTTAATCATGTCAATATTTTTGTTTGCATTAACTAATTATCTGTGTGTCTCCAGCTGAGTCAATTTGAAACATTGTAAACGACTTCAGTAACAAATCTGAGAATTGAGTTGAGAAAGATCTAAGATTCTTCTTTGTGTTACCAATGTTTGCCTAATGAGGATTTAAATTGATGTTGAAAATCTTAATTTATTTGAGGATTAAATTCAGTAAAGGCCTCCCACCAGTCCATCAGTTAATTCTGATGTGTGAATCTCTCCCCACCTAATGACTCTGGGAATTTTGCTCATAAAATGGGGGACCATGGTTGAAACCCAATCTTGACAAATTTATAATACGGTATTGTTGAAATCTGTGGTATAAAACAGCGAGCATGATCACTATCCTTCTACTCCATAGACCTCATTTTTCTTGAAGAAGTTGTCAAGAAGTGACTCTGGAGGAAGCTTTGCCTGCATGTGGAAAGTGGCAACTCTAAGCAATTAACAGGATAATTCAGCCACCAACCTTTCCTCAAAATAAATTGATATTTAGAGGCAAGAGTGGGAGTGAGAAACTATTTCTTTCTCTCTCTCTCTCTCTTTTTTTTTTTTTTTTTTGGAGGGATACTGTAGGACAGTCATTGTGTTCAAACTGAAAACACTGGAATAACTGAAGAGTGGGATGGAGTTTTTGTTCGTCTTAAGGGACAGTGTTGTGTAGTGATTAAAGATTTGAGGACAGAAGCTTAAAAGCAAAGTTTAGTTTGTGCCTTTTCTTAGGCTGTCCTCCGGATCTTGAGTTATTTTAATGGTCACCCACTGTGACTGTTTGTATTTGAAAAGTCCTATTTGGATCGTGGGGGCACTTTCTGCAGTCATGTCTGTCACAGTGAGTCTTTCCTTTCTCTGTTTCTACAGCAATTTTACTGCCTTGTGTGTATTATATCTTGCTGATGTTTTGAGGGCAGATTCCTTGCCCTACTTCCTTTCCTATTCCAAATATCTATTAGTACAGTGAGGTTCTCAATAAATGTTCATTGATTGAATGAAAACAGATGGACCAGAACATACCTTTTGGGGCTACTTTGTGGCATATTGGGTTAAGCTGTTGCCTGCAATGCTGGCATCGTATATGGGTGCTGGTTTATGTCCAAGTTGCTCCACTTCCAATCCAGGTCCCTGCTAATGCACCTTGGAAAAGTGAAAGATGGCCCTAGTCCTTGGTTGCCTGCACCCATGTGGGAGACCTGGTTGAAGCTCCTGCCCTGGCTGTTGCAGCCATCTGGGGAGTGAACTGGAGGATGAAAAATCTCTGTCTATATCTCTCCCTCCCTCTCTCTCTGTAACTCTGCTTTTCAAATAAATAAAATAAATCCTTTTTTTTTAAAAAAAGAATATACTTTTGAACAAAACTCATGAATGTTCGTGTTATCACAGCTATGGTAGAGGCCACTTACTTATCTGAGCTTTAAAAAGTAGTTTAGAGGGACCGGCGCCGTGGCTAATTAGGTTAGTCCTCCGCCTGCGTGCCGGCATCCCAGATGGGCACTAGGTTCTAGTCCCGGTTGCTCCACTTCCAGTCCAGTTCTCTGCTGTGGCCCGGGAGTGCAGTGGAGGATGGCCCAAGTTCTTGGGCCCTGCACCCGCATGGGAGACCAGGAGGAAGCACCTGGCTCCTGGCTTCCGATCTGCTCAGTGCGCTGGCCGGTGGGTAGCCATTTGGGGGGTGAACCAATGGAAGGAAGACCTTTCTCTCTGTCTCTCTCTCTCACTGTCTAACTCTATCTGTCAAATAAATAAAAAAAAGTAGTTTAGAAATAAAGGAAATAGATGGCTTAGGTGTTTTAACATTCTGAGTGCAAATTTTATAACCTTTGTATCAGATATAACCCATTATCTTAGGAACTTTATTTGTTTAGTCATTATTATTACTATTATTATTTTTAGGATTTGCTTATTAATTTGAAAGAGTTTCAGAGAGGCAGAGGCAGAGAGAGAGAGAGAGAGAGAGAGAGAGAGAGAGAGAGGTCTTCCATCCACTGGTTCACTCCCCAGATGACTGCAATGGCCAGAGCTGGGCTGATCCGAAGCCAGGAGCCAGGAGCTTCTTCCAGGTCTCCCAAGCGGTGCAGGGGCCCAAACACTTGGGCCATTTTCTACTGCTTTCCCAGGCCATAGCAGAGAGTTGAATAGGAAATGAAGCAGCTGGGACTCAAACTGGCACCCATATGGGATGCCGGCACTGCAGGTGGTAGCTTTATTCTCTATGCTATAGCACTGGCCCTAGTCATTATTATTATTATTATTAATTTTATAGTGCTATGTGCTGTTTCAAGTTTTGGATTATATCCCTGAACAAAACCATCTGTGCTCTTAGTTTATAATTAATGGAGAATTTTTTTTTAAAAAGGCAATTATAATATTGGATTATGTGATGCTAAATGCCATGTGATGGTAAGATGGGTACAATGGAGGCATTGTCCTAGTCTTAGGGGTTAGGAAAGATTTCTTGATTAAGAAGATAAGAATAACGTACTTGAGATAATTGTTGACCAGTATGTTATAGATGATATTAGGTTGGGAGGTAGGAATCATTAATATATTGTGTTCAAAGATGGGCTAGTATGGTTAGAAAAGTCTAGTGTTGTGATGTAGCAAGTCGTCGCTTGCAGTGCCAGCATCCCACATGGGCACCGGTTCTAGACCTGGCTGCTCCATTTCTGCTCCAGTTCTGATTGTGTTCAAAGGGAGAGTTACGGAGAGGCAGAGGCAGAGAGGGCAAGGTCTCTCATCCCCTGGTTCACTCCCCCAATTGGCCGCAACGGCCAGAACTGCACCGATCTGAAGCCGGGAGCTTCCTCTGGTTCTCCTATGAGGGTGCAGGGGCTCAAGGACTTGGATCATCTTCCAATGCTTTCCCAGGCCATTGCAGAGAACTGGATCGGAAGTAGAGCAGTCGGGTCTTGAACCGGTGCCCATATGGGATACAACTTTTGACGTCACAGTGCCAGCCCCTTGTAGTCCATTCTAGGGACTTTGGATTTTGATCTAAATGAGATGAGAAGCTCTTGGAGGGATTTGAACATGGGGATTTCGTGATCTGATCTAGGTTTTAAAAGATTGCCATCTTCTGTATGGAGAAAGACTGTAGAGAGAAAAGGGTGAAAAACAGGAGGTCAGTTGAAGAAGTCATAGACATGATGAGAAATGAGGGTGGTTTGGACAGGCGTGGTAGTGAGGGAGGTGCAGAGAATGTTCAGTTCTTGGATATACCTTGCAATAGGATGCACAGAATTTACTGAATGAAAGCAGAGGAGTAAAAAATGACTTCAGTAATGCTGACCGAACAATTGGAGCAGTGAAATTGCTATCGACAGAGCAGGGGAAGATAACCAGAGTAAGTGATTTAGAATGAGGGGAATCATGCCTTCGAACTTGATACCTTTTAGATGCCAATTAGACATCTTAGCAGGGATGTTTAGTCCATAAGCGATTGGATATGATTCTGGAATCCAGAAGTGTCTGGGCTAGAGGTACAAATTTGGGAGTTGTCAGCATACAAATAGTATTTGAAGCCACCGGCCTCAATGAGATCATCAGGAGAATAAGAACAGACAGAGAGGGATAAGCCTTGTGGTGCTCCCATGGTTAGGAGTGGGGTGATGGAAGGGGATCAGCCAGGAGACCAAGAAGGGTTGATCAGTGAGGGAAAAGGGATCAAAAGGGGCTACATGAAGAAAGTACAAGATTGCCCTCATTTTTTTTTTAAAGATCTTATTTGTTTATTTGAGAGATAGAGTTTCAGAAAGAGAAGGAAAGAAAGAGAGAAAGGTCTTTCATCTATTGGTTCACTCCCCAAATGCCTGCATGGCTGGAGCTGAGCCGTTCAGAAGCCAGGAACCAGGAGCTACCTTTGGGTCTCCTACACTGGTGCAGGACTTCTGCCTTTCCTGGGCCATAGCAGAGAGCTGGATCAGAAGTGGAGAAGCTGGGACATGAGCCAGAGCTCATGGGATGCCGGCGCCCCATGCGAAGCCTTTAGCCCATTATGCCACAGCACCAAACCCATCAAGATGCGTTTAGAACTTTGCTGTCATGAGAAACTGAAATAGGACGTATCTTAGGGTTGGTGTGGTCAGGGGAAGTTTGTGTTTTGAATATTATAGGAGATATCGGGGCTTATATAATGAAGATGAGAATCCTGATTGATGATCTAGGAGAGAGGGAACCTTTGCCACATCAACACCTTTAGTGTCCTTGAGCAGACAAGAGAGCCTAGGACCCGGTGTATGGTGGAGGAGCTGGTTTTGGATGAAAGCATGGAGGAGTGGTCCACCATCACAAAAGCATTGGCAGTCTACATGGAGATATCTGAAGGATGCTGTCTTGGGAGAGTTGAGAAGTTCTTTTATGATCACTTCTGTTCTCGCAGCTGAGCAGTAGACTCTCAGCAGCTGAGAAGGAGAATGGTGAAGATGCTGGAATTTTGAAGAGCAAGAATAAACTATATTAGAAGAGGGGAAGGTGATGTTGAAGGTAATCTTGAGGGGTTGTCATTTATTACTCATTTCAAAGTTTTCAAAATTTCTCTCAACTCATCTGGTCTCTCAACTCATCTGGTCTCTGCTTCTGTTTGGGCCCATGCACATTTTTGCTTTAGTATCATCATGATTCGTGCAAGATAGTAAAATAGTTATGATGCAGGATAAAGGGGCTGGCACTGTGGTGCAGCAGGTAAAGCTGCCGTCTGTGGTGTTGGCATCCCACATGGGGGCAGGTTCAAGCTCCAGCTGCTCCACTTCTGATCCAGCTCTTTGCTATGGCCTGGCAAAGCAGAAGATGGGCCAAGTCCTTTGGCCCCTGCAGCCATGTGGGAGACCCAGAAGAAGCTCCTGGCTCCTGGCATAGCTCCCACCATTGCGGCCATCTGGGGAGTGAACCAGTGGATGGAAGATCTTTCTCTCTTTCTGCCTCTACCTCTCTGTAACTCTGCCTTTCAAACAAATAAATAAATCTTTAAAAAAAAAATGATGCAGGATAACAGGAAGTTAGTTTAGGCAAACAGGAACTCTAGTACCCCTGCAAGGTAGCGTTCTCTCATTAACAGCGGTTTGATACGCCCACCTTCCCAGGTTGCATCTCTCATAGCCCACTCGTTTGCATATCCGGTACCGCTCACTTCCTTATAAAGAGGTGAGCAAGAGGGCGAACTCTTTCCTCCACCGTGGAAGTTGCTTAGAAGTACGCTGCCGTTTTCACTCTCTCCCCCCGCAGGACGCCCTGGGACACACAGCGACGGGCCTGTGCACTCTCACTCGCCTGCTAACCCACTCTCGGGCGGGCCTGCCCAACTACAGGTACCGTTTTTGGGTTTTCTTTTCCCTCTGGTTTGCGGGCCGTGTGTTGGCCCACTCTGTGTCGGGGTGGCCCGCACTCCCGCGTGAAGGCACATGTATTCATTCCCTCTCTGCCAGAAAACCCTCTGGGCCTATTTGCGCATGACAGCAGCGTCCGCTTACTGTTTTCATCTCTCTGGCTGGCAGGCAAGAACCTGGCGTAAGAAATTACTGTATTCCTTGCCCACACCAGTTGGGTGTCAGACTCAGAATTTGACTCTTGGCTTCAGCACTTTGTCCTCTGGCCCTGGCACATTATTTACACCTTCGCGCTCAAGTTTCCTCATCTGCAAATGATGGTAATGACAGTTCCTACTTGTGGTTGTCACGGATCATAAAGGATTATGCAGGTGGGGTGTCCGGCAGGTGGTAAACACCTCTCTATGCAGTATAAGGCTATGATTCCTGAAAGGAGGGATTCTTTTTCTCATGTGAGTGTCGTGATAGACAATTATTTATTTTTTAAAGGATATATTTTATTTATTTGAAAGACAGAGTTACAGAGAGAGGTAGAGACAACAGGAGAGGTCTTTCATCTGCTGGTTCACTCCCCAGATGGCCACAATGGCCAGAGCTGCGCTGATGCGAAGCCAGGAGCCAGGAGCTTCTTCTGGGTCTCATACGTGGGTGCAGGGGCCCAAGGATTTGGGCCATCTGCTGCTGCTATCCCAGGCCACAGCAGAGAGCTGGATCGGAAGAGGAGTAGCCGGGACTAGAACCAGCACGATGTGGGATGCCGGCACTTCAGGCCAGGGCTTTAGTTGGCTGCGCCACAGTGCCGGTCCCTAGTGTAGACATTTAATGACTAATGGGGTGGGATACACCCTTAAACAATACTGCGTGCGTTGCAGTTGGCCATCAGGCTTTCTGAGAATCTGCCTATTCCTGAAAATAAGGAAATGCCAGCGCCGCACGGCTCACTAAGCTAATCCTCTGCCTTGCGAAGCTAGCACACCGGGTTCTAGTCCCAGTTGGGGCGCCGGATTCTGTCCCAGTTGCCCCTCTTCCAGGCCAGCTCTCTGCTGTGGCCCCAGAGGGCAGTGGAGGATGGCCCAAGTGCTTGGGCCCTGCACCCCATGGGAGACCAGGAGAAACACCTGGCTCCTGCCTTCGGATCAGCGCGGTGCACCGGCCGCAGCGCGCCGGCCGTGGCGGCCATTGGAGGGTGAACCAGTGGCAAAGGAAGACCTTTCTCTCTGTCTCTCTCTCTCACTGTCCACTCTACCTGTAAAAAAAAAAAAAAAAAAAAAAAAAAAAAAGAAAGAAAGAAAAGAAAATCTAAGGAAGCAGCATGTTCCCTTTGCAGGTATTGTCAGGTGGCAAGTGTTTGAACGCTCCACTGACCTAAAAATAAATTCATGATGTATTTCTCAAAAGCATATCTGACACATCCCATTGTCACCTTCGTTTTTGTACAGGCTCTGGTTAGATGGGATTCTGCTGTTCTGAGATTCTTTTCCTTGGGAGCTTGATTTTTATGAAGCTGGCAGGGGCCCCGGCTGCATGAACAACGCGCAGGTTCAGAAATCTGACGGGTGAAGTTCTGAACAGGCTTGGTGAGAAGAGTTTCCTCTGTGTCACATTCTCATCCCCTGCTTTTTCATGCAGTGGTCGGACAGAGGCAGAAAGCAAATTGATTAGACGAGTCATTTCTATTATTATCCTGAAAGACCTCTGCCACTGGGCATTCACTATGGAGAACTGCTTGAAATACTGTCCGATCTCTCAGCATCTGCCTGAGACTGACAGCTCTGTTGTGCTGACAGAGAAGTCGTGGAGAAGTCATGTGGAGCTGGGGTTTCTAGAACACCATTTCATTGGAGGGAGATGGCAAGGACGGACTGTCTTAGTAACAAGCACTGTGATGAGAAATGTATTTGAGTCAGAAGAAATTAGCAAGCAGGAGTTAAGAAAGGATAGAGGGAGCCTTGGTCGTGTAGTGCAGGCCCAGAGGAATTCATTCGAAGGGTGTCTGTTTGTAATAATTATGCATACATATTTGAATAACCACACCCTCAAATTATATGAAAATTATACCCTTTCAGTTGCATAAAGCAGTTGACATGCACATCAGCTGCGCCAGGGAACATGTAATGATGAGAAACCCAAGATCTCCAGGAAATGCTTCCATAACAACTGACACTCAGCTTTCCTTGACTTATATTTATTTGTCAATTTCAAAGGAATCAAATTTCATTACATTATATAAATAACATATCCCGGAGGCAGGATAGCTCCTACTGTTTCAGTAGGATACCCTATATTTAGAAAGTTTCTGTGGCTTCCGGATAAATGTGTTTCCTTTAGAAAAACGAGTCTTACAACCTAACCTAAGTGAATAGAGTAGTGGCTGTTTCTAATGAAACTAAGGAATTCATGATGTCATCCTGTGTGTGGCAATCCCTCAATTAAGAAGGAGGACTAGAAGATGCAAAAGCCTGTTAGTTAGCCTCTGCAATTTAAACAGAAATGTATCAGCAGCTCCTTACTCATGGTCACAGTTTGCAGCAAACCTTCAGAAAGTGGCAGGGACTGCTCTTTTGTGTAACTTGGCTTTGGAAACCAGGGTGACAAACCACACATAAGCAGCCCCCCTTGGAGCAAATGTGGAAAACCACTTGTCAGTTCCTCCCCTCTAAGCACTCTTCCCTGTGGCTCCGCTTTGTTTCGAAACTGATTTAGTTTTGGTGAAGTTAGGCTTACCAACCCTGAAGCTCCTGATTTCCTCAGCTGTCTTTTCTGGTACCGGAAGACGCTGCAGTATGGAAATTGGGGCATCACGTGTCCTACGGCAGAGCAATGTCATTTTGTTCGCAGTTGGCACTAGAATCCCTCTCGGAAAGGGAAATGCATTCACTTTGAAAAATACCCTGATAAGAGCTTGAAAGTGGAGGAGAGCCCCAGAGGGGCTAGGGTGTGGGTGGAATGTTTTTGAGACAAAGGGAGCAACTTGGCAGGAACTTCCCTGTACTGGGAGAGCCAGGGGAGGGGAGGGAGGAGGCAAGAGTCTTGCATCTTCTCCATGTGACTCTTGATCTCATGGCTTCACCAAAATGACTGAGCTGCCTAAATATTTGGTGCAAGTCAATTTTTCTTTCTTTTTTTTTTTTTTGGTTAGAAATTTGTGTTAGGGCTTGTGTGGAGATCAGCTGAGTGCAACAGAGTTAACTTGTGTGGACAGAAAAGTGGAGGCAGAGGAAAGTCTCTGAAACTGACTTTTGAGCGATGTTTTAAAAATTGTGGCAAGACCTCTAGGTGTTCACAGACCCACATGGGTTGACTGAAATCTTTGAGGGGCCTGGAGAGCTCCTGCTGGCATTTTAGCTGCAAGAGAGAGAGAGGGAGAGAGAGAGAGTTGTAGCCCCAGTTGGCTACAGCAGCCAGGTTTGGGCAGGGCTGAAGCTAAGAGCCAGGAATTCCGTCATCCCCTACCTCCCCTTGTGCGTTAGTAGAAAGCTGGAACAGAAGCAGAAGAGCTGAGACCGGACCGGGCACTCTGCTATGGAATGTGGGTGTCCCAAGTGGTGGCTTAACCCTCTGCACCACAGTGCTGGCCTCAGACCAGCTACTTTATGGCCAGAATCACTGTTGTTAGGGTTGGAAAGCTGCTGCGGTTTGTCTGAAGCTCCTTTGTGGATAGATACTTGAAAAGAGGACCGTAGAAAGACAGGCATCATGGCTGTTTCTGCAGTCATGGAACTGGCCAGACTTTAATAGAGGGTTAAGTGGAAATGCTCATCGAAGGGGGACAGGGATGGAGCGCCTGGGTTCTGTGCCAGTCTCACTCCTGACGCTAGCTTCCTGCCAGTGTGGATCCTGGGAAGCAGCAGCGACTGGGTCTCTGCGATCCACATCAGAGATCTGACTGGCTTCCCGGCTCCTGGCTTCAGTCTGGCCCAGCCAAGGCTGTTGCCGCATTTGGAGATTGAACTGCCAGATGGGAGCTCCCTCTCTGTCTGCTTCTCAAATTAAAAAGAAAATACTGATTGACAGAAATAATAATTCTTTAGTAGAACAAAAACTTAAAGATTTTGTGAACATCCAGTAACACCCATTTTTTTCAAAACTGAAACTCCTTGTGAAAGAGGGATAGATTCAGAATAAAAAATGGTATGTAATACTCCCAAGGCAATTCTTCTTGTTCAAGGTTGCTACCCTTTGTACATGATCACTGTGTCTGTTCCAGGGTCAAATCTAGATGGTCAACAGGAACCCACTAGAGAGAGGATACAAATATATTTGCCCATGCTTCATGGTGTACCTTAGGGATTTGGGGGTATAAAAGTAATGATGGTGAGACTGGTGCTGTGGTGTAGCCGGTAGAATCACTGCCTGTGGTGCTGGCATCCCATATAGGAGCCAGTTTGTGTCCCAGCTGCTCCACTTCCAATCCAGCTCCCTGTTAATGCCTCTGGGAAGCAGTGAAAGATGGCCCACATGCTGGGGTCCCTGCAACCACATGGGAGATCTGAGAGAAGCTTCTGGCTCCTGGCTTTGGATTGGCCCAGCTCTGGCCATTGTGGCCATTTGAGGAAGGAACCAGCAGGTGCAAGACCACTCTCTCTGTCTCTCCCTCTCTCTGTAACTCTTTCAAATAAATAAATAAATATTTTAAAATAATAATAATAATAATAATAATGGTATGTCTTCTCAGAAATGAGTCAATGTGCATTAAGTATTTTCTCTGACCCAAAATTCCCCAGTCCAAGATTATCTCCCTGATCACCCTTTTTTGACATTATTCCATGCATCTCACTCTTTAGATTTTCTTCACAAAACTTCCTGCTGTCTGACATGATCCCCTTCACTTATTTTTCACTTGTTTGTGGGCTGCCTGCCAGCTGCTGCCCTGTGAAGACCATGAAAGCAGGAACCCGATGTGCTGTGTGTATTACTGCTTCTCCAGCTGTAGGATGACGCCTGGCCCACGGTCAGAGCTGAATAACTCTCTGTTGAATCATTTAAAGGATCTCACTCAGGGCCTAAACTGTAGGGATTATCACAATCCTCCTAGTCCCCTGCTGCCTGGTGTGGTGGTTCGCATACAGTAAACACATCCTGAAGGGTCCCATGCTGGCATTTTGATCTAATTCCTTTTTATTTTCAAGCTAATCCTGGATCGTGTAAAGGATGATCACAACATACCCATTGTGTCAGGATCCTTTGCAGAAAAAAATTCACAATTATAGCTTCTCTGCACTGAAAATGGATCTAGAGATTCAATTAAATGATATAACAATCGAGTTCAGTTTTGAGATAGAGGACTGTTTTGATATTTTAAGTTAACAGCATTATTAGAGTTTGATTGGATTATTAGAAAGATGAGATTCAGTGGACTTTGTTTTTAATTTAAGGAAAAAAAATCAGTGGTAGAAGCTAGAAAGTAATGCCCATTTAGAAGATTTAGCAAGATTTAATATTGCTTGAGATTTAAATTTTATTTGAAAGTGTAGTTATGAATAGGGGAGTGTGTGAATAAATGTATTCACAATGAGAACAAATAAAAATATTCTGTAATGCCATATATGGATAATTAAAAGATATTTCAGAATTAGCACAAAAGCATTATTTTCTTCATCTTTATATGAGGAAGATCACAAAGGCACTGTGGAATTAATCAGAGCACCTGAAAGAAAGTTCCAGGAATGTAAAAGAATTTTCTTTCTTAATAGGCATGTGCATATTTATTACCAGCAGAATAAAGAAAGCAGGATTGTCAGGTGTTTATCTGCACACAAGTTGTTTTTTTCATCAGTAATTGTATTATCTACTTCTACAGTCAAAATGTAATGACTGAAGCAGCAGTAATCACTGTCTCTTAGTTTCTGTGAGGACCGCGGAGCAGCTTAGCTGGCTGGTCTGGCTGTAGCCTCTGAAGGCGTGGCTGGGCTGGAAGAGCTGCCGCAGCATGGCTGGCAAGTGGGTGCTGGTTGTGGACAGGAGGCCTTAGTTCTTTACTACGTGGCCTTCTCCGCAGGCGTGCGTAAGTATTTTCATAACATGGTGGGTGACATTCCCTGGAACAAGAAAGAGGAAGTTGCCATTTTAAATGATCTGAGCTTGAAGTCGCAGAGCCTCACTCCCTCCGCGTTCACATCTACCATGTTCTACTGCTCGGACATACCAGTCCTGACACAGTGTGGACAGGGACTGCATGAGGGTACAAGTGCCAGAGGGAAGACTCGCTGGGGATGGCGGCAGGCGTTTGGCTTGGTGGTGAAGACACCACTTCCCACATCTGAGCGGCTTGCTCTGATAGCTGGCCCCAGGTCCTGGCTCTAGCAGGCAATGGCTCGAGGGATTGGGTTCCTGCCTCCCACAGGAGAGACCTGGATTGCACTCTCAGCTGCTGGCTTGGATCTTGTAGGCATCTGGAGAATGAACCAGGGGAAAGGAACTCTTTCTATCTGCCTCTCAAATGAATTAAAAACAAATCACCTGGATCACCTTGGAAGCTGACTGTCCCAGTGTGAAATATCAGGAGGATCTAAAAATCCACCATTGTTATAAATTTTGAATTGATTATCAGTGTTCGCCAAACAGCTCTTTGGGCAGGTTGTGTTGGAAAAATGGAAATAGAATTTCACAAAAAGGCTGAAAGGGTGTAGGAATAACGTCAGTCATCTCTCCCTCAATATTATGAACAAGCACAAGTGTATCATTGCATTGGATAAAGCAAACGAGTTTGCATTGGCACTCAAATCTGTTTCATGTGATTCTCAACATCTGCTCTGGGGGGGAGGATGAGATTGGGTAATTGATAATTGAGAAGAAGTCATGGAGAAAAGAGCAAGATTAGGAAAGAAAATAGCAGGGACCAGAGAAGGGGGAAGGGAGTAGGAAGAAAGAAGAGAAAAGAAGAGGCTAGCAAGCAGCAGAGAAGACGGATGAGAGAGATGCCGGCAGGAGACAGAGCTGGTGCAGACATCCGAATGGCGGGCAGAAGAGTGGGGAGAGAGAGGAGGAGGGAGAAAAGACCATGAGAAGGGGAGAGAAAAAACAGGAAAGAAAGAAAGAAGGAAAAAGACAGGAGCTTCCTCGTTCCTTTCCTCTATCAGCTTCCCCTCCGTTCCGCTCCCAGAATAGGCGCGGGGTATGTGGCCTCTTGGTATTCTGTGTTTTTCTGCTCCGTGGTTCTCAGAACCCTGTTCTCCAGCTTGTTCCTCTGATTGACTTTGACAAGAGTTTCTGCAGAGGAGAGTGGAATGGTCATTTTATTTATTGTCCTACTTGTTCTTCGGTGCATATCATCTGGTTGGGTAATATTTTTCTAAAAGTTTTGAAAAAATAAAATTTCCCAGAAAAAAAACAAAAAAACAAAACAAACAAAAAAACCCCACCAGGCACAAGCAAGTAATTTTCCAAGGGAATTTGGGTTCCTATTTGAATTTGATTCCCTTAGTATTTCTGCAGATTAAAACAGTACAGTTTGATTCAGAGTTCACTTCAGTTCAGGTTTCTGCTTCAAGTCACGTTTCTGTGTTTGAGATAAAATTCTGGTTAAAAAAGTACTTAGTCATCAGTTTCTTTAGTTCATACCTCTTCTTTTTTCATAAGAACATTGTATGATCTATGCTTCATTGACGTTTAACTTACAGATGTGAGAGAAATTTGGATGAGCAGTGTTCATATAGTGAAATAGTAAGTGAGCAAAACAAAATCTTTTTTTTCCTTGTATTTTCAGTGTACTTGCTGTTGTATAAGTTAATTCACAGAGGTAAATTTAATAAAAGCAACTCATACAATGTGCAACATTTTTTAAATTAATTTATTTTTTCCCAAAGAAACCTTTTATTTAAGGAATATAAGCTTCATGCATTTCATAAGTACAACTTTAGGAACATAGTGATTCTTCCCACCATACCCACCCCCCCACCCCCCTCCTCGTCCTCCTCTGTCTGCCATTCCCAATCCCATTCTCCACTAAGATCCATTTTCAATTAACTTTATAAACAGAAGACCAACTCTATACTAAGAGTTCAATAATTGTGCAAAATTTTTTGAAGATGGTCTTCTGTTTCCCTTTCCTTATATTTCCTTAAATTTCCAAAAGTTTAAGATTTTTGTTTATTTGAGAGGGCAGAGTACAGGGTGGAGGGAGAGAGAGAGGGAGAGAGGGAGAGAGAGAGAGAGAGAGAGAGGAAGAGAGAGATCTTCTAACTGCTTGTTCTCTCCCTGAATCCCTGCAATAGTTGGGGCTTGGTAAGGGCAAAGCCAGGAGCCAGAAACTCCATCCTGGCCTCCCACATGGGTGACAGGGACCCAAGTGTTTGGGCCATCATCTGCTGCCCTCCTGGGTGCAGTAACAGGAAATTGGATAGAAAGTGGAGTAGCCAGGACTCGAACAGGCACTTTAATATGGGCTACAGGCTGTCCAAGCAGTGGCCTAACCTACTGTGCCACAATATCCGCCCCTAGCTGTCCATTCTTGAGGCTCTGTTTGATTCATTAAAATTTTGCTTCTTGGTCATTCTATAGTTTCTTGCTTTCTGGGTTTATTTTCAAGTGACTTTATTTGATCAAGTGAGCATAGTTATTTTCTAATCTGTGTCAGACAATTCCAGTTTCAGATGGCTTTTGGTTGTTTCTGCTGGTTCTTGCTCTAGCTGTTGCTGTGGTGACTGTGAGCTGCTCATTTTCCCTGGAAAATTGTCTGCAAGCATCCTTTGAGGCTCCGGATGATGGTGGCTTCTTACAGTGGGGATTGATGTTTGCCTCATCTAAGCACCCGGGGACACACTACCAGTTCTTAACTCGAGTTTGGATCATCCAGTTGACCTGAATTTGAACTCTTAGTCCTCTAAGCTCTTCCTTGTCATAACAACCTAGCAGGGACTCTCTCTGAGGCATCCTTTCTTGCATTGCCCTGGAGCCAGGGTTGTAAGTTCACTTTTGATTCATCCTTACAGCAAGGGGTCATGCTTAGCACCAGTCTTTGGGAATCCAAGTATCCTATTAGATTCCTCAAGTAGTTCTGGGCTTTGTCTTCTGTTCCCCACATCTCCTGAGGCCATGAAAACCAAGGCTAAGATTGGCCAGGCTTGAAAAATGTCCTCAGTTTCTCCTCACTTCTGAGTTTCCATGTTCACTAAGATTTTTTGGCCATATAATTCCTTCTCAACGTTCTATTGATGCTTTTGAGATTTTACTGATATTTATTTCAGGTTTCCAGCTGGAGGGCTGTTCCAGTTATCTAGCCTGAGCTCTTACTGGAAATGGAAATTCTGGCATGAAACTTAAGAGGCACAATGGCACACAGTAAAATATCTCTTTGTTGTTCCTGTCTTCCCAGTCACCATCCAATCATCTCAGTAGGTGCTGAAAGCACATTTGATAACATTCAAAACCCATTCACCACACTTATCTGCTTGTATAGAGAACTTAGAACACTAGGAACAGAAGAGAAAGCAAACAAAAAATAATGGCTCAACACCATGGTTTAGTGAAAATCTGGAAGCATTCTTACTAAAGTTAAAAGCAAGACTAAGAGATCTCTGTCACCACTTCTATCCCACAGGTACTGGCAATCTCAGAAAATATAAGACAAGGAGAAGAAATAAGACATGGGAGAGGAAGATAAACCTTCTCTCATTTGTAAAGGATAGGGCTGTCTATAGTGACTATAAAGACCATTAGAACCAATAAGAAATCAGCATATTTGCCAGGCACTAGTATTCATATATTGGTAATTATTGTTTAGACAGTTAATGGAAAATATACAATTAATAATATGAGATATTTTTGAATAACTAACAAGATATCTGTAATACTTCATGGAAAAATAGAACATTACTGAATGACATTAAATAAGTTCTGAATAAATGGAAATATGTACCATGTTTATAAAAGGGAAGATTCAATACTAGGAAGATACCCTTTCTCCAAAGTGATCTATGGATTCAGTGTTTCCTTTTGGAACTTGTTAACATGATTCAAAAATTCATTAGAAAGAAAAGCTAGAGCAGTTTTGAAGAATTTGAGAAGGTACCAGTGCTTGCTGTAAATCTAAGATAACTAAGAAAGTGGCATATGGTGTGAGGATGTCCAAATATATGTATGAAAACAGAAGAGATAACATGATAAAGAACCACACATACATGGAGAGATGTGACATTTCAAATGAATAGGAGCAGAACAAACTATTCCAGACATTGTCATGAAATAGGTAGTTATCCACAGAGAAAAAAATCTTGCACCATTAAAGTTTTAGTTTAGGAGCCCCATGTTGTGGCCCAGTGGGTTAAACTGCCACCTGGGAAACCAGCATCCCATACAGATGTTGATTCAAGTCCTGGATGCTCCACTTCTGATCCTACTCCTTGCTTAATGGTCTGGGAAAAGCACCAGAAGATGGTTCAAGTGTTTGGGCACTTGGGTGAAGCTCGTGGCTTCAGACTGGCCCTACCCTGGCTATTGCGGCCATTTGGGAAGTAAATCAGTAAATGGAAGATCTCTCCCCTGCCCCCCTTTCAAATAAGTGGGTAAGTCTTAAAAAAAAAAAAAGCTTTAGTTTCAGGGGAATAAAGACCTAAATCTGTAAACTAAAGAAATATTTTAGGACATTTTATGAGAAAACATAGAAGATATATTTTTAATGTTGTGGTTGGGGAAGATTGCTCAAATAAGACACTAAAATGCATGTGCCATAAAAGCAAAGATCAATAAAATGGCTCTGTTTATCAAAAGATATGGTAATCAAAATTGAAAGGAAAATTACAGAATGGAATAAAATATTTATTTCATGAATAACTAATGTAAGCTTTGTATTCTAAATATGGAAAGTATTCCTATAAATATAAAAGAAAAAGACAACATTGTAGCAAAATAGCTAAAGATGTGAACAATCTATTACAGCATTGGCTAGTGGCTACTTTACTGGACTATGAAATTAAAAAAAAAATCTGTGTGCAGCAAATTTCATCATAGCACTGTACATAGTAGCCAAAAGGTTGAAATAAGTTTATCATAAGAAGGAATAAATAAACATGTAATATATTCATCAATTGGAATACTATACCCCTGCAAAAAGAAATAGTTATATGTATCAATAATTTTAAATAAAAAATTTGAGTACAAAAAACAAATTACAAAATAATAAGTAATACAATATGAAATAATTTATATACAGGTTGAAAAATACTGCATAATACTATATATTGTTAATGCATTCTTCTTATGTGTTAATAATTAAAACATATCCATTGTAATAATAAACCTTTATTTCAAGATGGTTGGTATACCTGAGTAGGAATCAATGGAAATGGAGTGTAGGAGAGGCATATAAAGGACTTTGGCTATATTGATAAATTTCCATCTGTTCTCCAAATACACAAATAAAGCAAAATGTTAATATTTGAGAAAAATAAATGTTGAAAATATAGATATTTAATTTATACTTTATTAACTGTATTGCTTAAAAATATTATTGTATGTTTGACATATTTTATAAGAAATCATAGAATGAAACCCTACAGTCAAAGAGGATGGTTTGACATTGGGAAATATATTATTGTAATTCATTACATTAGGACACTAAATTAGTAAATTAAAGAAGAAATGCCTTAGGATATAATGAGCAAGAAATGGGAGTGATCTATGTAAAGAAAAACTGCACAACTAATTAAGGATGCAATGTAAGATCTGAACAGCAAAGAGCCTAGCATACTCCAAGGTGGGACAAGTCATCCTGTAAAAGTATCACCCATCTTCAAGGGGATATGGAAACATAATGTGATTCCAATTGGAACTTGAATGTTTTGAGTATTTCAAATTGAGGGAAAGAGAAAGCAGGACAACATGCTATCTATTAGGATAAAAAAATTAGTCTATCTCAGTCAATTTATAAAATAAATGTCAGGGGTGGATGCTTAACCTAGTGTTTAACACGCTTGTTAGGACACCTATGTCCCAAAGTGGAGTACCTGGATTCTGTTTCCAGCTCTGGCTCCTGACTATAGCTTTCTGCTGGCGCAGACGCTGGAAAGAAGCAAAGATGGCTCTAGTAATTGGGTTCCTGCCACTCACATGAGAGACCTGGGTTGAGTTCCCAACTCCCAGCTTTGGGCCCTAGCCCAAACCTGGCTGATGAAGGCATTTGGGGATGGTGCCCTCTCTTTCAGTCTCTGTCTCTGAAATTAGAAGAAAATTATAAAAACATAAATTTCAAATACATCAAACCCAAATATGAAAAATAAAATTATTAAATGATTGAAAAAACATGTGGAAACATAGTTTTAAAATCCTGGAGGAAGAATGGCTTTTCTTCTGTGATATCAGAACCTAAAAACCATATAGGAAAAAATGTGACAGATTTAACTGTGTAAAAATCAAGAACTTCCTTATGGTGAAAAAAAACCCACAGTGAAATAAAATGAATAAAATAAAAAAAAAAGAATATGGTGGGTGAAAATAATCACTGCAGATAAATGATTCCTGACCATCCTGTTCAGTGAACTCCTGTATATTGCTAACTCTGTGCCTGACCCTGATATAAGTGCTTTGTAAGATTTATTTATTTGCTTTTGCACTGCAAAAGAAACACTCAGCAAAGAGGCAACTGACAGAATGGGAGAAATTATTTGCAAACTATGCGACCGATAAAGGATTAATAACCAGAATATATAAAGAGATCAAGAAACTCAATAACAACAAAACTAACAATCCAGTTAAGAAATGGGCAAAGGTCTTAAACAGGCATTTTTCAAAAGAGGAAATCCAAATGCCCAAAAAACACATGAAAAAATGCTCAGGATCACTAGTCATCAGGGAAATGCAAATCAAAACCACAATGAAGTTTCGCCTCACCTCCATTAGAATGGCTTTCATACAGAAATCAACAAACAACAAATGCTGGTGAGGATGTTGGGGAAAAGGGTACCCTAATCCACTGTTGGTGGGAATGTAAACTGTGGAAGACAATATGGAGATACCTGAGAAATCTATGTATCTACCATCTGACCCAGCCATCCCACTCCTGGGAATTTACCCAAGGGAAATAAAATCAGCATATGAAGGAGTTATCTGTACCCCCATGTTTATTGCAGCTCAATTCACAATAGCTAAGATATGGAATCAACCTAAATGTCCATCAATTGAAGAGTGGGTAAAGAAATTATGAGACATGTACATAATGGACTACTACACAGCGGTAAAGAAAATGAAATCCTGTCTTTTGCAACAAAATGGATGAAACGAGAGCATCATACTTAGTAATTAAAGCCAGTCCTAAAGGGACAAATATCATATGTTCTCCCCAATCTGTAATAACTAATAGAGCACCTAAAAGGTAATCTACAGAAGTGAAATTGGTACTTTGAGATGCAATAACTTTGAACAGCCCTTGTCTCAACAGTTTTTTTTTCTCATACAATTTGTCGAACTCTTTACAGGGTACAGAGTTCATCATATGTGTATATAGTTAATTGAAAATAGATCTTAGTAAAAAATAAGAATGGGAATAGGAGAGGAAGGAGTAAGAGGGGTGGATAGGAAGGGGAGAATGGTGGGAAGAATCACTATATTCCTAAAGTTGTACTTATGAAATGCATGAAGTTTGTATTCCTTAAATAAAAGGTTTCTGGGGAAAAATAAATAAAAAGAAAAAAGATTTATTCATTCAAAATGCAGAGTGACAGAGAAAAGGAAACATACACACGCACGCACACAGAAATACAGAGAGATCTTCCATCTGCTGGTTCACTCTTCAAATGGGTGCAGCAGCCAGGGCTGGACCAGACCAAAGCCAGAAACCTGGAGCTCCACCCTCATCTCACACGTGGGTGGCAGGGGCCCAAGCACTTGGGCCGTCTTTCTCTGCTTTCCCAGGCAGCAGGGAGCTGGATCAGAAATGGAGCGGCTGGGACTGCAATCAGCACTCTGGAATGGGATGCCAGCATCGCACGCGGCGGCTGAACCCATTGCCCCACAGTGTCGACCCCTCTACGTGCTTTTCAGTGTTAAGCCATTGTGGATGCCACAGTAGCCCTGTGAACCAGGTACTCTTGTCACACAGGTGAGAGCTTGAAGCAGAGAGGTTAGATGACTTCTCAGACTCAGAGGTCTGCTGAATGGCTGAGGTGGCAGTTAGTCCAGCTTGGCTGGCTCCAGCATTTGTTCTCTGAAATACTCTCCCACTTACGAGGCAACTAAGAAAAATAGAGTAATCCAGTTGAAAAATAGGTCAAAGGAGAGTAGAAAATTCATAGGAGAAATATAGTGTTCTATAAATGTGTGAAGATGCTAAACTTCACTCGTCATCAAAAAAGTGGAAATTAAAACAGCATGAAATGTCATTCTGCCCTCCAATATTAGTAAAATAAATTTAAAAGACTTTAATAACTAGATGAAATTAAAAATGAAAACCATAGAATTAGAAGGAGAGGTGGGGATTTGTGAATGCTGGCACTGTTGTGTTTTGTTGGTAGGAAACAAATCACTCTGACATTTTAGCAGGGCAATTTGGCAGTATTAATCAAAATTACAAATGTGCATCTCTTAAGGTTAGCAATCTACGTTTCAGAATTTAGTGAAATATACTCCAGCAGTACACACACAGGTGTGATACAGGTATACAATAAAATCCGACTTGAACATGAGAAAAAATGAGGTAGATCTAAATACTCTGATGTGGAAAAATATCTAAAGCAGAGCAGTGGGTATCATGTGATTATTTCTGGCTTAAAAACACAGACACCTGTGTCAACAGCAAGTCCCTCACTTACAGGTGCCTGATGCTTTCCTTCAGTCTCTGGCTGCTTTGTAGAAGGCCCCCGGCTGTCAGTCTTTGTCCGTCCACAGGAGGGGTTGCTGGTGAGACTTCGAGGTCTCTTGTGCCTCCCCTTTGGCCATAGGGTCCTGTCTTTAGCCCAGGTGCATCTGCTTCATGGAGGCAGAGTGTCTTTGATGTTGCTGCTATGTGCTGATCGCTTCCTCTTGTTGCCATTGCTGATGTAGATTTGCTCATGTTTATGTATTTGAATTTCCTTGGTCATTTGAATGAGCTTGCGGAGAGGAGCAGCTGGAATGCATGTTCAAATCTTCATATTACCTGCAATAATTTTAAACTTTATTTTAAATAATTCCCTTTTCCTTTTTTCTAATGACAGGAATATCTGGGGAGTTCTAATGCTAAATAACTTATAATTTGGAAAAGCACATCTTTAGGAATTTTGCTGGAACCAATTAGAAAAGTTTTAGGGTCAGATTGTGGCACAGTGGGTTAAGCCTCTGCTTGTGACGTTGGCATCGTGTAATGCAGATCTATTGAAGATCTGGCTATGCTGCTTCCTTTCCAGCTCACTGCTATTGTGCCTGGGAAGGGCAGCAGCTGATGGCCTGAATGGCACCCACATGGAGTTCCTGGCTCCTGGCTTCAGCCTGGCCCAGATCTGGGTGTTGTGGCCATTTGGAGAGTGATTCTCATTCATTCTCTCTCTCTCTCTCTCTCTCTCTCTCTCCCTCCCTCCCTCCCTCTCTCTGTCACTCTGCCTTTCAGATAAATAAATAAATAAATCTTAAAAAATAAAAAGCAGGATTCTGATAGAACTGATAGTATGTGATAAAAATGAATGAAAACTGCTTCTTTTGCACAGAATTGACTTTATCTGTACACTGGACAGCGCTGGGACTCATGGAATATAGATCTTTACTGTATCTGAGCTGGACGGTCTGAACCAGAGGAACTGATACCAGTGACTAAAGTACAGCACACGTGATGTACTGTGATTACCATTCAATTACGCCCACAGCAAGCAAGGAGGCAGAAATGGTCCTTGTGAAGATAAGGGGCCATTGATTACTCACTAACAGGTGGCAAATCAGCCTTTCAAATCGTAGATATTAAAAATAACAACAGGGTAAACTATGGAGAGCCCTGCATTTTTAAATAAACACATGCATGTTTATTTATTTCATCAGTGTTTATGATGTGTTTTCAGGAATTTTCTGGTAGACTCCTCACAACAGTCCACGTGAGGGGGACAGTGGGTTGTCATCCTTGTTGTGCAGACGAGGAAACTAGAAATTGAAATGGTTGGGCCGGTGCCGCGGTTCACTAGGCTAATCCTCCGCCTTGCGGCGCCGGCACACCGGGTTCTAGTCCCGGTTGGGGCGCCAGATTCTGTCCCGGTTTCCCCTCTTCCAGGCCAGCCCTCTGCTGTGGCCCAGGAGTGCAGTGGAGGATGGCCGAAGTGCTTGGGCCCTGCACCCCATGGGAGATCAGGAGAAGCACCTGGCTGCTGGCTTCAGATCAGCGCGATGCACCGGCCATAGCGCACCGGCCGCGGTGGCCATTGGAGGGTGAACCAACGGCAAAGGAAGACCTTTCTCTCTGTCTCTCTCTCTCACTGTCCACTCTGCCTGTCAAAAAAAAAAAAAAAAAAAAAGGTTGGGTGACTTATGTCAGGGCACACATTCAGCTAGTAGAAGTTCTAACATATGAAATCATTTAGATCAGATCAGTTTATAAAAATCCTGATGTATTCAACAGCTGTAGGGGCAAATTCATCCATGGTGATATTTTTGAACACTGCCAAGTTTGTCGTGTAAGGACCAAACTCTTATGATTTGAGTGCTCATGATAGTTCCATTGAGACTCAGTAACAATGCAAACACTGACAGTGCTCAGAAACTGGCCACCAATTCTGCAATTTCTAGAAAAGCTGTGCTACATAGTTGTACCTCTTTACCAACTGAAGGGAAACCAGTAAAACAAAGTAAAGACAATAGGTTTACATGCTAATTAATAGCGTGTTGCCCTCTCCTCCTGTTGATTTTCCTAGGAATCTGTGTCTGTTGATGAATATAAGCAGCTGAGGACAGTTAATTCACACGTATTTATTGGACAGCCAGTATGCACATCATGAATAAAGAAATGTACATAACACTTCACAAAGCATCTTCGGTGAGAAGAGAGAATGACATGGTTACAGTTCCTGAGAAACTTAGAATGCAAATAGGAAGAAATAAAGCAAATGAGAACAAACACAAAACAACATATGGAGAAGTGTTAGATAATTCAGAATATTAAATATGTCACTAACAAAGAATAGAGAGTGCAAAGCAGAACTACGCTAATCTTAGAAAACTGTTTTCAAATGGCAAATGTTGAAATGAGATCTGTATCTGTTTTAGTCTAGGGTTAATGGAGTTGAACGAGATCGATTTCTCTGGTGCGGCAGGAAGTATGGCGGGCACTAAGGGTAAACACACTTCTGATGGCTTGGGAAATGATATAAAGAAGCGAATCTGGAAAGGCAAATCTAAATGTACAATCTGTGAGCTTTTTTTTTTTTTAAATGAATTATCTTTAAAAAAAGAAATCTTCTTTGAGCAGAATTTTTCTGCATGGAATAGTTTTGAAGAATTTTTTTAACTTCTATTTAGTAAACATAAATTTCCAAAGCACAGTTTATGGATTACAATAGCTTTCCCCCTCCCCATAACTTCCCTCCCACTCACACCCCTCCCATCACCCGCTCCCTCTTCCATTCAATTCACATCAAGATTCATTTACAATTATCTTTATATACAGAAGATCGATTTAGTATATATTAAGTAAAGATTTCATCAGTTTGCAACTTTATTTTTGATATTGATGAATGGGTAGCAGAAACTTAAATGACAAGTGTTGAAATATATATATATTTTAAAGATTTATTTATTTGAAAGACAGAGTTACAGAGAGAAAGAGTGACAGAGAGAGAGAGAGAGAGAGAGAGAGAGAGATCTTCCATCCATTGGTTCACCCCCCAGATGGATGCAATGGCTGGAGCTGTGCTGTTCTGAAGCCAGGAGCCAGGAGCCAGAGGCTTCTTCCGGGTCTCCCATGTGGGTGCAGGGGCCCAAGGAAGTGGGACATCTTTCACTGCTTTTCCAGGCCATAGCAGAGAGCTGGATTGGAAGTGGAGCAGCCGGGACTTGAACTGGTGCCCATATGGGATGCTGGCACTGCAGGAAGCGGCTCTAAGAAATATATTTATTATCACAGTTAGCAAATATGTACAAAATATGAGAATGTCTCATTTTTCCATACTGATGTGTAATTGAAATAACAGAGATACTTTATGGATCTTTCATATTTATATATCTTTAAGATATCTATCTAGGGCAGGCGCCGCGGCTCACTAGGCTAATCCTCCGCCTTGCGGCGCCGGCGCACCGGGTTCTAGTCCCGGTCGGGGCGCCGGATTCTGTCCCAGTTGCCCCTCTTCCAGGCCAGCTCTCTGCTGTGGCCCGGGAGTGCAGTGGAGGATGGCTCAAGTGCTTGGGCCCTGCACCCCATGGGAGATCAGGATAAGTACCTAGCTCCTGCCATCGGATCAGCGCAGTGCCCCGGCTGCCACACGCCGGCCGCGGCAGCCATTGGAGGGTGAACCAGTGGCAAAGGAAGACCTTTCTCTCTGTCTCTCTCTCTCACTGTCCACTCTGCCTGTCAAAAAAACAAACAAACAAAAAAAACAAAACAAACAAACAAACAAACAAAAAAGAGATATCTATCTAGGTATCTTCATCATCATCATTGTCATCCATCTGTCTAATTTGTCATATGCGTGTATGTGGGACGGCTGTGATGAGCTCTTGACTTGGAGTCAGTGGCTTTGGTTTCAAATCTTGGCTCTAATTCTTAATACTTCTATCATTTTAGTCAAGTTGGTTGAAAGCATTTGAACTTAATGTTTCAGGGTTTTGTGAGGATCACATAAGCTAATGTATATGAAATTATCCAGCATATGGTAGGCATTCAATGTGTTTTTCTTTTTTTTTCTTCTTTCTTTGATTATTTTCCCTAAGAAGTGATGAGTCTTTTTGGAGAAATATGTAAGTCTTGAGTGGAAACAGCGTGAATATGGAGCATACTTTGCTTGACCTCATAAGTAAAGGCTGAAGCATAGTTTTATAGCCTTTCTATGGAAACATTCAGTAAACTTTGTACCTTTCAACATCACCCAGTTTTCTGGAGAGAGGTCTGGGTAGAAATAGGCCAATGCTTAAGCCAATCATGGGAACTGGACTTTTATTGCATGAAATAAAAATTTACCAAAATAAGCGGTTTTTTTTTTCCCTATAGGACCTAGTGTACTGTAGAAAATTTGGAAAATCCAGAATGTGAAAAAAAAATCTGTAATCACACTAGCCAGAGATAAACCTTCTGCTGTATTTTCTTTCAGTCTTTTCAAATGCAACACATACCTAAATTGATTTTAAAAAATTTAACACTATACAGAAAACTAGTTTTATATCATCAAACATCAGAATCTTTAGAAAATATGTTTTCAAAAATATTTATTTGAAAGGCAGAGGAGCAGAGAGAACAAGCGAGGGTGGAGGGGAGAAAGAAAGACAAACCATCCACTGTTTCACTCCCTGGATGGTCATAACAGTGAGGTCTGGACAAGACCAAACCCAGGAACTAGAAACTCCATCTGGGTCTCCAACATGGGTGGCAGGGGCCCAAGTACTTGGGACACCTTCTGCTGCCTTCTCAGGCACATCAGCAGGGAGCTGCATTAGAAGTGGAGCAGTTGGGACTTGAATAAGTACTCCCTTATGGGATGTCAGCAAGGTAAGTGGTGGCTTAGCCCTCTGTGCCACAACTCTGACCCTGATTTAAAATATATGTCTAAAAGTGAGGGGCCAGCGCTGTGGCGCAGTGGGTTAAAGCTCTGGCCTGAAGCGCCGGCATCCCATAAAGGGTGCCGATTCTAATCCCGGCTGCTCATCTTCTCTGCTGTGGCCTGGGAAAGCAGTAGAAGATGCCCCAAGTCCTTGGGACCCTGTACCCACATGGGAGACCTGGAAGAAGCTCCTGGCTCCTGGCTTCGGATTGGCGCAGCTCCAACCATTGCAGCCATCTGGGGGAGTGAACCAGTGGATGGAAGACCTCTCTCTCTGTCTCTACTTCTCTCTGTAACTCTGTCTTTCAAAGAAATGAAATAAATCTTTAAAAAAGTGAAATTATTACATCATGCAGTATAGACATCGTTAAGCCTCTTAACTTGTATTGAATTATCCTATAGAAAGGCTGTGCCAATCTTACGCTCTTGTGAGCGTTGCACGAGTCAGCATTTCCCAGAACCTTCCAAGCAGAGTGCTTCTATGCGGACCCCCCACACAAGTGACTGACATGTCATCTGTGCCGGTTAATTTCCTGGAACCTGTTCATGGTCATTCATGAACAATCATTGCCAATGTTCCTGAGGCTTGTCAGTTCTTGTTTTCCTTCATTATAACTTACATGCTTATTTTTGAAGTGTTTTCTAAAAAACAGTAAACCAGTAAATGAGCTAATAAAACTAAAATGGGGATTGAATTTCTTAGATAAAATGAGACAGACCAACAAACTCAGACTTGTGGGAAGACTGATGGATGGTTGCCTGGGAAATAGTTCATGAATCATTGTTTTTAAAACTTCTAGCGCCAGGGAGAAGGGGCTGATGAGCGGGGATGGGGTATTACATTCGTATTTCTAGAAACAGCACAATTTTATACATGTGTTAAGTGGTCCCCAAATTAATAAATGATGAAAAAGCCAGGAGATGAGCTGCTTTGGACCCTTGGACCTAGTTGTGAACCTGTGTTAACCAGAACACACAGGCTTCTTTTATGCGTGTATGTTTGTGGATATACCATCTCCCTTACTACTTAGTAGAGTTCTTTGAGATAGAGAATGAGTGTTTTCATCTTTGTTTTCTGGCCAGATTTGAGAACAATAGCTATAACATGAGTATAATAATGTGGATGAGTTACTGCTGATTAGCTCCCTGGAAAAGGACTTTTAGCGTATAATAGTAACAGAAGAAATCTCAAAGGAAATGCTTAAAAAATCTGAGTGTATAAAAATAAAAAAGTTTCTACACTACTCTTGTTCTCTATAAGCATCCACATTCATAAGCAAAACTAAATGACAAGTAGGGGAAAATATTTTTAATAAATGTGACAACAAGAGACCAATACCTTTAATGTATGAAGAACTTCTACAAATCAATAGGAAACATATTAAGAGGCCAGTGGGTAAAGAGCAAAGAATCTGAGTACATAATTCAGCAAAGGAGAAGTATAAATGAAAATGAAAAATGCCAACTTCACTTTCAAATAAATGCTGAGCAAAACAGCTACAATTTTTCATCACTAGATAAGAATTCTTTTGCTTTTTAAAAATTATAATAAGCCAGAAAAAAACAGAATGAATAACAGTGTATTTTGTCACATACTTTTTGGAAAGCAACTTGGGATTACATACTAAAGTTTTAAAGATGTAATACTCTTTGACTTGAGAGTCTTTAGAAATTTATTCTATGTAAATAATCTGAAATGTGGGTGAAGATGTTCTATACCGTGCTATTTATCTTGAGAAATCTAAGAAAACTTAGAAAATCCAATAGTAAGAAATGATTAAGTAGATTTTGGCACAGCCGTACACATCCTTTAATATGTTAATGGAATTTAAAAAATAGCATGGCAAAAATAGTTACAATATAATTTGAAGCGGAAATCTGTTTATAAAATAACTTTTTTTTTTTTTTTTTTTTTGGACAGGCAGAGTTAGACAGTGAGAGAGAGAGAGAGACAGAGAGAAAGGTCTTCCTTCCATTGGTTCACCCCTTAAATGGCTGCTATGGCCAGAGCGCTGCGCCGATCCGGAGCCAGGAGCCAGGTGCTTTCTCCTGGTCTCCCATGTGGGTGCAGGGCCCAAGCACTTGGTCCATCCACTGCCTTCCTGGGCCACAGCAGAGAGCTGGACTGGAAGAGGAACAACCGGGACAGAATCCGGCACCCCAACCAGGACTAGAACCCGGGGTGCTGGCGCCGCAGGCGGAGTATTAGCCAAGTGAGCCGTGGTGCTGGCCTATAAAATAATTTTGATACATAAATATGGATATGCATAGAACAGTTACTAGGTTATAACTGTAACAATTATGTTAGCAAATCCTTTTTCTGGATAGTGAAACTGCAAGTAATTTCTGCATACTTCTATGTAGTTTTTCTGCTTTTTATCATGATAGTGTACTGCAAATACAGCTTGAAGTTAACAGTATATAAATTCACGTATCTTAAAGAAACTTGGTTGTTAAAGAAAAGGAAGGAATTGGCCACAGGTGGAAGAAGGATCTTTTGAGTTGAGAGACATTGGAAGCCTCTGTGCTGTGGGAGGGTTACTGGAGAGGGAGAAGTTCCAGGTAGAGGAAGTGGCTTTCACTGAAGGCCGAGATGCTGGGGCACAGGGTGGGGTGAGATCCGAGGGGCACCTGTTGCACCGAGGCCCATCTGTGAAGAGGCAGACAAGTTAGTCAGTGGGGATAAGGGAGCAGAGAGAATCTTGCCTGGTGATTGCTGACACATGAGGTTCTTTGCCTGGCGTCTACAGTGAGGCTTGAGCAAAGGTGGGGCTTTGAAATAGCCCCTGAGCCGAAGGGAAGGAGCTCCTGTTCATTTCCCTATAAAACCTGTTTCTCCTCTTCTTCGTCCTTCCTCCATTCTTCTTCTCCTTCTTCTTTTTCAAAAAATGCTTTTAAAAAATGCATTAGAGACAGAAAAGAGAGGAGAGAGACAGTGAGAGAGAGAGCAAGCACTGTCACCCACTGGTTCACTCTGCAGATGCTGGGAGCCAGGAACTCAATCCAGGTCTCCCATGTGGGTGGCAGAAGCCTAAACATTTTAGCCATCACCAAATCCAGGATCTGTATTAGCAGGAAGCTCAAATGGAGAGCCAGAGGAGGACCATGATCCCAGGTACTCTGATATTGGATACAGGTGCCCCAACTGGCAGTTTAATTGCTAGGCATAATGTCTGATCTTGACCCTTATTCTTTTCCTGTAAACAGTGATTAGCACCAATGATCCAAGACAAAATTCCTGGAAATCTTTGTCCTCATTCCAATTGATGAACAAAGTTCTTACAATGCAGTACCTAAGTATGTCCAGAGTCAATCATCTGTCCATCTCTTCTCCATCTTCTTGCCCGTATTGTTGCAATAGTTTCCTAATTGGTCTCTCTAGGTTCATTTGTGGCCTTCTATTCCCCCATCCATCTGTCACCCTGTTGCTAGGCTCATCTTTTTTTTTTCTTTTTATTATTTAATAAATGTGAATTTACAAAGTGCAACTTTTGTATTGTTGTGGCTTCCCCCCCAACCTCCCTCCCTCCCGCGGCCCTCCCCTCCCCCACTCCCTCTCCCCTCCTGCCCTTCATGGAGTTTCATTTTCAATTACCTTCATATACAGAAGATCAACTTAGTATACACTAAGCAAGGATTTCAACAGGCTGCCCTCACACAACCACCCAAGGTATAGGGTATTGTTCGACTAGTAGTGTTGTCTTTAAGTTTCATAGTAAAACACGTTAAGGACAGAGATCCTACGTGGGGAGCTGTGGGGAGCAACTCGGACTAGACTGTTACTGGAATTAAGACTTGTTCTATACATCTGCTCTCCCACAATATGGCGCTGGGAGGGGAGCAAACAGCTTCTACCCAGCTGCCTCTCACCAACTTGACAAGCTGCAGGACCTGCTCCTGATTGGAGGAGAGCAGCGTACTCGGCGTGTGGGCAGCCGAGTTGGGATTGGTGGAAGAGGACTATAAAGGAGGAGAGAGACAACATGCACGGGGAACATCTAAGGGGAACACCTGTGCAGCCCCCGAGAGAGCCGGCCGGCGGTGTGCCGCTCCCCTGCGGAAGTGGGGAAAGTGGCAGGGGGAACCGCCCTTCCACGGAGGTGGAAGGGTCGGTAGCCAACCCGGGAAGAACCAGCAGCAAACCCGGGGAGGGCCGAGCAGACAAAAGAACAGCGCAGGGTCCTGTGTCGTTCCCCCACGAAGACGGGGAGCGACAGGGAGCCTGTACCCAGTGACTCCCGTTGTTGATTTAACAATTGGCACTCTTATTTATGACTTCAGCAATCACCCGAGGCTCTTGCCATGAGCTGTCTAGGCTATGGAAGCCCCTTCAGTTCACCGACTCTGAACTTGTTTAGTCAAGGCCATATCACAGTGGAGGTTCCTTCCTCCCTTCGGAGAAAGGTGCCTCCCTCCTCGATGGCCTGTTCCTTCTGCTGGGGTCTTGTTCACCAGGATCTTTCATTTAGATTGCTTTCGCCACCGTGTCGTGGCTTTCCATGCCTGTGAGACTCTCATGGGCCTTTTAGCCAGATCCAAATGCCCCAAGGGTTGATTCTGAGGCCAGAGTGCTGTTTTGGGCATTTGCCATTCTATGAGTCTGCTGTGTGTCCTGCTTCCCCTGCAGGATCATTCTCTCCCTTTTAATTCTAGCCTTCATTATTTGCTTACATTGGTCTTGTTTGTAAAATCTCTTCGACACTTACCCTATCTTTTTTGATCGGTTGTGTACTTATACTTATCGTTTTACCAAGTGCGCTGACATTGGTACATGTCTCCTTGATAAGACTGAGTTGAAATCCCGTGGTACATTTCTAGTTCCACCATTGGAGATAAGTCTGAGTGAGCTAGGCGCATCTTTTAAAAATTCAGTTGGAGGTTTTGTTGTGACCCTATTTAAAATACTGCGATTGACTTAGGATAAAATACAAATTTCTCTGCAGGATATACAAAGCATTTCTTGATTTGGTTCTTGTGTATCTTTCACTTTATTTTTTTCTCATCACTTGCTCATCTGTTCTTGCTTTCTTCCTCCTATCCTCCCTCTCTCCATCCCTTCCTTCCATTCGTCCAACCTTCCATTCTTTGTGAAGGCGACATGCTGGCAACTGTGTATGACAGGTTCTAGGAAAATAATAGAAAGAAGTCTACACGCAAGTCCTGTGCAAGAGAAACTCAAAGGTCTAGTAAGGAAAAGTGACATAAATAGATACAATAGATGTATCCACATATGTTCAGGGTGCCATGAACACACAAAGGAAGGACTATCAGGTCTCTGAGGCAGGAGTTGAGCAGAGAGATGGGATTGGGAAAAGTTTCTTAGAGGCTATGACACTTGTTCTTGAAAGGTAAGTTTTTTTTTTTTTTTGTGGAGAAGGGTGTTCAGGTAGAGACATTAACATGAGCAAAGACATGGGAGGTGTGGTACAGGTGGTACTGGCAGTATTTGTGGACCTGCATGTTATTTGGTATACCTGTAACACATGGTGCAAGGCTTGTGTCTATGTGTGTGTGCACAGTAATAGAGAAGGATGTGGTAGTGTGGAGGAGGAGGCAGGGGCCAGATGGTACAGTGCTAGGCTCTATCCTAAAGGGAATGGAAAATAATTGCCAGGTTTTATGTAGAGGAGTGACATAATTAGATTTGAGACTTAAAAAGATGACATTGGCTCTGAAATAGATGGAGGGGTGTGAGACACGGGAGGCAGGGAGGTCACTTTGGACGTGGTTGTTCAAAGGGGAGATGGTGAAGGCCTCAGGGTTTGCACTAGGGAAGGATGTATTAGGAATGCAAAGAAAGTATTATTTTCTCCAGCAATGCTTCTCAAAGCATGGTTCCTGGACTTGTGCCACTCTGAAGTTTGTTACCAGCTTCTTATGAGATGAATTAAAAAAAAAAAAAAAAAAACCAAAGGAGGAATTTTGAAACATTTGTAGCAAGTTGAGGGAGTATTTTTATATCTGCTAAATGTAATAATGAAAAAACTAGACTTGCATTTTGAAATTTTACTTTTTATCTCATTTGCCTTATCATTCATTTTTATTATATTTTATAAAAGTATTAGACAGGCTATTGATTTAAGATAGTGGGGTAGGGAGGGAGCTTACTGTTCTAGTCTAGGAGAAGATAGTTTAAAAAATCTAGAGAGAGTGCAGTCTTAGAGATGAGTTAGGGAGAAAATGTAGGAGGAAACTCCACGCAAATTAGAAGGACACTGTGAACTTTTGGGGAAGGTGTGGATGCGTTCAACTCGGACCCCAGCAGCCAGGAGCCTCCGCACCAGCTTTGGATAATGAGGTGAGACCAGTCTACAGCAGCCCAAGCTGCCAGTGATAAAGCTGCAGGAAGAGCCTGGAGCCCTGTGGGGGATAGTGTACCGACCAAAGTAGAGGAGAAAAAAGGGGAGGGGCACATTTTTCTCTCCCAAATCACCCTGGAACAGCATCCAATAATATGCCGATAGAGAGTGGGTGCCATTTTGGACATATGTCACAGCTGCAGCAGCGCATGTTTGCCTCCAGTAACCAGCTGAGTGGAGACTCCTGACTCTGGCAGGGAGAACTTATAGGGGGCTGGGTGCTCGTGACTGCTGGAGGCTGTGTGCCGGGACTGTGAAAACACTGAGGCTTCATGGGAGGGCTCTGGGTGTGGCTGGGACTTTGGGAAGTCACTGTGGGAAGCTCCATATGCTTAGGGCTCCCTGGTTCTCTGCTGAAGGACATTGCTGTGGAGTCCATGCTTACACCAAGGATTGCACAGATCCTTTGGGTGGTTCTTGTGGCAGTGCAAATGATAGTAGGTATTACTAGGGTTAGCGCCCAGTCTCTTTTGAGAAAAGGAGATGAGCTAAGTCTGCAAACAGAGCAGAACAAATATCCCCCCTGATGTTAAAAAAAAAAAAAAAAGGAGAGTTATCACGCCCAACCTCAGTGTCACCTTGGACACTCTCTTCACCTTGGACCACTGAACAGAGCTCTGTGGCCACACCTACCACATACCCCTAAGTAGTTACTGAAAAAGTAGACACTCCATTAATCCACAGAGGAATAATCCAAAGATAAAAGCTGCCACAATGAAAAAACAAAGAAGAAACCAATGAGTATCTGCACAAATGCCAAATAATAAATGCACCAATTCAAGAACAAGCATAAGGAAGACAACGCGATGCACCCAAAAGAACACAACACTTCAATACTTGATTGTGAAGATGAAGAATTTGAAGAAATGCAATAAATGGAATTCAAAAAAATTGGTCATAGGATTACTTAGAAGTAATCAGAAGCAAATGCATGAACAAATGAAATCCATACATGATATGAAAGAAAATTACTCCCACAATATTGAGATCTTAAAGAGAAATCAAAATGAAATTTTGGAAATGAAGAATTCAATATAACAAACAAAAAATGCAATGGAAAGCCTTAACAACAGAATTGGTGAAGCAGAAGAAAGAATATCCAACTAAGAAGACAAACTACAGGAAATTATACAGTCAGACCAAAGGCAACAAGAAGAAATTAGAGAACAAAAACCCTGGTTGGGAATCTACAGGATACTATCAAATGACCCAACATATGGATTCTAGGAGTTCCTGAAGGTGTGGAAAAAGAGAAAGGATTAGAAGGTCTATTTAGTGATATAATAATAGAAAAATTTCCTCATTTGGAGAAAGAAATGGACATCCAAGTACTGAAAGCACATAGAGCTCCTAATAGACATGAGCAGAAGGCCAGCGCTGCAGCTCACTAGGCTAATCCTCTGCCTGTGGCGCCAGCACCCTGGGTTCTAGTCCCGGTCGGGGCACTGGATTCTGTCCCGGTTGCTCCTCTTCTAGTCCAGCTCTCTGCTGTGGCCTGGGAAGGCAGTGGAGGATGGCCCAAGTGCTTGGGCCCTCCACCTGTATGGGAGACCAGGAGGAAGTGTCTGGCTCTTGGCTTCGGATTGCGCAGCGCACCGGCTGTAGCAGCCATTTGGGGGGCCGAACCAACGGAAAAAGGAAGACCTTTCTCTGTCTCTCTCTCTCACTGTCTAACTCTGCCTGTCCAAAAAAAAAAAAAAAAAAAAAAGACATGAGCAGAAAAGATCCTCACCATGACACATTGTAGTCGTACTCTTCACAGTTAAAATAAAGAAAAGATTCAAAAGTGTACATGAGAGAAACACCAGATTACCTTTAGAGAAACTCCAGTTAGACTCACAATGGACTTCTAATCAGAAACCCCACAGGCTAGGAGAGAATGGTGAGATATATTCCAAGTCTTAAGAGGAAAAAACAGTCAACCCAGAATACTGTACCGTGCAAAGCACTAATTTTTCTGTGAAGGTGAAATAAAGACCTTCCATAACAAACAGAAGTTGAAAGAATTTGTCACTACTCGTCCAGCCTTGCAAAAGATGCTTAAGGATGTGCTGCACATAGAAACACAGAACATGGTCATCTCTATAAAAGAAGGTAAAGGCAGAAAATCTCCCAGTAAAAGTACAAAAGAAATCCAAAGTAAACAATATGAGTATTTATGGAAAAATGGCAAGGCCGAGTCATTACTTATCAATAGTCTCCTTGTATATAAATGGCCTCAACTCTACAGTTAAAAGATACAGACTGGCTGAATGGATTCAAAAACAAAACCCGACTATTTTATGCCTATAAGAAACACATCTCAACAACAAAGACATCCACAGACTGAAAGTGAAAGGATGGAAAAAGATATTCCATGCTAACAGAAACCAAAAAAGAGCTGGTGTGGCCATTCTAATATCAGACAAAATAGACTTTAACACAAAAACTGTTAAAAGAGACAAAGAAGGGCACTATATAATGATTAAGGGATTGATTCATCAGGAGGTGTGACTATAATAAACCTGGCTATTTAAAAAAATGTTAATGGATATAAAGTGAGACATAAACTCCAATACAATAGTAATGGGGGACTTCAATATCCCACTTACAGCAATAGACAGATCAACCAGACAGAAAATCAGCAAGAAAACAAGAGTTAATCAACATTGTAGACCAAATGGATCTAACAGATATCTACAGACCTTTACATCCTACAGCCACAGAATACACCAGTGCATGGAACTTTCTCTAGCATTGACTTCATGCTAGGCCATAAAGCAAGTCTCAGCAAATTCAAAAAAATCGAAATCATACCATGCATCTTCTCTGACCACAATAGAATGAAGTTGGTAATCAACAACTCAGGAATCCCCAAACATATGCAAACACATGGAGACTGAACAACATGCTCCTGAATGTATAGTGAGTCATCGAAGAAATCAAAAGAGAAATAAAAAAATTTCTGGAAACAAATGAAGATGACAAAACATCTCAAAACTCATAAGATAACAGCAAAAGCAGTGTTAAGAGGAAAATTTATTGCAATAGATGCCTATATCAAGAAACTGGAAAGGACCAAATAAATGAGCTATTCATGCATCTCAAGGATCTAGAAAAACAACAGCAAATCAAACCCAAAACCAATAGAAGAGGCCAGTGGCATGGCTCACTTGGCTAATCCTCTGCCTGTGGTACCGGCACCCCAAGTTCTAGTTCCAGTTGGGGCGCCGAGTACTAGTCCCGGTTGCTCCTCTTCCAGTCCAGCTCTCTGCTGTGGCCTGGGAGGGCAGCAGAGGATGGCCCAAGTGCTTGGGCCCTGCACCTGCATGGGAGACTGGGAGGAATCACCTGGCTCCTGGCTTCCGATTGGCGGAGCACTGGCCGTAGCGGCCATTAGGGGAGTGAACCAATGGAAGGAAGACCTTTTTCTCTCTCTCTCTCTCACTGTCTATAACTCTCTCTCTGTCTCTCTCTCTCTCACTGTCTAACTCTGCCTGGCAAAAATAAACAAACAAAAAGAACGAATAGAAAAAAATAAACAAATTAGAGAAGAAATAAACAATATTGAAACTAAAAACTACAAAAGATCAGCAAAGTGAAGAGCTGGGTTTTTTGAAAAAAATAAACAAAGTTGACACACCATTGGCCCAAATAACCAAAAAAAGGGGAGAGAAGACCCAGATCAATAACATTAGAGATGAAAAACGAAATGTAATAAGAGACACTACAGAAATAAAAAGAATCATCAGAAATTACTACCAGGAGCTGTATGCCAACAACAGGGGAAATCTAGAAGAAATGTATATATTCCTGGACACATACAACCTACCTAAATTGAGCCATCAAGACATAGAAAACCTAAAAAGACCCATTACCAAGATGGAAATTGAATCAGTAATAAAGACCCTTCCAACAAAGAAAAGCCCAGGAGGAGATGGCTTCAGTGCTGAATTCTACCAGACATTTAAATAAGAATTAACTCCATTTCCTCTCAAGGTCTTCAAAACATTTGAAAGGGAGGAAATCCTCCCAAATTCTTTCTATGAAGCCAGCATCATCTTAATTCCTAAACCTGAAAAAGACACAACCGAAAAAGAGAACTACAAATCAATTTCCCTGATGAACATAGATTTATTTATTTATTTGAAAGGCAGAGTTACAGAGAGGCAGAGGCAGAGAGAGAGAGAGAGAGAGAGAGGTCTTCCATGTGCTGGTTCACGCCCCAGATTGCCACAATGGCCAGAGCTGTGCTATTCTGAAGCCAGGAGCCAGGAGCTTTTCCTGGGTTTCCCTCGCAGGTGCAGGGACCCAAACACTTGGACCATCTTTTGCTGCTTTCCCAGGCCATAGTGGAGAGCTGGATTGGAAGTGGAGTAGCCGGGACTTGAACTGGTTCCCCTATGGATGCCAGCACCGCAGCTGGCAGCTTTAGCTGCTACTCCACAGTGCTGGCCCCTATTCCTGTATTTTAAAAAAATCCATTTGTAAAGAAGTCAGAGAACTACTATGTATTCAGATATATTAGGCATTGATATACATACAGAATATTGTATTTTGCTGGAAGAAAGTGGTAGCAAAATAACATTGATGTAATTTTCTTTTCTTAAAATATTTATTTATTTGCATGCATTTCATAAACACAACTTTAGAAACATAGTAACAATTCCTGGATACCAAGGACTGCTGGGAGTTTTGAAGAGTACCTGGGTTAAAATAATGAAGCAAATGAATACACTGGCTGTCAGGTCAAGGAAGAGTCGCGGGAGTTTAAGTGAACATGTTGGACTTAAATGGATTTTCTTTCTCTATAGCCTTGTAGGATGGACATATGAGCCAAATTTATGCTGAGCACTAAATGTTTTAGAAATAAAAGACACTACACTTAGGAGCAGCCTATTTGCTCTTTGACCCTAACAAAGCAAGGTTCTTCATTGAGAAAGGAGGCTTCTTTTAATGTTCAATAGATAGTAATACCACTAGTCTAAGATTGAACCAAAGCTAACAATAGGTTTCAGCCTTGTATATCCTTGAATGATCTAGAAATCAACTTGAGAAAAACCATAGGGGAAGAAGTCATTCAAAACGTTCAACTGGTTTTCTCAATGAGAATGAAAAACTTCAGTTGCGTGTTTAGGATTCTTACTCTCGTTTCCAGGAGAATTGTCCTTGTGCCTCAGGCTTGAGGGATGCTCTGCCCCTGAGGGGACTGGGAAAGTCCCCAGTGCAAGCAAAGGTGCCTGTGTGCATTACTGCACGGAAGGAATCCCTGTGGCCTCCGAGGTGAGCTGAATCCTCACACTCCAGCAGAGCAGTGTGTGCCACAGCACAGTGAGCATCTGGCAAGATGCTGGCTTTTGTAAAAGCATTATCATTAGATGGTTTTGACAGAGAGGGGGATCACCTTAAGTGTTTTCCTGGACAAGGTAAGATTAAAAACAGATATTCCAGTAAGTAAATAAATACATGAATGAAGGCAGAGAGCTCTGTGTTTCCAAAGGGAAGTGATGCCAAGCAGGACTGGCCTCAAGGGCATATGACCAGTGCACTTGCAGAGTTTTGCATTTAGCTGGGCTGTACACTTGGCTGAATGCTTCCTGTTGTGATCTCTAAATTCTTTTTTTTTTTTTGACAGGTAGAATTATAGACAGAGAGAGAGAGAGAGAGAGAGAGAGAGAGAGACAGATAGACAGAGAGAAAGGTCTTCCTTCCATTGGTTCATTCCCCTAATGGCCACCACGGCCAGCGCTGTGCCAATCCGAAGCCAGGAGCCAGGTGCTTCTCCTGGTCTCCCATGGGGTGCAGGGCCCAAGCACTTGGGCCATCCTCCACTGCCCTCCAGGGCCACAGCAGAGAGCTGGACTGGAAGAGGAGCAACCGGGACTAGAACCCGGTGCCCATATGGGATGCTGGTGCTGCAGGCAAAGGATTAGCCAAGTGAGCCACAGCGCTGGCCCCGATCTCTAAATTCTTAATAAATAAAAAATTAAAACCATTAATTTGAAAGGCAGAGAGGAAGAGAGAAAGATACAGAGATATCTAACTCCTATAATGCACACAACAGCTGAGGTAGGACACACAGAAACCAGGAGCCCAAAACTCAATGTGAATCTTCTATGAGGGTTGCAGGGACCCAACTACTTGGACCATCACTGCTGCTGTTACCGGAGAAATTGCAGGGTTCTTGTCTTCGCGCAAGAAAGAATTCAGGCGTGAGAGAGAGTAGTGGAAAGTAAAAGTAGCAAAGTTTACTAGGGAAGGGACATCCGTAAGAATGGATGGGCACCTCTCCAGACAGGACCTGGGAGAGAGTGCACAATCGCTTGGACTGGGGGTGGGGGGGAGGAGCAAGGTTACATGGTTGAGTGGAGAGATTACACCTGGCCAGACCAGGTGGGTGGCTCAGCAGAGACAGAGGGCTGAGCGCGCAGTCCGGTTGAGGCCAGGGGTGTTAAGGAGATGGGTCTTTGTCTTCACACATCTCCTTCTGAAACAAAGGATTTTATGGCTGTAAATATTAAGAAGCTCCTATCTGAGTTTTCCCTTGAAGGTATCAGACAGGAGGAAGCCTAGCTGGCACCATCCTGGGTTCAGAGGAAGGGTGAGCAGGACCCCCTAGAGAATGGGGATCCAGAGCAGGGTGTTTGAAATGCAGACACTGGGCTGCATCTGGGAGATTGTGGAAGATTTGTCAGGCAGAAGGGGCGGGGATTTCCACCTGGCAGGTTATCAGGTAGAAGGGGGCAGGGCAGAATGTGAATACTGGGCTGCCCCTGAAACATTGTCAGCAGGTGCATATGCTGGACATAGACGTCTTCTCTTTAGGCCTTTATGTCACACACACATAAGCTCATAACTGACTTCCTACCTAACACTGCCTCCCACTGTGTGCTTTGGCAGGAAGCTGGCATAGAAAGTGGAGCCAGGGCCGGCGCCGCGGCTCACTAGGCTAATCCTCCGCCTTGCGGCGCCGGCACACCGGGTTCTAGTCCCAGTCAGGGCGCCAGATCCTGTCCCGGTTGCTCCTCTTCCAGGCCAGCTCTCTGCTGTGGCCAGGGAGTGCAGTGGAGGATGGCCCAGGTGCTTGGGTCCTGCACCCCATGGGAGACCAGGAAAAGCACCTGGCTCCTGGCTCCTGCCATCGGATCAGCGCGGTGCGCCGGCCGCAGCGCGCTGGCCGCGGCGGCCATTGGAGGGTGAACCAACGGCAAAGGAAGACCTTTCTCTCTGTCTCTCTCTCTCTCACTGTCCACTCTGCCTGTCAAAAAAAAAAAAAATAAAAAAAAAAAAATAAAAAAAAAAAGAAAGTGGAGCCAGGACCTGAACCCAAGCATTCTGACATGGGATGTGGGTGTCCCAAGTGGTGGCTTACCTGCTGTGCCAAACTCCTGCCTCTATATTCATAATTTTGGAGGGAGAGATCCAGCAATTTCATTTTTCACTGCCCATGCAAATGATATGGAAGGTCCAGATGGCCAGAGAGTTGCATGTAATTCCACAGGATTATTTTCCTGAGAAAACGCTGCAGGACAGTGCTGAAAACCTGCCTGGAGGAAAAGTTGTGCTTCGAGGACACAGCCACCACAGCCATGCTTTATAAACATCCAAGTGTTTAACAGTGTACTGTTCCCCATGTGCTAGGCTTTGCATTTGCAAACTCGTTTAATTACAGTAACTTTGCCATTTTCCAGTTGTGAGGATTGAAGTCACAGCGAGGATAAGAGAATCACCAAAAGGCATGTAGGCAAGTCAGTCTCAGGGCCAAACCGAGGCAGATGGCTCCGGAATTTTTAAATGTGATGCTTCTCCCTTCTACTAAGTAGAGCAGTGACTTCAGTTTGCTGACAGATATTTTGCAGAATCTTTGATTGTTCTATCACTTTTGAATTCAGAAAAAAACCTGATGAACTAGTGCCTTTGACAGGCTTAGGTGAATGTGTCCTTGAAAGCTAATGGTGAACTGTACCATAGAGCAAACACGTTCTTTCCTTTGGAGCAGCAGCTATTGACTACTTTATGCGAGAGAAAAGTTCCAAACATATCACACTTTAGTGACTCATGACCAGCTTCCAAGTTTGACTTAGATTTGTAATTTCAGTACTAAGTTATATGCTGAAAGCAACATATTCATCCTTGGAAATTTACACTACACCTATTCCTTGCAGAGAATTAGGGATCTAGTTCCTACTTGCTGGATGTGCTATATGATTCTGTAAAACCATTTTTATTTTAAATAATTTTTACTTATTTATTTTCATCCACCTTGAAAGGTAGAGTAAGGGGTCGGGGTGGGGGAGAGAAAGAGAGAGAGAGAGAGAGAGAGAGAGAGAGAGAGACAGATCTTCCGTATTCTAGTTTTCTCCCCAAAATGTCCATTACGGTTAGAGCTGGGCCAGATCAAAGTCAGGAGCCAGGAATCCATCGGGGTCTCCCACGTGAATGGCAGGTTCCCAAGTACTTGAGCCATCATCCACTGCCTCATTAGCAGGAAGCTGGGTCAGAAGCAGAGGTGGGACCTGATCCCAGGCACCCTGATAGGGGATGCTGGCATTCTGAGTGTTGGCTAAACCAGCTAAACTGTGCCACAATATCCACCCCAACTCAGTACATTTTATGTTATTAATACCTTGTTGCTGAAAACAAAATTGAAAGTCTCTGGCACATGAAATGATTATTTCTTCCAAAAGAATGACTATCAGTCTTGAACCGTCTCCTGCTGTCTCCCAGGGTGCATTAGCAGGAAGCTGAATTGGAAGCAGGGTAGCTGGGATTGATCCTAGGCACTCCAGTATGGAATGAGAGCATCCCGGTGGCAGCTTAACGCACTGTTAACCGCAGCACCTGCCCATAGAGCCATTTTTAAGCTGAAGAGACTTCCTTTGACTTTATTTTTTAAAGTCTCTGTAGGCACCAGAGCATTCTGGTTGGAAGGATGATCTCTAACATCTCAGGTGATTCTCAGCTGCAAAGGTGTAATGAAGATGTCTCCAATGGCTGTCATGAGACTAGAAGTTGCCTTGCTCTTCCCAGAACACAGTTAATCTCAATATATATACGAATACTTGTTTAATCCATGAAAGCTGGTATAGGATAGTGCAGAAGGTAAATCCTGGGGAGATAACTTCTCTGAGACTCAGTGTCTTTGACATAAACAAAGTTAATAACACCTAGATCTTCAGACATGGAAAGCCAAGACACTCTGTCAAAAAAAAAAAAAAATGACCTAAATGGAAGATCTCCACGACTGAGATCCCAGTGGAAAGAACAGGTCATCAAAGAAGGAGGTACCTTTCTCTGAAGGGAGAAGAGAACTTCCACCTTGACTATGACCTTGTCTAAATATGATCAGAGTCAGTGAACTCAGGGGGCTTCCATAGCCTTGGCAACTCATGACAAGAGCCTAAGGTGATTACTGATGCCATAAACAAGAGTGTCAATTTATTAAGTCAACAACAGGAGTCACTGTGCACTTACTCCTCATGTAGGATCTCTGTCCTTAATGTGCTGTACATTGTGTTTTAATGCTATAACTAGTACTCAAACAGTATTTTTCACTTTGTGTTTCTATGTGGGTGCAAACTGTTGAAATATTTACTTAATATATACTAAACTGATATTCTGTATATAAAGAGAATTGAAAATGAATCTTAATGTGAATGGGATGGGAGAGGGAGCAGGAAAGGGGAGGGTTGCAGGTGGGAGGGAAATTATGGCAGGGGGAAGCCATTGTAATCCATAAGCTGTACTTTGGAAATTTATATTCATTAAATAAAAGTTAAAAAAATAACACCTAGCTCACAGGATGTTTTAAGGATTAAATGAGATAATGGATTAAATGAGATAATGTATAAGAAGTACTAAGCACAGAGTTGGCTTATAGTAAGTTCTTATTAAATATTAACTGGTATTATTCTATTTGAACTTTCCCTCACTAATGGAAATCTAGCAAGATTTGGGGCCCAGTATAAATAACATTATAGCATTTTTAAAAAAATTTTATTTATTTATTTATTTTTATAGAGTGGACAGTGAGAGAGAGAGAGACAGAGAGAAAGGTCTTCCTTTGCCGTTGGTTCACCCTCCAATGGCCGCAGCAGCTGGCACGCTGCAGCCGGCGCACCGCGCTGATCTGATGGCAGGAGCCAGGTACTTATCCTGGTCTCCCATGGGGTGCAGAGTCCAAGCACTTGGGCCATCCTCCACTGCACTCCCTGGCCTCAGCAGAGAGCTGGCCTGGAAGAGGGACAACCGGGACAGAATCCAGCGCCCTGACCGGGACTAGAACCCGGTGTGCCGGCGCCGCAAGGCAGAGGATTAGCCTAGTGAGCCGCGGCGCCGGCCATATTATAGCATTTTTTTATAACTTAATACTATATCTTAATGACTTTCATCTTTTTGTTTTTCAAAAGTCATACACTGTTAGGAAAATGAGACAGATATTGGTTTTCACTGTGCAGTGACACTTTTCTGTATTAATTATGCATTTTAAAAATAAACTTCAGAAAGACAAGTTGGTTTTTTTTCCAATGGTCCTTGTATAAAGAGCTGTAAAAATGAAGCATCAAAGAAATATGGTCATTCATTATTAATACTTTGTAACAGTGATTGCATCAGCTCAGTCTGGCCATTGATCGGCGTGCAGAGCCCTCGCAGACAATGGCAGAGCACATCTTCTCCTGGGTCCTTGAGGTCTTGCTCCATCAGCGAGGCCTCCTTTCCCTTGTCCCTGCAGCTCGCTTCCTCCACTGACCCCTTTCCCTCTGCCCAGCAATACACGGGGACTTCAAAAAGCTCATGGACAAATGGAATGAAAAGTTTATTGGGATAGGTACAGTTGGTAAAACCGCCTCTCGGGACACCTGCATTCTGTATCTGAGTGCTTCTGATTCAGTTTTCTGTTAACAGTCCTGGGAAAGCAGAGGATGATGGCCCAAGTGCTTGGGTCCCTATCACGCATGTGGAGGACCCAGATAGACTTCCAGGCTGCTGGCTGTTGTGGCTGTTTGGGAAGTGAAACAGTGGATGAAAGAATGAAACATCTGTCTCTCCATCACTCTGTCCTTTAAATAGATAGATAGATAGAAAACTAAATCTTCAAAAAGATTAAACACGGGCATTTAGCATTTCTGTGTCCTTAAACATTGATCATTACTTTGTATTAGGAAACGTGCAATTCCTTTCTCCCAGGACTCAATCATTGTCCTGCTTGAGCTATCTGAAACATGTGACCCTGTTGAGGTCTTGACATTTCCAAGCTTCTGGAACATTGTACTTTTCTTAACAGCCATGCTTTGGTTTGCTCATAGAAAAATGACAATGGTGCCAACTTTGCAGAATGTTGTGAGCTTCCAACAGGGTGATATCTTTAACATATTTGGCAATAAGCAAGATTTACTTGGTCATTTCATTGTTTACTCCCAGGACTGCAAGTCTCAGACTACACAAGTGGTGTCTGTGTTTGTACTTTTGTTTGACTTTTTCTAGTTGTCCATTCTTCCCTTCTAACAGACATTTCTATCTGTGACAATAAAATCATGGATGGTTAAATCCGGAGGAGTTCTGAGAGAGACCACTTTGAATTTATAGTGAAGGAAGTGGTGGTATGGAGAGTAAATTGATTTGGGTTAATGCTACTTGGTCGGCAAGGATGCTTTCAGCTTCAGATAAGAGAAATCCCATTTATATTGGCTTGATTGTGTGATTTTTTGCATTATAAGAAGTATAAGACAATGATATGCTAGAGTTGGATAATGTAGTAGTTCGATGACTTCCTCAAGGGCCCAATGACTTCTATCTACTGGTTCTGCTGTGCTCAGCACATTGTTCTGTGCACAGGCCAGCTGTGGTGGTTATATGGCTTTTTAGCCATTCCTGGTGTCCCATCCAGACCCAACAATGTCTAGGGAGAGGAGATACCATTTCCTCCGTGTGGCTCCTTTAAGTTCAAGTACATATACTACCCTGAAGCACGTGGTCAGCATTCCTTTTTGCCTTGTTGGCCAGGGTTTTGACATTTCCTGGGTTGGGATGTGTGATTGGCTTAGACCAATGTGAATTTATTGTTTGAGTCCGAGTCCTGCCTCCTCTGAAGCTGTGGCATTGCCAAGTTGGGTGGATGTAGAGGATCAGCGCGGTGCACCGGCTGCAGCGGCCATTGGAGGGTGAACCAACGGTAAAGGAAGACCTTTCTCTCTCTGTCTCTCTCTCTCACTGTCCACTCTGCCTGTCCAAAAAAAAAAAAAAAAAAAAGAAAGAAAGAAACTAAATCTGGCTTCGCTCACATTAGAAAGAGGAGTGCAGTGGGAAAGGCAATGGGTAGTTTCTGGTGGTCGCTGCCACTGTGGCAGTGTCACAGCTGGGACACATGTTTCCTGACCACCACCAACTTATTTCAGTTTCAGTACTTCTTTCTGCCTCTCAGTGTTTGAAGCAGATTCACCATGGCCACTTCCTATTGGATTTCCTTTTCACCCTGACTTTCCCTGTAACATTCTCATATATACTGTCCGTTTGCTTCTGAAGGTGTTACATTTTTATCCACTTTTTAGCCATCTTTGAATTCCTTGTATTCGTCGTTTTTCATAGGAATTCATTCCTGAAATCTTATCTAAAAATGAACTGTGTTTCAGTTAGATAAGAGGAGTGAGTTCTAGTGTTCTGTAGCACAGGGGGGTGACTAGTTGACACCAATTTAGTATGTATTTTATTAAGAACTCAAAGAGAGGAGTTGGAAATTTCCCAACACAAAGATATGATAAATATTTATGGAGTTAGAAGGGCTACTTACTCTGATTGCATATATGTAGCAAATGATAACAGTATGCTGCATATATATGCATAAACATTATGTGTTGGTTAAAGTTAAAAACCTCGTATTTTTATATATTTGCAGCTGGTGATCAGATGCTGTAATAGCAACAATTTATGACAGCATCAGAAATAAAATATTTCTCAGATATTTAATCTGAGAAAAAATATGAAAGACATATACAAGGAAAACTACAAAACATCATTGAGAGAAAGTAAAGAGAGTGAAAAGAGAGAGATGTACTTTGTTTATACATTGGAAGATTCAATATTGTTAAGGTATCAGTGCTCTCTAAATTTATATAGATTCAATGCAATCCCAAGCAGAATCCTTGTGGGTATTTTCTTCTTTTTCTTTTTGGTGGAAATTGACAAGCTGCGTCTAAATTTTATATGGAAATGCAAAGGACCTAGAGAGTCCTAAACAATTTGAAATAAAAGAACAAAATCAGAAGATTCAAGCTCTCTTACTTCTGACTTTTATAATACTGTGCAATCAGGGTGATATGGTATTGACATCAAGAAGGACGAATAGATCGCTGGCACTGAGTAAGCAGTCCAGAAATAAGGACCCAGAGATACACAGTCAAGTGCGTTTTGACAAAGGTATGAAGGCAGTTCCATACAAAAAGGATAATCTGTTCAACAAATGGTGCTGAAACAATTGGATATTAATACTTAAAAAAATCATGTAAAAAAGAATGAAATTTTACTATTTGCAGCGAAATGGATGCAACTGGAGGATATTGTGTTGAGTGAAATAAGCCAGACCCAGGAAGACAAATACCACATGTTCTTCCCTACATGTGGGAGCTAAAATGTAAAAAACAAACAAAAAAGAAATATCTGTGTGTATCAGTATTGCAGTAAATATACTTTTGTAAAACTTTGTTTTATACTTTTGTCAAACCAATGATTAAAAAAGTTACACTTCTATAGTTTTAATGACCTGTGATTACTTTAAAATTTACTGTATATGGGTGAAATGGTCATTTTTCCATTCAATTACTCTTTTTGACCATTGTCTATACTCCCACTAAACTAGGATCTTTTTGCTTTTTACTTATTAAGCTTCTTATTCAGTAAAGTAGTAAGCCCTTTTACTGTAGTATAGATTTAAACTTTTATCTCAAAAAAAAAAAAAAAAAAACAGAGAAAAGGAAGGAGAGGGGGAGGGAGGAAGGAAGGGAATATTATTATGTTCTTAGAATTGTATCTATATATCACATTGACTCTGTTAAAAACTAATTAAAAGTAAAAAAATTTAAAAAAAGAAAAAACTTCAAATCTTGTACAATTTGAAAAAAAATTTAATGGATCATAGTCCAAAACTTAAAACTATAAAACTAGAACAAAACATAGGAGCAAATCTTTGTGACTTTGAGTTAGGCAAAGATTTCTTTGATGTAACATCAAAAGCACAATTCATTAAAAAAAAAAAAAGGATAAACTGGATCTCATCAAAATTAAGAATTTCTGACCTTTGGAAAGACACTGTTGAAAGAAAGAATGAAAAGTCAAGCCAAAGACTGGGAGAAAATATTTGCAAAACATAAATCCAATCAAGATTTTGAGTGTAAGAATGCATAAAGAACTCTAAAATCTCTGTAATAATAATAGCAATTTAAATATGGGTAAACTTTTGAACACATAGAATTTTCAAAAAAATTATTTTATTTATTGAAAAAACAGAGACAGAGAGAAGCATCCCATCTGCTGCTTCACTCCCCAAATTCCTGCAACAGCTGGGGTGAGCCAGGTTCAAGCCAGGAACCTGGAACTCAATCCTCCTCTCCCACACAGGTGATAGGAACCCACGCATTTGAGCCGTCATCTACTGCCTTCCTATGTGCCTTAGCAGGAAGCTGCATGAGAACAACTGGTACTCAAACCAGTGAACCAGCACTCGGATATAGGATGCCATCGTCACAGGAAGTGGCTTAACCCGCTGCGCCCAGCAAAGGAACAAACGAGTGCTTCACATAACGTGGGTGAATCTCAAAAAATCATGCTGAATGAAAGATGCCAGAAGGAAGAGCCCATCCTTTATGACTCTATAAAACTCTAGAAAATGCAAACTAATCTCCAGTGACAGAGAGCAGACCAGCAGTTTCCTGGGGCTGGGGTAAGAGGTGGAGATTACAGAGGGGCACAAGGAAATTTGGGGGGAGAGGGCTGATGGTTCATTATCTTGATTGTGGTGATGGCTTCATGGGTGTGTCCAATATCAAAACTGATCATATTTTACACATTTAAACATGTCAGTTATATTTTAATAAAGCTTTTTGAAAAGATATTGTAAATAGGTAAAAAAAATTAGAGTGTAGACTATTGGTTACACTCAGTCAATCTACATTTCTCCAACTGATAACCACCAAACCCTTGGATCTGGCCTTTGCATTCTGTGATTTTGTCTCAGGCTAACATTCTTTTTTTTTTTTTTTGGACAGGCAGAGTTAGACAGTGAGAGAGAGAGACAGAGAAAGGTCTTCCTTCCGTTGGTTCACCCCCCAAATGGCCACTACAGCTGGCGCGCTGCGCTGATCCGAAGCCAGGAGCCAGGTGCTTCTCCTGGTCTCCCATGCGGGTGCAGGGCCCAAGCACTTGGGCCATCCTCCACTGCCTTCCTGGGCCACAGCAGAGAGCTGGACTGGAAGAGGAGTAACCGGGACAGAATCCGGCACCCCAACCAACCAGGACTAGAACCCGGGGTGCCGGCACCGCAGGTGGAGGATTAGCCTAGTGAGCCGCGGCTCCGGCCTCAGGCTAACATTCCAACTGTATCTTCCAGTGACTCCTTTCCTTGAGGCAGAGAGACACAGACAGAAAGACAGTTGGACAGAGAGAGCTCCCATCTGCTGGTTCACTTCCCAAATGCCTGTAACGGCTGGAGAGGCTGAAACTGGGAGCCGGGAATTCAATCCATGTCTCCCATGGGAGTGGCAGGGACTCAGCTGCTTGCCTCATCACCACTGCCTCCCAGGATCTGCGTTAGCAGGAAGCTGGAGGTAGGAGCCAGCACAGGTCTGAACCTAGGGGAGCTGCAATGTTCTGGTGGGCATCTTAGCCGCTGGGCTAAATGGCTGCCTTTCCCACTGATGCCTCGAGTTCCAGTGAAAGGGGACTATCACATGAGCAGGAGATACCTTTCCTTGTGCCTGTCACGAACCTGCTCTCCACCTTTTGGTGTGCTCACACAGAGATAGTCCAGCCCTCCTCTGATTTCCGATAATGTTTTACCTTTCCTTATGGGCTCATCGCATAGTTCTTTGCATTACAGCTTGAAAACACATTGCTTTCCTCCCTGTAAGAATGATGCTTAAGGATAGTGATCTATGTATTTTGTATTTATCTTAGTACTCCAGTGGCATCTTAGAGAACGTATTGTACGTAGCAAATGCATAAATATATAATAAGTATGTTTAATTGTGAATTTCTTTTATATTGGCCCAAAGATTTAAAAATAATTCCCTTGTGCTTGAAAATTATGAAACTTTTTCCAAATAGTGATGTATGCAGTCTTCATTCTCATAAGATTTGGGAAGTGTTTCCCTTGTATTTAAGTTGCTTAATCTCTTCAACTGTCATGATATCTTTTGCTTACGATCTCCATAGAGGTGTTTCTCCTAAGTACAATAGCTTTTCTTTGTAGGTATATATTGTTTAATGATCACTCTCATAATGTGTACACTCACATTTTGAGCAAAAGGGTATAAAGATATAATGTTCCTCGAAAGAAATGACAGAAGTCTCTCTGTTTCTGGAATACTTTTTTGTATTTTTTGACCCTGTGGTGGAATAATGAAACCTAAATCCTGTCTAAGAAATAGGTCGATGATAAAGCTCCAGAATCATTTTGTTGCAGAGTTAAGGTGAACAAGAAAGTAGGCTAAGAGGAATCTTTATTTCGGTTTCAAATATCTGACAAAATTGGGAAATTGGATAAAAGGAGTTTAGGAAATTGTATTGGATGAACATGCACTGATGGTTTGTGTTCGTTCCAACATAAAAGCATCTGTTCCTCTCACACAGAGATGGCTGTATAATGGTCTCAAATCTAATGGAAGTGCTCATTTCCAGGGGTGTTGTAGTTTTGAAATGGGTTTGTTTGAGGATTCTGGGTCTAATTTCATGTTATTAAACTCTGAAATTACAGAAGTCTTTCCAAAGTAACCCTTGAGCCTCAGAATGGCCTCATAGTGCCCCATGAGCTCGCGGTGGACGAAGTTTGAAGGGTTCATTTGCAAGAGAGTCCTCTTCCTTGTAACAGTGGGTGCTAGGCCTGCCTTAGATCTTGCCTTCCTTCACTTGGAGTAAGAGCTCAGCCTGGGAGGTGGAAGTTTCTACGGCAGACAGCAGGGCCGAGGTTAAGACTTCAGGGGTTGGAGGTTGATAGGGGTTTATATCCTAATTCTACCAATAGCTCTGTGGCCCCTGCTGTGGCTCGTTAGCCTCCTGAACCTCCGTTTCCTGATCTGCAGAACAGGTCGCACCCATGTTAAGAGCTTAAGCATGGTGTCTGTACAGACAGCATGTGTGTCAAAATGTAAGCTATTAACATTATCAACAACAATTATCTTGGCTTTATTTCAAGAAAATAGTCAACTTCTTTTGTTTTTTACCCATGAGGCACAAATTAAGAATTACCTATTCACATTATCATTGTAAAATGTCCTTAATGAGCTAATTAAAAAAAAAAAAAAGACAGACAACATGGATGTGGACATTTTTCTTGGAAACAGTCCCGGGGAATTTGGTGGTTGCGTATCTGGTACTAAAAGGCCAGCCCAACTTTACCACCAAGACACAGGCTTCCGTGTTCCAAATAGATACACACATGGGGTTGTGGAGCCCCAGATATTGTCCGCTCAGTTCCCTGTGGGCAGGAAGAAGGCTGATTTTTAAGGAGAGGGAAGAAAACCAGCATTGCTAAAAATGGAATTCTTCAGCCCCTCTTTGCCACTTTCACCACCGTGTTTCCACTGTCCCCATTTTCTCTGAGGTCCTGTTACCATTTCTGTTCATTTCCCCTTCCTCTGTTCTACCCTAGCAATGGTGCACATTATGAAAGAGCAAGTACTTGACACCATCCCAGAAAGCCGGTGGTGGGGGTAATGCATTTTTAATCCTGAACACCTGGCTTCCTTTTATTTGGCTGCCAGAGCGAGAAGGATTCTTGATGATTCAAAAAGTCCTCATACACTGGTGCTCACAAATGACTAGAAAGGTTAATACATTTCAGATCTGCCTGGTAATCCATGGAGATAGAACTCTGCAAACACATACTTTTCCTTTTAGGTTGAATCTGACATTATGAAAAGCCAGTCCTCTCTCCCCACATACAGAGCATTTACCTAAGCTTTAAACGCAGGGTAGCAAGAGAGTGGTGGGGGAGCTAACATTAATCTCGGGACCACTTTGCAGGGGGCATCTCATGCACATAATCTTGTTCAGGTTTTACAACAATAGCAGGAGGAAAAATTCCCGTATTTTCTGGTGAGAATGGGCTTCAGCATGCCCCATGAGGCAGAGGCTCCCTGTAGTGCAGTTTCCCCAAACAGTGGTGAGCCCTTGAAAGATTTAGCCATCTTCTCCTGCTGAGCTCCCTGACCCCTGCAGGGGCCCTGCTGCAGTATTTTGATCCATCTTCCTCTTTGTCCACCCTGCAATGCCAGTAGCTCCCAATTCCATGCACCCTCCAAGACCAGCCAGTTCATGGAGTCGGCGGCCAAGTGCAGAATCCATCTCATGGATTATGGAGCTGATGTCTCCTCCTTCAGCAATACAATGACATCTGTCTCCCCAGATCTCTTTCCTCTCCTCTGATTTTATACAGGCAAGCCTGCAGTCCCTCCTCCCACCCTTTTTAAAAAGATTAACTATGTATTTGAAAGGCAGAGTGACAGAGAGAGGAAGAGAGAGAGAGAGAGAGGAAGAGAGTGAGAGAAAGAGAGAGAGAGAGGAACCTTCTCTCTGCTGGTTCACTCCCCAGTGGCTGCAGCAGTCAGGACTGGTCACATGCAAGGCAGGGACTGAAGCATTTGAGCCATTTCCTGCGCTTTCCCAAGTGCGTTAGCAGGGAGCTGGATGGGACTTGAATCAGCACTCTGATATGGGATGTGGGCATTGCAGGTGGTGGCTTGACCTGTTGCACCACAATGCCAGCTCCCATGCAATCCCCTTTACCAGCTCTTTGAACTGATACCTCTCAGTAGACCCTGCAGGGCCATGGCAGAAGTACTTGGTGGTTTTGGTCTATGGTTGCAATTCTAGGACAGCAACAGCATCACTTACACATGGGTTATCGAATAGAGCCTATGAAGAAGCTTCAGTTATAGAGTGTAGTAATTACAAGCACAGGCGTGGGTTAGAATGACAGCTCTGACATCATTGATGTGAGTTCAAACAGGCCCGCTTGTTGTCTGAGTGACATTCACCTTCCTATGCCGGTTTCTTTTCTGTATGATGAGCAGTATAACAGTGCTGTAAAATCAAAAAAGACAACCTGTATAGAAGTTAGTGTTCTATCTATAAATGTTCACCATGGGTATCTCCATTCCAGATAAGGAGAGTGATACATAGACAGTCTCGGTAAGTGCCCAAGGTCACGCAGCTAATGCATTTCTCCAAGATGCACGCTCGTAGCCGTTCCGCCACAGCAGCACTACGTAGCCCTTTCCCTGGCACACATGAACAGTAGCATCACTCCTGTACAGCACTGGGGAGAACAGATGGGACAGCTCAAGGCTTGAGGTGACTGGTCTAGCTATCCTAAGGATGCTCCAGCTATCCTAAGTCCCTCCTGATCAGCTGATAGACTGGCTGTACTGAAACACAGAATAGGGTGTGCCTCCCCAGGGCAATAGTGCCAGGTGTAAGTCTTCCTGGAGAAAATGCTGTCTTAGGTGTAGCTGAAGGGTTAGAAACAGTAGTAGTGCAGCCGGCGCCGCGGCTCACTAGGCTAATCCTCCGCCTTGCTGCGCCGGCACACTGGGTTCTAGTCCCAGTTGGGGTGCCGGATTCTGTCCCGGTTGCCCCACTTCCAGGCCAGCTCTCTGCTATGGCCCGGGAGTGCAGTGGAGGATGGCCCAAGTGCTTGGGCCTTGCACCCCATGGGAGACCAGGAGAAGCACCTAGCTCCTGGCTTCGGATCTGCGCTGTGCGCTGGCCGTAGCGCGCCAGCCGAGGCGGCCATTGGAGGGTGAACCAACGGCAAAGGAAGACCTTTTTCTCTGTCTCTCTCTCTCTCACTGTCCACTCTGCCTGTAAAAACAAAACAAAACAAAAAAAAAACAAAAACAAAAACCAAACCTACTAAAAACTAAATGGACATCGGCCGGCGCCGCAGCTCACTAGGCTAATCCTCTGCCTGCGGCACCGGCACACCGGGTTCTAGTTCCAGTCGGGGCACCAGATTCTGTCCTGGTTGCCCCTCTTCCAGGCCAGCTGTGGCCTGGGAAGGCAGTGGAGGATGGCCCAAATGCTTGGGCCCTGCACCCCATGGGAGACCAGGAGAAGTACCTGGCTCCTGGCTTCGGATCAGCGCAGTGCGCTGGCTGCGGCGGCCATTGGAGGGTGAACCAACGGCAAAAGGAAGACCTTTCTCTCTGTCTCTCTCTCTCACTGTCCACTCTGCCTGTCAAAAAATTAAAAAAAAAAACCTAAATGGACATGGAAAAGGCTTTGTAAAGTGTGATATCAATGTAGCTGCTACTATTCTTAAGAAAAATGGACACAATATTTGAAATTTTAAAAGTATAACCATAGTGGTTATAGAGATGGAATATTTCTTTTTTCTTTTTTTGTATTAAAAAAATTTTATTTAGAAATGGAATATTTCTATCAGACATTCACTTGGGGAAAGTTTACAGCTTTAATAGGATGCATTTATTTATCCATTCACTCATTCATTCATCTGATGAAGTTTAACTGATTGTCACCAAGAACCTGAAGGAATTAGGAATGAGGCCAAGAATCCTACAATGTCAAGTCAGGCTTGCTTCTGAAGTCCAGACCAGCTTGCTCTTATTTGGAGAAATGACATGCAGCTGTCTCCATGCACTGGTGCCAGGGCTTCTTGAGTCAGGACTTATCCCGAGGGGCAAGGAAGCTAGCTGTACACAAGAAGTGGACCCAGAAACAAAGCTTGGGGCATTGGAGGGGAGGAGTTTGGGCTGTTCCTCAGGTTGTCTCTTGTTCAAGGACTGGCATCTGAGTTCTGCAGAGGGAGGATGGGGAGGCTGTTAGTAAACTTGCATGGACCGTGTTGCCTATCCCTGGGGCCCAGGGACATCTGCCTTGGTGCTTTCTGAGAGAGGGGAGACAGTCTTCCAAAGTGTGCAACACAACCCTGCATAGTCCTGTCACCCTGAGGGCTCTGTGGCGTCAGCTGCAGAAGAACATGGCAGTGCCTGCCAGACAAGGTGGCATGAAAAGGTCAGAGGCCACGGGAGAGGACTGAATAGTAGATACCATGGGAATGTCATCAGATTTATTAGTCTATTAACAATGATTTATTGGAGAGACCGCCCATCCACTCGTTCAGTTCTCGAGTGCTCACAGTGGTCAAGACGAGACTGGGTAAAGCCAGGGGCTGGGAACTCAATCTAGGTCTCCTAGGAAGCCAATTACTTGTGCCATCACCTCTGCCTCCAGCAGGAAGCTGGAGTTAGGAGCTAGAGCCAGCAATCAAACCCAGATACTGTGATGTGGGATGTAGACGTCTTAACCTCTAGGCTAAATACCTGCCCTGATCAGATTCATTAATGGTATTCATAGATATTCATAGAAAGAGTGATGGGAATGGGGGCAAGAAGCTGGGTTACACATAAAACAAAGCAAACATGGTTAAACCTGGGAACTTGCTCAAGCCTTTATTGCCATTTCATTTCTGTACCCTTAAGCTATATACATTTTGGAATTCAAGATGAGCTCGGTAGATGAATTTATCTCAAAACATTATCTGTTTTAAGAAGTGTTTTTTTTTTTATAAAGAAGATTCATTTAAAATTTGTCCAACCTTAGCATTTTCTTTCCTGAGTTTACTGTAAAATTCAAATCAAATAACTTGCATAAATGCATCAATATTTTAAAAGCTACCAATCTTACACATGCAAGACGGAACGCTTACAATCTTCAATAATCTTTAATGTAACACACATTCATTATATATGAGTCCTCCAAGAAGAAACTTCATTGCTCAGAATCCTAAGTGCTACACAATGGTGGCTTTGGGATTGTGAATACCACACATTTGTTTTGTAAAAACCATCACTGAGTGACTTGAGTGGATCAATTCTGAAAGTCATCATGACTGTTTTGTCTTTAATAATCTGGGCCAAACAAAAGGAAAGTTTCTCTGATGTGACATTTCTGTGGTTGTAGTTTTAACAGGATATCCTCCTGGAAATTTGACTCTGGTGCTGGAATGCTCACTAATTCTTGGAAAGCTGACTCATGCTTTGACGCTAAAATCAGATGTCACCTCCTCTGTCCCCAATACTTTGAGCAAGATTAATTGCTCCCATGAAACCAGGTACCTGATTGTGTCGTGGTACTTTTTCACATTGTATCTTAGCTATTTGTGTGCTTGTTTACCCAATAAATGATGAACTCCTTAGGGGAGGGATGGTTTTTGACACAAGAGGGCCTTTGTAGATATTTATAGGATTAAAGAACACATCTACCATCAGTAAATGCAATGTTTAAAATGTGAATACCTCCTAAATCTGTATATATGAAATACATGAAACTTGTATAACTTAAATAAAATTTTAAAAAATATGGATACCTTTGTATACTTGTACAAACCAGCAGAATAAAATATGCAAGGAGCTGTTGCCATTTAGATGTAGAATTAAAAAAATTTTTTAAAAAGTTTATTTATTTGTTTGAAAGGCAGAGTTACAGAGAGGCAGAGAGAGAGAGAAGTCTTCCATCCAATGGTTCACTTCCCAGGTGGCTGTGCCGTTCTGAAGCCAGGAGCCTCTTTCAGGTCTCCCACGTGGGTGTAGGGGCCCAAGGACTTGGGCCATCCTGTGCTGCTTTCCCAGGCTATAGCAGAGAGCTAGATTGGAAATGGAGCAGTCAGGACTTGAACTGGTGCCCATATAGGATGCCGGCACTGTAGGTGGTAGGTTTACCAGCTACGCTACTGCACCAACCCCTGAAAAAAATTTTTGAGATGCCACTTTAAAATCTCTTGGGAGTGAATGTTGCCATACAGCAGGTTAAGCTATTGTGTTGGATGCCCACATCCCATACTGAAGTGCTGGTTTGGATCCTGGCCGCCTCACTTCTGATCCAGCTTCCTGCTAATGTGCCTGAGAGGCAGCAGATGATGCTGCAAGTGCTTGGGCCCCTGCCAACCTGTGTAGGAGACCAGGATGGAATTCTGGGCTCCTATCTTTGGCCTGGCTCAGTCCCAGTTGTTGCGACCATTTGGGGAGTAAACCATCAAGTGGATGGTTCTCTCTCTTTCTCTCTCCTCTCTGTCTGTGTCTCTCTGTGTGTGTCATTTCAAGTATAAACACTTTAAAAATCTCTTAACTGGAAAGGTTCAAGAAAGGTCAGTAATATTTTGAGGTGAATGAATGAATGAAGATTTTTGTGGTCTAGTGCGTACTTGATTTATAGCTATATTTAAAGCTAGAGCTAAGGGGGAGAGAAGAGTAGGTTTTTCATAATTGTTGAGTGGCTTGTCAATGGGGAGACTGAATTTCAGAGAGTTTCAATAATGTGAAAAGTCATTCCTCTAGTATGTGGCTGAACCAGAATATCAACCTAAGTCTGGATAAAAGTCTTAGCATATGTCTATGTGTTAGGAAAAATGGAAAATACAGGTGTTATGAACGTAACAAAGAAAAGGCAGTCCCTCATCTTATAGTCTATCCTTTCCCCCTCTCAAATATCAAAGGAAAAGGGTCAGTGTAGGTGAGGGCCTTGAGTTAAGCAGTGTGTGGTGGTTAAACAGGTTGTTCCTAGGGTCAAACACCCTAGGAACAGAACCTAGCTCTGTCTGTCTAGTTGTGTGACCTTGGGCAAATCAGTCAGCTTCCTGGAGCCTCAGGTTATTTAGCTGTAAAAATGAGTGGAGTGGAATCATCATTGTATCTTGCAAGATGTTGCTGGAATGCTTAGAAGCCCTCAGTAGGGGGCTTGGCACTCCCTAATGCTTAACACATTGTTATCATGGTTATCCAAATGCTCTATGTTTCCCACCAAAGTCCACAGAGAGCTGCTCACCTTCCTACTTTCTGAATCTAGTAGATACATTTTTAAAGTGGAAGACAAGTCAACTGACTGACCTTTCCCCTGTGACCTTGGAGAGAGTGTGGGGTCTGGATTCACTCCAGAGGAGTCTGGTTCCTGCTTCTACTTTGTAATCTTGAACAGACACATTGCTCAGTTTCTCTTGGCTCTGTTTTATTATCTGTAAGATGATGGTCAAAACCACAGCCATCTGGGGCAGGTGTTTGGCCTAGAGATTAAGACACCCACTTCCCATATTGGAATGCCTGGATTTGATCGTCATCTCCAGCTACTGATTGTAGTGTCCTGCTAAAGCAAACCTTGGGAGGCAGTGGTGATGGCTCAGGTAATAGGGTTCCTCTTGGTCATGTAAGAGACCTGGATTGAGTTTCTGGCTCCCAGTGGTTTTGGGCATTTGAGGTGTGAACCAGTGAATGGGACTGCCTTGTCTCTCTCTGTTTTTTTTTTTTTTTTTTTTTTTCTCTCCCTCTCTCTGGCTCTTTTTTTGTCTCTCAAATATACAAAGTAAAACAAAAATTAAAAAAAAAAAGAAGGCCGGCGCCGTGGCTCAATAGGCTAATCCTCCACCTTGCGGCGCCGGCACACCGGGTTCTAGTCCCGGTTGGGGCGCCGGATTCTGTCCCGGTTGCCCCTCTTCCAGGCCGGCTCTCTGCTATGGCCAGGGAGTGCAGTGGAGGATGGCCCAGGTGCTTGGGCCCTGCACCCCATGGGAGACCAGGAAAAAGCACCTGGCTCCTGGCTCCTGCCAGGATCAGCGCGGTGCGCCGGCTGCAGCGGCGGCCATTGGAGGGTGAACCAACGGCAAAGGAAGACCTTTCTCTCTCTGTCTCTCTCTCTCACTGTCCACTCTGCCTGTCAAAAAAAAAAAAAAAAAAAAAAAAAAAAAAAAAAAAAAGAGTACACGTAGATCTAATATTAGCAAATAAATGCCATTGGAATAACCATGTGTCATGTTGAGGTAAATCCTCCAATACACACACACACATACTCACAGACCCCTAGACTTATCTTACTGAATTCTTGCCAGGTTTACTTGATAGTGCTAAGACAGAGGGTAAGAAAGGCACTTACCCTGGCCTGGAAGAATTAGGAGAATCTCCTGGAAGGGCATGAGGCCTAAATAGACCCCTACAAGGGAAAAGAGCTTTGTAAACTATGATACCAATAATAATTACATTGTCCTTTTGATAACAGAGGTCTGTGTAACTGACATTTAAACTTACTTTGGACTACATGTCCTATTTTACTTGTTTCACTTTCTGAAACCAGTTAAGTTATTAAGGAGAAGAATGCCATGAATTTTTTTGGTAGACTATAATTATCTCCAGGATTTAATTCATCATTTTCCCAAAGACCTTCCTGCAAGAACTTCTGTATTCTGCAATGTCATCAGTCATCTTTGTTTTTTATTTGTTTTTTAAAGATTTATTTGACAGAGTTACAGACAGAGAAAAGGAGAGACAGAGAAAGGTCTGATTCACTCCCCAAATGGCCACAACGGCCGGAGCTGGGCTGATCTGAAGCCAGGAGCCAAGATTTTCTTCCAGGTCTCCCATGTAAGTGCATGGACTCAAGCACTTAGGCCAACTTCTACTGCCTTCCCAGGCCACAAGCAGCAAGCTGGATCAGAAGAGGAGCAGCCAGGACTTGAACTGGTGGCCATGTGGGATGCTGGCACAGCAGGCGGAGGCTTAGTCTACTGTGCCACGGCGCCAACCCCATCTTAATTTTGATCCTGAGTTATTCTATGGGAACAAGTAAGAAGGGGGACAAGTTTGAAGGGGACATTAGAGGCTGGTGTTGTGATGCAGTTAAGCTGCTGCTTGCTACGCTGGCATCTCGTACTGGAATGCTGCTTCAAGTCCTGGCTGCTCTGCTTCTTATGCGGCTTCCTGCTAGCTTGCCTAGGAAGGCAGTGGGTGATGGCACAAGTGCTTGGGCCCCTGCCACCCATTTGGGAGATCCAGATGGAGTTTCTGGCTCCTGGCTTTGGCCTGGCCCAGCCCTGGCTGTTGTGGGCATTTGAGGAGTGAACCAGTGAGTGGAAGATCTCTCTCTCTCTCTCTCCTCTGTCTCCCTCTCTTTCTCTCTTCCTCTCTCTCTGATGCTCTGCCTTTCAAATAAATAAATAATTATTAAGAAAAAAAAAGAAGAAGAAGAAAGGCACACTACCTTTTCCAGGTCACCAGGGTTTTCATTAGAATAATGGACTATAAATAGTTCCTGAGTGGTGTAAGGGAAATGATGTATCATGCCTTCTTCCCTCAAAGGGCTATGCGCACTGGAAACCAACATGCACTAGTAGCGTTTGACTCATTGTGTGCTGGTATTGTTTATAAGGCCAAGTTTTGGATTAACCTTTTGAGATTAAAAAAAAAAACAATTAAGGGCATCTTCATGAACATTTTGTTTCTTAGGAAAAATTATTTTACATGGAATTTACCTAGTACCCTACATAAGAATTCTTAACAGAATATCTAGCATGATGTAAAAATGCATTTCCCTTGAGTTGTTTAACTGTCATCATGTTTGGTACCAAAAAGGAAATACCTTATTTTTGTAAATAATCTTGCCACATTTCTCTTCTAGAGTCTCATATATAACAGCAGCATCTATGTGGAAAAGAATAATTGAGTAATTAAGTGGTAAATTTGAAGAGCAGAGTCAGCCACAAGAGATAATTCAGAAAAGTCCTATTTGGTTATCTTTTCGAGCAAGACTATTTGTGTAAAGAACCGAGAAAATTACCCATCCTGTTTCCATTGTATTTTGTCTGAGCTATTTCTGTGATATTTACTGAACTGGCCTTGCTGGGATGCAGAGGACTTGTCAGATCTGCCATGATCATGTCAGGTTCTTACTAGGCTGTAGCTGTCTGAGGACATGCACTGTGTCTTACTTATCTTTGAATCTCCTGGTGTCTTGAACATAGTAGGCATTCTGTAAATAGTGTTCGAATTTGTTTCAGTTCACTTTGTTACGAAAATGCTTTCTCAGTCTTGTAGGAATCAGACCATGTTGGAAAAATATACTACTTGACACTTGTTTTTATTTCTGGTTTAGGGAATATATTTGTGATTGGGAAATATGCATATTATAGGAGAAGCAAAAATGAGTAACATGTGGTAAACATGGGTCAAACGAATGCAGATCTGTTCAAGCCACCAGAATTCATACAGATAAAGAGTACGCTTCTTTTGATGGTTTTATTATCGCAAAAGTGGGAAAATCATTTGAGGAGATGCTTGTTTACATGTGTGTATAAACAAGAGTAACTAAACATTTGCTGTAGGAGGATGAACCCTGCTTAGAATGATGATAATGGCCACTAATTGAGAGACTAATCTGTGCCAGGACTCTTCAAATACTTAGACATATTTAATGCATATAATACCCCTATAAGGTAACTGCTATCCCCGTGCTTAAAGATTAATAGGCTGGGGCTGGCACTGTGGCATAGTAGGTAAAGCCGCCGCCTGTAGCGCCCATATGGATTCATATGGGCTCAGGTCTGAGTCCTGGCTGTTCTACTTCCGATCCAGCTCTCTGCTATGGCCTGGGAAAGCAGTAAAAGATGGCCCAAGTCCTTGGGCCCCTGTACCCACGTGGGAGACCTGGAAGAAGCTCCAGGCTCGTGGCTTCGGATCGGCACAGCTCAGACTGTTGCAGCCATTTGGGGAGTGAACCAGCAGATGGAATACTTCCTCTCTTTTTCTCTCTCTCTCTGTCTCTCTATAACTCTGCCTTTCAAATAAATAAATACATCTTTTTTAAAAAAGATAGGCTGATGATAAGAGATGTTTAATAACTTACTCAAACTCCCATCGTGGCAGAGCTGGGATTCAAACTCCAAACTCTGACTAGCAAATTGATTCTTCCCACTTATTGTGCCTGACGCAGAGGGGGCACCTACGCAGGGTGATTCTGAACAATGTCAAAACATCTTTTTCTTTGAGGCCATCATTTATCTGTAATTATTACCTGTAGAATCTTTCTTTGAGCCTTAAGGCCAAATTAAGGGTTTGCTTATGTAGAACAATAAAATAGCCGAATCTCAGCCTCCAATACTGGCAACGTTTCGTGGGAAGACAGTAATAGGACAAAAATGAGTCACCTTGAATAAAAGGAAAAAGAAGTAAAGTGAGAGGGTGCTTTGTCTTTTCTTAACGCAACTAATTAAGCCATCTGAATTCTGGGTAGAAAGAAACAAATGAAAATGTTATTTCACTTTTCGAACTATGTTGAGTTAACGTCATAGAATTTTCGCCTTCAGGCAGTAATAGTGGAGTCCTACAGGAGAGCTGTAGGTGGAAGAGGTTGAAAAGGCATCTGTATCTCACCAGTGGGTACAGGAGCCACACGGTATTTTTGTCTAGGGAGCAGGACGGCAGTATAAGAGAAGCATTAGGTAGTTCAAGTCAGTATTCTTTCATATGTGCACAAGATAATTATAAAAAAATTAAAAGATAATTTATCTGACTTTTGAAAGTGCTGGTAGAAGCAGTCAAACTAGCAGACAAAGAAAACTAGGTCTGCTGAGATCTAAACACCTAAATTCCTTCCTTTTTTTTTAAGCCTATTTAATTTTTTTTCAACCGCAGAAGCTCGCCTCCCTGGACTTACTCCCCAGAAGCACACGGAAGCCAGTAGGGAAATTCAGTTTGGGTCTCTCCTGCGGGTGGTAGGGACTCAGTCATTTGAGCCATTTCCTGCTGCCTCCCAGCGTGTGCACCACCAGGAAGCTGGAATTGAGAGAGGAGCCCGGACTTGAATTGTTCCTGGTATGAGATGCAGATATCCCAGGCAGTGTCTTTTTTTTTTTTTTTTTTTTTTTTTTTTTGACAGGCAGAGTTAGACAGTGAGAGAGAGAGAGAGACAGAGAGAAAGGTCTTCCTTCCGCTGGTTCAGCCCCCAAATGGCCGCTACGGCTGGCGCTATGCCGATCCGAAGCCAGGAGCCAGGCACTTACTCCTGGTCTCCCATGTGGGTGCAGGGCCCAAGCACTTGGGCCATCCTCCACTGCCCTCCCGGGCCACAGCAGAGAGCTGGCCTGGAAGAGGAGCAACCGGGACAGAATCCGGCGCCCCAACTGGGACTAGAACCCGGGGTGCCGGCGCCGCAGGTGGAGGATTAGCCTAGTGAGCCGTGGCGCCGGCCCCAGGCAGTGTCTTAACCACTGCACTAAACACCCACCCAGAAACACCTCCACTTCCTTGTTGTACCAAGTGCCGGGTGCAGTGGGGAACAGAAGAAGCAGGAGTCTCCCCCCTCATGCAGCTTGCGGTGCAGACATAACAGATGTGCTATTTTCACAGAACAATGTGTTAGGACTCTTAGAGAGCTCTCACACTCAAAGGAAATTCAGAGGGAGAAAGGTTGCCTCCAAAAGGCCCCTGGAGACAGTCTAAGGCTGAGAATGTTGAGAGCCACTGTGGGCAGTCAAGGCTGCAGGGACGAAGCAGGGCTCCAGTGCAAATTCCAATCGATGAAGGTATTGGCTTCAGTAGACTGCACTACCTTTTATCCATTGGTGACTTGAGGCAGATGTCTGTGGAATCTAGCAGCCAAGCATATCTGCTTTCTGTGAAGAGGCTTCCATAACAATTTCAAAATATTTAGGTAAAATTACCATGATGTGATATTAACAATTTTTAAGCATTTATTTTAAAGATTTATTTTCTGTATTTGAAAAGTAGAGTACTGAATACAGAGTTCAAATGGCTACAACAGCCAGGACTGGGCCAGGCTGAAGGCAGGAGCCAGGAGCCCCATCCCAGTCTCCCATGTGGGTGGAGGGGCCCAAGCACTTGGGCCCTCCTTCACTGCTTTCCCAGGTGCAGTAGCAGAGAGATGGATCGGAAGTGGAGTAGCTAAGACTGGAAATGGTATTGATATGGGATGCTGGCATTGCAGGTGGGGGCCCAACAATTTTTTTTAAAAGGTGGTCAGGGCTGAGCCAAGCTGAAGCCAGGAGCCTGGAACTCCAGCCAGGTCTCCCACATGGGTGGCAGAGGCCCAAGTACTTGAGCCACCATCTGCTGCTTTCCCAGGCATATTAGCAGGGAGCTGGCTGGGAAGTGGAACAGCTGGGAATTGAACCTGTGCTCATATGAGATGCTGGCATTGCAAGTGGGGACTTAACCCTCTGTGCCACAACATGAGCAATTTATTTATTTGACAGATATAGTTGGACAGTGAGAGAGGGAGAGAGACAGAGAGAAAGGTCTTCCTTCCGTTGGTTCACCCCCCCAAATGGCCACTACGGCTGGCGCTATGCCGATCCAAAGCCAGGAGCCATGTGCCTTCTCCTGGTCTCCCATGCAGGTGCAGGGGCCCAAGCACTTGGGCCATCCTCCACTGCCCTCCTGTGCCACAGCAGAGAGTTCGACTGGAAGAGGAGCAACTGGGACTAGAACCCGGTGCCCTTATGGGATGCCAGTGCCGCAGGTGGAGGATTAATCAAGTGAGCCACAGCGCTGGCCCCCACACGAACAATTTTAAGTGAACATTTCAGTGTCATTGAGTAAATTCCTAATTCTTATGTCTCTTTAGTTCCATAGTATTTTCATCAAAAGGAAACCTCATGCCTTATTAAGCAGTTGTTTCCCATTTTCCTTTCTACTTTCCCCTTATAACCTCATGTGTTTGTTCTGTTTCTGTGGATTTACTTATGCTAGATACTTAATATAAATATAATCATATTAAATGTGAAATTTCACTTAGGAAAATTCATCTGAAGTTCATTGATATTGTACTGTGAATCAGTACTTAACTCCTTTTCATGACTAAGCAATATTCCATTATATTTACATACAGCATGTTGCTTTTTCATCCATTGGAAGACATTTGGATTGTTTCCACTTTCTAGTAATTGTCAAGAGTGCTTCCATAGCTATATGTGTATAGTACTTGTTTGAACAATTGTTTTTAACTTTTTGGGGAGTATATATCTAGGAACAGAATTGGCAACTCACATGGAGGACACGAAACTGCTTTTGATAGTGGCTGAACTTCTCCACATTCCCACCAGCAGAGCAGGAGGGTTCCAGTGTCACTCACATCCTTGGTAATACTTGTTATTTTCTGTTGTGTTTTTTAAGTGATAGCCATCCTAGCAGGTGTGAGTAGTAGCTTACTGTGATTTTGATCTAATGACTAATGAGGAATATGTTTTTTGTGTGCTTATTAGCAACGTGTGTATTTCCTTTGGAAGAATGCCTCCTCCAGTCCTTAGGCCATTTTAAAATTGGGCTGCTTGGTTTTTTGTTGATTTGTCATAATCCTTGTTGAGCTGTGTAGTGTAACTATGTTATGGTGCAAATCCAGCACCCAGAGCAGTCTAGGGGTGGCCATGTTGGTGAGGTGTGGGCAGGGAGAAGAGAATGCAGAGAGCTGAAGAGGCAGAACAGGGGGTGTGGTTGAAAGGGTAGAAGGTCAAGATTTACCTTTCTCCGTAACTCGGAAGAGGAATTGGTGATTGGCTGTTTGATGGATACACATTCCTGGAATCTGTGACCTCAACTTCACTCTCACTGTCCGCCCCCTGCTCAAGAATAAAGAGCTGCGCACAATTATCCGAAACTTCATAGTCACACCAGCTTGGAACCTTTATTCTGATTTTATAGAGTTGAAGGGTTGAAGTGTGGGGGCAAATTCACTGGTTCAGGTGCACAACGAGGAGGGGGCTGAGTAAATGGGGCTTCTCTCCTCCCAGAGTCGTGCCTGCCTCTGTCCCTCCACGGATGGCTCATCACTTGGTTGTCTTATTCCTGAAGGCTTCTCACCCCCTCCCCATCTTCAGGGCTACCTGCTTTTATCAGCCCCCGACGCTGCTGCCACGGGTGCATCTATTTCAATGGAAATCTCATTAGGCCACCGCCCCGCTTGAAGCCTTTTAGTGGTTTGTCATCTTTCAGGAGCCCTGTCTTCCCTTCCAACCTGTCACCCTTTGCTTCCCTCATTTGTGTGCTCCTCAGGTCTGGGATCTGTCAAGTTGCTTCATAACCTTGTACTCACAGAATTTCCTATGCTTGGAGTATAATAGAGACTCCCCTCCCCTCCAGGACCACAAAATTAACATTCCCCAGTACCATAAAATGCACACATATTGCCAAATGAGGTAGTCAGGGGAAAGAGAGAGAGGAAGCTGTCACTATTTACATACCTCACCTCGACTACCTAGAATGTCCAAGGGAATAAGCCAAAAAACTAATAAGGCAGCTTAGTAGTCAGATAGAAGATGAAAAAAATAAGTCTCCTAATTGTCAGCAGTGGCCAGTTAGAAAAGGGATCTTTTTTGAAATAGCATCAAAATGATAAAATACTAGAAACTATAAAAATATGTAAATCTATATTTTAAAACTTACTAAAATGAAATTTAAAGACTTAAAGATGACTCCATGAAAATATACTTTTTGCATAGAAAATTAATGTGTCATTTCTTTTTTAAAAATCACTTATTTATTTTCATTTTATTTGAACGGCAAAGAGACAGACCCAGAAACAGAGATAGACAGTCTTCCATTCATTTGTTCACTTCTTAAATGCCCGCTGGGAAATCAATCTAGGTCTTGTCACATGAGTGATAGGGACACAATTACTTGAGCCATCACTTTCTCCCTCCCAGGGTGTGCATTAGCAGGAAGCTGGATCTGGAAGCAGAGGCAGGACTCAAACGTAGGCACTCAGACACAGGATGTAGGCATGCCTGCCCCTAATGTGGTATTATGAAGCTAGAGTTTGCCCAAGTTTGAATGCCATCTCTATCATTTAATTCTTTCCTGTGTTGTCTCAATAAAGTTGTATCACTCTAATATTTAGCTGCTTGTTTGTAAAATAAGAGTGAACGCAAGGGAGGTATCACAGTAAGGAGGAATTGAGGTTTGCCCTGCCTGCTTGTTCGAACCACCCCTTCCTTTCCTTTACCACCCGAAATCCTCCTTGTGTGTGCTACCCAAACTGCCCACACCCCCTTATGTGTAGCAGAAAACTACAATTTCCAGGGTTTTATTACTCAGAACCAGTGCCAACTAAAAATATTTAATATGGCTGTAAACTGTGGGCCAGTAATGGTCTTTGGTTTATTATAATGTTATTGTAATAAAATTACCATGGCCAGCACTCCCACTTGTGTCACATACCTGATACCATGACACTTCCAAGATGTGCAAATAAGGAAATGGGTGGTACTCAAACCCCACCCCAAATTCTGCCCCATCTGAATATTCAGCTAAGCCCCGCCCCAGACACCACCCACCATGCGTCCAGATCATGTAAAAGAATAACCCCGCTCCCTGTTGAGTGCTGCTCTCTCTTGACCTTGCTGTACTCATTCCTGAGTGTGTGCTTTCACGTTGCATGTAAATAAATCCTGCTTCTCTGCTCACTTTTATCCTTGTCTCCTCCTTGAATTTCTTCCTGCGGCAGAGAAAAGAACCTGGACATGACCAGCCCACAACACTACTGGTTAACAAGAATGAGAATGAAATAAAATGATCTGTTTAGAACACTAATCGCAGTGCCAGGCACATAGTAAACACTTAATAAGTCATCTATTATAGTATAGGCCAGTTATCTTTAAGATAATATGTACGTTAAATGCAGTCTAAGAGAAACGTTTGTTGCTGTGTGTGGTTGTAATTTTATGAAGAGCTTATCTTTTTTTTTTTTTTTCGTGCTTCTGAGTCGTGTGTGTTCTAGTTGTGGGTGTTTCCCAGCAGAGGTGTTGTTTTGGTTTTGGTTTTGGTTTTACCTGGTATTTTGCTGATACCATCTCTCTCTCTCTCCCTTCTTCTCTTCCTTCTTCATCCATTGTGCTTTAGTTGTACTATAACATGCATATGGAAGGTCTTAAAAAATTTTAGGAAACACATGAGGAAAACCCTACAGAGATTTAAAAAGTTTTTAAATCTTATCCAAATAATAAATAAATAAATAATAAATAAATAAATTATAGCGATAGAGAGCTCTCAAATGCTGGTTTACTTCCCAGATACCTGCAGTGGCCAGGGCTGGGCTAAGGCCAAAACCAAGGGGCCAGGAATGCAATCCAGGTCTCCCGTGTGGGCAGCAGAGACCCAAACACTCAAGCTGTCACTGCTGCCTCCCCGGGTCTGGATTAGCAGGAAGCTGGAATCAGGAGCCAGAAACTGGGTACTGAACCCAGAAACTCTGATATAGGACATGAGTATCTTAACTGATACTATAATCACTAGGCTAAACTCCCACCCCTAAAAATACAGTTTAATTCAGATTTCCATGAGCCATTTGAAGCACCCCTGTGGAAAAGACTACAATACATGTACTCAAGAAATAAAACATTACAGTACCCCAGGAACTCCCTCTCCCCCCCACCTAATAATTAACCCCTCCCTGCTCCTCAAAATTAATTTGTTTTTAACACTATGAATTACTTTTGCCTATTTTTGGATTTGACATAAATTATGTAAGTACAGCGTGTATTTGTTTCAGGTTTCTTTTCCTAAAAATTGTTTGCGAGACTTAATTAGGTTATACACACATATATACACACATACATACACTTTTGACATTTTTCTTTGCTATATTTATCATTTCTCTTTGTATTTTAAATGTGGGTTATTCTCAGCTTTCAGCATTACTACTGTTAATGTTGCTGCAAAGTCTTACACATGTCTTTGGATGCATGTGTGTGTGTATCTCTGTTGGATATGTGTCTGAGAATAGAACTGCTCATATGTGTATGTTAGCAGAATATCAAAGAGATTTCTGAAAGTGGTTGGACATTCCTATTGGTAAGGAAGGTACGAGTTCTGGCTGCTCATATCCTTGATAATATTTGATATTATCCATCTTTTTAGTTCTAGAGAGTCTTTTGGGTGTCTAGTGTTACATCATTGTGGTTTGCTTTTGTCTTTCCTTGCTAATATTTAACATTTTTTTCAAATGCTTTTTGGACATTTGAGTATCTTCTCTTGTGAATTTTCTGTTCAACTCTTGTCTACATTTTAGATATTTGATCATCTGGTTTTTTTCTTTATGTATTATGGATATGAATTCTTTATCAGATACATGGTTTGATAATACATTCTCTCCGTTTATGGTTTGCTTTTTTAAATTGTCTTAATGCTATCTTCTGTTGTAGAAATTCCAAATTTAAATACAGTCAAGTTTATAAATGATAAGTTTGTCTGGTTGAAGAGATCTTTCCTGTCTGAAGGTCATGAAGATACTTTCCTGTATGTTAAGTCCTAGAGGTTTAATTGTTTTATCTTTCACACTTAGATCTATAATGTACTTGGAATGGTTTTTGGATACAGTGGGGGTTGGAAGTAAAGTTGTTTTTATTTCTCCACAAAGATTTATTTATTTGTGTGTGTGTGTGTGTGTGTGTGTGTGAGTGAGAGAGAGAGAGAGAGAGAGAGAGAGATCTTCCATTCACTGGTTCACTCCCCACATGGCTGGGTCTGGGCCAGGCTGAAGCCAGAGCCCAGAAACACCATCTGGTTCTCCCACATGAGTGGCAGGGGCCAGGCACCTGGGCCATCCCCCCCCCGCCACCTTCTCAGGTACATCAGCAAGAAACTCGACTGCAAGTGGAGGGGCCGAGACTCTCATATGGGCAGCTGCTTAACCTGCTGCCCAGTAATGCCAGCTTCCAGAAGCAGTTTTGGAAAACACTGTTCTTTCCTCACAGCTCAGCAGTGGTATCTTGATCTTATGTCCATGAATCTATTTCTGGACTCTTCTGTCCCGTTCATCAAATTTGCTATCCTTATGCCAAAACCCAGGCTAAGGCTTGATATCTGCCAGAATGTCTTCCCATGTTATTCTTCAAGGGTGTTTTGGCTACTTCTGGCTGTTTTCTTCCCTATGCAACTTTAGAGTTGGCTAGTTAATTTCCTTACTAAAGAGCTGTTGCTGTGATCATGGTGTGAAACTGTGCCAAGTCTGTGGACTGATTTGGGAAGACTTGCCATGGTGAGTGTAGAATCTCGCAGTCCTTGAAGATGGTACACCCCTCTGTTTAGATCTTTATGTTCTTTCAGTCATGTTTTATAGTGGTGTGTGTGTGTGTGTGTGTGTGTGTGTGTAGGTGTTCATGCTAATTTGTTTGCTCAGGATTCTTCCCAGAGTGGTCCCGGGTTAGGTGAGCTGATTCATAGCCGCCTCAGCTGTTAGACTGGGTGTGACTGCTCTCTTCGCTGATGACCCTTGAAGCTCTCAGCTTCATATAGGTGCTTAGTTCTAAAATGAGACTGAAGTTAAGGGTAAGCGAGGAATAGAGCTTGTCAGGGAGGTTTTCATAGTACTTTGGATTGTTTGATTTATTCTTTGGCTACAAATAATGTAACTTAACTACTTGTAAAATTTAACAGCCATCCCTGCTCCCCCAGCTCAAAACCTTGCATCGTTCACAGGTTTGCTTTCTCTCCACCTGTTTGTCACCTGTGTTCCAGCCACCTGCTCTCTTCAACTTCTCTGTTGCTCATTATCCTTTTCACTGAGGCCTGGGCAGTTCCTGTTGGCTCTGTCTGGAGTGTTTTCACTCTTTTTTGCTGACTTGGCTTTCACTCATCCTTCGTTGGCTCTCAATTTCTACAGTACACCCTCAGAAAAACCCACCCTGAATCTCAGACCAGGTCCTGTCTCCTGGTATATGCTCTCCTAATATTTCAGATTTCATGTTTCTCTTTTGCAACAGTCACCACAACTTTACTAAATAATTAATTTTGAAGGTAGTTGGATAATTCCAGATGTTAGCTCTGGTTGGCCGAGGGCTGTGGCTGCCTCCTTTGCTGATTAATTCCAAGGCCTTGCAGAGTACCTTGTATAGCAAAGCCTTTGAGTGCACGTGTTGAAGGAACCAGTCAGTAAGTCAATGAAGCTTTTTGTGGGGGAGTCTTGAGCACAGTGTCTGATTTCCCCCAGACTGCTTTCTGGAACCTTGGGAATCTGGGGCTCCTGTGCTGGGGGCATTAGGAATTGATTTGCTTTTCCTGTAGAGGACTGCACAGATTTGTATCATGCAGGTACTGTGGCCCTCTGATCCCTTAGACCCGGACGACATTCTGAGCTTGCCATCCATAAAATGTGTCTTCTAGAATTCCCACTGCCCAAAGTCTGTGAAGATTGTCTGCTTGTGAGCGAAGGAGGGACTTAAAAGACTTCTAAGGATTTTGTAGGAAAAACAATTCTTTGCTGAGCTGAGTGCACCTGGGAGACTCCTCTGCTGTCCTCAGGAGCCCTTTCCTCTGTGCTCATTTCTAGGCTTCCACCGTCCCAAACCTCCACCTGCAGGTGCACGCTGGGCTCTTGCTGCTTCCCTGTAGTTTCGGTGTTGGACAATTTCCTGCCTGTGGATCCTCCTGAGTTTATGCTGAAATCTCACTCCCAATGTCATCAGGGGTGACTAAAGTGAACTCTAGAGAACCCTTTCATACCTGAGAACGCCGCTAAGTAATTGCTCTGTTGAGCAGAGGAGAAAATCATTTGCTACCAAACTCAAGCAGAAGGACCACTCGTTTCCAAGCAAGATCACAATGGGAATTGCCTACAGAGAAGTAAAGTTTTGTGGATTTTTAAAAAGGGGACCCATTTATTCATCAGACTAAGAGAAACATTTCATCTCACTTAATTGAAAGGTCAGAACATGGCGATGTCCCAATTCCACAGCAAATATGTTACACTCATGCTCACAAGAACTCAATGAATGACTTCCATGATGGAAACGTTCAGCCATGTTGGAACTCCTGCTCGGTGAGCCTCAGTGGAAAGCCCTTCCTGATACTGTGTCATCAGAGATTTGTGTCTTTCCACCCACCCAGCTCCTGGGTGATGTCTGAACCAGAGGGGCCGTGGGTTCACACGTGCATCTGTGCCTAGGGGAGGGCACTATGCAGATGAGCACGGCGCTCCAGGAAGCAGAGCTCTTCCGTTCTCAGAGAAGAAGAGGTGATAATTGGACTTTACATATGTTTCCTCTTTGATACAGACCACAGAATTTGTTTATGACTATCTTTAGCACGAACAGGAAGCTTGTGATGAAACGGAGAGGGGAATAAAGTGAAAATGTTATAAAACGCATGGGAAATCTGTTCCCAATGATCCAGGGGCTTTAAAAAGACCATTTTTAAAAACATGAGAACCATGCGGCTTTTTGTTTTTTTCAGTAGCAGGGCGGGGCATTGCTGTGCCAGCCACACTTTCTGGCCCTGTGACCAGATTCTCATTATTTGCCAGAAGAATAGCTGGGTGGGACCAAGGCTACAGTGTGTCGCTGTGGAAAAAGTGTCTCTCTGTGAGAAACTTTCTGATTCGTGTGAAGGTCAAAGCAGGAATGCTGACTTCTTAGCAGTGCCCTAATTAACCGTAACCTCGGCACCCACTTTAGTTATTCAGTGAGGTAGTTTAGATGAAGAGTTCAAGGGCATGTATTCAAACATTCACATCACCTGTAAGGCAGCACTATGTACTAAGGCAGTACTAGGTGCTGAGTACTAAGCTCTCTTCACCCTTCCTATTCCTTCTAAGTCCCATACCGGCACCATCGGGGTTCTCCATTCAGCCAGAACAGGCCGGATTGTTCTGTGGCAACAGAAAAGCCAACAATCACTGGTGTAGGCCTTTAGGGACTGGGTGGAAGGTGAGAACCATGACCTGAGGCAGGAAAAACGTTGCTTGCCCTCTGTCCTGGGCACAGACTGTGTGTGAGTTGGGGACTGCTCCATCTGCTGGGCTCCTGGAGTGGGATGGATAGCCCAGCCCAGCCCACCTGCTAGGCACACAGACTTTTGTTATTGTAAGCCATGAGGATTTCGCAGCACAGCCTGGCTTATCCTAAGCCAATATTGGCTGTGTTTTCACAGAGGCACAGAGAAATACTCATTCAGGTTAAATCGCTAGCGCAAGACTCCGGAAAAGGGCCCGGGGAACCGTGGATGAGTTCTGTGTAACATGTCAGACCTACTCATTTGTGTGTGGCAGAGCTGTGAAAGACTGAGTTTTTTCCATCCACTACCGAATACTCATTCTAATGAAGTCATTCTCAGCCCACATGCTTCTGGGAATGAACTTGGTTTGCTGCAAGGAGAGGCGACATAACTTTTGTTTCCTGGTGCGGTTAGCGCTGCAAGTAGGGCGACCAGGTATCCTGATGTGCTCAGGATTGGGGCATTTCCCAGGTCTTGGGACTATCAGTGGTAAACTCGGGAAAGTCTGAGTAAATGGAGATGAGTTGGTCGCCCTAATTGCTGGGGTGATATCTCCTAGCAACATATGGGAATTACAAAGCCTAGATTCCCGCTGCCCTTGCCAGTCTTTCCGTCACAATCTTTATCTCATTGTGTTGTAAATGACTCCAGCGCTTCAGTGGCTCTCTGCACAAACCTCCTGAACTCCTGAGACCAAGGACTGCTTCTTTTCCATTTTTGTATTCCAAATACTTTGTGTGATGCCTGCTGCTTGAAAAAAACTGCTTCTTAGAAAAAGCACAATAAATATTTATTGAATGGATGAATGAATGCTGCTTCTTCGTTGTTTTTCATTCTCCCAAACCGATATGATGTGATTGGCTTTTTCTCCTCTGCGAATCAGCTCTACCTAGGTAGTAATTTTACTATATAGAAAGGTGGCAATCTTCCTTGACTGCAGCTACATGCTTGCATAAAGCTTCTGGCGAGAGGCATAGTATAAAATTCCATAAACTCAGCAGCGAGCTGCAGCGTAAACGGACTCCTTATTAGACTGACTGAATAATTGAATCTCCTTGTTTGGCATTTGTTTAAAGACAGAAGGTCATGGGACAAATGGTGAGTATTTGAGGCTGTGGAAACATATGTTATAAATTTGGTGTAGCCGATTCTGGTAAGCATGGTTATTGTGACTGAAGACCCAGGCTTCCCCTGCCAGCCCTCCACGCTCGGGGATACGTAACAACTTGCCCTGGGAAACCAGCAGGGGCAGGGAGAGACTCTCCTGGGCACGCCTCATGGATGGGCTGCATTCATGCCCAGTTAAGGGCAGCGAGCAGTGGACTGAGCCTTGCTGCAGAGAATCAGAGCCAGAGCCCGTCCCGCTGAATATTTTCACAACAGACCCAAGAGGTGTGTTGGAAAAAGAGCGTGGTGGCTCTTGACTCCGCCCACAGAATACCTCCTTAGACATCTTGGTTTTCATTAATCACCCACAGCAGTCTCTGAAGTGACTAAGCTTTTCTGAGAACTGATTACATTCTATGAGGAGGCCCCGTGGAGTGGTGGGAAGATCACGGAACTTGGCATAGAAGGAGACTTTAAAAAAAAAAATCCATCCTCAGTTTCTTAAGCTATAAAATGGGTATCACTAGACTTACCTTTCTTTTTCTATTTTTTTAAAGGTTTATTTATTTATTTGAAAGGTAGAGTTACAGAGAGGGAAGGAGAGAAACACAGAGAGATTTTCCATCCGCTGGTTCACTCCCCAAATGGCTGTAGCAGCCAGGGCTGGAGTGGGCAGAAGCTAGGAGCCAGGAGCTTCATCTGGGTCTTCCATGCAGGTGCAGGAGCCCAAGTACTTGGGCCAACTTCCATTGCCTTCCCAGGATTAGCAGGGAGCTGGATAGGATGTGGAGCAGCTGGGACTTGAACCGGCGCCCATATGGGATGCTGGTATGGCAATTGGTGGCTTAACCTGCTGTTCCACAATGCCAGCCCCTAGAGTTACCTTTCTTACCTCACAGGATATCTTGCAAAAGCCAAAGGAGATTAAATCAGCAAAAATAATTTGAAGCTGGAAAAATGCACAAGGAATATAAAATAATATATATTTTCTATCTCTACAAATTCACTCAATTCTTCCATCCTATAACAAAACTTACCTGAGCTTGACTTCTGCTTCCTTAGGCCTTCTTTTTACTTATCCCAAAATTTTTTTTATCACAGGTAGGGTGTAAGCCTTTGCTGTATGTCTTGAATATGGTCTCCCATTATAACAGATTTGTGACATAGGTTATAACAGATTTGTGACATAGGTGCTATATTAATTTTCCATAGTGGTTCAGCAGCTTGTTCAAGGTCATGCAGCTAAATCTTAGGTTTGAACTTGTGTGTATATCTCATGGGCCAGACATTTTCCATCCACCACCACTAAACCTTTCAAGTGTTAAAAGTGTTCCCCTTCATTGTTCTGTATCTTGGATTTGGCGTACAAGTTCACCTTGGGTTTGATTATAATATTTTTACTTTCTAGATTTTGATCAGATTGCCTCATATTTTGTCACTGTAGACTGAAATATCCCTCTCTCCTTATCCTGGAGGTCCTCTCTGTTTCCTGGCTTTTATGTTTATTTTTACTGGACATCTCTTGGGCTGTAACTGCTGAAATTACATGTAGAATTTCAGATGTAGGTGTTCCAGGATTGGGCACCAGAGCAGGATAATGTTTCTAACTGCATTACCAAGACTCACATGATGCCTGGGTATCATTAGCTCTTTTGGCTGGAGTGGGGCTGCTCCAGTGGAACATTCTCCAGCTATGGCCAGCAACCATGTGGCCAGCCTTTAGGGAACACAGTGTCTTGAGGTCTCTTAAATCCATTCATTTATTTATTCAACAAGCCTTATAAATGATTGTGCCAATCTCTGTTCTAGTGGCTGTGGGGAGGGTGGAATAAAACACCCAAGCCCCTGTTTCTGTGGAGTGTATTGAGCGGTATAAGAGACAGCTGATAAATACAAAAATGTGTATGTCAGGTAGGACGTGTTGTATAGAAAAATAAAACTGGGGAAGGGGGATAAAGGAAGACTGGGCAGAGGACTTGCCTTTTTGCACAGGCTGCTAGGGGCATCTCTGAGTAGGTAGCATCTGAGAGAAACTTGAAGGAAGCAGAGGAGAATCTCAGGGCAGAGCATTCCATGTAGAAAGAACAGCAAAGAGAAAGGGTGAGAGTGAATCTAGCCATTGTGTGGGATGTTTGCCACAGTGGTTGGAGCAAAGTGAGACTGGAGGAGGTTAGGGGAGATGAGGTGAGAGATAATAAGGTCAGAGTCAAGGTCAAGAAGAGCCAGACCATGTAAGGTCTTAGAAATTATGCTTAGAACTCTGAGTTTTATTCTAGGTGAAATAAGAAGCCATTGGAATATTATGAGCAGAGAATTGGCTCAGCTGGGCTTAACTGTTAAGGACACACTTTGAGTGCCCTGTAGAGGACAGATGGAAGGAAAGGGATGGTGGAGGCAGCTATTGTAGTATGGGAGAGGATGGTGGCTTGCATCAGGGTGACAGTGGAGGTAGAAGAGGATCCTGAGTGTAGACTGGATGTGAGAGAAAAAGAAGAGCTGGTGATGACTCCAAGGGTCTTAGCCTGAGGAACTGAATGCTGGAGTTGCCTTTTGTTGAGATGAGGAAGACTATGAAAAGGCTTGTTTTGTGTGTGTGTGTGTGTGTGTGTGCGTACGCATGCACATTTGTGTGTGGTGGTAGGGAATTTGGAGTTCTACTTGTTCTAAATCTGAGATCTATCTAAGCAGGGATATCAAATAGGCAGCTAGTTATTAGTACAAAATGTTTAGAGGAGAGGTCGGGACTAGAGTTAAACATTGAGGAGGTCTTAAAAATCCTGGGGTTAAGTGAGATCCCCTGTGGAGAGATAGAGCCCTAGATGAAAAATGAGGTCAGAGGACTAAATGAGAGAGCGTTCCAACACACCATTCAGAGCTCGGCGAGGTGGATGGAAGCAGTCAAGAAGAGAAGTCGCTTCCAAGGCTGTGTGGCTGGTTGTGGTGCAGCAGCTCCTCTACCATGGGCCTGTCTGATGGAGATCTGCTTCCGACAGTGGAGGGGGTGGGGAGCTCTCGGGGAATATTTCCTCTTGTGCATGCAGCCACTCAACAGGGTAAAACACACAGGAAAAAGACTCTTTACTCATCATGAAAAAAATTTGCAGTTTGTCCAATGACTCCCAGCATAGAAAGTCAGGCTGAATTAGTTTGGATCAGGGAAATTCACTTACCCAAGTAGAAAGCAAGCAAGAGAAATCACATATTCTTTTTTTTTTTTTTTTACAGGCAGAGTGGACAGTGAGAGAGAGAGAGACAGAGAGAAAGGTCTTCCTTTGCCGTTGGTTCACCCTCCAATGGCCGCCGTGGCCAGCGCGCTGCGGCCGGCGCACTGCGCTGATCCGATGGCAGGAGCCAGGAGCCAGATGCTTCTCCTGGTCTCCCATGGGGTGCAGGGCCCAAGCACTTGGGCCATCCTCCACTGCACTCCCAGGCCATAGTAGAGAGCTGGCCTGGAAGAGGGGCAACCGGGACAGAATCCGGCGCCCTGACTGGGACTAGAATCTGGAGTGCTGGCGCCGCTAGGCGGAGGATTAGCCTATTGAGCCGCGGCGCCGGCCCTACATATTCTTGAAATACAGGTGACACCAAAGAGTTTGCAGAAAAATAGGATTTAAAGATTAATGTATTTTTATGCAAAGTTTTTTTTTCAAAATCTGTGCATATTTTTTCATAATGTGTATATTCCATTAACTTTTTAAAAAAGATTTATTTATTTAAAGTCAGAATTACACAGAGAGTAAAGGAGAGGCAGAGAGAGAGAGGTCTTCCATCTGCTGGTTCACTCCCAAGTTGGCCGAAACGCTGGAGCTGCGCTGATCTGAAGCCAGGAGCCAGGAGCTTCCTCCAGGTCTCCCATGCGGGTGCAGGGGCCCAAGGGCTTGGGCCATCCTCCACTGCTCTCCCAAGTCATAGCAGGGAGTTGGATTGGAAGTGAAGCAGCTGGGACTTGAACTGGCACTCATATGGGATGCCGGCACTGCAGGCAATGGGTTTACCTGCTACACCATAGCACCGGCCCTTCTATTAACTTTTTAAAGACTCCTGTTTTGGCATGTGATAGAAACAGGGCCTCAGAAACTCTTGATAGCACAGGTAGGTAAATCATTGGCATGTGCATTTATAAATTCACAACATCAGTCACATCGATTGCACAGTAACAAAATAATCTATGCAATATGTATAAATAAAGTTTGGGTTTTGCAATTCTCTTTTCTTTTTTCAGGTTGCAATTGGCATTTGGTTTTCTAGGTCCCCATAGGAAGCTATTTAACCTACAGTGTATCTCAAGTGTGGATCGAATTTTTGAACTTCTAATTTTTAACCATGTTGTTAAGAGTTTTCCCCAAATGCAGTTCTGGAAAGCACAACGACCTTATCTGATAGACAACCAGTCATAGGTGACAAGAGGGGTGAAGCAGATTTTTAAAACATACCAGCTTTTATCCTGTGGACTCTTATACACTCCCCCTACCCTATTGTCTCACCCCAAATTTGGCCAGCTAGAGGTCATTCTAAGGGAAAGTAGACACAAAGATATCAAAATTTTAGTTAAGTTTAGAAAGTTTTGATCTTCACATTAACACAAAATTTTATTTTACTTATAGATTTATTTTATTTATTTGAAAGGCAGAGTGACATAGAGAGGGAGAAGGAGAGAGAGAGAAAGAAAGAAAGAGAGAGAGAGAGAGAGAGAGAGAATCTTCCATCTGCTGGTTCCCTTCCGAACTGGTTGCAGCAGGGTTAGCCCAAAACCAGGAGCCAGGAATCACCTGTGGGTCTCCCATGTGGGAGGCAGGCAGGGGCCCGGGTATACGGGCCATCTTCTGCTGCCTTCCCAGGTGCATTAATGGGGAACTGAATTGGAAGCAGAGCAGCTGGGACTTGAATTGGCACTCTGATATGGGATACTGGTGTTGCAAGTGGTGGCTCAACTCAAGACACTGGCTCCAAGACTAAGATTTTAAAGAATAGTAGCAGAGAGGTGAGCCTTCTCTGGTCCAGGTCTTGGGGAGAGAGAAGAACTGGAGAGGTGGAGACACTAGGACCCCACCCAAGCGCTTATCTCTTCATTTCTGACCATGTGAGTGGGGTGAATGTGACTTTTCTGAGTATCACATTTACTCAAGCTATATCCTTTAGCTCTAGAACTTCATTGTTTCCTCTGGCTCAGTTTCAGAGGGGCTCCGGCCATGTCTGTCACCCGTGGAAACACCACGACATCCAGTTGGGCCCTTGAGCTGGGGAGGCTGTGGGGCCTTGACGGGAGGAACTCAGCGGTCTGGAACCTTCTCTGCGGAGTGCTGTCGTTGGCAGGAGTGTTCTCCTGTCTCCCCTTCCATGTGGCAGGGGGCAGGATGGGCTGATGCTGTTCCTGTTTAAGAGTGGCTGCGGCTTTCGGCAGCCTCACAGGGCAGCTGGGCCTCCCTCTGGATGTCTTCATTCTCTCATCTCCTGTTTTTTGGGGGAAACTCTTTGTGCCCACGAATGTAGATTCAGTACCCACTCATCTGGGATCCAGTACTATCTGTGTTAGAGGATTTCCTTCACTGCCCTGTATATCTGTCTTTCCTGCTAGACTGTGAACGTTTTGAGAACAAAGACAAGGTTATCATGGTTTCTACCTACCACCCCAGGATGGGCCTGGGCCATGCTGGGCAAGCAAAAGCATTTGTTACTTATGAATGCCTTTGCTTTCTGTGCCACAAGTGTTCTTTTACCTGGTGTGAGTCCCTGGAGTCAGACAGTGATATGGCCTATGCGATACATTTTCTGTTCAATAGCTTTAAATAGCAGTAACTGCAACCGCTTAGAGTGCGTCTTCTCATCTTTCGTCTTCTTCCTCCAGATAACATATTGAGACCTGTTTCTCCAGCCAGCCGTCGCTGATTATGCACCTTGCAGCTGGGTAGCTGGTACCCTTCTTCCTATGATGTTTGCTGTTTATCACTGTAACTGTAGCCCTAAGTACACGTTTCTGGATTTTTTGTTTGGTCCCCTCTTTTGGCCACGTTGTGGTCCACAAAATCATGTCTTTCATTCTCCTCTGGTTTTAATGTTTATTAAAATTAAAGACTGATGAAGGACTTAGTATCAAATAAAATAGCCTTTTTACCCCAAAGATTTATTTATTTATTTGAAAGAGTTACACAGAGAGAGAAGGAAAGGCAGAGAGAGAGAGAGAGAGGTCTTCCATCCGCTGGTTCACTCCCCAGTTGGCTGAAATTGCACTAATCTGAAGCCAGGAGCTTCCTCTGGGTCTCCCATGCCAGTACAGGAGCCCAAGGACTTGGGCCTCCTCTACTGCCTTCCTAGGCCACAGCAGAGAGGTGGATCAGAAGTGGAGCAGCTGGGACTCGAACCGGAGCCCACCTTGGATGCCAGCACTGCAGGCGGTGGCTTTACCCACTACAGCACAGCGCCGGCCCCACAATGCAGTCGGGATCACTACCAGGTCCAACTGCAATCCTCTATAAAATCTTTAAAATGGTAAAATCACATCCAGAATTCTATATGAAACGGTAGTAAACACACATTGATTATGCAAGGATATCTGGAATTATGTAAAATGTCTGTGAAAATAAAATTATACCCTGTTCTATCACAAATTTTTTCCTACAGCTAAGATAAACATTAAGATGAATGTTTTCATCATATTAATGAACAGCAATTTGTTCTACTTTTAAATTATAAATGAAGTCTTGGAGATTATTTAGAGACTTTTTAAACAAGTCAGTCCAAGCAAGTTTGAGGTTGTATCCCATTTGCCCTTCACAGGTTGTCCTCTCTGACACAGAGGTTTCCAAGTTATTCAATTGATCCTGTCACTGCACCCAAATTAGTAGGTTCAGGAAATATTTCCTGTCGTTTATGACAATGACGCCATTTCTTGCCTCCTCTGAAAAGCTGTCTGCTATTTCTTATCTTCTCCTTCTCCTTTTCTCTTTCATTATTTAAAGCTGAAGGCATAGCTGCTCAGTGGACGACCAAACCAGAGCGAGGGAAAGACACAGAATGGCCTAACATCTCTCAGGCTCCAATTCTTTCTATGAATGCTTCTTCTTTGATTCAGTTTTTATTGGAGAGGTAGTAAAAAGAATTGCTGATTGTGAGCAGACTCCCAAAAAACAGCTTCAAGACATCTGTGATACCATTCCTTTCTTTTTTTGACAGGCAGAGTGGACAGTGAGAGAAAGGTCTTCCTTTTTCCGTTGGTTCACCGACCAGTGGCCGCTGCGGCTGGTGTGCTGCGCTGATCCAAAGCCAGGAGCCAGGTGCTTCTCCTGGTCTCCCATGGGGTGCAGGGCCCAAGCACTTGGGCCATCCTCCACTGCACTCCCGGGCCACAGCAGAGAGCTGGCCTGGAAGAGGGGCAACTGGGACAGAATCCGGCGCCCCAACTGGACTAGAACCCTGTGTGCCGGCACCACAGGCAGAGGATTAGCCAATTGAGCCGCAGCGCCGGCCCGATACTATCCTAAGAGGTCTCATTTTTCTTGCATAATATTCAGTAAAACATTTCAACCAACCCTTGTTGAAGGCCTACCTTGTGCCAAACTTGGTGTGGAACTGGAGAGGTGCTGAGGCTAAGGGGACACAGGTTGCCTTTCTAAGAGACCCTGTGAGGTATGGGTGTTAAAGATGCCACACCTCGTCTAGTTGGTGACGTTTCCTATAGGACACTGGTAGACTTTGATGGCCTGCTCCAGAATATTTTGGTCATGTGACCAATGGGGTTGTAATTGATCCAGATCTGTAATCATGTCTGGTAAGAGAAAGGGTATTTTTAGAAGCTGTTATACAATACTCCTCTGTTTTTTTTTTCTGGTGAGATTTGAGTATTGAAATTTTCTTCATGTTTAATTAAGAAAAATCTCATAATCCCATTGAAAACATAAATAGGCTTACCATGGCATGGGCCAAAGCCTGATGTTAATAGGCCATAGGGAGTCCAGTGTAGGAAATACAGGGACGAGACAGTAATGCAGAAGTAGCTCCTTTGCCTTCACGTGAGGAACATATGGAGTAACTGCTCACAGAAGAACCAGACTGGCTAGATCAACCTGGGTTTTTATGGGTTTATATTGTAGCTAGCATTTTCTCTCCGAGTTTTAAAGGATTTTGTTCAGGAAATAGTAAGTTACATACTTTTATGAAAATAATATGTGTCCATATGCATAGTATTTTTCTGGGAGAAGTTGCTAGTGCCAGGGATAAGATTATTTCCAAATAATCTACCCAAAAGCAATTCATACAAGCAAAGAGTTAGTGGATGAAATTCAGATGTTAATGATTACATGGAATTTTGTTTGTCTGGAAAGTTGTCCACCTTCTTTGACTTGTAAAATATTTTTAAGATGACTTTTTAAAAAATATTTATTTATTTATTTATTTGAAAGTCAGAGTTACAGCGTGAGAGGGAGAGACAGAGAGAGAGGTCTTCCATCCGGTGACTCATTCCCCAGATGGCCGCAATGGCCAGGGCTGGGCCAGGCCAAAGCCAGGAGCCAGGAGCTTCATGTGAGTCTCTCATGTGGGTGGCAGGGGCCCAAGCACTTGGACCACCTTCTGCTGCTTTTCCCAGGCCATTAGCAGGGAGCTGGATCAGAAGCAGAACAGCTGGGACACGAACTGCCGGTACTTGAAAGGTGACTTTTTGATACGTGTGAATACCGTCACGGTTTTCCTTTTCTCAGGGGCTACATAGTCCTGTGTCTGACACCATTACTCTTAGCTTGCTAGATATATGTTCTTTTGTACAGAATACATTTCTAAAAATAGGATATGACTTCAGTAGAAAGTTAAGCAAAAATAGGCGCTGTCTCCATAAGCACAAGGCTCTCGAAGTCAAATCTATGCCAGTAATCATGAGGGCTGCCTGAGCGCTACCTGCTCCCTTGGATCTCCTTTGTAACCCCTTTCTACCTGCTCTACTCATGGCTCTCCCGCCCCGCCTCCAGCCCTCATGCAGCTTCCAAGCTTATTTGAACTGGACAGATCTTCCCCTTCCAAGACCCCCCTCAGGCTCCCTTTGGTGCACAGTCAAGGTTAGACCCTTTAGCCTGGCCCATGAGGCCTATATCCCTGGCTTTTGAGGTTCATCTCCCACTATTACCCATCAGACACCCCATTTTCTCATTACGTTATACCTTTGCTGGAGCATGCCATGCATACGTCTTCATGCTTTGTATAGATTATGCCTTCTGCCTGGATAGAGTTCAAATGCCACCTCTTTGAGAAATCTTCTCTAATTCCTTCAAGGGAAGGAGAGAGCTTCCCTTGACAGGGAACTTCTAGATACCAAGTTGCAAAATGTGTCTTCATTATTTGGGAAAATGGAGCGCTTTGTTTGTATGCCTCAGTTACTGTTAAGATCCGAAACTTCCAGATTGAAGAACAGAGGCCAAGTGCTACCATATTCCAACAGGGGATCCTGGACCACTCTGCTGGGACTGCAGAGGAGGAACTTGGAGGCTGCATGTGGGACCCCATTGTCTCTATCCAGGTTATGAAAGAGTTGAAGAGTCCGTGGGGGAAGAAGGGTGCCCACCAGGAGCGTTGATGTGTGCTGTGTGTTTCTCTTCCCTCTCTCCTCAAGTCAAGCCAGAGGGATTCAACAGGACCACTCAAGAGAGAAATAGAAGTCTCACAGGGCTTGAGGGGCAAAGGGAAGGCACTGGGCCTGCACCTGCGAATGAGAGCAGAAGAGTGGGGCTGGGCCACCTGCCTGCTGGTGGAGCAGAGGTAGGCAGATCTCACTGGGATTAAGTTGCACTTTGAAGGGATCAGAAGCCAGAGAGAGGCGTTACCTAGGTCGAGGAGGGCTGCTCAGAAGACCCCAGTGGGGGCACCTCTGAGAATCCCCCAGAGTCTGTGATAGAGAGTCAGCTTCACACTGCCCAAGGCCAGAGAACACCAAGGCTCCAAGGGTGCTTGGTAGGCAAGGAAACTCCTGATGTTTATCTGTCTTTGCCGGCTCTGGCCCTGGAGGAGCCAGAGTGTCAGGAGGGGACAAGAAGAGGAGGAGGAGCACACGGCAGGGAGGGGGAAACTGACCACACCTCTCCCTCCCCACTGCCTCCTCTAGTTGGGGGGGGGGGGGGAGGGCACTGAGGAGCTTTAGCTTTGAATGCCATTTGGATTATTATTATTATTATTATTATTTTAGAAGTTTATTTACTTATTTTGAAAGAGCTAGAGAGGGAGAGAGGGAGAGAATCTTCCATCCACTGGTTTACTCCCCAGATGACCTCAGCAGCCAGTGTTGGGCCAGCTTCACCTGGCCGTCTTCGGCTGCTATTCCCAGTGGTTAGCAGGGAGCTGGATCAGAAGTGGAGCAGCCGGGACATGAACTGGCACCCACGTGGATGCCAGCATCACAGCAGTGGCTTTACCTGCCACGCCACAACGTGGGCCCTGGCATTCGGGTTATTGAACAAAACTAAAATCAGGCTGCTCTGTGACTAACAGAGGCAGAGGGACTCTACTGAGAGTACTCAAAAGGGTTTATGGAATCTGCCCAAGATGTATGCCACTTGCCTTGTAGGGAATATACAGACTGGGATTAGAGCATGAACAGAGAAGAATAGAATCCTGACCTCTGTCCCTAACCTCAGTTTGGAGACCAACTCCTTTCATGGACCATTGACATTCACTTATTAATTTGTTGTCCCTTTATATTAAGAATTTCTAGGGCATAGGGATGACATTATATTCTTCTTTATAATATGTAATGAAGCAGCATCTGCCACACAGTAAATGTTTGTTGAATGAATAAATGAACAAATTATTGATAAATGGGGGTCAAATGGTGTGATGATTCAGAAGCCAAAATTGGACTTTGCTACTTCCTAGCTGTAGATGCTTTGATGGGTTAACTATATAAGACTTGATTTACTCACCTTTTATTTGTTTATTTATCTTCATCCACTTGAGAGTGAGAGAGAGAGAGAGGGAAAGAGAGAGAGAGAGAGAGGTGTTTTTCATTTGCTGGTACACTTCTCAAATGCCTGCAAAACGGGCTGTGGTGCCAGGCCAAAGCCAGTAGCCAGAAACCCCATCTGGGTCTCCCATATGGATGGCATGGATCCAAGCTCCTGAGCCATTGTCTGCTGCCTCCTAAGATGCCTTAGCGAAAAGCTGGATTGGAAGTGGAGCAGCCAGGACTCAAACAGGAACTCTCATATGGGATGTGGACATCCCAAGTGGCTGCTTAACCCACTATACCTTAATACTGACCCCCATTTACCTTTTTTTTAAAAGATTTATTTATTTATTTGAATGGCAGAGTTGGGGTGGGGGGAGGTCTTTCATCCACTGGTTCACTCCCCAGACAGCCGTGATGGCTGGAACTGTGCCAATTCTAAGCCAGGAGCCAGGAGTTTCTTCCAGGTCTCCCACACGGGTGTAGGGCCCAAGGACTTGGACCATCTACTGCTTTCCCAGGCCACAGCAGAGAGCTGGATCGGAAGTGGAGCAGCTGGGACTTGGCCTGGTGCCTGTACGGGATGCTGGTATTGCAGGGGGCAGCTTTACCTGTTACACCACAGCACTGCTCCCTCCCCCCCACACTTACCTTTTAATATGGTGAGAAAACAGCATCTATGTTTTTGGGTTTGCTCATTGTGAGATAATGTATGTGTGTAAAATGTGCTTCACACAGTAGTTAATAAATGACAAGGACAATGTCAAAATCAGTATTGCTGTTATTAGGGTTGGAGTTGCATGTACTGACCACTCCAACTTCAGCTGGGCCTGGTGTCCTTGATCTTCATAGTATGTCCTTGACCCCGACTGGGCCAAGTGACTTTGAAGTCTGCATCTCTCTGCTTCACCTCCTTAAGGAGGAAGTTTGGGTTTCTTCTGAGTTGAGGAGAGGCAGAAGTTTTGCTGCACTGGGTAGCCAAGTATTTTGGCTGGGAGACAAACTACTCTTCATGGGCATCCAACTAAAACTTCAGTTTTCAGCCCCTCACATCTCCATTTCCAGAGGTATCTGAAAACTCTCATTTCTGAGTTTTTCTGAGGTTAACATGACACAGGCTAGTTTACTTCTGAATTCTTTTCTCTCACTACCTTTGCTTTATCGATGGGCAGTTCAGATGCAGATATGGATGTCTGCCTTACCACTGGGTCCTCTTGTCTGCTGGGCTTGTGGATTGAAGCTGGCTTCAGTTCAAGGTCTGTAGCTGTCTCTAAACCAGCCTTCAGGCATTGCAGATAAGAAAGAAAAGCTGAAAGGCTGAGGACTAAGGTAGATCTCACATGTGTGAGCATGGACCCTGGGGTGCTAGGCTAACTTACTTGGTTTGGGCAAACCCCAAAACTCCACTAGACACCAAGCTCTTCCTGGAGACAGTAAGGAAGCCCTTTCTCTCGTTACTCGACCTCCAAAAGCTGAACTCTTCCCAAAGCTGTTTTAGCATCCTTGGTTTTGCCAACTCAGTTAACATGGACTTTCCAGCTTTTAATGATTTGTTGCTTTTACCTCCTCCTTGTCCTTGTGTAGTTATGTCTTAAGCAAAATCCTTTTACCATCATTTGGGAGATTGGAAAAAAAAAACACAGTAAATATGAGTGTGCCCCCTACCCTTCCAAGACTGCAGTAATCACTATTATAAGCTCAAACTGACTTTTTTTCCTTTCACTTCCATGTGAAAGAGAACAAGTGGTATTTGTCTTTCTGTCTCTGGCTTATTTCACTCAATATAATGATCTCTAGTTCCATCTATTTTGTTACAAATGTGATTTTATTTATTTTTCATGGTTGAATGATATTCTGTCATGTATATATATATATGGTGTATATATATATATATATATACCCCATATTTTCTTTGTCCACTCATCCATGGATAGACACTGAGGTTGATTCTGTATCTTGGCCACTGTGAGTAGTGTTAGAATGAACATGATAGAATATGTATCTCTTTCATATGCTGATTTCATTGCCTTTCGATTTATACCCAGAAATGGAATAGACCTATGGTAGACATATGGTACACTTACTTTTAGGTTTTTAAGGAACCTCCATAGGATTTTCCAGAACAACTGTACTAATTCACACTCTTACCAAGAGTGTACACAGATTCCCTTTTATCCCTTATCCTTGCCAGCATTTATTATTTTTTGCCTTTTTTGCTAAAAATAGCCATTCTAATTGGAGTGAGAGGCTACCTCATTGTGGTTTTGGATTGCATTTCCCTGCTGGCTTGTGATATTGAACATTTGTTCATAGATTTGGTGGCCATTTGTATATGTTGTTTTGAAAAATGTCTACTGAGGTCATCTGCCCATTTCTTAACTGGATTGCATTGAGGGGAAGGCATGGAGATTAGATAAAGGGTGCCAAAGCACAGTTAGGCAGAACTAATAGGTTTTAGTGTTCCGTAGTACACAGGGCAACTCCAGTTCACAATGCTGCATCATATACACTTACAGAACTGGCAGACAGGAGCCGCCAGGTTCCAAACACAGCAGAAGGGAGGGAAGGGAGAGGGAGATGCTGACGGCTTGGTTTGCTCAGTTCTCAGAGTATTCCTGTACTGAAACATTGCACTGTGCCCCGTCAAGGGGTATAGCTATTACATCTCAGTAAAAAATCTACAAAGGAGAGTTCAGTCTGCATGTGTCACTTGGAATACATGTAATTTTATTACTGGAAAAATAATTGTGGTTTAAAAGAGAATTGATTCACAGGTATAAAATTTACACGTCAATATTTTTACCCATTTAAAGTTAATCATACAAAGAAATGGAAGCTACTCTGCAAAATAAAAACCTGGAAAAGTGCTTCACTGTTTTGGTGAAGTAGTCATCACCAGGGCCTGAGGTTTTCCGAGAAGGCTTCAGGGCAGAGGCAGCACTTTCCCTGGGCTCTGAAGATGGCTAGAATTCGGTTTTCTTAAGGGTAGGGACTAGGTCTCCAACTCACTTATTAGCAATCATGTACTATTCAGGGTATTAACTGCTGTAGTAGATGTTGCTTTGGTCTTCTCAACATATTTGTTTCCTTGTTAGGCTTCATTTTGATGAGATGAGTCCTCACTGGCCAAGCATGAAGCCAGGGTTGGTGATTGTGGTGCAGTGGATTAAGTCACCGCTTAGGACACCTGCATCCCATACTGGAGTCCTGGCTGCTCTGCTTTTGTTCCAGCTTCCTGCTGGTGTATCTTGGGAACAGCAGACGATGGCTTAGGTGCTTGGGCCCCTGTCACCCATGTGGGAGAGCTGGGTGGAGTTCCTGGTTCCTGTTGTGGGTGTTCGGAGAGTGAACTAGCAGATGGAAGGTCTCTCTCTCTCTCTCTCTCTCTCTCTCTCTCTCTCTCTCCGTGTGTGTGTGTGTGTGTGATTCTGCCTTTTAAATAGATGAAAATAAATAAATAAACATTGAAAAAAGGATGAAGCTAGTGCAACAAAGGCAAGCAGAGTTGGGGAAGAAAGAAGAACTGATGACAAGATCTAAGTCCAGGGGCTGGCTCCGTGGCTCACTTGGTTAATCCTTTGCCTGCGGTGCTGGCATCCCATATGGGCACCGGGTTCTAGTCCCGGTTGCTCCTCTTGCAGTCCAGCTCTCTGCTGTGGCCCCGGGGGGCAGTGGGGGATGGCCCAAGTGCATGGGCCCCTGCACCTGTATGGGAGACCAGGAAGAATCACCTGGCTCCTGGATTTGGATCTGCGTAGCTCCTGCCAAAGTGGCCATTTGGGGAGTGAACCAATGGAAGGAAGACCTTTCTCTCTGTCTCTCTCTCTCTCTCTCACTGTCTAACTCTATCTGTAAAAAAAAAAAAAAAAACAACAACCTAAGTCCAGTTCAACCATATCTAAAGCCAGAATGGCCCTGGATTCCCAACTTGCAAGAGCCAGTGACTCCCTTTTCTTTTACTAAAGTCAGTTTTAGTTGAGTTTTAATCATTTGCTTCAGAAAGAGCCCCAAGTAATGGAACAGGGTAATGAGATAAGCTTTAACTCTGCATTTTAGAAGAACTCCACTGTGGATAGAACTAGAACTCAATTTATAGTCTAACTTGAAATTACAACTTGCAGGTTGTTTCTCGTTAAGCTTATTGGTGGTAGATAATTCTTACCCTTTGACTCAAGGCAGAGTTGGGAAGAGACTGGTGTCTGCATTTTCCCTGTGGAGCTTGTTATTTTTCTCATAACAGATGAATTATTTGTAAGCAAAAATTAAAGATAAAAATCAATTTCCATCATCTTTAAAAAAATGTGGTGAGCATGTCCCTTGAGTTATGAGAGCTGCAGAGTAATTCATCTCCGGAGTGCTGCTGGAAGGCAGAGCCGCCGATTCCCCACAATTAAGGAGCTGGCGCTTCTGTGCTTGTAGATCACAAGTTTTTGCTGCAGCAGCCAGGGAAAAGATAGCGAATCTTTAGGTGGTGAATTACTTAATTAATAAATAAACTCATGCTATAGGTCTACTGCTTTTTTGGTGCTTTCTATGTATTGTCACAAGCTCAAGGATTAAGTACCGTTATTGTCATTCCCATTTGCCAGATGAGGAAGCTGCGGCACCTAATTGTTCAGCCTGGATAGGCACGCGGGCTGTCTGACGCTAGCGTGAGATGCTCTGAATCTTTGCCATATGCTGCTCTAGGTTATTGGTTCACCAACAGAAGGAACTTTTGTTGTACCAGCAAGTCTCAGGTCTCCACTGACAAAGCAGGAGATTAGGGTTTGAAGCAGGAGGCAAAATTACACAATCAGGATAAAAGGGGAGAAAATAAATTCCTGCATTAAGTGCATTCCTTTACTTCTTTTATTAATGGCCACTTGAATTTTTCTTCTGAGATTTTAAATGTTGCTTCTAGCAGAAAAGAAGAAGTTACCCATCTTTTCAATGTTATTCGAATATGGAGACAGACTCAGCCCATCACTTGCATTCATTCTAGTCTCCTATACCTGCATTCCCAGCCCCTTCTTCTGCTAACAGACCCTGGTTCTGTGCAGCCATCAGGTGACAGTCCCTTGTTCCCAAGGGTGGTGCACATGTGGCTGTGTTCTGGGAAATGAGATGTAAGAGGAAGTCTTAGATCTATCCATGGTCTATAAGAGAATCAGGCCTGTCTTCACCCCTGTCTCCTGGGTTCACTCTGCTCTGGTTGCACTGGCCTCCTTGCTGAGCCTTGCATGTCCCAAAGGAGTCTCCCTTACCATTGGCTCTTTCCTCTGTCTGCAATGCTTTCTCTCTGTGTCCTTGAAGATTTTGCTTGAATGTTTTCTTCTCATGAGGTCCCCGGTCATCCTGTGTAAATCTGTATCGGATTCTCCTGCCACATTAGCAGTCCATCTTACTCTGCTCTTTTTGCCCTCATAGCACCTGTCAATTTCTCACACACTATACAATTAACATATTTATCATGTTTATTTATTTTTCATCTCTGCATCCTTGCAAGAAGCTGTACTGTATAAGGGCAGGGATCTTTTGTCTATTTTACTCACTGATGTATCACAGACAGAAATGTGTGTAGCGTATAATAGCCCAAAAGTAAATAACTGTGGAGGAAATTAAAAGAAAGAATGAATGTGGGGGCAGGGGGTTTTCTGGGAAATACTTCCCTCCTGATAAGAAGAAAGAAAGCGGTCCTGCTCTGCTCCTGTCTGCAGCCTACTTTCTGCTCCTTTTTATTATTATTATTTTTAAAGATTTATTTTATTTAACTGAAATGCAGAGTTACAGAGAGGAGAGCGAGCGAGATAGAAGAGATCTTCCATCCAGTGGTTCACTTCTCCAATGGCTACAATGGCCAGGGCTGGGCCAGACTGAAGCCAGGAGCCAGGAGCTTCTTTGAAGTCTCCCATATGGATGCAGGAGCCCAGGCCTTCCCCGGCGCATTAGCAGGGAGCTGGATTGGAAGTGAAGCATCCAGGACCTGAACCGGAGCCCACATGGGATGCCAGGATCTCAAGCAGTTGCTTTTATCTGCTACACCACAACACTGGCCCCTACTTTCTGCTCTTGGAGGTTGCTGGGTGATGTTTGATGTTTGAGCGGCTACAGTCCTCCCACCACCAAGAAGAAGCCTAAGAGAACCCCAGCTGTGCCCCAGAGCCCTGTATTTGTTGAGTTCTGGAGTCAAAACCAACCAGCAAGTCTGTCTCTAACTGCTTCCTCTTTTTATTTATTTAGGAGGCAGAGTGACTGAGACAGAGAGATAGAGAGATCTTTCATTTGCTAGTCACTCCCCAAATGCCCTCAACAGCTGGCGATGGGTCAGGCTGTAGCCAGGAGCCAGGAGCTCCATTTGCATCTCCCATGTGGATTGCAGGAACGCAAGGACTTGATCCCTCATCTGCTGCCTCCCAGGTACATTAGCAGGAATCTGGCTTGGAACCGAGGTGGGGCTTGATCTCAGGCACTCTGATATGGAATATGGGCATTCCAAGTGGTGGCTTAACCCACTGTGCCACAATGCCCACCCCTAGATCCTTCCTTTGAAAACCAGTGTTAGTTAGAAATGCTCTTATTTGCATCCAAAAGCATCCTCAATAAAAACAATAGTTTATTTAAAAAAATTATTGTGGTAAAATAAGAAAGATATTTGGTTTTTGTTCCCAGTTCATAGCACTGAACTCCCAAAACCCCTAGAGCCTTCTGAGTGATAGGGTAATAGGAACATGTTCAGCTGGGTGACTGCTGGCAGGCCGAGAGGGTTTCAGGATATGAGCTGGGTGGAGCCTTGATTAGAACCTTGGAACTTTCAGTCCCAATCCCAGTCTCTAGGGGGTGGGTGGTGTAGGGTAGAGAGGCTGCAGATTGAGTTACTCACCAATGGCCCAAGTTCTGAAACCTGTATAGAAGCCCGTAAATGATGGGTACCCCAAGTTGCTGGGAGAGTGGTGTGTGGAAGAGGGCGCAGAAGCTCTGGGCCCTTCCTGCACACCTTATCCTATGCATCTCTCCCCTGGGGCTGTTCATGAATTACAACTTTTTCAATAAACCGGTAACCTTAAGCAAAATGCTTTCCTGACTTCAGTGAGTTATTCGATTTGAATTATTGAATTTGAAGTGTAGAGGGGATTTTGAGAACCCCTGATGTTTTAGTCAGCCTTGTAGAAATGTGAGTAGCCTCGGTATCCATGTTGGATATCACATGGTTGGCATGTGAAGAGGTAGGCAGTCTTGTGGGTCTTAGTCTTTACTGTGGGGTGTGATGCTAACTCCAGGAGTTAGTGTCAGAATTGAAAGGAATGGTTGGAAGAGATGTTGCATATTTGGTGCCAGGAGGAAACAAAAGCATTCATTTGGTGTCATAAAACATAGGATTTTGTTAGAAAAGCCCTGGCTCACAGAAACATGTGGTTAGGGAATAGAAAAGATGAAAGAACTGGCAGTGGAGGAGGAAGTGTTGATTCCAGGATGGCTACCTAGTTACCTACGGTATGAACCCAAAGATACTCGGTATCAGTTACTAATGACAAAAGTTACCCATGGGATTTAGAAAGGTGACAGAAAAGGCTTCCAAGGACATGACACGTTGGATAAATACAGAAATGCACAATAATAACAAGTGGTTTAACATGTAATTCCTTGTTTACTGTTATCTGTAACAGCTAAAATGAAAGTAGATGTAAGTGCTGAGTGCTCATGGTAGACCAAGCTCAGATTTTGGTCAATATGAACTCTGTCACTGGCCTCAAAGCCACCCACAAAGGGGAGAGTTATGATGAGACAACAGAAAGCATGTCTAAGGCCTGTGGTCATCAAGAAGGTTGGCCATGTGGGAGAAGAGCAAAACCAAGAAACCACTTGCCCCAGGAGGTAGAGTGTGAAGGTGTTGTTTTGTTTTGTGGGTCTATGCCATAGCTTCCAGGGAAACTGGATTGAGTGACTCACTTGGGCCAATACTTTGGTTCTGAACACTGCAGAGTGGAAGAGCACAATTGGGTTGATGTGGGACTCAGCTCACTAGGCAGCAATCACATATGGCTATACTTGGTGCCAACACACAGGAGGTTATTTGCCAGGGACCAACCAACCAGTTGAACTGAATACAAGCCATTGTAGCATGCATTTATCTTGCAGGGGGGGAACTGCCCACTCTCCGTCTATGCCAAGTGGAATACCCTAGATGAAGCAACCGATCTGCTTTGTATGGAAGCTATGTGGGTCTGGCTTCATGATGACTGGGTTATTCACCCACTGAATATGCAGCTTTTTACTCAGGCTATGAATAAGAAGATCACTCTTACATGGGAACCCCATGTGATCTTACTGCTGCAAACTGAACAGTCTGAGAAACCTTAGCAGATTTGCTTCCCCATCTGGGTCTTACTAATACCAAGATTCTTAAAGTAATTAACAAGAAACCAGAGGAAACAGAGGGGAAAATCAAGGGATTGTCCTAGCAAGGTGCGTGTCTTTAGATGGTTATTGAGAAATGGGGTGAAGAGGCAAACATCTATGGTATGGAAACAAAGGTGTCGACTAGAGCACTATCAAAGTTGGTGGGCCACTGGGACACTTTACTATGCCCACTTTTAAAGGATCCCAAACCAGTCCTTTCTATTTACCCCAATTTAGAGGAATTTTAAAACTCCACCTCAAATCACCTGGGGTAATGGTTAGGCAGACTAATTAAGAAGATTACTATGACTCATGGGTTAAAGGCTTGGTTCTCATGGTTCTATGTTAATGGATAAAGGATTCATGTTACTAGATTAAGGATTCATATTAATAGATTAAGGGTGGAAAGCTAATCCAAGCATCACATCTGAAGGTGGGGCCTTTAGGAAGTGATTAGATTGCATTAGGTTGTAGGGTAGAGCTGCTATTACTAAATCGTAGTGGCTTTATAGGAAGAGATCACACAGATGTGGTAGAAGAGCATGCTCCATGTCTGCTTCCTGGCTTGCTTTGTGATCCTCTCTCTGCAAGTGATCTACCATCCACCACCTCATCAAACACTTGACCAGTTGAGCCTGCCCGATCCTGGACTGTGAACCCCCAAACCTTGAACCAAATCAAACCCCCTTTCCTTCATAAGTAGCTTGTGTCCAATATTTAGTTGTCGTAAAAAAAAAAAGCTGATGAATACAAAGATTGTCTATAAACATATCAATTAGTAGAGTGAATAGAGCCTGGAATGATTTATTCAGTTTTCTGCATGAGGCACTGTGAATATAGTGCCAGTGTCCGTGAGTTTTATAAGGTCTGGAACAATGTTTAAAGACTGGAAAAATATTGACCCCCAAATAGAAACAGAATACTGAAAAAATTGAAATAAGTAAATGTTAATTGAATGTCATAGAAAGTATCAGTATTGGAACCAGTACACTGCAAATGAACTCATTGTATATTAAATTTTATTTTGCATGGGGTGTAGTTGCACTGTAGTATGTTCTACAATGATGTAGTGGGATCTCAAAATGCCCGAGGCTCACAAAAGCCTTTAAATGTCTCCCTTTCTCTCTGGAGAGATTTTCAAAATGTTCCAAAATATCAAATGGCAGATAACTTACACATGGTGATTCAGAAGCATCTTCCTGGGAGAGAGCACATCCAGGCTGAGCTCTGAAAGATAAATGGGAACTAGCCCAGTGAAGAAGAGAAGAAGAAGAAGAAATTGTAGATTGAGGCAAAAACACAGGCAACTAATTTTGTACATATAATAATTATTTATTGTATGTGTGGCACAGTACTGATATTTTAACTGTAGTATTGAAACTAGTATTTGCAATAATCTTATGAGTAGGTACTATTATTGTTAAGTCAAAAGAAGGGAAACTGAGAATTAGCAAGATTAAATGAATTGCCTAAAATTACAGTTTACAAATGGTGGATCTAAGATCTAAATTTTTTTTACTTAGAAACCTTTTATTTAAGGTATACAAACTTCACGCATTTCATAAATACAAATTTAGGAACACAGTGATTCTTCCTACCTGCACTCCCACTCTTCTTCCTCATCCCTATCCTATTCCCATTCTTACTTTTTACTGAGATGCATTTGCAATTAATTTTTACACATAATATTAACCCTACACTAAGTAAAGAGTTTAACAAAAAATATGAAAAAAAAAAAAAAAAAACAACAAAACCTGTTCCTCAACAGTTGAGACAAGGGCTGTTCAAAATCATTGCATTTCAAAGTATCAATTTCACTTCTATAGATTACCTTTTAGGTACTCTATTAGTTATCACAGATCAGGGAAAACATTGTTATTTGTTTTGGGACTGGCTTATTTCACTAAGTATAATGTTTTCCAGTTGCATCCATTTCCATTTTGCAAATGACAGATTTCTTTTTTTTGTTTTTACTGCTGTGTAGTATTCCATGGTATATATATACCATAATTTCTTTATCCAGTCTTCAGTTGATGGATACCTGGGTTGATTCCATATCTTAGCTACTGTGAACTAAGCTGTAGTAAACTTGGGAGTACAGATAACTCTTTCATATGCTGATTTCATTTCCTTTGGGTAAATTCCCAGGTGTGAGATGGCTGGGTCATATGGTAGGTCCATATTCAGACTTCTAAGCTACTGCTATACTGTCTCCCACAGTGGTGGCACCAGTTTACATTCCCACCAACAGTGGATTAGAGTACCTCCCCCCCCCCCCCCCCCCCCCCCCGTCCTTGTCAGGATTTGTTGTTTGTTGAGCAAATCAATCATTGATAGCACACATTAGGTGCCAGATAATGACAGATAATGATAATGATCCTGGGAGCGCTAAGCAAAACAGACAAATGAACAACACTGGCAATTCCAGCCCCGTTTGTGGTGCTGTCATCATGGTGCCGTGTTACAGAAGTCAACGTGGGCGGACACTTGACCTATTCAGGCAGCTCAAGGCTCCTCAGTCCTCAAAGGAAACTTGACAAGTGGCTGCTGTAATTCAGTGTTAGAATGAGGGGTGGGACTCTGTGTTGAGTGGACTCTTAAGATGCCAAAGTCAACTGCCTGATTTTGTCTTTGAGCTTTAGGGACATTTGTACCATGCTTTAAAAAACTGATGAGAATTTATTTTTATTTTAAAATTTCTTTTACAAGTAATGCATCTGTTACAAAAGAAAAACCAGATCCAAAGGGGAAAACACACACATTGCTATACTCCTTGTCCAACATAGCCAAGTGACTATCTATTGCCAGTATGCTTAATTAGGGTAGACTGGGGAGGCACCATTTGAAATTATGTTTTTGCAAAAAGTCACTGAAGAAAATGGACATTATATTGAGTGGTCAGAAATCTATGTTACAGAATTTTTTGAAAATACATTGAAGAATTCAGACAAGAGTGGGAATTAAGTATTATTAGAAAATGGTCTTTATATTACTTAGTGTGGTTCTTTAAAGTTTTTTATTGCTGCGTAGCAAGGAGATACGGTTTTATAGCGGTGGACACATTGTTTTTGTTGTTTTACAAATGTTATTTAAATTGTACTCTCTTTTTAGCTAAATTGCTGAAAAAATACATTAGCAAATTAATGTGTTTTTTTTTTTAATTTATATAAGGGCATTTAAAAATTTCACAGAAAATGAAACTTGAAAAACAAGTTTGGGGCAACTGTTGTGGCATAGCAGGTTAAGTTGCTGCTTGGGACTCCAGCATCCAATATCACAGTGCCTGATTTGAGTCCTGGCTTTTCCACTTTTTTTTTTTTTTTTGACAGGCAGAGTGGACAGTGAGAGAGAGAGACAGAGAGAAAGGTCTTCCTTTTGCCGTTGGTTCACCCTCCAATGGCCGCCGCGGCCGGCGCGCTGCGGCCGGCACACCGCGCTGATCTGATGGCAGGAGCCAGGAGCCAGGTGCTTTTCCTGGTCTCCCATGCGGGTGCAGGGCCCAAGCACCTGGGCCATCCTCCACTGCACTCCCGGGCCACAGCAGAGAGCTGGCCTGGAAGAGGGGCAACAGGGACAGAATCCGGCGCCCCGACCGGGACTAGAACTCGGTGTGCCGGCGCCGCTAGGCGGAGGATTAGCCTAGTGAGGCGCGGCGCCGGCCTGGCTTTTCCACTTTCAATTCAGCTTCCTGCTAATGTGTCCTGGGAGGCAGCAGTGATAGTTCAAGTGCCTGGGCCCCTACCACCCATGTGGGAGACCTCGCTGGAGCTCCTGGCTCCTGTCTTTCCTGGTCCAGCCCTAGCAGTTGTGAACATTTGGAAAGTGAACCAGAGGATGTAATATCTATTTATTTATTTATTTATTTATTTATTATTTTTGACAGGCAGAGTGGACAGTGAGAGAGAGAGAGAGACAGAGAGAAAGGTCTTCCTTTGCCGTTGGTTCACCCTCCAATGGCCGCCGCGGCCGGTGCGCTGCAGCCGGCGCACCGCGCTGATCCAATGGCAGGAGCCAGGTACTTCTCCTGGTCTCCCATGGGGTGCAGGGCCCAAGCACTTGGGCCATCCTTCACTGCACTCCCTGGCCACAGCAGAGAGCTGGCCTGGAAGAGGAGCAACTGGGACAGAATCCGGCACCCTGACCGGGACTAGAACCCGGTGTGCTGGTGCCGCAGGCAGAGGATTAGCCTAGTGAGCTGCGGCGCCGGCAATATCTCTTTCTCTTTCTCTCTGTCATTCTACCTTTCAAGTAGATGAAAATAAATGAATATTTTTAAAAAGACAAGTTGGTTTTGGTGCAAAAACTTTGAAATCCATTAATAGCTTTTTATCATATACATTTCCATGAACTTTTTGAAATACTTTTATGATATAGTAATACCTTATAAATCATGACCCAATCACACTTATATGCAATTTTTATTAAATACTGTTAACCCTGTGGTGTATAAATTATAACTGATATCACTTGAGGAAGGTTCAGGAAGTTTATATGATTTTCCCAAGAAACAAATGTTGTAGTTGAGACCTAAACTTACTAATTTTGACTACAGATTCTGAGCTGGATGGGTTCAGTGGCTAAGAGAATGGACTCCAGTGTCATTTGGACCTGAGGCTGTTCCTTAACTATATCCTTACAAATTCTTTAAACTTCTCAGTCCTCAGCTTCCTCTTCTATAAAATGAGGATAATACTGCCCACCTCATAGCTTTGTTGTGAGGATTACATGAGATTATCACTAAATGTAAAGTGCTTACTTGCCACGTAGACTATGTCCAATGGATGGTTGTTAGTATTATCAATAAATGAAAGAGGCAATAAAAATCATGACTCAATAATACATAATAATACAATAATACATAATAATAATACAATAATACATTCTTATTACTTGGAAGGAAACAATAGATTAAAACAATTTTATCCTCTTCACCTCTGTCCCCCAACACCACTGGGACACTTGGCACTGTCTGGAAACATTTTTGATTGTCACAGCTGGGGAGGTGCTACTGATGTCAGGAATGATGTTAAACATCCTATAGACACAGGACAGCCACACAACAAAAAATTCTCAGGTCCAAATATTTAACAGTGCCAAGGCTTAGAAACCTTGCAGTAAAAGAAGAATTCAATGAGAATACTTTTAATGAGTTACATGAACACCACTTCTCCAAGCACACCATTAAAAATAGGTGACAATATATTATCTTTGCAAGTGCAGAACATTAAAAATAAGTTTAAGGAAATGACATAGCATATGTTGGGCATGCCAGTAGGATGATAATCTGCAGTTTTTCATTAGAAAGACAATTTATCTGTTCAAGAAAGGTTCTTTGTGGTTTGGAGGGAATAATTTTCAAAGCTGACCACTTATGGTTTAATTATTAAAAATTAACTTTCATATGACAAGACAGCTTAAATTTATCAGCAAACAGCCTTAGTTTGTTTTCCATCCTCATAGAATAATTTTCAGAATGCAGGCATTCATAATACCAGTAAGACATGTTTTAATGAAAATATAGGAATTTCTATCAAGTGGGAAAAGAGCATACATTTACTTTTATTAGTATAAAGGCCAAAGTGCAGTGTTCTCCTACTTAGAAATCAGGAAAGTCAGGACTTTTTACGATGATCTAAGTCATTAATTTGAATATTTAAGAACTAATTATATTACAAAAATTGAATCCCACTTACCAAATCACTTAGAGAGTATTGATCATGATGAACTAATTTCTTTAGATTTATGATCTGAATAATTTATTATTGTGCAACCCACTCCACATTAGTGGCTTCTGTGAAGTAGTGCAGAAAAACAATCATTTGCCAACTTCTATTCATATTTGAAGAAAAATTTCCTGTATGCGTGTCAAAATGTCACTGCAAGGGCCCAGAGATGTCAGGTCATATAATATGCTGACATGGGGAGTGATTATAAAGAGAGAGAGATTTTTTTAATGGAAAATATTACAGAAAGATGCACTGTTGCAGTGAAAACCAAGTCTTACTATCATGACTGCCCTGAACGCTGTTCCAGGGAGTACCGCAATAGTGCAGTCCACCCAGTCATGAATGGGGGCTGGCTGTGGTGCAGTATGGTAAGCCATTGCCTGGAAAGCAGTGGAAGATGGCGCTCTGCCACCCATGGGAGAAACCCGGATGCCGTCCAGGCTCCTGGCTTCTGCTTGGTCCAGCCCCAGATGTTGAGGCCATTTAGGGAGTGAACCAGTAGATGGAAGATTCTCGTTCTCTCTGTGTCTCTTCCCCTCTAACTCTGCTTTTCAAATAAATGAATAAATCTTAAAAAAAAAAAAAAAAAAGAAGGGACAGGACATGTGATTCTCTGGTCCTACCAGAGCCAATCTGATGCCATGACTAGAGGTGAGAACTAGATGTAGCAGGGAAGGAAATAAAGCAGGGCTGTGAGAAGGAACAAGGTAGTATTCATTTGGGGCCGGTGCTGTGGCTTAGCGGGTAAAGCCGCCAAATGCAGTGCCAGCATCCCATATGGGCTCCAGTTCAAGTCCTGACTGCTTCACTTCCGATTCAGCTCTCTGCTATGGCCTGGGATAGCAGTAGAAGATGGCCCAAGTCTTTGGGCCCCTGCACCCATGTTGGAGATCCAGAAGAAACTCCTGGCTCCTGGCTTCGGATTGGTGAAGCTCTGGCTGTTGCGGCCAATTGGGGAGTGAACCAGTGGATGGAAGACCTCTCTCTCTCTCTCTCTCTCTCTCTCTGCCTCTCCTTCTCTCTATGTAACTCTGACTTTCAAATAAATACATAAATTGTATCTTCTTTATCTACTTCCTGCTGATCACGGTTGTAGGCCCTGCCTGTCTCAGGACCAGACATCTTCCTGTCTCATCTAATGAGTCTGTTTCATGAACTGGAGATTTTTCTGTCACCGCCAGTGGCTGTGTCCCATACATGGTCATCATGACTTTCAGAAATTGTTGAATTCTTTTCGCCTTTTGAAGAGGTATTTGAGATCTTTGATTGGCTCACAGGAGCAGGCAGACGTGTCTTTCTAGTGTACCTGCGAAGACTCAAGAGGTAGAAGTTTAGTCCTTGACAGATATACCCAGCTTGGGATGCCCTGTAATTTCACTGAGGTGGGCGTGCTCAGGAGCACCTGGTAGGGCCCTTCTATTTTGGTTGGAACTGGTCCTTCGGGGGAAATAGGCTGCACCTAAGTTTCAGGATCTGATACTGGGAGAACCTTATTACCACACTATATCATAGCCTTTTGTACCTGGCCTAAATTGATAATATGCTTTATCTGATCTTGAATTTTTGAGTCAAAGAGGCTGTCAGAAGTGAGAAAGGGCCTTCCTTACAGCATCTCTGAACGGACCAAGCTTTAGGGCAGTCTTGGGTGCTGTTCTCATCCTGACGAGGGCAATAGGCAATAGTGTAAGCCATGTTACAGAAGTCTCTTGGCAAAGCCTAGCTAGATTTTCTTTCTCTTTTTTCAACTTTACCCAATGACCGAGGTCTGCAAGAGGCATGGAGATGGTGGGAAACTCCTGGAGCAGAAGCCACCTGTTGAGTTATTTTAGATACAAATGAAGGTTCATTTTCACTCTAGAGTGACCGTGAGAGTCTAGAGTGTGGCACAACGTCCTTCAGCAAGGCTGGAATACCTCTTGTGCCTTTCCCAGTACAGACTTTTTAATAAACAGCTATGTACCAGGCCTTGCATTTGTGCTGGCAACAATAAGAATGAAGGCAGGACAGAAGGAAAAGTGGACAGCCAGACAGCTTGAGAAAGAAACACCTGACTTTCCTCTGCTGTCATGAAATAGGTGGAGGAAAAACATTAACTAATGAAACTGATAGAGAAACTATTTGTTATACCAGTCAAAAATAAAACAATGAAAAGTACAAGGTAGTATGAGAAAGAAAAACTGGAGAATAACCTAACTTGAGGGATAGAGAGGTAGCTGCTAGGTATAGTCTGGCTCAATATAACAACAGCAAAAAACAAGACTCCCCTCTCCAAACAAAAACACCCTCAATCAAATACGAAACCGAAGGCCTCAATCATAGTCATTGACTAGCACAGTTCATATGTAAAATATAACTAAGCTTCTTGGTCTGTACAAGACAGAATCCCATGATAGGTGATGGTTACTGTCACTACTAAACGCACCGAATAAGCCAGAGCAGACGCGATGTTAAAAAGGCCCAGTAGGCTTTAGCTGGTTCCGGAGTGGTTTTTGGTGGAAAGGGTATTTCCAGAGAAGGCTGAGCCTGGTGAGCTAAGACTTGAGAGAGAACTGTAGGGCTGGAGGGAAGTTTGGAAGGAGTTAAAAGCCAGCAAGAGGTAAAGCAACTGATATGACAGGCAGAACAGAGCCAGAGCTGGGACCCTGGGGAAAACTGGGCCTTCAGGTCACAGGAAATGAAGAGCTGGAAGGGGCAGGAAGCCGGCCTTGGGGCAGCCCTGGGCCGGAAGCGAAGGGCAGCGCCTGGGGCGCAGGGCGGGAGGCGGGAGGCAAGTAAGTGCCGGCTAAGGAAACCTTGCTGAAGCTTTCCTGCTCAGAGCTTCTCTCACAGCGCTCAGGCTGCCGGGAGGTGACTGGGAGGGACAGGGACCGAGACGAGGGAGACTGGCCGGTGGGAAGAGCTGTGGGGCTCAGGCTTGCCTCCGCCCCCTTCCGGGTGACCCAAGAATCAGCCCTGGATCCGAATCAGAGGAAAATGCGCCTCATTTCCTCCCCCTCCCCCAACCGCTTCCCCAGCCTCCCGCATTGAGACAGGTCTCAAAGGTTGAAGAGTGGGACCCTGGTCAGCAGTTGTTTGTCGGGATTGTATTGGTAGTTTGTCCTATTTAGAAGCAAGGAGATGAGAAAAGAAGCCCAAAACACACACGTCTCCACCCCACCCCCCACCCCCCCAAAAAAAACCCTGGGGTAAATGGGGAGGGGCACCCACTGAGAAGTTAGAGAATGTATGTGAGTATAAACTGTTAACTGTATACAATGTGGTAGGAGGAAGATGGGAAGAGATATAAAAATAAACAGCATTAAGTTAAAGGGGACAATTATAGAAGCCAAAATAAGAGGTGAGTGTTACACAGGGATCCAGCTAACTTTAGAGACTGGAGCAGCTCCTTCCAGCATTCCCTTTCCACAAACTGTGGGCCTTTAGATCTGTCAGGATTTAATAAGACCCTAAATACCTATGTCTTAAATACATACGTGTGTGTGCATACACACATATGCACACATAGCAGTTTTTGTTTTTTCCTATGGAGGGAGAAGAGATTATGTGTGTTCTTGGCTGTCATTGGGGAATTTTGGGCTTCTAGTTTTTTTTTTTTTTTTTTTTTTTTTTTTGCCATTAAAAGCTCCAGAAGACAGTCAGCAAATACAAATTTGTCTACAGAAATTACATGGCTTCCTGGAATTTAGGGGGAAGGAAATGGGTGGTTTCTTTAATTACTATAGTATTTGTTTGTGTATTATAACTAAAGATAGAATTTTGGCCAGTGTCTTTAGAGGGACAGTGGATGTGGAAATTAATGAATCCAGAAGCTATATACAGTTGTGTTGATTTAGTAGATTAAGTAAGATGATAATGCTCTTTGTTTTCCACATCCTGGCTAGATCAGAGCGGACTGAAATTTGTTCTCTGATACTTGATCAGTTTAAATTCAAGAGCATTGTTATTTACCTATGAAGAGCTAATGACTTAATGTAGGCAAGAAAGCTTATTTACAACAAAGATGTGATTGGTGATGGCAAGAGGAGTGTCACCAGGGCCATAATTAATTTATTGGCTAATTATTTTCTGCTGATGCTGGTGAGCAGTAGAAACAAGAATGCTGCAGCAAGCTATGGTAACACAGTAGCCACTCACTGCTTTTTGGCCATTTTAAGGTGTTTTGAGGTCTTTGTATGCCAAAGTTGTAGACTTGCTAAAATTGAAAAACTAACATATTCTTATATTTAAATATATTCTTAAAATGTATATTCTGTTGCTAACTTTCATTTTTATTTGAAAATTATTTTTTGAGAGAATAAACCAAAAAAAGTTTACATAGCAAATAATTTACATAAATGTAAAAATGCATGTCTGTTTCATAATTAAGCAAAATAAGCTTTGAGGCACAGATTTTAAAAATTATTAAAGGGGGACTGGCACTGTGGTACAACAGGTTAAGCCACCATCTGCAATGCTGGCATCCCATATGGGCACTGATTTGAGTCCCAGCTGCTCCACTTCCAGTCTAACCCCCTACTGATGTCTATGGGAAAGGAGTGGAAGATGGTCCAAGTGCTTGGGCCCCTGGAAACCCATGTGGGAGACCTAGTTGGAGTTCCAGGCTTTTGGCTTTGGCCTGGCCCAGCCCTGGCCATTGTGGTCATTTGGGGGCAGTGAGTCAATGGATGGAAGATTTCTCTCTCTCTCTCTCTCTCTCTCTCTCTCTCTCTCTCTCTCTCTCCCTCTCCTTCCCTCTTTCTGTAGCTCTGCCTTTCATATAACTAAAGTGACTTTTTTAAAAATACATAAATAGAGTAAAAATAATTAGAGGGTGAGACAGTGAACCCAAGACAGAAAGAACGGAGTGAGAAAACCACACATTGTCCAACACTTCAGTTGATCTTACCTTCCAACCTGCTGGTTAGGGCCCGTGTGTCAGAAGTTCTACCTTCCTCAACAAATGGAAAACATCCAGTTTAACTGTAATATACAGCCACATAACAGACTAATTATTTTTCAGGCTAGTGTAATAAGTACATCATTCTCACACACAGGTATACACACACCCTGCTGAACCAGCCCCTCTAATAGGGAAGAAAGGATTTTGGAACTTTGAAGGTTTTCCACCACTGAAGCATAGGCCTGTTAACATCACACCTAGAAAAAATGAGTGTGCTGCAGAAATGTGCCAGCCATAGTCAAAGAGGACCTTATTATTTTTCTTTTTTTAAAAAAAGATTTATTTATTTGAAAGAGAGTTACAGAGAGAGAGGTGTCTTCCATTCCACTGGTTCACTTCCCGGATGACTGCTATAGCCAGAACTGAGCTGATCAGAAGCCAGGAACCAGGGGCTTCTTCCTGATCTCCCACAGGGGTGCAGGGACCCAAGGACTTGGGCCATCTTCCACTGCTTTCCTAGGCCATAGCAGAGAGCTGGATCAGAAGTGGAGCAGCCACTGCTATAGAAGCTCCTGGCTTTGGATCAGCACAGCTCCAGCCGTTGGGGCTAATTGGAAAGTGAACCAGCGGATGGAAGACCTCTCTCTCTCTCTCTCTCTCTCTCTCTCTCTGCCTCTCCTTCTCTCTGTGTATAACTCTAACTTTCAAGTAAATAAATAAATATTTTAAAAAAGAAAAAGAAAAAAAAGAACTACATATCTATGATGATGCTGTATTTCTTCAGGCTTATTACTGATATTGACTGGTGGTAGGTACATGCTCACTAGTATGGGACACACTGGGGAATGACTAAAAGCCTCATTTTGTTCAACCTTTCTGTAGACTTGCATTTCTTTTGTATTTGAAAGTCAAGATTTAGCATCTTGACTTCAAAAATCCCCAGGATGTCCTGTGTCAACATGATGAATGCAAACCCGTTTTTCCTTCAGTGTGTTTACTTCTTGGGGTGCTGGACTGGACCCCTGAACTTCATCCAGTTTGGGAGTCTTGTAGCCTCTTCCACAGGCACACTCCTTCCTGGCACCAAACTTTTGCCTACGCTGTGCCTCCTGCCCAGAATGCTCTGTCTTCCCTGTGCACAGCCTTTCTCCGTCTCATTTTTCTTTTGCTTCTTCACTTCTTCAGAGGAGAGAGTTGCTGGTGGGCAAGGCTAATCTTTATGAAGCATATGTCATGTTTCAGACACTGTGATGACGGTGTATGTGTATTGTTTGATAAGACTCCCAGTTTCCAAATGGGGTAACAGAGACTTACACAATGTCAGGAGGTGCACAGCTAGGAAGTGGTACAAAGCCAGAATATGAATCTATGTCTTTTTGGTCATTCTCACTGTTATCTTACATCCCCCCAAATTCTTTCTTTCCTTTTAAAAAATATTTTATTTATTTATTTGAATAGCAGAATGAAAGAGAGAGGCCCACCCTATGCTGTTTCACTCAGAAGATGGCTGTAATGGCCAGTGCTGGGCCAGGCTGAGGCCAGGAGTCAGGAGCTTCATCCAGGTCTCCCACATGGTTGGCAGGGGCCCAAGTGCTTGGGCCATCCTCCTCTACTTTTCCCAGGCCATTAGCAGGGAGCTGGATTGGAAGTGAAGCAGCCGGGACTTGAACCAGCACTCCGATATGGGATTTTGAAGTCACGAGCCATTGCTTAGCCCACTGTACCACAATGCCAACCCCTCTGATTGTTTCTTAGCTTTTGGCCTTATTTCCTCACCAGACTGTCAGCTGCTGGAAGGCAAGGACCTTATGTTTTAGTCTACAGAGCAGGCCCTTATAGCAATAGCCTTCTGTTGAAATACAGAGTAAAATGTAAGATGTGAAAGGACTTATATATGGGTTGAACATTGGAAGATAGGAATAAATCCTAGGGAGCTAATTTCTGGAAATTGCTGTATGAGCCCACTAAGACACTGAGGTTCACAGTGTGGCCTGTGTCCCTCCTACAGGCGTCTGGGACTGGGGAGGGTGTTCCTTAGGTTGCCAGGATAACAGAGGTATCTTGCACTTAGTGGATGGTAGGCAGGAACCTGGGACATCATGCAGGATGTGGGACAAAACTGCTGGGTCCCAAATGCCTGTAGGGCCCCTTCTGAGAAGTAGTGGCCTCTCAGCCTAGCAGTGGACAATGTGAACCCAGAAGCCCAAATGAGTTCCAGCCTTGCGCCCCCTTTCACTAGCAGTGTAACTCCTGTTGCATTAACTATGTGCCCTCTCTGCCCCAGCACACTGTTAATGCCCCATTACGTCAGCTCTTTCTCATCAGCTTCCAAAACTGTGTCACCGATAGCAAGATACGATCTTTGTAGAGCAAGAGAATTTGCTGGACTAATTGTAGCAGTGAGGGAGTCAAGGTGTAGTCTAAATGGTCCTTTTCTGGGAGTGGGGCTGAGAGCCTGGGCTCTTGATAAGCCTTTCATGGCAATTCTGCTGTTTGTGGACCTCGCACTGAGCAGTAAGTTCTGAGTACCTTGGGGGAGACACCCACGTAATAAGTCAAACAAGTGTTTGTTGCTTTTCTACTATAGACTTTACATTTTGGAGATCGGGTAATGGAGGTTGGGTGTAAGTAGTCTAGAATGTGGCATCTTTACAGAAGGAGTTCCCATCTGCTCTGTCACTTTTACTGAGAGAGAGAAAGAGGGAGGGGGCAGAGAGAGAGAGAGAGATGGAACATTTTCAATAGACATCCATATTTCTCATGGGGGCAAAGGCGGAGAGAGAGAGATTTTGTATGTGTATTTCTCATTGAAAAGAAAAAGGCCATTTTGGGTTTCCAAATAATTTTAAAAGAGATGTAACTAAATAAAGGACAAACTTGGTCACCATTCTTGGATGCAGAGTGCAAACCTTGCATAGCTCAGAAATAATATGAACTGTGTGTGTTTGAGAGTTTCTCTGTGTGTGCTGTCCAATATGTGTGAGCTGGAAAGATACCAGGCTATTGTGATGCAATTGTCTTCTTAAATGTTGCCCAAGGGGCTGTGCTGTGGCATGGTAGGCTACGCCTCTGTCTCCGGCGTCCCATATGGCCGCTGCTTCATGTCTCGGCTGCTCCTCCTCTGATCCAGCTTTCTGCTGTGGCCTAGGAAAGCAGTGGAAGATGGCACAAGTGCTTGGATCCCTGCATCTGCATGGGAGACCTGGAAGAAACTCCTGGCTCCTGGCTTTGGATGGACTCAGCTCCGGGTGTTGCGGCCGTTTGGGGAGTGAACCAGCAAATGGAAGATCTTTCTCTCTGTCTCTGCCTCTCTCTGTCTGTAACTCTTCCTATCAAATATATAAATAAAATCTTTTAAAAATAAAATGTTGCCCACGAAGAAGGATCTAATATTTTCTTCCATATTAAAGCCGCATGCTAAAGGGCAGGGGTTCCTAAGGCTGCCCTGAGAACTTCACATATTATAGGCAGTAAATGTTATTTGAATATAGTCATTGAAAGAAGAGAATACTCATTATCCACTTAAAATACTTCCCGGCTGCAGCATGGTGTTGTACGGAAGCCAAAACAATTGGCTCTGCATTTGGCCAGCTGATTTAGCAAGAAATCTTGCAAATTATGCAGTCCTTACAGATGGTGCTGCTGGGTTTGTTAGAATGTTTTAAAACACTGTCATACCTGACCATGAACTCAATTTCCAGCCTCTTAGACCTACTCCAACCCATCCTAGACTATCTCCATGGGCAGCTGGAGACAAGGAACAGACTTTTCCTGCAACCTTATGATAAATGATTTCCTTTTAAAGCCACTTGTATAATAAAATAACTTTGTGGTGAACTTGGCCAAAGGGAACTTCTGGAAGATTTTGGCTGTCTTTCCTTATCTCTGAGTAGTTGGAGTCACATTTTTACATGGTTCTTGATTGACTTTCTGGTGTTCTGCCTGGTGGCCGGGGAGGAGCCAGTATCTCTTGGAGGGTTGACAAGAGTGCTCTGCCAGTGTGAAGTGTCATTCCTTGAGAAGCTGTGGCAAGGGTCTACGCCTGAATGTGCAGAGGGACGACAGCTGTGGTTTCTCTCCAGGAAGAGGTTTCTAAATTTGCTTCTTAGAAGCTATCAGAAAGTTCAAGGTACTATATCATCTTCGGAGGCCCAGTTCTCTGGCAACAGGGCCTGGTCCTGATCCTTGCCATTCCTGCTTGCTTGTTTTCTTGGTTTCTATTTGTATCACCTTTTATCCATCTTCCTCAGGGCCTTTCTGGTTGTGCTTGTTTTGGCTTTACATAAGCGGCATCTCTGGATGTCTAAACAACGAGGCAGATAAAATTCCCCAGGGTGACTGATCTGCCCTTTATCTATTTTTAGTACTGCAAAGAATTTACCATAGCCCACAGCATAACTCAATCACTGTGAGCCAGTGAGCAAATTCTGAATTTTTTTTAACCTTTCTCTGAGGCATTTGGAATAGGCTAGGCTTAAAGGTACATGATTCAATCTTGGAGTAGTCAAGATCTATCATACTTGGTCTTCTGTAATCACCAGATGGTCACTGTCAGCCAGACTTTCAGCTCTGGCTCCCAATGTGTGCTTGAAACTCTGTGTGTGTGTGTGTGTATGTGTGTGTCTGTGGCTCTGACAAGGCAGATACAACAATAGGGAAGTATCTAAAAGGATTGATGACAGTCAATCTGCACTCTCAAAGAATGTGTCTGCAGACCAGCCTTGGCTTGTAGCCTCAGCTGTTTGACCCTTGTATGGCGTCTGTCCCTAGGACCCTCCATAAAGTGAGTACAAGGTGTCTTATTTACTGTGTTCTATGATCTGAACCTTGGAGTACCCCCAGATTCATGTGCTAGAACCCAATGTGATAGTGCTAAGAGGTCGGGCCTCTGGGGCAGTGTTTAAGGAATGAGAGCTCTGTCCTGTGGGAGTAATTCTTGCCCTTACTGAAGGGGTTGAATGAGTTGCCTTGGCCCTTCTGCCAGGTGAGGACACAGCAAGACGGTGCGAGTTTTGAAGCAGAGGACAAGCCCTTACCAGATGCCAAATCTGCTGGTGCCTTGATTTTGACCCCCATGCCTCCTGAACTATGAGTAATACATTTCATTATTTATAAGTTGCCTAGTTTTAAATATTTTGTTATAGAAGTCTGAATGGGCTAAGACACCACCAGGCATCTTAGAGTTTAGCATATGGCTATAAGCTTTTCTTTTTTTTTTTTCTTTTCTTTTCTTTTTTTTTTTTTTTTTTTTTTTTGGACAGGCAAAGTGGACAGTGAGAGAGAGAGACAGAGAGAAAGGTCTTCCTTTGCCATTGGTTCACCCTCCAATGGCCGCCACGGCCGGCGCACTGCTGCCAGCGCACCGCGCCTATCTGAAGGCAGGAGCCAGGTGCTTCTCCTGGTCTCCCATGGGGTGCAGGGCCCAAGCACTTGAGCCATCCTCCACTGCCTTCCCGGGCCACAGCAGAGAGTTGGCTTGGAAGAGGGGCAACCGGGACAGAATCTGGTGCCCCGACTGGGACTAGAACCCAGTGTGCCGGCGCCTCAAGGTGGAGGATTAGCCTACTGACCAGAGGCGCCGGCCTATAAGGTTTTCTTAATAAATGAGTTAGGCGGAGGCATTCATTCATTTGTTAATTGATTGATTGGTTTACTCAATAAGCATCCATTGATGAACAGCAACATTTTAGTGCATTGAAGGCCTGGAACGGGGTTTGATAGGAATATATGCTGATCATCTTGGCTATAAGAGCGCTTCCCTACGCTACCTCCTCTGCCCCCCTATAACTCCTTTATATTACCAGAGGATGCTACCCTGGGGGTGTTAACTCTGACCTTGATCTGGATTTGATCATTTTACTTCACCTTCTGCTAGTAGTAGCCCTTCCCACTTCTGAATATTACTATTTCTGTTGTTAGCTTCCTTCATTGAAGGTCAGTCAGGGGCACACTAGAGGTGAAGGAACTAAGTGTTCTATCAAGTGACTTGTGATGGTTGTCGATGTGTCCACATCTCCAGAATTTCTTTTCTAGTGTATTTCTGGCAGGGATGGTCTCTAAAGGAGATTCCCTTGCAAAAAAATGGAGGATGAGGGGAAGACGCAGCTATTTTGCAGCATACCCACACCTTGTCCCAAATATACAGTCAGACACTAATCTAGGTGTAGGGATTTTGTAGCTGCAATTAAAGTCCCTAATCAGTTGACCTTAAATTAGTCCAAAAGGAGATTATTCAAGGTGACTAATCAGTCAAAGGGTTTTAAAAAGGGGTCTGGGCCCTCCCTGATGTTAGAGACTGCAAGCAGCAGAGCAGAAAGAAAAGTTGTGGAACTTTTCTTCATTCCGGGGCCACAACACTCAGTTGTCATTGGGATCTGCTGATTGGCCTCAGTGGTGGGAAGCAGCAGCCCCATCATTGCTTTCCTTTCGTGCTAGATCTACCTCCAGTTTCACTGCCTCTTGGGCCTGATGTGCGCGCTACCTCCCTGATCAGGAGGCCTGGCTTCTGCAGGCTGCGCCAGTCCCCACAGGCATCCCCGTGAGGTTCCTGCCTGCTTGTGATCTTCCTTTCCCGGCTGCCTGCCCTGGGTGTGGATGTCAGGCCTGCTCGCTCCTACAGTTTGTAAGACAATTCTTTGTAACAAATAAATTAACAGATTAAAGGAAACACTCTTGCCGATTCTGCTTCTGTGGTTGAACCTGACTGATACAGACACTACAGAAGCAATCATTTGCCTTCCATGTCATGAAGGTGGACAGTTTGGAAGTAGATGGCCACCGCATCTGTTCATCACAGTGCGAGGGTTGGCAGTAGAGGAATAAGTGAGGCAGACATGGGCCCTGTCTCTGGAGAGTGGATCTTTTAGCAGAAAAGCAGATGTTAGACCCTATTAAAAGGACAAGAAGGGCCAGTGCTGTGGTGCAGCGGGTTAAAGCCCTGGCCTGAAGCGCCAGCATCCCATATGGGCACCGGTTCTAGTCCCGGCTGTTCCTCTTGCGATCCAGCTCTCTGATATGGCCTGGGAAAGCAGTAGAGAATGACACAAGTGCTTGGACCCCTGCACCCGCGTGGGAGACCCAGAAGAAACTCCTGGCTCCTGGCTTTGTATTGGCGCAGCTCTGGCCATTGCTGCCATCTGGGAGTGAACCAATGAAATGAAGACCTTTCTCGCTGTCTCTACCTCTCTTTGTAACTCTGTCTTTCAAATAAATAAAATAAATCTTTTTTTTTTTTAAAAAAGGACAAGAAAGTTAGCAAGGAGCTGTTGAAGGAATAACTGGGGGACACTACCCAGTTTGATGAGTCAAAGAAGGGAAGGACTTGGGATAAACAGTATAGACAGAGTAACCAAAGAAAGGCGCTCAGAGGGTCCTGTAGAGGTGGTGTGCATTTGGTAGAGGAATGAGGCTTGGGAGGTAGATCATGGGGCCGTACAGGCCAAGCTAATGATCACTGAATTTACCCCCAGGGACAAATATTTTTATTTAAAAATCTCCATGCCGTAGAGGTGTACGTTTTCTTTGTTTTATGTATCACCATATGGTTTCATTTAGAGCCCTTGCATGTCCTGCAGTGCGAGTGTGCTGGCTTCTGCCACTGCTCTTATTTCCTTTCAGCTTTGTTCCGTAGTCTTCTTGTGTCACCCAGCAATCTCTTTTGATTGTGCCAGCATCAGTTGGATACCGTCATACTATTTTTAACCCATTCTCCCGACTTAGGCTTTGAATTTGCACCTGTTAGGAGAAAAAGACAAAACCTGAACTCTTCCCATTAATTTACCTGACAGTTTCTTGTCTCACCATCTATTTTCTGTTCTATGAAGACTCAGAGAAAAGGCTGTGTGGCCTGGGCAGTTCCTCAGCCTCATTATTCCTGGCCTTCTGTCACCACCTGAGGCGCAGGGAGTTCAGCCCTTCCTTAGGCTGTTAACCCTTCCTGACTGCTGAGTACTCAGATGCTTTTCTTCATTAAGAAGCTGAGCCACATACCAACCTTGAAAAGTGGGTAATAGATACCATCCATTCCATGGGCAAGAGAAACAGGGAAGACTGAAACAGAGAAGCTATACAGCAAAACTGATCACAAGTCTGACTTAGACTGAGCACTGCGAGCTTAAGCTCAGGTTTAAAAATATTGTAATGTATTTATTGTACTTATTAGAGAGAGAGAGAGAGAGAGAGAGATGTCTCCCATCTGCTGGTTTACTCCCTAAATGCCTGCAATAGCCAGGATTGGGCTAGGCTGAAGCCAGGATCTGGGAACTCAGTCTGAGTCTCCCGTGTGGATGCAAGGACCCAAGTACTTGAGCCATCACCACTGCCTCTCAGGATGTACATTAGCAGAAGTTAGAACTGGGAGTGGAGCTGGACTCTAACCTAGGCGCTCGGTATGGGATACAGGTATCCCAAGTAGCTAGCGTCTTAACTGCTGTGCCAAATATCTGCCCCCTAAGTTCAGTTTTTAATCTTCCTTTGTTTTCCTTCATTTTCCAAAATCCTGCATTCAGGTTTCTCTGAGCTATCATTGGGAAAGCAGCTAGGTATAGAGGTTAAGCTAGATTTTAAAGCCAAACTTCTTTGGACTGGAAGTCAGGTCCCGCCATAGCCTACTTTTTTGTCAGTAAAATGGGATTAATATTACCTGTCAGATAACATGTACAAAGCAACTAGCTTAGTGCTAGGCAAGACAGTAGATATAGGGTATTAATGTTTTTTAATAAAAGATTCATTTATTTATTTGAAAGGCAGAGTTACAGAGAGGCAGAGAGAGAGAGAAAGAGAGAGAGAGAGCGCGCGCAAGCTTCCATCTGCTGGTTCACTTTCAAAATGGCTGCAATGTCCAGAGCTGGCCTGATCTGAAGCCAGGAGCCAGGAGCTTTTTCACGGTCTTCCACATGGGTGCAGGGGCCCAAGGACTTGGGCCATCTTCCACTGCTTTCCCAGGTGCATTAACAGGGAGCTGGATAGGAAGTGGAGCAGCTAGGACTCAAACCGGCACCCATATGGGATGCTGGCACAGCAGATGAAGGCTTTACCCACTCGCTACAGCGCCTGCCCCCAGCATAATGTTCTTGAACAAAGTGACATTTTTAGAGGCAGGAGAAGATTCAATGGCCATTTCCTCAACGTTTTATGTTTCCTTTATATTTTATGTTTTATATTTATGTATTATATTTTATGTTTCTATTTCCATTTTCATATGTTGAGAGTAGGAAGATTCATTTGCTGTAAGGGGAGGACCTGCTCTTTCATGGTCTGCATCCGGAGTTATGATAGAGGGTAGGGCTCATGGGCCGCGAAGGTGTCTGTAGAACTCGCCCTGATCGTTTTATGTTTTTTATGTTTACCACCTTAAAACAAAAATGAAACCCCCAAAAAAGGGCTGAGTGTGGTGGCTCAGCAGGTTAAGCTACTACTTGGGACACCCGTGTCTCACTTTGAAGTACCTGGTTTGAGCCCTGGCTACCCTTCTTCTGATCCAGCTTTCTGCTAATGTGTCCTGGGAGGCAGCTTCTGATGGCCTAAGAACTTGGGTTCCTGCCACCCCTGCGGGAGACCTGGATTGAGTTCTAGACTCCTGGCTTTGGCCTGACTCAGCCCTGGCTGTTGTTTTTGGTGAGTCAACCAGTGGGTTGAAAATCTCTCTTGCTCTGTTTTTCATATAAAAAAATTAATAAACATTAAAAACGCCAAAACCCTGACAAAGAGAATCGGAGAGAGGCCTACTGGATATATCTGAAGAATCCCTCCTCCCATAAGTAGGCTGCTGGCTCAGTAGTAAGGTGACCCACTTAAGAACCAGACAGGGACCGCATTCAGGAGGTGAGTGAGAAACGTCTGAATTTTACAGTTGAGGGGCTGGAGACCCTGGAAGTGTGGCTCGCTGAAGACCACACTACCCCAGATACCCTGACAGCTAAGCTGCTGCTGGTACAGGCTAGGCTGCTGCTGCTGCCCTAGGCCCTCTAGAACAATCGAGGCTGTCTGGGTGCTGAAATGAACTCTTTCTACCAACCTTACTCCAGGGGCTGGTCCTTGTCTCTGAGGGTCCAGTTGCTGAGAGTTCTTTAATGGTCCAAGGCAGGATCTGGACATTGGGTTTTGGTCACAGCCAAGCCGGTGAGTGACATCTGATGATTCCATAGCTTGGTCATGGCCATCTCTGTCCTGCTGTCTGAACTTCATTGCCAACTTTAAAACAGGCCATGTCCTTTCTCTGTTAGAGAGTTCTGCATATGCTGTCCCCTCTACTTTGAATCTCCTTCCTTGTGTTAATAATTCCTGTTCATGTTTAGGTTTCTAGTAAAACATCACTTTGTTCAGAATGCTTTCTTGTCGGCCCAGTCTATGCTAGCTCCGCATGTTGTACTGTGTAATGTACGGGTCTTTGTAACTTGCGTCACACTCATAACTACTTGTGTTATGTCTAGTTCCAAGCATCAAGGTATGGTCTTGGTCTCTTCTGTCCATCATTGTTCCCCAAGAACTTAGCATAAGGGTTGGCACATTTGTATTCATTTAAGAAAATTAAAATTAACCTTGTCCTCTCCTGATGGGGAGAATGAAGACCACGATATACCCTTGGTTGAACTAACAGTCAAGAGTGGCTGGAGGCAGAAGAGCAGACATCGCTATTGCTTCGTAAAGACTGATCCTGGGACTTGCTGATACTCCAGTGAAACATATACATGAGGGTGGTGGAGGGACTGAGCACCATGGCTCGCATTTGCATTGTGTGCGGGTGAGAATACACGATCTATCAGCAGCAGAGCGGATATAGGTTTGCCACAAGGGAATGCTCTCTGGTATATTAAGGATTGTTAAAAATGGGTTGGATAATGGAGGAAGGTTGTGGAAGTGCCTTCCCTGGGGGCTTCAGAAAAGAGGCCAGAGTTCCATTTCGGCAGTTATTTTCGGCCTACCCCAGGCAGCAGGGTAGACTAGACATCCTCCTAGGGCTCCATTGTTCCATTCCGCTGACCCATCATAAATAAAGCTACAGACACTGCTCTTGCTAGTAAATACGCAAGCGCACACACAAGTGCGAAATGCTTCCAGCCAGTCTTGTGACCGTAAACGTTGCGAGTTGATTTTCTACTGAATGTTCTGAATTCACCTTTTGTTTAGAAAATTACCTTGGTCTTTAAGCACAGCAAATCCCTTTCTAGGAAGGACTTGTTCTATATTGCCAAGCGAGAACCGCAGTGCATACCAATTTAACTCTTGTATTGACAACTCGCCTACAAATAGTGGGGAATACAAGCTAGGGAGAGGATTAAGGAAATCAACTACTACTGTAATTCCCAGCATACAAACCAAGCCAACCCGGCATTGTTGTATCCTAATCCCGGTAAGAAGGCCGTAAGAAGGCCGGGACACATTTCTTTCTCTGCCTTGGAAGTGAGGGAACTGAACGGCCTTGTCTATGCAAATGAATCTAATTTAATTAACTTTTATGACCACAGCTTCTCTGAGATAACCATGGGAGCCAATTAGATTCCATTAAAATTCAGTGATTTTCCGAAAGCTTCAATGAGACATCCTTGTCTTCTCCAAGAAAACACAAACAAAAAGTGAACCGATCTCATCAGAAACAGCACAAAAGAATCAGCTGCCGTCTCAGTCATTTGCTCTGCTCTGTCACCTCTGTGCTGGCCTGGAACTGCCCGCGGCAGAGCAAAATCAGTCCAGGTGAGCTGTGTGGCTGTGACCCGGAGCTGATCGTACCGACCTGTGAGAGACAAATGTGATGATGTTTCACAGCTCTGAGCAGAGCTCCTGCCTCCCAGGGCTCAGAGAACAATGGCCTTATGCCTTTGCTGCCCGCTTTTGTAGTTCTCTTTCCTTTTCATCCCCCTGATTACAAGAGAGATACATATTTATCATAGGAGAATGAGAGACACAGGATGGATAAAAGATGCTGCCATACCCAGGGAGCCCTTGGAAGGCTCTGCTTCAGTTTTGTGTTCTTCTTTTCCCCTTAGTCAGCAAAATATTCAGAGAATTTTGTGTGTGGTGGGTGTGGCAAGTGATTGGTTGGTGGAGTGAGCGTATCACATTCCAGCTCCTTCCTTCCTTCCAACTTTTTTTTTACTGTGGTAAAATATAAGTAACATTTACCATCTTACTGTTTTTGTGTGTGCAGTTCTGTGACATTAAGTGCATGTACATTGTGATCAACCATCAGCATGGCTTCCTTCAGAACTTTCTCATTTTTTTTTTAATTTTTTTATTTTTTGGCAGGCAGAGTGGACAGGGAGAGAGAGAGAGAGACAGAGAGAAAGGTCTTCCTTTTGCTGTTGGTTCACCCTCCAATGGCCGCCGCTGCTGGCACGCTGTGGCTAGCGCACCGCGCTGATCTGAAGGCAGGAGCCAGGTGCTTCTCCTGGTCTCCCATGGGGTGCAGGGCCCAAGGACTTGAGCCATCCTCCGCTGCACTCCCTGGCCACAGCAGAGAGCTGGACTGGAAGAGGAATAACCGGGACAGAATCCGGTGCTCCGACCGGGCTAGAACCCGGTGTGCCGGCGCCGCAGGCGGAGGATTAGCCTAGTGAGCCATGGCGCCTGCCAGAACTTTCTCATTTTATCCAACTGAACTACAGATCTGTTAAGCAATAGCTATCCAGCCCCTGGCACCTGGCATTCCACTTTCCATTTCTATGAATTTGACTACTCTAGTTGCATGATGCAAGTGGAACTATACAGTATTGCCATTTTGTGATTGGCTTATTTCACTTACCATAATGTCTCCAAGATTAATCTATGTTTTGGAATATGCCAGAATTTCCTTCCTATTTTAAAAAACTATTTTTATTATTTATTTGAGAGGCAGACACACAAATTGGATGGGGATAGGATAGGAAGCAGGAGGGTAGGAAGGGAGAGAGACAGAGAGATACACAGATTCACTGGTTCACTCCCCACATGCATACAATGATGGGGGCTGGGTCATGGCTGGAGCCAGGAACTGAGGATGAAATTCAGGTCTCCCATGAGGGTAGCAGGAACTAAATTACTTGAGCCATCAGCTTTTGCCTCCCAGAGTCTTCATTGGCAGGAACCTGGAGTCAGGAGGAAATAGAGTTGGAATTGAACCCAATCATGCCTGATTGGGCATCTTAACTGCTAGGCTAAATGCCTGCTCCCTTTAGACAATTAATAAATTATTTTATTATTTATTTGAGTGGTGGAATTAGAGGGAGTCTTTCCTTTTTAAGGCTGAATACTATTTTATTGTATGTACATATCGCATTTGCTTATTTATTATGGATCCTTGAGCATCCCAAGGGTAGCTAAGCTGTTATGGCACAATTCCCACCCTGTAGGAGATTTTTTTTAATTCAATATATTTAAGAACTTAGAGTTTATACTATGTTTCATTTAGTTGGTTTTCCAAAATAATAAAGTACTTAAATTCTAAAAAAGGCACATGATTATAAAATAATTGGGAAAAAAAGATGATCATATGGAAAACAGATACTTCTTCAGTTATAAGAGAAAGGACAAAGATAAGAAAAAAACCCACACTATTTCCTTCACAATAATTTCATCTTTGTTTTAAATCCTGTTGCTTAAGTGGACCTCAGAATTATTCCCTCTGCCACGTCCTAGTCCAAGATGAATTATTCTGGGCCCGGGTTACTGAGATTCCAACAGCTGAGATCTACTGAGCATTTCCTACACACCAGGCCCTGTTAGCCTGAAGCATGTGTCAGCCCATTTTAGCCCTTATGTCAACACTCTGATTTATACACATGGCCAGAGAATTTATTGCCCAAACTGAGGTGCTTTTGAGAGTAAGAGGGTGCCGTAATATTTACACTGATATCATGACTGTAAATTGGAACTCACTCAGGCAAACTAGGCTGTCTGCTCAGTTCCACCTAGCCCTCATGAGATCCCCCGGCCTTAGCGCTCACCACCCAGCTCTGTTCACTGGGACCACAACAGAGCACAGGCTCCCTTCTACACCCCCAGGTCTGTCCTCCGGCCCTTCCACTCTTCCCAGCTCTCCTGTTTTCTCCTGGACCTCAGCTTCCTCGAGTCCTGGCTCAAGTGTCACTCTGCTTTCTTGTGCCTTCCCCTCCCCCCTTCCTTTCCAGGGTAGATGCTGTTTCATCAGGGCTTTGTAGCACTTGAGTGTGTCTCTTTAATGTGGCATTTGTCACAGCAAGCCACACGCAGGACTCTGAGCTCCTACCTGAGTGTCTGGTATGAGGTAGGACTTGGTGGTCATTTATGGAAATGTGATTTTGAACCTCATCTCCCCTCTGTTTCTCTAACACCCTCTGCAGGAGATGACAATGAATAGTAGAATGTCAAGCAGAGAGAGAGAGAGAGAGGCAATGTAGGAACAGAGAAAATCTATGAACTAGATGAATGGTTCTGGAATTGTCCTAAACAGTGGTTGCAGTAATTCCAAATCCTTCTCTTCCTTTTCATTTCAAAGTGACGGAAGCAACTTTGACTGAGAATGGGCTTCTTTCTTAATAATGAGAGTGACTACTGTTTGCTCATACATAGAAATCAAATATAGTATGTTTTATAAAATTGTCTCCCTTGGAAGTTCATAACTAAGCATGAAAATCAATCCTGGGCATACACAAGACATGCAGGAAGATTTATTCTCTTCTGTACACATGTAACATTTATTAATACTAATGTGCATTGTCTATAAGCCTCAGGGGAGAAGTAGAAATGGATAGATTGCTCTCTAAAAATTCTCATGAACGAAATTAAACTACAAGAAGTTAAGGGGATGGGCCTGTGGGACTGAGGTGTTTTCCTGTTGGAGTTGGGTAGAGTTAATGGCAGGACAACATTAATTCTAAGAAACTGTAGTAATTCTAAGAAACTGTATTAATTTTGATCCTGATGTTAGAGATGGGTTTGGAGCAAAGGGTCCTCACGTGATGCCTTTCCTTTGGTAGGCTTTCATTTGATCCCCTCCTGAGCGGAAAGATTTAGAAAACTTAGAACCAGTGCTGGATCTGTTCTTTCTTGGCAGTGTGATTTGTGGTCACTCTGAACTATCTTCCTGTTTAAGAAGGGGCTACTGGGGCCGGCGCCGCGGCTCACTAGGCTAATCCTCCGCCTAGCGGCGCCAGCACACCAGGTTCTAGTCCCGGTTGGGGCGCCGGATTCTGTCCCGGTTGCCCCTCTTCTAGGCCAGCTCTCTGCTGTGGCCAGGGAGTGCAGTGGAGGATGGCCCAAGTGCTTGGGCCCTGCACCCCATGGGAGACCAGAAGTACCAGCGCGGTGCGCCGGCCACGGTGCGCCGGCCACAGTGCGCCGGCCACAGCGGCCATTGGAGGGTGAACCAACGGCAAAGGAAGACCTTTCTCTCTGTCTCTCTCTCACTGTCCACTCTGCCTAAAAAAAAAAAAAAAAAAAAAAAAAAAAAAGAAGGGGCTACCAATAATACCCATGTAAACGACATGAAGTGTGTGAAAGGGTTTTGTAGCCCAGAGTGAAGTCAGCAAATGATAGTGAGGAGTATTACCAGGATGATTTTCAGGCAAGGTGATGGAGAGAGAGTGGGAAGGGGGAACAGAATGGGAACCGCACTTTCACCACCCCCAGGCTCCTCAGGCTGAAACCCCGCTTCTCCTATGAAAGCAAGGATAATAATGCCGCCCAATAGGACTTGAGTGCTTAGAAATTAGTCAGGGACGAGGTTGGGTTTGCCAGGAAGGGCTGGTGCTCACATCTCATGCTCTAACCCTGTGGTTGGCTGTTTGTTGCTCTATTATTACCTGCTTTGGAAAGGATGAATCTAAATTGGAATGCTGTTTCCTCTGTTTAAACCATTTCTGCTGAGTCCCATAGTGTTGATTACAGTTCTTACACTCGGCAACTGCTTGTTCATTCTTGACTCACCTCCAGACTCATAAATATCCCACAGAAAACACAAAGCTTTTAAAAGTTTCCTATCTTTTAACCTTGTGCCTTACTGTGCCTTTTGTAATAGCCAGGATATATGGTAGCTTTCCTGCATTACTACCCTAAGCCTATCCGGGACCAACACCTTAACAAACTTCCTTTAGATCTCTTGTAAGAGAGGCAGCAAAGAGTTCCTGTGCACTTGTGTGATCTTGGGTGGTTCCTTCCGCTGTGGAAAGAGGGTTAACAATAATCTGGAGGTGGCTGTGAGCAATGGCAAAAATGTAGGGATAAGCACCTGGTATGTGGCACATGTCCAGTGAACATAATTGGATGTTGTTATTTTTATTAATAATAACATGAAATGCATTCAGAACAGAACAGCATTTGAAACGAGTCCTAGAGAGATTAATTGATGTTAGTAGTCGAGAGGCTATCCATCAATATTTTTCATCTGCTGATTCCCTGCCCTACAGGGAGAAACAAACATGAGCACACAAAATGGAAGGAATAGGGGCCGGTGTGTGGTGCAGTGGGTTAAGCCGCTACCTGTAATACCAGCATCCCATTTGGGAGCACTGGTTTAAGTCCTTGATGCTCTGCTTCCAATCCAGTTTCCTGTTAATGTGCCTGAGAAGGTCTAGGTATCTGGGACTCTGCATTGTGGGAGACCCAGATGGAGTTCCAGGCTCCTGGCTTTGGCCTGGCCCAGTTCTGGCTGTTGTGGTCATTTGAGGAAAGAACAAGTGGATGGAAACTCTCTTTCTCTACTTGTCCCTCCTTCTCTCTGTGTCACTCTGCATTCCAAATAAATAAATGAATCTTTAAAAATATTTTTAAAAATGTAAGGAATAGTGCAATAGGTGGAGGACATTTCATTAAACTGGAAAAGTATTCAACAAGAGAGCCAAGATGAATTGAGTGTAACTATAGTTATTATTTTTTCGTTGACTAGATGCCTGTGTGTGTGTCTCTCTGATACATTGAAAACAGCATTACTTTGTGTTATAACATGATCATGGCCTAGGACAATGAGACCGCGTGTGAAGCAATGAGCACCCTATGGACCAGGTGGTGTTTAGATCAGGAGACTGCAGATCTATGGTCAGGACCTCTTTAGGACTGGCCAAATATCCATGACTCCTGACAATCACCAGTGCTGGAGACCCCACTCTGGGAGTTTCATTTCTTGACACCTTGACTCCTATTAAAATGCTAATCTCCTTCCTGTCCTCCATCACTGACACATTTGTGTGAGTGAGTCTGGACCCTGTCTGAAGATGAAGCATTCCTGGAGAAGGCTCTCAGGGGAGCTGGGAGGAACGCTGCAGCCGATCTGTAAGTGTGGGGATAATGGAGTTTGTGGGGGGAGGGGTGGCCATTCCTAGAAGACTCTCCTGTCTAGAGAAGCCAATTGGATCATTTCGTGCCCCTAATAAAGCAGCTTTTTTCCCCCCACATCCCTAGTCCTGTATGCTGGCAACAGTTATGCTTATGGGAACGGAGCACAAGTTTTTTCCCTTATGCGTCTATGGTCGTATTTTGCCTAATACCTGGTTTACCTCCCAAAATTCTGTCATTGTGTGACCATCAGAGAATATACTGACACAAACCTAGACAGGAGAGCCTACTACACACCTAGGCTATATGATACACATGATAGCTTATTGCTTCTAGGGCTGTGTTGAATGAAACAACATTAGATTAAACCAAGTACAGAGAAAATTGTGTGATCAAGAGACAAGGTAGGCCGGTGCTGCGACTCGCCAGGCTAATCCTCCACCTGCAGCACCGGCACCCCGGGTTCTAGACCCGGTTGGGTGCCGGATTCTGTCCCGGTTGTCCCTCTTCCAGTCCAGCTCTCTGCTGTGGCCCTGGAGGGCAGTGGAGGATGGCCCAAGTCCTTGGGCCCTGCACCCGCATGGGAGACCAGCGAGGTGGCGGTGGGGGGGGGGCTGGCTCCTGGCTTCGTATCGTAGCAGCCATTTGGGGAGTGAACCAGTGGAAGGAGGACCTTTCTCTCTGTCTCTCAAAAAAAAAAAAAAAAAAAAAAAAAAAAGAGAGACAGGGTAAACATGAGATGTGTGAAGTTGTGGTTGACACTGCCACTGCATGGCACACGGTTTTACAGCAAACTTTTTTTTATTAAGCAGAAGGTGAGTACTCGAATAGAATGGTAAGTATAGCACAGTAAATACATAAACCAGTTAATGGAGCTGGCATTGTTGTGCAATGGGTCAAGCTGCTCCTTGGGACTCCCACATCCTGTATCAGAGTGCTGATTTGAGTCCTGGCTGCTCTGTGCTTCTGATCCAACTTCCTGCTGATGGGCCTATAGGCAGTGGATGATGATTCAAGTGCTTGGGTTCCTTCTACCCATGTGGGAGACCTGAATAGAGTTCATGGCTCCTGACTTTGGCCTAGCCCAACCCCAGCTGTTGCTGGCATTTGGGGAATGAACCAGTGATAGAAGATCTCTGTCTTTCCTTATCTCTCTGTCACTCTGTCTTTCAAATAAATAAATAAAATCTAAAAACAAAAACCCAGTAACAGTTGTTTGTTATCAAGTATTGCATATGGTACATAATTGTATGTGCTGTACTTTTAGATGAGTGGCAGCATGGTAGCCAGCATCTCACATGGATAATGCTTCATGCTACAATGGAGATCATAGGGGATAGGAATTTTTTTTTAGGTTAATTATAATCTTATGGAACCACCACTCATTTATGTGATCCCTTGAAGATGGTTGCATGGCACATGACTTATTTTTTCTAGGCACTAGGAAGAACAGGTGTTAATCTTATCAGAAAAAGAGGCCTCATGAGTGATGAGAAACCAAATTGGTTTATTGGTAAGGCCTTGTATTTTGATGTTGTAAATTGTTTTGAGGTTCTTGAAAATAGCAAGTCCAACAAATACAAAAGCAATGAAAAAATTTTAATAGCCTAAGGTAGATAGATAACTTCCTGCTTCTTGTGGGAGAATTATCCTATAATGGAGTATCATTCTTCTTCATGAAGTTATATGCATTTTCTTACATGAAACAGGAACTAACATAGAATGTGAATTGGGAAGAAAGCTGTTGCTTGAATAACATAGGAAATTGAGTATTCATAGGTTGTTGTGAATTATTCTAAGAGCTAGAAAGTAATAGGAAAACCAAAAGTAAATTTACTATTAATTTTTGTCAATCATAATCTGTAACTATTTTTTATAATTTTTCCTTGTTAATTATCAGTTTTCTTCCCTGGAATGGGTACCCAGTGAGAGCAAGAACCATTTCCCTGTATCTCCTACCACTTAGCAAAGCGATTGACATAAATCTGTGGAATGATGCTGGCTCAAAATGACTCTTTCCTAATTTACTTTATTAAAAGTGATAAGTTGAGATATCTGAAGCTTGTCTAAAACAAAACCAAAAACTCAATCCTGACATGAAATCATATATAATAATCATGAATATGTTCTCTGCTACACCCAGATTAGTATAGTTCTATATTTTTAGCATCTGTCATTTTAGAATAAATTATTCAGCATTATTAGTTACTTATAAATGACATCAATCAATTAACACTGCAGAGCTGAGTTTTGAAGGATTTTTTTTGTTGTTGTTAAACTTTACAAGCTAGATTGGTAAAGCTCTTTAATCTTCATATTCCCCAGAAGGGATTAAAACAATTTGGTTTCTCACCAGGCTCCCTCTATTCTGCCCGTATTGAAGATTTAATTCGTATGCACATTATTTTGGGCTGCCTCTTCCAGCACTGGTGGGTGTGAGCAGAGGTACAATTTGCGGGAGAATGGACTGAAGCACTCCTGCGCCTCATCACTGGAAGAGTTAAATCCGGCACGTTCTGGCCTGTGGTTTAATGGCCTTGAATCAGATTCCTGTGCTGACTGCTAAAGACTTGCTTTTGTATCGAAGTCCCTGCCAGGCCTTTACATATTGAAATGAATCATTGTCGCCTGTGTCAGTTTTGCTCTTCATTTGCTTGATGTATTTCATCTGCATTTGGAGGTATTAAAAATCACTGTTTGATCTATTGTATTTATTGTCACACATTTATGCTTTGGGTTTTTCTGCAAACTTATAAAAAATATGCTGTTGAAAGACATTAAAGCGTAATTAGCATCCTGCATTGCTAAGGCATTGGGTGCTACAACACCTCTTACAGTTCAGTAAGACAAAAGCTTTGCTTTTTGAAAAGTCTCTACACTAGGGTGACCAGCTTGTCTTTGGGTTTGCCAGGGACTTTCCTGGTTTTAAAGCTGAAAGCCCCACATCCCTGAAACACTTTGAGTTCTGGCTAAATGGAAAAGGCTGGTTGCCTTCTTCCTGCTTATGTTGTTGAGAGACCTTATCAGGATTTCTTGAAACCAGAGCGTGTGATTGATTTTGAGTCCAGTCTTACACTTTAAAGCATAATAAATCTCCATCGTGGCAAAGAAACAAAAGTCAATAGGCAGTAAAAGTATACAAGTTTTAAGGAATTCCTTCTGCAGAGTTCTTTGAAGTACTACTCTTTGGAACCACTCTGGGATTTAGACATTTGTGCCTTCCTTCTTTTTGGTCCAAGGAACGCAAGGTCAAGTTATTCCGAAGCATTTGAAGTTGTTTAGAGAACTGTGAAGAATTTCACTAGGCTAAACACATTATACATTTTGAGGTTGAGCCCAAAGGGGCCGATGGTGGTAGTGTCTGTATCAAAGGCACCAGTGATGCCTTTGATAGAATGAGTCACTGCTACAAAACAATCTCATAGAGGAGGGCCAACTTTCCCCTCCAAACAAATCGGATTGATCTGTGCATTGAAAAATGCCTCTGTCATTCCCTCTCCTGTGCTGAGAGAGGAAAATACTAGAAGCCATGCTTGCCAGGAATCCAGGACATTGTGTTCATGGTTTGAGCACCCCGCTCTTCTCTTATACATGTGAATTCCTTGAACTTGAACTTGAACTAAAGGACCCTCTGAATGTGTCTGTCTGCTCTTTCCTCGTGGCTTTGTGATTGTGTTGTGTTCCTTTGTGAGGCTCAATCAGGTGTGGCCACACGAGGCCGCACAGGAGAGGCCCAGCAAGCAGCGGGGATACTGTGTAGGGCCACGTGGGGAAGTGCCAAGGCTGTTCTGGAGACAGAAGGGACAGGTGTAAGAGGAAAGCATGGGACACATCCTTCACAGGGAAAGGCAGGGCAGGAGAGTAAATCCTTAGTGATGGCAGGTTTGGATAGTCCAGCAGGCCTTGTATATGCGTGGTCTCAAGCTGCTGGTACCTGGCCCTGGGATGCTCAAGGCAGCAGTCACCTCCTGGGATGCAAATGAAGACCAACCAGAGGAAGTCTGACTCTGGACTGGATATTAAAGCCATGTTCCCTGGGCTGTTTGTCATCCCTAACAACTGATTCCTTCCAGGAGGGGCAGTCTCTGTCCAGTTAGAGAGGTTTTTTAAGATGTCAAAATATCATAATGTAGAGAGATTATACAATACAAACAATTGCACTTCACTAATTCCTGAGAGGGGAGGCACTATGGCAGACTAGAAAGAACACAGGTTTGGAATCACCCACATTGGGTTTAAATCCTGGCTCTGCCTGATTCTAACTAAAAAATGCAGGGAAGTTTCTTAACTTCTTTGGGTTTCAGTTTATCATCCACAAAATAAGTTTTATGCTTTTTTAAAAAGATTTATTATATTTATTTGAAAGGCAGAGTTACAGAGAGAGAGAGGGAGAGGGAGGTCTTCCATCTGCTAGTTTACTCCCTAAATGACTGCAAAGGTTGGGACTGGGTCAGGTGTTGGAGCTTCTTCCGGGTCTCCCAGGTGCATATCAGGGTCCAGGCACTTGGACCATCCTCTGCTGCTTTCCCAGGCATATTAGCAGAGAGCTGGGTTGAAAGTGGAGCAGCCGGGGCTCAAACTTGTGACCATATGGGATGATGGCATCACAGGCAGAGGCTTAACCTGCTATGCCAGGTACTGGTCCTGCAAAATAGGTTTTAATGATTTGACACCTGATAACCGTGAGGATTAGATGGATGATAAATGTGAAATTGCTTAGTAGGCGCAAAAATGATACCAAAGAGGACAAACAAACCCACATACTTTGGTGGTATGTGGACTCTCTTTGAGCATCCACACATGTCAAAGAATATCTTAAAATACTGCTATTCTAGATAGAATTAAAAAGGAGAGAATGATCCAACATGGGAAGCAGGCAACACAGCAGACTCATAGAATGGCAAATGCCCTAAGCAGCACTCTGACCTCAGAATCAGCACTTAAGGCATTTGGATCTGGCTGAAAAGCCCACGAGAGCAATACAGGCATGGAAAGCCAAGATACTGTGGCAAAAAAATGATCTACATGAAGGATCTCTGTGAGTGAGATCCCAGTGGAAAGAAGGGGCCATCAAAGAAAGATGTACTTTTCTCTGAAGGGAGGAGAGAACTTCCACTTTGCTTATGGCCCTGTCTAAATACTGATGGATTTGTGGACTCAAAGGCTTCATGCCCTTGGCAGCTAATGACAAGAGCCTTGGGTGATTACTGACATCATAAATAAGAGTGTCATTGTTAAATCAACAACAGGAGTCACTGTGCACTTATTCCCCATGTACGATCTCTGTCCTTAATGTGTTGTACTATGAGAATTAACAGTAAAACTTGTCTTCAAACAGTACTTTATACTTTGTGTGTCTGTGTGGGTGCAAACTGTTGAAATCTTTACTTAGTATAGAGTTGGTCTTCTGTATAAAAAGATAATTGAAAATGAATCTTAATGAATAGTGGGATAGGAGAGAGAGTAGTAGATGGGGTGGGAGTGGGGGTGGGAGGATGGGTATGGGAGGAAGTACCACTATATTCCTAAAGCTGTACCTATGAAATAAAACTTTCTGAAAAAAAAAATGCTGCTGTTCTGTAAGTGTTGATTAATTTGGAAGCCAGAAGGTATGGGGTTAATCTTGGCTCTGCCTTTCCTTGCTCTTGGACTTTGGTTTACACTGAGCTGAATTGTGGGAACTGTGTCAAATGATTCCTAGAATCCTTTACAGTTCCAAGCTTCTATGAGTCTGGGATGTCTGTAATATGCAAATCTGAGTGCGTCTGTATTCTGTAGCAGCTACTGGTCCCTCGATCATGTGAGTTCTACAGAAGATGCCATCCAGAGCTAGGAGGTCTGTGCCAGGCAAAGTGGTGCTTTCAACATGACTTGAGGTATGCTTTTCCCACTCTTCAGCCATAGCTCTTTGGACCATGGTAGAAACCCAGCCCATTGTAGGTCCATTGAATTCTCTTGATGGACATTTGGGGTTAGAATATGGAAAGTCCAATTAATAGACAGTGATGCTAAGGTCACCATGTAGGTGTTGGGAACTGAGGGCTCCACTTTGTGGAAGTTAAGATACGCAATGTGAAAATCAGGGTAATTGAATACAACCTGGAACTGGGCTTGATGGAAGAAAGGAGGGAGGGAGGCAGATAAGTAAACATGAAGGAAGCAGGAGAAGAGAGAATGTGGTGATGGTAAAAGTAATTTGGTCTTTCTCTGTTCCAATTGCTCACAGGCGTGGCTGTTCTTTCGACTGTTGAGTTCTGTGAGATTTCCCTATATTCTCTTTAATATAAGCAAATTTGAGTGGCTTTTCTATTCTTGATGATGCCTTATGATACATGGTAATATAACCTAGGAATTGGTATGGATTTTGTCTTGTTCCCTTTTTGGAACAAGCATTTGGCCCAGCATTCTGCACAAAGTTCGTGTTCAATGAATCTATCTATCTATCTATCTATCTATCTATCAAATAGCATGAAGGTCATGCATTTGCATATAAATAGTGTCATCAATGGCACTTATATAAAAAAAGGTTAATAATAATGGATGATATGCCTTAAGTGTTTCCCTGGACTCTCTCAGTTGTCTAAGTATTTTTGAGGGTGACTTCACCCTCAAGACTTCAAGATCTAGCTCACCGTAGGCTTTATTTTAAGATGTCTGTAGAGCTGAACGGCCAGGATTACTTTACATACTGTGGAGATATAAAAAGCAATATAATTTATGGTTGCTCTACATAAGCAGCTGGCCAGGCAGTTTGGGAGATACATGGAAAAAAATCAAATATGTTGATTTGCAGTGAATTTCCGAAGTAGCTGGAGAACAGAGTCAGCAGAGTCTCGTGTATTTAGAGAAGGCCTGTGGATGTACAGAAAGATGAATTACACCTCGATGTGATTTGGTAAGGCTGACAGAGGTAGAGGAGAAGAGGAAAAAAGGCTAAGCGAAGGCATGAGGGCAGAGAAGAGAGTTTTGCTTACAACCTAATGATTTCTTTTAACACATTTGAGGCAGGATGGCCAAGATCAGGAGGCAATGATTCCTTAGAACGCAGAGTGCTGATTCTGGAGTTTGAATTTCTGCTATCAAATTCCAACCCACCCCCCCACCCCCCCCGTACTGCTTTTGTGATGTTGGGTAGTTTATTTAACCCTTCTGTGCCTCAGTTTCCTCATCTGTAAAGTTGGGGATAATAGCAGCAATCACGTCATAGGAGTTGGTAAGGATTAAAGGGGGTACTGTTTGTAAATGGTCTTAGATTGGTATGTGGCACTTAGTATGCATTTTATTTTTTAAACTTTTAAAATTTATGCATTATTATTTGCATGTGTCATTCATCTTGTTTTATTTATTTGTGAGACAGAGAGCGAGAGCAAGAGAGAGAGGGAGCAAGAGAGAGAGGGAGCGAGTGAGTGAGCAAGCTCCCATCCGCTGCCTCACCTTCCCAATGCCATGACAGTTGGGGCTGGGCCAAGGCCAAAGCTGAAGCCAGAAGCTGGGAACTCAACCCAGGTCTCCCACCTCTGTGGCAGGAACCCAATTACTTGAGCAATCACTGCTGCCTCCCAGAGTCTGCATTAGCAGGATGGAGTAAGGAGTCAGAGGTAGGAATTGAACTTAGGCACTCCCATAGGGCTGCTGGTGTTTAAATGGCTAGGCTACACACTTGCCCCTTAGTAAGCATGTGATCATGTTACCCGCTGTTGTAATGGAAAGCTGGTGGTAAGACCATCTGAACAAACTATCCTATTTTTTTAAGAATTATTTTATTTATTTTGAAAGACAGAGGAGTTATAGAGAGAAGTAGAACCAGAGAGAGAGAGAGAGAGAAATAGAGAGAGAGGTCTTCCATTCCATTGGTTCACTCCCCAAATGACCACAACAGCCAGAGCTAAGCTGATCCAAAGCCAGGAGCCAGGAGTCTCCGCCAGGTCTCCCATGTGGGTGCAGGAGCCCAAGGAGTTGGGCCATCTTCTACTGTTTTTTCAGGCCACAGCAGAGAGCTGGATCAGAAGAGGAGAAGCCAGGTCCCGAATTGGTGCCCATATGGGATGCCGGCGCTGCAGGCTGGGGCTCTAACCCGCTGTGCCACGGCGCTGACCCCAAGAACTATCCTATTAATTTTAAATTGCCATGTTGAATAGGCAATCTCTTGGTCATTAAGCAAGTCAGTGATTATCTGAATTGCTGCAGAATTTGTGGAGTGTTAGTAGCAGGTAATTTATGGTAGGAGAGGATGTTGAATGTGTGGAACTCCAAGGAAGGTCTCGAGAGCTGGGAAGAGGAGTCCGGATGTGGTGGTGATAACCAGGGCACAGTCATCGTGTCCTCAACGGGGCAGTGATGCGCTGAAGGCAAAAGGAGACGAGATGGGGTGGACCAGTGAGGCCAGTGGGGGTTACTGTGGTAAGTCAGGAGTCAGGGGATGAGATGGCTGGGGATGGTACTGTGTCTGTGGGAAATCTGCGGGACTTCCAAGGAAAGGTGCCCACTTCTGACCACCTCTCTTGTCCCCAGCATCTCTTCCATCTGGGAGTACGGCAGCATCGTCCTAACCTCTCTGTCTGCCCTTGGCTGTGCCCTCTGCAGTCTTCTCTCCCTCGACTGGCACAGGTACTGTGTGATGCGCCCATTCACACAGAGGACAAGCTGGGCTGCCTGGGAGCTCTGGGGCCTGCACAGCTGGAATCTCATTACCTCTGACTTCATCTCCTACCAACTTCCTGTACTCTTGTCCACAAAGCTGCGATCATTGCAGTTCCTCACACAATCAGACCTGCCTCGGGGAAGCTGCTCCCACCCTGACCGTCTGCCTGGCTAATGCCTTCTCCTCCTTAGGTCTGTGCTCAAGTGTCAACTCCTTAGCAGCATCTTCTTTTCCCATCCATCCAAAATAGTCACCCCTCTCCACCTTGGCACTGCCTGGGCCCTTGCCCTGCTTGGCCGTTTCTTTGCAGCTCTTACCATGGCATGGCACGTGGTCTCCTGTCCATTGTCTAGTTTCCCCACTAGGTTGTTAGCTCCAGGAGAGATCGTTTTGACTGACTTGCTCATGGATATATCCCCAAGACCTAGAACAGTACCTGGCATGTGGTAGGTGCCTAGTGATGTACTGAGTGAACATATGAAAGAAAGCAGTCACATTGCTGGTCAGGCGTAGTCCCCAGTTCCTTCCAAGACACCATCTCATTTATTCTTTCCAATGACCCCGTAAAGTATATACGAAAGTACTTCAAAAAGTTTGTGGGAAATTGAATTAAAACATGGACCTGTTTTTGTGCAAAAATTTTGAAATCCATGCATGTAATGGGTATTCAAAAAGTTCCTGTAAGCCGGCGCCACGGCTCACTAGGCTAATCCTCCACCTGCGGCGCCGGCACTTCAGGTTCTAGTCCCAGTCGGGGCGCCAGATTCTGTCCCGGTTGCTCCTCTTCCAGGCCAGCTCTCTGCTGTGGCCCGGGAGTGCAGTGGAGGATGGCCCAAGTGCTTGGGCCCTGCACCCCATGGGAGACCAGGAGAAGCACCTGGCTCCTGGCTTCGGATTGGTGCAGTGTGCCAGCTGTAGCGGCCATTTTTTGGGTGAACCAACGGAAGGAAGACCTTTCTCTCTGTCTCTATCTTTCACTGTCTAACTCTGCCTGTCCAAAAAAAAAAAAGTTCACATAAAATGCATACTACAACAAAGCTATGTGTGGATTTCAAATATTTTTGCATCAAATGAATCAACTTTTAGCTCCATCTCCCACACAGTTTTTGAAGCGCCCTTGTATTCTTCTTGTGGGTTTATAGATGACAACACTGAGGCACAGAGGCATGAGGTGAAGGGCAAAGAGCCGGCAGGTGACACAGGAGCGCTGTGGCTAGTTCTTCTGACCATGGCCCTCACCAGCATGCTGCGTGCTGAGGCTGAGACGAGGAGGGAGAGGGACGCAATGCCAAGGCTCCTAGCTTCTGGAAAATGGCAGAGCAGCAGGGCCACTGGCAGAAATGAGAGTGCTAGGAAGAGGGCCAGAGTGCCAGGCAAAGAGGCAGAGTGAGGAAATGCTGTGTCAAGGAAATCGGGGGAGATCCTGGGCTCAGGTAGGATCAGTGGACAGTGTACTGTCTGAGACCCCTTGGGGAGTGAGAGGGTGGGCTGTTCGTAAGCAGGCTGAGTGACAGGAGTGCAGTGAGGCTGGCCAGGCAGAGCAGACAACCGGTCACCCTCAAGTTAAGGGCTTGGAAATTTGGTGAGAGGTCATGGCTAGAGATTTAGATCTCTTCTAAGGATCTATAGAGACCAGGAGGATGGGGCATCTTGCTACTGCAGAGGGACAGAGAGAACATCAAGGCTGCTTTTGAGAACTTCCTATGGATGGGTGGGAGGACAAAGAGAAGAACTGGAAGGGAGAGGGGCACAGAGGTCAGGAGGAGAGACGGACAGGAAGGGATGGGAAGTGGAGGAGGCCACATTTGCAAAGTAGGTCAGCAGGAAGCTGGCAACCACAATGAGAGATTAGAGAGAATCACTTGCTTTTAGATTTTGTAACAAAATCTTCATTTATCTCAACAAAGTGCTGAAAGGCTTTTCTTTCAAAGAGATTAAAATTAATTTGGCTTTTTTTTTTTTTTTTTTGACAGGCAGAGTGGACAGTGAGAGAGAGAAAGGTCTTCCTTTCTGTTGGCTCACCCCCCCAAATGGCCGCTACGGCCGGCGTGCTGCACTGATCTGAAGCCAGGAACCAGGAGCTTCTCCTGGTCTCACAAGCGGGTGCAGGGCCCAAGCACTTGGGCCATCCTCCACTGCACTCCCGGGCCACAGTGGAGAGCTGGCCTGGAAGAGGAGCAGCTGGGACAGAATTCGGTGCTCCAACTGGGACTAGAACCCGGTGTGCCGGTGCCGCAAGGCGGAGGATTAGCCAAGTGAGCCTCGGCGCCGGCCTAATTTGGATTTGAGAACAATTTTCCGCCACCTCTTCCATTATACCTTGAGACTCACTGGTCTGCTCTTAAACACCAGATCAGGGTTCTGTGTCCCAGCCGGAAGTTTCCCTGCATCTCTGCATGGTCCAAGACACTGGGAGGTCCTATGTTCAGTGCATGATTGACACAAATAAAAATCTGGACCCCAGTTGGAAGATCCAAGCCAAAGGGATACTTCATGATTTCTCTGTGTTTTTAGGAGATTATATAAATTGAATTTCTGGGCCAGCACAGATAATAGTGCCTGACATCTGGTTTTCCTTGGTAAAATGGAGATTTAACAAGTGATTATCAATTCAAGCAGATATTTTCCTATCCTGCCTTTTTACTTTAGTGGGGGACAGGAGATAGGGCTGGGGGAGAGGAAAGCAAGCAGACAAAGCCTTTGATTCAGTACATAATTAAAATAATGGCATCCACAAAGATGCTGGTGGGGTATAGCTAAGGAGGAAGTTGTTAATTAACTGGTGGTCTCTGTTATTGCAGAGAAGTGAGAGCTGTGCTACTAACTGTAACATTTCTGTCTATCCAGACATGGATAGTCCACTTGGCTCAAGCTGGAAGATGCCTCCTCTAGATAGGCAGAGCTCATAGTTTGGCCTTCTCAGTTTTTACCATCTCATGATCAGGGCCCAGGAAACAAGAAATGGCCCCTTGCATTCTCTGGAAGCCAAGTGTTGGTGACAGTGTTGGGCAGCGGCAGCAGCAAGATTGAGTGTAAGCCACAGAGCTTCCCGGTAGTTTCTTACTTCAGCAAAAGTGTTCCTGCACTGAGATTTCTTGGCACACAACCCTGGAAACCAGAAGGAAGAGAATCTCGCAGGCATCCACAAGGAACAAACGCATTAGCATTGAGCCAAAGCCCTCTGGCATACATCGCAGAAATCAAGTGCCGATGGAGGGCTCTGCTGCCGAGCACATGCACGACGGGAGGCTACTCCCGTGAGATGCTGGGATCGGGAGCTGCACGCTGTGTCCGCAAAGCAGTCTGCCTGTAGCTGGTTTTCGTGCCCTGGCTGATAGCCAAGGCTGACCTGGAGCCACGCGAGCAAACAGGGATGCGATGTGGCACACAACACCCCCATGCTGTTCTCAGCCCCACCCTGAAGACCGGGTCCTCTTCAAGAGCTTCGTGGCAGGTTTTGCATTCAAAAGGACACCTTATTAAGAGGCATACAGGCGGCATCAACTGCAGTCCTCTCTGCTTCTCCTTCTCACGGTCTCATCTGTTCGTCCCTGTTTCACAGAAACAGCACAAAGCAGAGAAAAGCCAGTGCTTCCTTTTGGTTTAGAAAAGTAGCTTTCCAAATACTTTGACTTCCACAGTTGCTAGCCATGCCTATATCTATACAAAGCAAAGCATTTCCCATCAGCGTTAATTATCTGCAATATTTATGCTATTGTTTTTCTGCTGTGTTCCATCATATTCTTTCATGAAAACATTGCTGCTTGTCACATGTTAATTTAATTTCCTGTTCCAGAATGGGTTGGTACCTGCACACTGGTACCTGGTAGGTTCCTGGGACTTGGCTGGATCCCACCTGCAATGGGCCTTCCACCCTTACCCTGTTCTCCAACTTTATCATATTCTCAATTCTTCCAGTTCCTCCTTTTTGTCTTCCAAGTTAAGAATTAACAACTTAGAAATGCTTCTCTATCTTTTCTTCCCCTTCCCTCCCATGCCTCCCTTTCCTTTTTTCTCCCTCCTTCACTCCCTCTACTCCCTAGCACGAAATAATCTTTCTTAACTGCTGCTCCCTGAATGATAATAATGATGCAAATGCTACCGGTAGTCACTATAGCTGTGATAGCCAGTGACTCATTTCATGCCTGCCTTGTGCCTAACTGCCATTGCTTTCAAATTTTAACTCATTGAATACTCATCACCACCCTATACAGGAGAATGCCCTATGATTACTCTGTAGTAAGCATTACCTGATTGTTTTCTCCCAACCTGTAACCCTAATCAGGAAGAGCTGAATAGTATAGAATCTGGCCTAAACACTTAATTGAATAGAAATGATAATAATATTATGGAACAAACAATATACTTTTATAAATCCTGGTATGGAAAAACACATAAAGGTTGTGACCTTGAGTCTAGAATCACTAAGTCTGAGACTAAAAATATTTTGTAGTTAGGCTGAAATTATTTGGAAAACATTAAAAATTTAGTTGCATATGAACAACTACCCAGAGAAAATTCCTATAGCATTTAATTTTTTATCTTTATTCTAATGTGCTATTCAGTTAACTCATTAAAATTTTTAATAAGTTGCATTAATTTTTTCCAGTTGTAAAAGTAACAGCATAGTCACGGTTCAAATTCTGGAGCATGCTGTCATATGTATAAAGGAAAACAAAGTTGACCCCAAATCCCACCTCCTCTCAAAGCAGGTCTTCACATCTTGGTGTACTATGCATATGCTTAGGCTTTTAGACATGTTTTGTTTGGCTTATGTAAGTGTCTTAAAAGGTTTTCCATATAGAAATCTAGATTTTCAATGTCCCTTACAAAAAGATCAAGATCTGACAGCACTGGGGCCACCACATGCTTGGAGGGCAGCAGCTGCTGGGAGCTACGTAGCAGCTGCCCCTCTTGGGCAGGGCAGGGCAGGGCAGGGCAGAGCAGGGCAGGGCAAGGCAGGGCAGGGCATGCTATGCTAGTTCATCTATCCCAGCCTATCCCCTAGCCCCATTTTTATTACACTTGGTCAGCTTCATTGAATTGTTATTCTCATATCCTGGTGGGCGTTTGAGTTTTCTCTTCTTTAGTTGACCAAAAAAATTCTTTGTCTCACATTTCCAGGGGCAAGGCTGTTCTTTTTTTGTGGGCAGTGATGGTGACAAAGAGTAACGGGTAGATGAGGGGGGTCTCTCTGCTCCTGTGGGTCAGGATAGAAACAGGAGTCACCCAATCAAGTCCTTTCCTACCTGTTATCCACCTCCAGCTCCAAACCAATCAGTAGCAAGGAATGTCCACACTCTAAATGCAAAAGACCATTTACTGCTATTAAGAGTTCTCCGAACCTGCAAACACATGCCCAGAATAACCCAGTGACCTTGCTGGGGTGGCAGCAGTGAGGACGTCATTTTGAATGTGTCATGTGTTGATGGGGATGAGCCAGAACCCCAGGCCAGGTGCAAACTGAAGGGAGAACCACCATACCTCTCCTCCCTATAAAAGCACCTGTTAGCCTCAGTTAGGGAGCCAGTTGGCAGAACCTCTTCCCTTGTCATTGAGCTTAAGGCCCAATCAACCTTGTCCGGGCTGCATGTTGGCCTCTTGTCAATTTGTCTTTGAAGGTAAGTTAAAGAACCTGGGGTCAGTGACACCTTGGTGCAAAGGTTGGTGAAGGGTCTTGTCTTCCTGGCTTCGACTCTTTATTTTCCAGAATATGTGGAATTTAAACAAGTTCTACAGTTAGAGGATTAATTTTTAAAAATATCTCCCCAAATCTATTCTGCATGTTATCTGTTCAACTTTGGCCATATTCCTGTGCACTAACAACACTGACCTTATTGTTAAGAAGTACTTTCTCCTGGTACTTTCACACCTTGCTAAACAGTGAAGGAGCCATCCTGGGCCCAGAGCATTCTCTTTAATCCTTTGGTTTCCTTTTAGACATAGATCTTTGTATTTGACCCAACCATAGTTGCATTACGAGCATTTCTCCACTAAAATCATCAATGAAGTTAAACTTTGGTGGCTGCACAATGTTCCGCCGTGTGGATAGTTCTCATCTGCCTAACCTTCTTTTGCAATGTATGAAGACTCAGGCTAGAGATGGCCCAGTGGGAAGACATGTGCAGTGATGGGGGAAGAGGAATCAGGAGGCAGTGGGGCTGGGGCACCAATGAACAGATTCTAGAGTTGTTGCTTTAAGAAGCACAAGTCTTGGAAGAGCAGACATTTCAAAACCTAGAGTTCCAAAAACAACAGGTCAGATGATGGGTGTGGGACTAAGACACTGTGTCAGACACCTGCCAGGAGGTCAGGGAGTAGATGTTGAAAGTGTAGTGGATGGGCAGAGGGAACCCATAGAAACTTCTGAGAAGAGCTGTAAATTTTTTTAATTAAATTCCCATTCCTGCTAGGTAAATTTAAAAGAGCTTTTGCAGGGCAGACAATAATTCATCCATTCCCCTAACGTTGAGCATTTAAGTGTTTTCAATTTTCTGCATTCATAAATAAAGTTGGGGAAAAAAATCTCAGCTTATGAAGATTTCTGAAATTGGAGGGAGGTATTTACTGTTTAGGAATACTCGTATGTGGAGATAGATTGACAAAACGTTTCCATCAACGTTGTTCACATTTATGCTCTCTCTCTCTCTCTCTCTTTTTTTTTTTTTGATAGGTAGAGTTAGAGAGAGAGAGAGAGAGAGAAAGGTCTTCCTTCTGTTGGTTCACCCCTCAAATGGCCGCTACAGCTGCTGCAGTACTGCGCTGATCCGAAGCCAGGAGCCAGGTGCTTCCTCCTGGTCTCCCATGCGGGTACAGGGCCCAAGGACTTGGGCCATCCTCCACTGCACTCCCTGGCCACAGCAGAGAGCTTGCCTGGAAGAGGAGCGACCAGGACAGAATCTGGCGCCCCGACTGGGACTAGAACCCGAAGTGCCAGCGCCGCAGGTGGAGGATTAGCCTAGTGAGCTGTGGCGCCAGCCACACATTTATACTCTCATCAGTGGTGTGTATTTGTCCTGCTTTGGCTCCTTTAAGTTAACCTGATCTACTTTCATTACTCTTTAAATGAAAAGCTGCCATTGGCCTCCATCCTTTGTATCTGGCATTTTTCTAAGTCATTGTTTTTCAAATTCTTTCGACTAGGATCCACAATGAGAAGCAGATTTTATAAAATTAGTCAACATACATATGTTTACAATGGAAACAAGTGTTTCACCAAACAATCAGCCTTTCTCTAGGTGCCCTGGAAGGCCTACTCGCTTCCAATTTGAGTTTAAAAATTCTAGTCATGATTCATTAAATTTATGTAATGACTCTCTGATGGGTCATTATTCTTAGTTTAAAAACATCAACTGAGCACATTTTTTGGCTAAAACTTGACTTCTTAGGACTTCAATTGCTTTCTTTTCCATACTTGTTAAAGTCCCTGTGTGCAATAGCCTCTGGAAACGGCTGCTGTGTTTTGGATTGGCTTACCTGGACTTGACCCTCACCACCCTCTAAGACCATGACTTTCCGATTTTACACCAGCTGTGGGCACCCAGTCCTATTGTGCCCCACATAACTGTTGGGGCATGTCCTGGTGTGGTGTGTCCAGGATTCCGACTTGACAGTGATGGGAAATTTGATAGGGGGTAAGGGTTCTTGTCACATGGCACACCGCACCGAGCCCAAGCATTAAAAGAGAAAGATCTTGCCTAGACTGTTCTCACTCCACATATCCACGAGTTGAGTCGCTTACTTCCTTCAGTCTCTGCTCTGATTCCCCTCTCCAGACAAAGCCTTCCCTGACTGTGGTGTCTCAGTTAGAACCTAGTCTCTTCTATCTCTGCACCTGCTTTCTTTTCTTTTTATCTCTTTCGGAGGGTCTGACTATGCCTTGTTTGGAGTAATAGAATGTTAAAACATGGTTGATTGTTAGGTCAGATATGGTTCAATCGCCTAATTTTATAGGGGAGAAAATGCAAGCCAAGGGAGATGGGTAAATATTTCTTGAAAATCTAGACCATACATAGCAAAGCTGAACTGGAAACAGATCCCTGGATACTTGTCAGCTCCTTGCGGGTTGATGGTCCTGTCCTAGTCCTTGCTGGGGCCTTTACGATGAGTTTTTTTGGTAACTATTTTATAATAAACTCTAGAAGGCATTGTAAATAATGGTATGAAAATGTTCTGACCCATTTCTCCCTGGAAGCATAAAATTATTTAATGAGTTGGAAGGGTTTTAACTTCCCCAAATAGAATTGCCAGTATCAGCTTCTCTCTCTCTTTAAAGATTCATTTATTTGAAAGTCAAAGTTACAGATAGAGAAGGAGAGGCAGAAAGAGATCTTCCATCTACTGGTTCACTCTCCAGATGGTGGCAATGGCCAGGGCTGGGCCAGGAGCTTCATCTGGGTCTCCCACATGAGTGACAGGGGCCCAAATACTTGGGCCATCTTTCTCTGTTTTTCCCAGGTCATCAGTAAGGAGCTGGATTGTTTTCTGCTCTCTTTACCTCTTTTCAGGTTTCATTTTACATAGGAGGAAACTGAGGCACAGAGAGCTAAGTAACATAGATACAAATCCAAATAATAATATCAAAGGGAGAGTGTTAGGTATAAAGATTGAGAAGTCTCCCTGAGGTTAGTAGCCAGAACTCCCATGCATGCAAAGACTCGAGTCTAAAGCTCTAATGAGGCATAGGGTTTGTTAAACAATACAATCAGGAGAAGATGGAGGCTCATGTCACAGGTTTTGATACTCAGAAATATGAGTGAGGTGTAACTGTTGGTTCTGGGCAGAACCTTCCATACTAGAGGGGAAGATAGTTTAATCCAGTGCTATAACTTTTGCACCTGCAACACTGGGTGTTTTGAAGAGTTCCAGAACCTTTTCCACATAGTACTTTCCCAAATACTTCCTACATTCTCCAAATACAAAAATGTAGGTAACTCTTAGACTTTTTTAAAAAAGGAGGTCAATTTATTTTCACTTTATTTGCAAGGCAGAGAGACAGAGAATCTTCCATTTGCTGGTTCACTCTCCAAATGCCTGTAATAGCCAGGGCTGGGCCAGGTCTAAGTAAAGAGAACTGAACTCAATCTGGGTTTCCCACATGAGTGGTAGGGACCCAGGTATTTCAGCCATCACCTTCTTCTTTCCACACACACTGGCAGGTATTTGGGACAGAACGGGAGCTGAATTGAACTGGATGCTGCAATATGGATGCTAGTGTCCCAAAGGTGTCTTAATCACTCCTAAAGAAATGGAAATTTTTATTTTTAAATTTTGGCAGCCCTGTGTCCACTCACTATCTTTTGGCAATGACATTAATGTTTTCTTTTTGGAATATTAGGTCCCCCTCAGTGGTTGCATTCTGGAGTGACTGTTACCTAAGGTGCCCTGACCAGCTCTAGCCAACGGGGAGATATAAGGGCCAAGCTGATTAAGACTGAACCTGCATCTTGTTCAGTGTAGCAAAAAGGCTTAAATCTCTTTTATTCTGGTAGCAACACTCTGTTACTAGCAAGACTATTGCCATTTTCCTGATGCCTGGGAATAGGCCTCTGTGCCTTCCTTGCCTTTTGCCCTCTGCTAAGTCTGGTTCTCCAGCCTTCCTTTGACTTTGTGAACTCTCTCATATCCTCCCATTAAATTTCTTTTAGCTTCAATTAGCCAAGCAGATTTCTGATGCTGACAACCAAGAACTTTAATTAGCACAATGGATTAGTTCACCTGGGAATTCCAACCACCTCTTCCCAACAAAACTGTCCCAAAGGGCACATCAACAAACATTTGTTTATCACCTACAGTGTGCCAGGGAGCATGCCAGGGGTATCATGTGGAGGATCTAACTTAATCCTCATAACAATACCATGGGGTAGGAATTTTTATTTCATTTTAGATGGTGATATGGATTGTCTTAGTCCCTTCAGGCTACTGTAACAGAAAGCCTTGGACCAAGTGCTTTAGAAACAACAGAAATTTATTTCTTACAGTTTTGGGGACTGGTAAGTCTAAGATCAAGGCCCTGGCAGATTTGGGGTTACTTCTTGGTTCATAGATATTTGTCTTCTTGCTGTCTCCTCACATAGTACGAGGAGCCAGGAAGTTCTCTGGGGTCCCTTTTATGAGGTCACCATTTGTGAGGGCTCCACTTCCATGATCTTATCACCTCTCAAAGGTTCTAACTCCAAGTAGCATCACATTGGCGCTTAGGTTTAGATGTATGAATTTTAGAGGTAGCAGATGTTCAGTCTATTGCACCAAGAGTAAGTAAGTTGGCCAAGATCACATATAGCTTAGAAGTAGCTGAGTTGGGATTCCGATGTATGTCCAACAGTCTCAGTGTGTCTGGCACTTTCCCTTTTGCCCAGTTATAATACTTCTATTAGGAATCTAAAGGTATTCAATAAAGCTAAATTTGTTTAGAAAAATCTATTAGCTATTAGGAAGATTTAGGATCCAAGAAAATTATTCTCAGTCAATATCATCAAAAGCATGGACCCAAGCAATATTAGACTTTGAGAAGATTTATGGAGTCATAGTGCTTCATGATTGTAGAGATCATTCGATTCAACTCTCCCATTCTATAAATAACAAAACGGAGGCCAACAGATTTCTGTATTGTCAAGTGTGACTGAAATTACCATTTGCTAACAAGAAGGTTTAGGTCCAAAACAATTTAGTTTAGTCACTAGACAGGTGGGACCCTGTGAATTTATACAGTTCAATTAAAATTGTAAAGTTGAAAGGGACTTTCAGGTCTCTTATAATAATGTATCCATCTGGGACTGTTATGGTGATGTTAAACAATACCAGCAGGTTGTCCTTTTCTTTACAGCCCATAAATACAGCAGTTCAATCACTTCCTTTGTAAAGCATTAGGCATCACACACACCTCTAAATCTAATGACATTTTTACATGTAAATGTGGAGCACCATATATTGCTATTTAAAAACTAATCTATTCTGTTTAAATATATTTAAGTTGTTATTTGAAAATGAGGGCAACCTTAAGAATAAATTGAAGCGGTACTGGGCAACTGAAAAGGTTGCGATAAGTAACCCTCAGCACACTTTCACAACTAGAAATAGCTTAGACCCTGGGTTTCAAAAGTAAATAATCAGTATGAAGAATGGGTGTAAGGGAATGTTTTCTCTAACATAGCATAAGAACAGTCATAGGGAGTCTCCATGATACATGGCAAATCTGTTAAACTCATTTGGGGACCTTGCACAATTGAGCTCAATGTAGCAATTTTACTGAAACCTTCCTATGTGAATGAGCTGCTGAGCTAGGAGTTTTGAGGATACAGTTGTCCCCTGGTATTTGTGTGGGCTTGCTTCCAGGACCCCTCATGGATACTGAAATCCATGGATGCCCAAGTCCCTTCTATAAAATGGCATAGTATTTGCATATAATCAGTACACATCCTTCCGTATACTTTAAATCATCTCATGCTTATATATAATGGGTGTTACAGTGTAAATTTTTTGCAAATTGTTCTTCTGTATTGCTTTGAATATAATAACAAGGAAAAAATGTCTGTATATGTTCAGTTTAGACTTTTTCTTTCCAAATATTTTTGATCCATGGTTGGTTGACTCTGCATTTGCAGGGTCAGAGTTTGGGACAGCTGACTATAGGAAGACACCAGATGTGGTTCCTGACTGCAAAGAGCTTGGAAACTATTAGGGTGGTAACAGAGATACACAAATACCTCTAAAAGGTGTCAGGAAGTAGGAGGAAGAGGGTAAAGAGCAGAGGGCTGGTAAGAGAAAAGAACAGCAGCAGGTGACTTGGACAGTTGGTGTATAAAGGAAGAGAAGTACACAACACTGTGTGTTCCCCCAGTTGAGGAAAAAGTTTCTCTCAGAGTGCTTGGTAATACATATTTTAGTTTGAATCCCATATTAGTCAACTATTTTCAATATACACAATTTCCCATGTTTCAACCAAATCTGGAATGAAAAAATTAGAGTTTTTTTTTTGCAATTTCCAGTGCAATAATGGATTCAGGTGAGCATCATCAATGGATGTTGGCGCAAAGATGGACAAGTTATTGGGGCAAAGAACATCTCCGTGTTGTAGAAGTGCTTCCCCCTTAGATCTCTTGCTGATTGCCTGAGGTTAAAAGGCACCTTTATATCTCAGCAGTGGGCTCTGGTGTCATCACTACCCAAGTGATCAAATTGAGCTCTTTTGTAGTGAGGCATCGCAGATGTGGTACACTGAAGTCTACAACATAAGCATTCTGGCCCCAAATGTTTCAGCCGTATGTTCCTTATCCTGCACCCTCCACCTGCCCTCATGAAGCCGTTTGGTGGAATTCTGCGTTTGCTCTGTGCCCTGGAGACGTCCCTCTGCAGACAGCAGCACCAGGCTCCATCGCTTTTGGCTTCTGAGTAGATCTGGACAAGGGGGAGGGGACTCTGGTGGAAATTGGAAGATATAGGTGGGCTGTATTTATTCCCCACCATGTCACTTTCTGCCAGGTGCTACTTAGGGGATTGCTATGTTCCTTTTACCTCTACCAGGGCTCCTGTTGAGGGGCCCACTTCCAAGTTTCCAGCTTCTGCAGTCTTTTTGTAAGATAGTACAGCCTCAGTTGCTTGGGCCTTGGCCTTGGCCTTGCTTGGTTCTAGACAGCTCCACCATGTCTTTTGTTCACTACGCCTGCCCACACATTTGTATATTTAACTCCATTTAACTTCTTTCAGGGAAACCCTTTGAGTGTGCCATCTGCTTTGTGTCAGGACATAGACTGATTCAACTTGAATTTAATCAAGCCTGTAACAGTATATCAGTGCTAGAAAAACAAGTGGAACAATGCCTGAGATAGCCAGACAAATCCAGAATTTGGGACCTTCACTGGCCTGACCTGTGAATTCAAAGATCAATATCATTAAGAAAAAAGGAGTTAACCTCTTCTAAATGAAACTAGTGACACATTGACCACATGCGGTATATGAATCTGGTGTACCAAAGTTGGCTATTCTACCTTTTTGGAACAGCTGGGAACATTTTAATATAGACTAGAATTTTAGACAGTTTTAGAGAATTATCTTAGATATGATAAAGAATTTTAAGCAAATGTCCTTTCTAAAGAGATACATATTAAAGTATAGAGGCTGAAGTTTTATAATGACTGCAACTTCCTTTAAAATTTTTGGCAGGTATTAGCAGCCTTGCTACCCACATGGGGGATCCAAATGGAGTTCCTGGCTCCTGGCTTTGGCTTGGCCTGATCCCAGCCATTGCGGAGATTTGGGGAGTGAACCAATGGTTGGAAGACCTCTTCCTCCCTGTCTCCTCCTCTCTTTGTCACTCTGCCTGTCAAATAAGTAAATCTTTAAACAGTATGACAGGGGCCGGCGTTGTGACATGATGGGTAAAACTGTCACCTGCACTGCCAGCATCTCATATGGGTGCCAGTTCGGGACCTGGCTGCTCCACTTCCCATCCAGCTCTCTGCTATGGCCTGGGAAGGCAGTAGCAGATGGCCTGGATCCTTGGGCCCCTGCAACCACGTGGGAGACCTAGAAGAAGCTCCTGGCTCCTGGCTTCAGATCGGTGCAGCCTCGGCCATTGCGGCCATCTGGAAGGTGAATCAGCGGATGGAAGACTTCTCTCTCTCTGCTTCTGCTCTCTGTAATTCTGAATTTCAAATAGATAAATCTTAAAAAAAAAATCTGACAAAATAGTAGAGTAGACAATATGGCAGAATATTAACTAGTGTTCAGTCTAGCTGGTCGACAGATATGGTGTTCATTGTGCCATCCTTTCAACTTTTCATATGCTTTTTTTCTTTTTAAGATTTATTTTATTTATTTGAAAGGCAGAGTTACAGAGAGAGAGACAGACAGACAGACAGATCTTCCACCCACTGGTTTACTCCCCAAATGGCCTCAATGGCCAGAGCTGGGCTGGTCTGAAGCCAGGAGCCAGGAGCTTCCTCTGGGTCTTCCACATAGGTGCAGGGGCCCAAGCACTTGGGCCATCCTCTACTGCATTCCCAGGCCATAGCAGAGAGCTGGATTGGAAGTGGAACAGCTGGGACTAGAACCAGTGCCCATATGGGATGCTGGCACTACAGATAGCGCCCCAACCCTCCATGCCACAATGCTGGCCCTGAAAGTTTTCAGAATAAAATAAAGTAGTATAAAATGTTAATAAGGAAAACAAAATTTTGAACCCATTCAGGAATTATTTCTCCTCTTGCCAAATGGTGGCTGCTTTGTTGCTTATACTGCTCATTTGCTTCTTGAATGTGCCTCTCCAGATACAGTCAGCCCTGAAAGACTGGGCTCTGTACTTCCTCCTGTACTCGATAGAAGCATGTATAAAGGTTTGATCTGTTTAAGCCTACCTCCTCATGGCAAACTCAGGCATGTGTGGGCGGAAGACTTCTATTTCTATTTTCATCAACAGAAGGAGAGATACCTAAGAGGCTAGGTGGAATGCAGGAGAGGGTGATTTCTTGAAATGATTGGAGAGTAGTATGGAGATTTCCTTCCTGGGGGCCACGAAAGCCACGGCAGGTGGCAAAGGCTGACTCTGCACACAACCCTTGACAAGTTTAGCAACCTCAGACAAGCCGTGGGAGGAGCTGCCTCCAGAAGAAGACTCAGGTGCTCTCCAATTTATAGTCTACTCTCGCTGGACAGGAAACCAGGATTGGATCAAGGCTGAATGGGAAAAATTAATTTTGAGTATAACTGCTTAAGGAGATCTAGTCTTGAATTTATTTACATTCACTTAGCAGGCCAGCACAAAGAATGTTATTATTTTCCTAGGTAACATTTCACCCTCCATGAACATGAATTTATTTTTTTAAAAGATTTATTTATTTGAAAGGCAGAATTACAGAGAAAGAGGGAAAGAGAGATCTTCCATCTTTGGGTTCATTCCCCAAATGGCCTCAATGGCTGGGCTGAAGCCAGGTGGAAGCCAGGAGCCAGGAATTCCATCCAGCTCTCCCACATGGGTGCAGGAGCCCACAGACTTTGGCCATCTTCTGCCTTCCCAGGTGCCTTCGCAGGGAGCTGGACTGGAAGTGGAGCAGCCAGGACTCAGCCCAGTGCCTATGTGGAATACCAGCCATGGCTTAACCTGCTGTGCTACTACGCCAACCCAAATCTGAATTTCTTTTATTATTATTATTTATTTATTATTTTATTTATTTATTTTTGACAGGCAGAGTGGACAGTGAGAGAGAGAGATGGAGAGAAGGGTCTTCCTTTGCCATTGGTTCACCCTCCAATGGCCGCCGCGGCCAGTGCGCTGCAGCCGGCGCACCGCGCTGATCCAAAGGCAGGAGCCAGGTACTTATCCTGGTCTCCCATGGGGTGCAGGGCCCAAGCACTTGGGCCATCCTCCACTGCACTCCCAGGCCACAGCAGAGAGCTGGCCTGGAAGAGGAGCAACCGGGACAGAATCTGGCGCCCCGACCGGGACTAGAACCCGGAGTGCTGGCGCCACAGGTGGAGGATTAGCCTATTGAGTTGCGGCGCCGGCCCCAAATCTGAATTTCTTTATAGAAAAAAATATTATTGAGTGGAAACACACAGGAGAAATTGTATGCATTTGAGAGTTGTAAGAAGCCAGGTGCCTTGAACCTAAGAAAAATTACTTTCCTGCAACATTTATTACTGTCTTTTACCCTTCTGGTGGGTAGTCTAGTGGACATCACAGCTGTCATAGCCCTCGAGCTCTGTAAATCTGCTGGAACCTCCATGGTGGGACAAGGCAGAGAAAGAAGCTCTGAATGAGCAGGTGGAAGTGTGTGTGTGTGTGTGTGTGTGTGTGTGTGTATGCAAACCTGCTGATTGCCCATCCACATTATTTCCTGCAAAGAGAACCCTGGTCTTCAGGTGTCTGGTGTCCTATACTTCAGGGGAATTGTCACTGTCCTATCCATTGACCAATCTTTGGTTAAAACATAAGCACGTGACACAGGCCAAGCAGGCAGGAGTGAGGGAGAAGCATCTTCTATGAGGCTTCCAGAAAAGGTTTCTCTGTGCTTAAAAAAGATGTATTTGAGAAATAAATCCTTCCTGTGTCCACATATTATTGTGTGATGATATGGGGCAGTAACCCAGTGTAAACCTGTTCCTCCCAAACAAAGCTATGATTTGTAGCATGCGCCTGTTTCCATTCATGGGGTGTAAATTTTCCCACTGTAGCCAATTGCAAGCTATCAATAACTCAACAACTGGATGGCAAAAATCCTGGCATTTGGCAGTTGGCTCCCAGGAGGCTGTGGGAGCTGATTTCCAGCTGTCACTGCTGGCTTTCTAGGGCTTTGCTGTCCACCTGGTGAAGAGAGTGAAGTGACGCAGTGGTGGGGATAGCAGAGCAGAAAGAGAATGGACTCCAGTTCCTCAATGATACTGATGTCTTGGAATTATGCAACACTGGCATCTTCCTCTCTCTGGACTTCTTACTCTATAGATTAATAAGTGTACTTAAAGCTGTTTGAGCTGGTGTTTGTGTGTCTTGCTCCTGGGCTTAATCCAGCTGATCCGGATATCCCTGGACATTCCCATCTAGTAGAGGGAGGGGATACAGCACTGCATAAAGGAAATATCCAGTAGGGAGTCAGGAAGAGAGGGTGTGGCCGTATGATGGGGACGGGGAGGACCATCCAGGTTGAACGCAGACTCTGGCTGGTTGCTCAGAGGAGCAGGAAGGTGGCCAAGGGCCGCCCAGGCTGTCAGTGCCCTTGCCAAGGAGGCTGAAGTTCAGGGCAAGGGTCCAGTGAGAGCTGGCACCCAAGCATGAGTCAGGAAGTCGGGCAGGAGCCCCGGCCTGGGAAGGGCTGCCCTGCTCGGGCTGCACAGCACAGTGCCGTGGGGATGCAAAGAAAGGAGTGCAGGATAGAGGTGCAGAGAGGCACCAGTATAATTGCAGGGGTCCACTGCAAGTTGGGGGGCTGTGGAATAGGATTCCAGTGCCCAGCGAGGCAGAGTCATGACTCGCCCTGATGCTGACAGCGGAGACCAAAGCTTAGGGGTTTCCAGTCACTGCAGTGGATCAGGCTGAGAAATGCAGAGGGACCAGAATTTTCTCCCAAGCATCTGCATTTCCTGGCTGTCTGGTAGAATTGCTTGTTTCCTTTCTTCCTAGACCATCAAAAGGAGCATCACTCACCTCCCTGGGGTCCTGAAATTCACAGCCCGGGCTGATGTGCTGCCGGCTGACAAGGGCTGCCTCCTCCCACGTGTGAGGAAATTGTTGGCCCGCCTGTGGCAGAAGCAATTTTGAGCCTGTTGCGAGACGGCCCTCACTTTTTGGCAACGCGGTTTCTCCTGTAATCCGTTTGCTCCTCTTCCTTATTTTCTCCTCGCACCCACCTAACAACCAATCCCCGGGTCTTTTCTCCTCCAGCCCGGGCCCATTTGCTGAGTAACTTAGCTAGGAAGGCCATTTCTAATGGAAGCATACGGAGTAAGTTGGTGCAGGAAGAAAGCAAGCTGGCGTGTCAACATCCTCCGGGGGATTTCTGAGTGTTATTTCCCTCTCTCGCGGAGCTGGGAAGCCGGAGGGCAGGACACTTGGCTTCCTTTGCACTCTGTTACTTCTGGAAGTCGTGGTTAGTGATTTCAGTTTATTCAGGGAGATGAGTTCTGTGACAGTGTCATTACTGGGAAGGAATTAAGGATGGGATCCAGCAGGAGAGGGAACCTTGAAGAGTCCAGTTCTGCCAAGTTCATACTGCTTCTACCTGTCTAGTAAGGTTGCTGGTTTTGAAAGTGCTCCCAATTTATTGAGATGCTTTGGAGAGTGGATAAAAGGAATGCTTTTCAAGGCAAGGCCCATCCTAAACAAAGTCAACAGATAATTATTGACAGGGAAATACTTTCAATTCATTTAATTGAAAAGGGCTAGTTTTCTTTATACGTGAAATGCACCTAGAAATTAATAAGGACCGGGGCCGGCACTGTGGCACAGCGGATTACCGCCCTGGCCTGAAGTGCTGGCATCCCATATGGGCGCCGATTCGAGACCCGGCAACTCCACTTCCAATCCAGCTCTCTGCTATGGCCTGGGAAAGCAGTAGGAAGATTGCCCAAGTGCTTGGGCCCCTGCACCCATGTGGGAGACCTGGAAGAAGCTCCTGGCTCCTGGGTTCAGATTGGCGCAGCTCCGACTGTTGCGGCCAATTGGGGAGTGAGCCATCGGATGGAAGACCTCTCTCTCTCTCTGCTTCTCCTCTCTCTCTGTAACTCTGACTTTCAAATAAATAAATAAATAAATAAATAAATCTTTTTAAAAAAGAGAAATTAATAAGGACCAACAGTCCAATGAAAAATGTGCAAAAAAAGTTTGTAGAAAAGGAAGCACAGTTTCTTAAATATATTAAAAATACTTAGTTTCATAATAAGACAAGTAGAAATTTGAATTTATATATTCATTTTTCACATATTAGCAATGATAAAAAATCCTAATAACACTATGGTGGCAAGAGTGTGAAGAGACAGGTGCTCTCATCATGACCAGTCAGAAAAGAAATTTGTATAACTTTATGGAGACTTATTTATAAATGTCCTTCAATATTATAAATATCTATATGCTTTGACATATTTAAGCATATACTAGAATTTTATTCTATAATTATATTCATGTATTTAGATAATGACATGTTCACAAGATTACACATTGCAGTCTTGCTTGTAATAGCAGTAGATTATAAACAAATATCTATCTATCAATAAGGGATTGGTTAAAGTATGGCATATCCATATAACAGAATATGATACAGCCATCAAAAATGAGGATGCTCTTTATGTACCCACAGTGAAAATCCCCACGCTATTCTGTTGAAAGAAAAGGTGCAATATATTGGGTAACAAAAGAAGAGAGAAGGAATACTTATATTAGATATATGCATGTATTTGCCTTTATATGGATAAAATACATTCAGGAAGTGATCTAAAAAATCAATAATATTCAGTACTAGAGAGGAATTAGAATTGGGCATAGGGTAGGAGAGAGATTTTCTCTTTCATTACTTGGTATCCCCCCTTTTTTTCCTTTCCTAGAGGTACTGTCAATTCGGATCAGTAAATGTTACATTTTTCAATAAGGGGAATGCTCTGCCACATTACAGCTGAAATGACCAAAATCTACCCAATCTGTAGTATGCCCTTCATTTTAACTTTCAGCCTCTTTTACTTATTTATTTTTTAATCTGTATTTATTTGGTTGACAGAGAGACATAGAGAAGGCGACAGAGAGACAGAGAGAGAGAACACTTCCTACAGCTGGCCCATCCCCCAATGGCCACAATATTTTGGGAGCTAGGCTGGGAGCCGAGAACTCAATGTAGGCCTTCCGTGTGGGTGGCAGGGACTCAGCCACTGGAGCCATCACTGTTGCCTCCCAGGGTCCAAGGTAGCAGGAAGTTGAAGTCAGGAGAATCCAGGTACTCTGCTCTGGGATGTAGGCACCCTAACTGGCAGCTTGCTTGTTAGACCAAATGCCTGCTCCTTAGTCTCTTTTATTACTGACTTTCCTGGATGTCCACACTTCATGTATGCGTGGGTGCCACAGTTTCTTTTGGCTTCAGACTCCAGTTTGCACCTTGATTTCCCTGAAACTGTTAAGTAACAACCACTGCAGCTGGATATTGCGACACAGAGCTCTCCTTTGATGTGCCAAACCAGGAATAATCACCTCTGTCTTTGCTTCAACACTTCCTCCCTTCTAGAGTGGAAAATTAAGTCATGGGGACCAGGCAACTGCCAGAGCAGGGGTTAGCAGTGTGGCAGGTATGTTGCTCATGGCGGGTGAGGTCATGTTAAGAGCTGGATTGTGGAGAAGGACAGTTCCATACGTGGAAGAACAAGAAGAGTCTACCCTATGGAGCACACAGCCACAAGAATCTGAGGTGTGGGTTCAAACCTTCGCCAGCCACTTACTGATTATGTGACTTCAGGCAAGTGGTTTTTAGCTTAACTTCTCTCCTTCGTTAAGTGAGTTCCATAACAGTTGATGTGACTAAGACTGCTTGCAGTCCCTCAGAATCCATCCTTGGTTTTCTTTTATGGTAATAGATGTGCAGCCAAGCACATGGCTACTGATACTGCTGTTGGATGTGGTCAAGGACCCAGTTCTCTGCATGGAATGTAAATATGTGTTTCAAATTCTTCTGTGGGACATAAGACTTCTTCATGGTCTTCTCCCTTATTTAAGCTGGAACCCATAGCAATACATTTTAAAAAAATTAGCAGCAAATACTTAAGGGATAACAGTGTGCTATTTCAATTAAAGTATATAATGTGTACTAATCAAATCAGGATAATTAGTGCTTCCCCTTCTTCTTCCTTCTGGCTACAGATTTTGGTATCCATTATCCAGCTTCCCACCATCCCTTCCTTTGACCAGCCCTGTAGCCTAACCTTGACAATGGAGATTAAGGATAAGACCATTGAAGTGACGGAACAGTGGCTTGGGAGGAACCTGGCCCTCTGAATGGGCACATGAAATAGAGCTGCCCGCCCACCTGGCAACCTTCCTGCTGTTACCTGGGAGAGAAATGGAGTCTGATCTGTAGACCATTCTGTTATGGTTGGGCCTGGTCTCCTTGTTATGGCAAACTGGCTTTATCCTACCGATAAAATTAAGCCTCTTTTATGTCAAGTAATGGAATACCAAACTCAGGATATGTAAATTAGCAAATGGTATTGTTTGGCTGTCATATAAGAGAAAATTTAAGAAGTAGGGAAAACTGTAGGGTTTGGTTCAGTAATTAATGACATCATCAAAGAATTGATTTCTTTTTTTTTTTTTTGTTTAAAGATTTATTTGTTTACTTATTTGAGAGGTAGAGTTACAGACAGAGAGAGGGAAAGACAGAGAGAAAGGTCTTCCATTCACTGGTTCACTCCCCAAATGGCTGCAACAACCAGAGCTGAGCTGAGCTGAGCCGAGTCTATCCGAAGCCAGAGCTTCTTCCTGGTCTCCCATACGGGAGCAGGGGCCCAAGCACTTGGGCCATCTTCTACTGCTTTCCCAGGCCACAGTAGAGAGCTGGATTGGAAGAGGAGCAGTCAGGACACAAACCAGTGCCCATATTTTTTTTTTACTTTTATTTAATGAATATAAATTTCCAAAGTACGGCTTATGAATTACAATGGCTTCCCCCCCCATAACGTCCCTCCTACCCGCAACCCTCCCCTTTCCCACTCCCTCTCCCCTTCCATTCACATCAAGATTCATTTTTGATTCTCTTTATATACAGAAGATCAGTTTAGCATACATTAAGTAAAGATTTCAACAGTTTGCTCCCACACAGAAACATAAAGTGAAAAATAATAGATTATTTTTTAAATGATGATGAAATCAGATCAGACCTATTGTCATGTTTAATCCCAGTGAGAGTCAAGTTGGGAATTGATAATTTCTTCTTCTTCTTCTTCTTCTTTTTTTTTTTTTTTTACAGAAGATCAGTTTAGTATACATTAAGTAAAGATTTCAACAGTTTGCACCCCCATAGAAACACAAAGTGAAATATACTGTTTGAGTACTCGTTATAGCATTAAGTCTCAATGTACAGCACATTAAGGACAGAGATCCTACAGGAGGAGTAAGTGCACAGTGACTCCTGTTGTTGACTTTACAAATTGACACTCCTGTTTATGGCATCAGTAATCTCCCTATGCTCCAGTCATGAGTTTCCAAGGCTATGGAAGCCCTCTGAGTTCTCCGACTCTTATTTTGTTTAGACAAGGTCATAGTCAAAGTGGAGGTTCTCTCCTCCCTTCAGAGAAAGGTACTTCCTTCTTTGAAGACCTGTTCTTTCCACTGGGATCTCACTCACAGAGATCTTTCATTTAGGTGTTTTCTTTTCTTTCTTTCTTTCTTTCTTTTTTTTTTTTTTTTTTTTGCCAGTGTGTCTTGGCTTTCCATGCCTGAAATACTCTCATGGGCTTTTCAGCTAGATCGGGATGCCTTTAGGGCTGATTCTGAGGCCAGAGTGCTGTTTAGGACATCCGCCATTCTATGAGTCTGCTGAGTATCTCGCTTCCCATGTTGGATCACTCTCCCCTTTATTTATTCTATCGGTTAGTATTAGCAGGTACTAGACTTGTTTATGTGCTCCCTTTGACTCTTAGTCCTTTCATTATGATCAATTGTGAACTGAAATTGATCACTTGGACTAGTGAGATGGCATTGGTACATGCAACTTTGATGGGATTGAATTGGAGTCCCTAAACCAGTGCCCATATGGGATGCTGGCATCTCAGGTGGAGGCTTAGCCACTGCGTTGGCCCCAAGAATTGATTTCTTTCTCTCTATTTCCTCTGCTTTTGGTGAAGTTAGCTTCACCCTAAGGTTGGTTGCCCTAAAGGTGGTGAAATGGCTATGGCAATTCTGGACTCCATGTCACATCCTCACACCTTCCAGTAGTATGAAGAGCAAGAGTGTGAGAGTGCAAGGGCTTCAGAGAGATAAAGAGGCTCCATAAGTGAGCTTCTTTTCAGCACCCCAAGAAAACCTACTGGCCCAATTTTGGTTGCTTCCCTCCTCTGAATTGTGACCAGAGAATGGGCTTATATATCGAGTCCTTAAGCCCCAGCTACCTGTCCTACTCTTGGTAGTAGGGGAGGGCTGACTTTTCTAGAATGTGTGGGCTATGTGGAGGAGGTGTGGGTACGCTATTGAAACTGAAGTGACTACTGAGGAAATGCTAACAGATGCACTACAGGATAGCATGATTGTTTTAAGGGTTGAATGGGGTGAGATAACACATACAAAGAGCCTAGCACAGTGCTTGGCACGGAGTAGGTTGCCAGTGATAGTCATTTTATGCTTCCTTCTTAGACCAAGTTAGCTGTGCTGCAAAGTGGTTGTGGCTATTGAAGATTCTTTCTTCAGTTGTGTCAAGGATCAACTTGTTGATCAAGTTGTAGGATCAGTAAAACAAGATTGCAATCTGCATAGAGAAGTCGCCTCTCAGTTCAAGATTTCTGTCATCTGTAGCAGTTGGTGGGAGAAGTGGCCCATGAAGGGCACCACACACTCTGGTCCCAAGAGAATGAGTAAAAGAAGGCATGACTAGGCCGGCGCCATGGCCCACTTGGCTAATCCTCTGCCTACGGCGCCAGCACCCCGGGTTCTAGTCCCGGTTGGGGTGCTGGATTCTGTCCCGGTTGCTCCTCTTCCAGTCCAGCTCTCTGCTGTGGCCAGGGAGTGCAGTGGAGGATGGCCCAAGTCCTTGGGCCCTGTACCCGCATGGGAGACCAGGAGGAAGCACGTGGCTCCTGGCTTCGGATCAGCGCAGCGCCGGCCGTAGCAGCCATTTGGGGGGTGAACCAACGGAAAGGAAGACCTTTCTTTCTGTCTCTCTCTCTCTCTCACTGTCTAACTCTGCCTGTCAAAAAAGAAAAAAAAAAAAAAAAGAAGGCATGACTTAGCATTCTCAAGAGCTCGCTTCGTCAATCACGGATGATCACTGGTCTGTAGATTTCTATTTTTATTTATTTGAGAGGTAGAGAGACAGCGAGAGTGAGGTAGAACTAGAGCTAGAGTTAGAGTGAGAGTGAGAGAGAAAGAGAAAAAGAACTCCCATCTGCTGGTTCACTCCCTAAATGTCTGCAAGAAGCTAGGAGCTGGGAACTTAATCTGGGTCTCCCACCTGGGTGGCAGGGACTCAGCTACATGAGCCATCACTACTGCCTCCGAGAGTCTCTATTAGCAGCAAGAGGCTGGATTGAGGAGGTGGAGCAGGAACTGGAACTGGACCTTGAACCCAGGTACTCCAGTATGGGACACGAGGCTCCTGAATGGTGTCTTAACTGCTAGACTAAATACCCGCCCTGGTCTGTCCATTTTAAGAAATTTATTTATTTATTTTCATTTATTTGAATGGGAGAGAGAGAGAGATTGAAAGATCATTTGTCAGGGCTGGCGCTGTGGTGCAGTGGGTTAATGCCCTGGCCTGAAGCACTGGCATCCCATATGGGTGCTGGTTCGAGACCCAGCTGCTCCACTTCCAATCCAGCTCTCTGCTATGGCCTGGGAAAGCAGCGGAAGATGTCCTTGGGCCAAGTCCTTGGGCCCCTGCACCCGTGTGGGAGACCTGGAAGAAGCTCCTGGCTCCTGGCTTCGGATCAGCCCAGCTGATCCAGCACTGGCATCCCATATGGGTGCTGGTTCGAGACCCAGCTGCTCCACTTCCAATCCAGCTCTCTGCTATGGCCTGGGAAAGCAGCGGAAGATGTCCTTGGGCCCAAGTCCTTGGGCCCCTGCACCCGTGTGGGAGACCTGGAAGAAGCTCCTGGCTCCTGGCTTCGGATCAGCCCAGCTCTGGCCGTTGTGGCCAATTGGGGAGTGAACCATCAGGTGGAAGACCTCTCTTCTCCTCTCTCTGCCTCTCCTCTCTCTGTGTAACTCTGACTTTCAAATAAATAAAGAAATCTTAAAAAAAAAAAAAAAGAAAAGAAAGATCATTTGTCTACTAATTCCCCAAATGCCCTCAACAGCTAAGGCTTGGCCAGGCTGAAACCAGGAGCTGTTATCTCAATCCATGTCTACTACAAGGTGTCAACTTTTTAAGACCCCAAAGGGGCTGCTTCCCAGTCTCTTACATTACCCATGCTGCTTCAGGCAGGAGGTGGCTTGAGAGGTGAGCTTGGGCCAGGTTATTGTCTTTTCTGCCCCCATCCACTTGCTAGAGGCTCTGTAATGTGATGAAAAGTTTCTGGGCTGGAGTCCATCACTAATGATGTAATCTTGTGTAAATAATTGAGTGTTTCATGTCTCAGTTTCCTTGTCTATAATATAGGCTCTTGATTCTTCTACCAAGCATTTAGTGCTGTTGTGAGGCTCAACGAAGTGATGTATTTGAGAACATTTTGTAAAATAGAAAATAAATTTTAAATAAAGGGGGTTAGTGCACATAAAAATGGAAATAGTTTGCAAGTAGACAGGTATCACCATACTACCTAGTTTTGTGAACAAAAGGAATTGAAAAATAACAGGCCGACGAGGATCTTTCTGTTCATAGTCACAGAGCGTAGGGCCAGGTTTAATGAATAATTATGTCTTGCTTGCCTAGGTGTGTTCCCTATTGGTATTTGATATTAGCTAATTTAATTATTTTAATAAGTCTACGGGGTAAATACTATGATAGCAGTTTAATAGATGAGGAAACAGGGACGTGGTGCCTGGGGTGATGTCACTCTCAGGAAGTGGCAGGCTTGAAAGTCAAGTCTGTTTATCTACCAAGGCAAATGAGGCTGTCCACAGATTCACCAGGAAACAAGTGGTCAGCCAGGAGGATTCGCTTCTAAGACAAGGAGACGTTTATCCAGGGCCTCATAATCACTCTTTCATTTGCTTCTTCATGCACTGAATTCACAAACACCTGCTGAGCACCTTGCCTGTAACAGGAGCTGTGCTGGACTTGGAATGAAACGATGGATAAAATAGAGTTCCCGAGGAGTTCAAGGAACACTGGTGCAGCAGAGTAGCTTGTCAGACCTCCCACTTATCCCCAGTTCAATCCTGTTAGGAAAATTGCTGCTATTGCTTGGCCAATATTAAAGTTTTAAGCATTATTTTCTGTAGAAACAATCCACTTACACTGCTTACTGCCCGAGAATGGGATAAGTCCGTAATAGCTGAAGACCACGTGCCCAGTGGTTTCGTTTAATGGCAATTGCACACTGATTTTGAAATGGTCATAACTGCCTATTGCTCTCAGGATTATCTTATTGTCTGGCAATGGTTATGAAGACGGTGCAGTCTTAAGAGACCATTCAGTAAGAGTGACAGAGGAGCTAATTTTTATTTTTCTCTGAATGCCTCTCAAAGTGAGCGTCACATTCAGGTCTGAACAAACTTCTGTGATAAACTCAAGGTCCTGGAAACTGAAGGGAGACTGAGTGATGGAACAATGTGGAAAATGAAAGGTGTGGCTCATATGCACGTTGACAGTTATTCTTGTTTGTTTCCAGGGGCTGTCCTGAGCGAGACAACTAAAACAGCCACTGAGCTGATGTTTTGCATCCTAATTTAGAGGAGCCATATCCCCTTGTCTTTGCTCACTAAACATCCCCATATGAAAAAGTTCTGTCATTTTCTCCCTCTGTACCAGTGTCAGACAAGGAAAGTTTCTTTCAAGGGAGACAGACACATACGCCTTGTTAAGCACCCACTGAAGGTCAGACACATTACCTAGTTTGCTTATAGGAAAGTAAGGGTAGTAAGGAGGGGGATAGAGATACCAGGGTGGGGGGCATAGGGAGATTTTGTAAATTTGCATAGTGGATTAGTTATGTATTGCTGAATAACAAACTACCCCCGAATTAGTGGCTGAAAAACAGTAGACATTTGTTTTCTCATAGTTTCTGTGGGTCAGGAATCTGGGGGTGGCTTAGCTGGTGGTGTCTCTCCTTCAAGGTCTCTCAAGAAGTTGCACTCAGTATGTGGGGTGGGATTCAGTTGATTGCAGGCTATTGGACTAGGGAAATTCAGTTCCTTGCTGGCCATTGGCTGGAAACCTCCCTCATCCCTTGACATGTGGGCCTCTCTGAATGGCAGGTGACCTCCCACAGAGTGAACAAGCAAGGGAGGGAATCAAAGAGCGCACCCAAGATGGAAGCCACAGTCTTTTTGTAACCTAATCTTCAGAGGGACACTCCATCATGGCTGCTGATTTCTATTCACTAGAAGGAAATCACAAAGTCCAGCTCATAACCAAGGATTGGGGATTTTATAAGGTTGTGAGTACCAGGAGGCAGGGGTCGTTGGAGACCATCCTCATGCCGTGCTACCCCAGTCAGTAGGACCTCTCTAATGAGATGACACTGGAGCAGAAACCTATAGAAAGAGAGGAAGAGCAAATGTGTGGCTACCCAGGGGAAGAGCACTTCAGGCAGAGAAAACATCCAGTGCAAAGGCTGATGGGAGACCAGCCTTAGGCTAGCTCAGAAAGGAGCTATGGACTCTATCAAGTGGGGTTTTGTGCGGGTCACTGCAGGGAGTTTGGATTTTGCTTTCAGTGCGATGAGAAGGCTTTGGAAGGTTTTCAGCAGAGGAGTGATGTGCCTTATATTTGAAGAGGACCACTCAAGTTGCTGTGTGGTGAATACATTGGGAGAGGGCACATCAGCAGAAGTGTTAGACTGGGACAGGGGCGAGGATCAGTTATTGCAGTAACCTGTGGGGAGCAACTCGGACTAGACTGTTACTGGAATTAAGACTTATTCTATGCATCTGCTCTCCCACAATATGGTGCTGGGAGAGGAGGAAACAGCTTCTACACAGCTGCCTCCAGTTCAACCAATAAACAGCAGGACCTGCTCCTGATTGGAGGAGAGCAGCGTACTCGGCGTGTGGGTAGCAGAGTTGGGATTGGTGGAAGAGGACTATAAAGGAGGAGAGAGACAACATGCACCAGGAACACCTGAGGAACATCTATCTGAAGGAACACCTGTGCAGCCCCCGAGAGAGCCGGCCGGCGGTGTGCCACTCCCCCGCGGAAGTGGGGAAGGTGGCAGGGGGAACCGCCCTTCCACGGAGGTGGAAGGGTCAGTAGCCAACCCGGGAAGAATCAGCAGCAAACCCGGGGAGGGCCGAGCAGACAAAAGAACAGCGCAGGGTCCTGTGTCGTTCCTCCACGAAGAGGGGGAGCGACATAATGGTGCCGTGACTCGGATATGAAGCCTAGGGAGGGTTTAGTGTCGTTCCTCCACGAAGACGGGGAGCAACATAATGGTGCTGTGACTCGGATAGGAAACCTAGGAGGGAAGAAGCGGGAAAAAGTGGGAAAATACTGGAGAGAGAGACTAGAAGAGCCTAGGGGAAAGCCGGACGGAAAAGGTGCCCGAAGAAGCTATCAAAAGCCTAGGCATAGACTCGGATACGGACTGTGGGAAAGAAGTTAGGATTGGACGTTAGGATTGAAAGCGAAAGTGAAAGTAAGAAGAAACTTAGATACGGACTATGGTGGGGAAGCTAGGAGATTAAAAGCGAAAGTGAAAGCTATAAGAAACTTAGACTCGGATATGGACTGTGGGGAGAAGCCAGGAGAAATGAGAGGGGAACATTGTTGGAAGAAATTTAGGGAAACATACCGGGTAGAGAAAAATATGTTAGGGAGGATGAAGCTGCGGGGGCAGGCCGAGGCGGAGACGTAAGCTATGTTGGGATTCGTCGAGTCAGCCCGGGGAACAAGGGGCAAAAATCTGGAACCAGAGGCAGAGACGTGGGCCAGGTTGGAATCCGTCAGATTAGCCCGGGGAGCAAAAGACGGGAAGCCAAACCGTAAGGCAGAAACGTAGGCTAGGTTGGATTTTGCCAGGTTAGCCCGGGGAACTTAGACTGAATACCGGTGGCGGAAACGTAAGCTAGGCTGTGTGATTCGCGGAAGCTGCCACGCGCAGAGAGAGCGCGTGGGGCACAAATGGGGAGAGCTCATGGGGCGCGAGTAGGAAACGCGGGGCTAGCGTGAAGGCCGTGGTGCGGGCCCAAAGGGCGTGGAGACCGCGGAGCGCGCAAAGTGGGGAAACCGCGCAGAGCCGGGAAGCGGCGCAGAGCCGGGAAGCTGCCACGGGGCGAGGCGCCGAGAAGCAGCCTTGGGGCGGGCGCCGGGAAGCCGCAGGGATAAGAGAAACAGAAGTTTAGAAGTAAAATGAGAGAAATAGGAATGCTGGCAGATAGAAGTAAAATAGGAGAAATAGGAATGCCCGGAGGTAGAGAAATAGAGGAAAAATAAGGCCTCCCCACAACATGGCAATGAGAGAGCTTGGATTCGGTCTGCCTGATTAGTAACACGATAAGCACCTGTGGGCGGCTGCAGGTCACCGAAGACAGGCACGTTATCAACACCAATAAGTCTCCCCACAAGACGGCAATGAGAGGGCTTGGATTCGGTTTGCCTGATTGGTAGGGCTTGTAAGCACCTGCAGGCAGTTCTAGCAGAGCAGAGCATGCACTGCAGGGCACCGAACACAGGCACACATCAGCGCCTAAAAACCTCCTCACAACATGGCGAAGAGAGGACCCGGACTCGGTTTGCCTGATTGGTAGGGCTTGTAAGCACCTGTGGGCAACTCTAGCAAGCAGAGCAGAGTGTGTGCCACGGGCCACCGAAGACAGGCGTGTATCAACGCCAAAAATAAAAAAGAAAGGGGGATCTGTGGGGAGCAACTCGGACTAGACTGTTACTGGAATTAAGACTTATTCTATGCATCTGCTCTCCCACAATATGGTGCTGGGAGAGGAGGAAACAGCTTCTACACAGCTGCCTCCAGTTCAACCAATAAACAGCAGGACCTGCTCCTGATTGGAGGAGAGCAGCGTACTCGGCGTGTGGGTAGCAGAGTTGGGATTGGTGGAAGAGGACTATAAAGGAGGAGAGAGACAACATGCACCAGGAACACCTGAGGAACATCTATCTGAAGGAACACCTGTGCAGCCCCCGAGAGAGCCGGCTGGCGGTGTGCCGCTCCCCTGCGGAAGTGGGGAAAGTGGCAGGGGGAACCGCCCTTCCACGGAGGTGGAAGGGTCAGTAGCCAACCCGGGAAGAATCAGCAGCAAACCCGGGGAGGGCCGAGCAGACAAAAGAACAGCGCAGGGTCCTGTGTCGTTCCTCCACGAAGAGGGGGAGCGACAGTAACCCATTTGAGTGATAATCATGGCTTAGACCAAGGTGATAGTAGGGCAAGTGGGAGGATATGGGGTCCATTTCTTAGTTGAAATGACAAGATTTACTGATGGTTTCAATGCAGATTATAAAGAAAGTAATTGTGTGTGTGTGGGGGGGGATTAACCTAGTGGTTAAGATGCCAGTTAAGATACTCACAGCCTGCATTGGAATACCTGGATTCAATTCCTGGTTCTGGCTCCTGACACCAGCTTCCTGCCAGTGCAGTCTGTCGGGGGGCAGCAGTGATGGCTCAGGTTAGTTGGGTCCCCGCCACTCATGTGGGACACCCGGATAGAGTTTGCAGCTCTCGGCGTTGGCAGCCTTGACTGTTGCAGTCATTTGGGGAGTGAACCAGTGATGGGAGCTTTCTCTGTCTTTCTGCCTTTCAAATGAATAAAATTAAGAAAAGGAGGGGCCAGCGCTGTGGCGCAGCAGGTTAACGCCCTGGCCTAAAGCGCCGGCATCCAGTATGGGCACCAGTTCTAGTCCTGGCTGCTCCTCTTCCAATCCAGCTCTCTGCTATGGCCTGGGAAAGCAGTAGAAGATGGCCCAAGTCCTTGGACCCCTGCACGTGCGTGGGAGACCCTGAGGAAGCTCCTGGCTCCTGGCTTTGGATCAGCGCAGCTCCGGCCATTGTGGCCAACTGGGGAGTGAATGGAAGATCTTCAGATGGAAGATCTCTTTCTCTCTGCCTCTCCTCTCTCTGTGTAATGCGGACTTTCAAATAAATAAATAAATCTAAAAAAAAAAAAAAAAAAAGGAACGTGAGGAGTCAGTGTTTACTCCCAGGCTTTTGGACCTAGTAGCTGGAAGAATACAGCTGCCTTTTACTAAGGTGGGACTACTGATAGAGAAACAGACTCTAAGAGGGGGTATATAAATTAGAGTTTTGTACATGTTGATGTATGCCCATTAAGTATGTAAGTGGAGATGTTGATTTGGCATTTGGTTGTATTTGTCTGGAGCTCTGAAGAGTAGAATGACTATAACCACAAATTTGGAATTCCCTGCATTCATAGGGTATTTAAACCTGATGGACTGGATGAAAATACTGAAGAAGTGAGTGTAGACTGTGAGGTGGGAAAGGCTATACACTGAAATCTTGGGGCACATCAAGGTTCAGCAATTAGGGAAATAAGATCGATAAAGGAGAATGGGAAACAGCTACTAGAAAGGGATAAGGAGAACCTAGAGAGACCAGTGCCCTGGAAGCCAAGTGAAGAAAGTGCATCAAAGGTGCGAGAGAGTGACCAGCTATGTAAGATATGGCCAAAAGGTCAACCAAGCCAGGACTGAGAGATGACCATGGATTGGGGATCATGGGCCCATTGGTGGCCTTGATGAGCTGTTTTAGTGGAGTGGGAAAATGGAAGGAGAGCAAGTCCAGCGGGTGGGAACTGAGGTTCTTTGGAGAAACTGATATCTTTCAACAACCAGTTTATTGAACTACCTGCAGCAAGATGACCTGTGGCACTTATTAGAAATGTGGATCTGGGGCAGGGGAAGGCACTGCAGAATTTATAGGGAATTTATAAACACTTTGTAATTTTTATAAAGATTTATTTATTTATTTGAAAGAGTTACATAGAGAGAAGAGGCAGAGGGAGAGAGAGAGGTCTTCCATCCAATGGTTCACTCCCCCAATTGGCCACAATGGCCGGAGCTGCGCTGATCCGAAGCCAGGAGCCAGGAGCTCCTTTCAGGTCTCCCATGCAGGTGCAGGGGCCCAAGGGCTTGGGCCATCTTCTACTGCTTTCCCAGGCCATAGCAGAGAGCTGGATTGGAAGTGGAGCAGCTGGGTCTTGAACAGGCTCCCATATGGGATGCTGGTGCTTCAGGCCAGGGTGGTAACCTGCTGTGCCACAGCGCTGGTCCCACACTTTGTAATTCTTACATGTTTTGAGGCACATTAAAAATTGAGAACAAATATCCTGCTCTGTGTACTTTATCCTGCATCTTTGAAAGTCACCATTTGTCTTTTTTTTTTTTTTTTTTTTTTTTTTTTTGACAGGCAGAGTGGACAGTGAGAGAGAGACAGAGAGAAAGGTCTTCCTTTGCCGTTGGTTCACCCTCCAATGGCCGCTGCACTGCGCTGATCCGATGGCAGGAGCCAGGTGCTTCTCCTGGTCTCCCATGGGGTGCAGGGCCCAAGCACTTGGGCCATCCTCCACTGTACTCCCGGGCCACAGCAGAGAGCTGGCCTGGAAGAGGGGCAACCGGGATAGAATCCGGCACCCCGACCGGGACTAGAACCCGGTGTGCCGGCTAGGCGGAGGATTAGCCTATTGAGCCGCGGTGCTGGCCAAAAGTCACCATTTGTCTTAAGGTATTTAGGTACTCTATTAGTTACCACACATTATGGAGAACAGATGGTATTTCTCTTTTTGGGTCTAGTTTATTTCACTAAGTATGATGTTTTCCAGTTGTATCCATTTTGTTGCAAGTGACAGGATTTCATTGTTGTTTTTTTTTTTTCACTGCTGTGTAGTATTGCACGGTGTACATATACCATAATTTCTTTACGCAGTTGATGGACATCTGGGTTGATTTCATATCTTAGCTATTTTGAATTGAGCTGCAAAAAAACATGCCAGATAATTATTTCTTATGCTGATTTCATTTCCTTTGGGTAAATTCCCAGGAGTGGGAGGACTGGGTCATATGGTAGGTCTGTATTCAGCTTTCTGAGGTATCTCCATACTGTCTTCTACAGTGGCTGGACCAGTTTACATTCCCACCAACAGTGAGTTAGGGTACCTTTTCCCCCACAACCTTGCCAGCATTTTTTGTTTGTTGATTTCTGCCTGAAAGCTATTCTAACTGTAGTGAGGTGAAAACTCATTGTGGTGAGAAAGTATCTGTGCAGGCCGCAGGGTGACCATAGATCCTGAAGCAATGACCCACCCCAGGCAATCAGGGAGCCCTGAGTGTGTGGAGCCACCCACAGTGGCCCACTCAGCCACACCCTGTGTCCTTCCACACAGCCACAGTGTTTCCACAGTCCCAGCATGGGAAGCTCCCACAGTTATGGGGCGCCAATGATCCACTCTGCCCTGCCAGTCCTTCTCATCCACAGAGAGGCAGAGACGTTCCCAGAGCCAGCCGCCGGTGGGTGCTACACCCAGGCAGCCTGAGTCCCAGAGCCTGTAATGTGCCAGGAGACGGGGGCACCTCACAGTCCTACATAGGTGTCTGGTCCTCTCTCGGCCAGGCTTAGGCGTCTCCTCCTAGCCGGTTGCTGGGTGTGCAGACACAAGCTAGTTCAGCTGTTACATATGCCCAAAATGGTGCCTGCTCTCCCTCAGCTAATTACAGGGCATCGTTGTTGGGGGGTTGGGGAGAGAGAAATGTGCCCCTTCTTTTCCTCTAGGTTGGGAGGTACACTGTCCTCTACAGGGCTCCAAGCCAGACTCATGCCAGGCTCTCCCCACAGCTTGAGTTGTGCAGTCTGAGCTGCTGCAGCCTGGTCTCACTTCACTCTCCAAAGCTGGTGCTGAGGCTCTTGGCTGCTGGGGTCCTGTGTTGGGTCCGTGCTCATGCTGCACATCCACGCCCTCCACGAAGATCCACTGCATCCCTGTAACTTCCTTGGAGTTTCCACTGCAGTTTTTTCCCCTAACTCTTCCCTGAGATCGCACTCTCTACATTTTTAAAACTATCTTCCCCTAGACTAGAATAGTAAGCTCCCTCCCTATTCTGCAATCTTAAAATTTCTTAAACTATGTTATGTTTGTGTAACCCAAGTGAGTATTTTATGGAGCATTTTGTCCTGGGGGCGATCCTAAATTTCCTTTTGGTCCTTTTATTCCCATAATTTTTAAAAATGATTTTATTTATTTGAAACGCAGAGTGACAGAGAAAGGGACACACAAACACACGCACACACACACATTCCATCTGCTGATTTATTCTTCAAATGGCCACAACAGCCAGGTCTGGACCAAGCAGAAGCCAGGAACTCCATCAGGGTCTCCAACATGGGTGGCAATGGTCCAAACACTTGGACTATTTTCTGTTGTTTTCCCAGGCGTGTTCTCATAGAGCTGAATTGGAAGTAGAGCAGCTGGGACTCGAATTAGCACTGCAATATAGGATGCTGGCATTGCAGGTGGTGACTTAACCTGGTGCACCACAATGCTGGCCTGTTCCCTGAAGTTTTTTAAGAGGGAGCAAAGAAACTCTATCATCTCAGAGGATATCAGTAGATAAATAAATATCCTTTCCATAATGGCTCCTGAGAACCTCATAAACATTGAACTTCTCAGAATCTGCACATAAATGTGCTTTCTGAGGATGGTGGAAATGGGAGGACCCAAATTCATGCAGTTACAGGAGGAACCCCGTATCTCTTTCATCACTCAAATACTTAATTTAATTACTTGAGCCTGCACACCTGGAACTTGGAGGAATTGTTCTAGCGAGGTCTATTTGGAGGGCTGGGGGGCACTTGGGCATTCTTTTTCACGAGAGTGAGGGCTGTACTGTTCAAGAGGATCTGCAGATGGTTCCTTTCTGGCCTGAGATTTTGATCTCAGGAACCAATATGTTTCAAAAAGAACCATACAGCATAGAGGAATAGAGGTATTGGAAATTTAGACCTGTGGACGGGGGTTGTGGTGCTTATGACACTGGCATCCTATATCAAGAGTGCCGGTTCGAGTCCCGGCTGCTACGCTTCCAATCCAGTGTCCTCCTAATGCACCTGAGAAAGCAGCAGACAATAGCTCAAGCACTTGGGCTCCTGCCACCCACATGGGAGACCAAGGTGGAATTCCTGGCCTTAGCCATTTGGATATTGCAACCAGTGGATGGAAGATCATTCTCTGTCTGTACCCCCTCCCTGGCCTGTCACTTTGCCTTTCAAATAAATAAAGAAATCTTAATAAAAAGAAATTTCAATGTGTGTTTCTCCCTGTGCATTGCAGAGATGGGCCTCATAGAGGTTAGGAGTGTTTTCTATTTCTCGGCTGCTTTTTGTTTCTCTTACAGCTCGCTTCCATGGCCTACAGGCTTGTGCCGGTGCCCCTCCTATTAGAATCTCCAGCCTTTCTCACAAAGTCAGCTTTCATTGCCTTGGTGACTTCTCATACCTTGCGAACTCCAGACCTGGATGCCAGTGGAGGTTGTCTCTGTAGTTAGGTCCCAGATGGGAATGGGATGAGTGGGATGCAATCCTATGAATGAAGGCTCCAATCCCAACCTTCCTTTTAGTGACAGCTGCTACTGATTTCTCTCCCTAGGTTACTTAAGTAGCAAAAAAACCCCAATGTTTTTCTTAGAGGTAGACCAGCATGGCTTACAAAGGTGTATGGAAATTATATTCTACTTATCAGTTATGGCCAAGGAAATTTAAACTATGGAAGAGACTAATGAAAAATGGTGCTTTTGAGTCCACATGTAGGTTTGTACATAAATGCAGGTTCCCCATGTTAAAAGTAAAACTGAGACTGGCTGAATTCAGCAAAGTTTACCTGGGCAAGAAGATCCTAGAACTGTGCAGAAATCCACACTGAAAAGGGTTCAGAATGCCCCATCTCGCCATATGTACAGGTTAATTTATAGCCAAAAAAGGGGAAGTGGCCTACAGAGATAACCTGATTGACTGCAGTTGGCCTTGTCTTATGTGGACATGTTTTAGCAATTTTCAGCCTCTGACTGGCTCCAAGTGTAGGTGCTACCTTTGGCTAAGGGATATGTTACTTGGTTACATCAAGGCAGGTGGTAGTTCACCGTATATGAGGATACTTCAAGTGTGAAAAACTGAACTGAAAGATGTTTATTTTGGTGACAAAAACACTTTGAAATCCATGCATATGGGAGGGGGCCTTCAAAATGTTCATGAAAAGTGTGTATTGTGAAAAAAACTATGCATAGATTTTAAAATATTTTGTACCAAAATAAACGTGTCTTTTAATTCTGTTTTTCTGTGGATGTTTTGAAGTACCCTGGCACAGAGGCTGCTTTGGACCAAATTTATCATTCAAGTAGAGACTGGTTAAGCCAAATTTATTTCAGTTTTACCTCAAAATGAATGAAATGAGTCAAAGCAATGTTGTAACCAGACAAAAACATACCATATCAATGAATATAATAGAGAAACTTTCAGCAAAACCTTGAAAAGCCATCAGCTCCTGCACAGTCAGTGTTCCTCACCGATAGTTATCCATTAACCTAAAACTGAATTTGTGAGAACAGTTGAGGGGGAGGAAGGCTGGAGAAGGCTGGTGAATTTGTAAATGCTGAGTGAATGTACATGAATGAGCGCCATCAAAATTCCAAGGTGAGAGGGGGCCGGTGCCGTGGCTCAATTGGTTAATCCTCCTCCTGCGGCACTGGCATCCATATGGGCGCAGGGTTCTAGTCCCGGTTGCTCCTCTTCCAGTCCAGCTCTCTGCTGTGGCCCGGGAAGGCAGTGGAGGATGGCCCAAGTGCTTGGGCCCTGCACCCGCATGGGAGACCAGGAGAAGCACCTGGCTCCTGACTTCGGATTGGCGCAGCACTGGCCATAGCGGCCATTTGGGGAGTGAACCAACAGAAGGAAAATCTTTCTCTCTGTCTCTCTCTCTCTCTCACACTGTCCACTCTGCATGTCAAAAAAAAAAAAAAATTCCAAGGTGAGAAGATATAAGATAGACAGAACCAAAGACTCCCACTTCTTTGTGGAAAAGAAGGTTGCCAGCTGAGCAGAAGCCCTGCCTCCATCACTTCCTCTATGCGAATGGGCAGCCCTACCATGTGGGCAATGGACAGTGACATCTGGAGTGGGAGTCACATGGGAGCGTGTAAGCAGCCTTCAGTCGGTCATGAGAGCATTTAGACCAGAATGCTGCCTCATCTGTAATTTCCATGAACAATCTCAGGGCCATTCTTCTCTCCCATAACACTTGTGGTTCCCTTGTTGGGACATCCTCCATGATTACTGTGATCTCTGAGATGGGTCTTAGTGTATGATGTCACATTTTGGGGTCAGTGAAGGGTTTGTAATATTAACAGCTTTTTTTCATACTTGAACTAAGAGCTTCTCTAACTCCAAATGCAAATCCTTGCAAAACAGTGTTCAAGCTAACATTGTTTGGGGGCTGGTGTTGTGGTGCAGGGAGTTAAGCTGCTGATTGGGATACCCACATCCCATATTGAAATGCCAGTTCTGATCCCGGCTACTCTGTTTTGAATCTCCAAATTCCCCAGAAGGACCTACCGTTCTTTCTTTAAGATTTATTTACTTATTTGAAAGGAAGAGAGAGAGAGAGAGAGGAGGACAGAGAGAGAGAGAGAGGAGGGCACAGAGAGAGAGAGAGAGAGAGATCCTCCATCTACTGGTTCACTCCCCAGATGGCTGCAGCAGCCATTAGCAATTTGCTAAATGCTTGGGAAGCAGTAGATGATCGCCCCTGCCACCCCTGTGGGAGACCCAGGTGGAGTTTCTGAATCCCGGTTTCAGGGTGGCCCAGCCTCAGCTGTGGTAGCCATCTGGGGAATAAACCAGCAGATGGAAGACACTTCTCTTTCTCTCTGTTTCTGCCACTCTGCCTTTCAAAAAAAAAAAAAAAAAAAAAAGCCCACTAGTCTAGCTAATGGAAAAGTTTTAAAGTCTGGAGTGATTTCTTCGCCTGATAACCACTCAGTGTTTTTTTCCCCCACTAAATATCTTTATCATTTTATTTTTTATACTTCATAAGAGCCTTATACATTTTTGATAAACAGGCAATAATTGTGCATGTTTATGGGGTGCACTGTGATATTTCAAGACAATTTTATGTAGCATGTGCTGATCAAATCACAGTAATTAGCATTTCCATTGCTTTACCATTTCTTTATGTCTGGAGGCTTGGAGCTCTTCTGGTCTAGTTCTTCATAAGCTATGTAATAGATGATTGTGAACTGTAGTCACCCGACTGCGCTGCGGAGCAGTAGAAATTTCTATTCCTGCTCTCTAACTCTCTAACCCATTATCCAGTCTCCCTCTGCCCCCGGCCCCACTCCCACCTTCCCAGCTTCTCGTATCACCATTGCACACATTGCACATTCACACCCACTTCCCCCTACTTCCACATATGAGAGAGAACATGTGGTATTTGTCTTTCTGTGCCTGGTTTATTTCACTTAACATAATGTAGGGTCAAGATGGTTTCTTTTAATAACATGTGAGGTTAAAAAAATATGAAGTCCTAACTTTGTCTTTCTTTCAGTGAGCACACTTGTCAAACATTTCCCAAATGTACTTCTTCCTCCTGGAAGTGTTGCGCAATCACTGCCTAGCAGATTGACCCAGCAGCTTCAGTGTGGAATCCCTGCTCCTACTCCCACCTCATCTCCCATCTTGCCTGTCAATATAACCCATGGGACACGATTTAATTTGTCGCTAAGGGAAGCTCTTAAACTCACTACAAAACCAAAAGACAGGTACTTTCAAGTAAATATATGTGTGTGCAGATGTGCAAACCCACCTGTTTGCTTTCTTCAGACTTCATTCTCCAAGCTCTCCTATTACGCTTTCAGTTCTGTACACCTTCCCTGATACTAACATCCCCGCCTAACACCTGCTGGTTAATTTCATTCAGTTTTTAGTTGGTCTTTTACAAGTGAAGGTAGACCATCTGAATGATATAAAAGTTTTCTTTCTTTTCTCCCCTCTGATCCTTTCATTAACAATGACCATATATCTTCCATTCACTCTCCAAGACACCGGTTTCCATCCAAGGTCAAGTTTCCTCTGCTGGGTCTGGACAGAACCACAAGGGAGGGGTGGGACCATAAGGAATGGATATCTGAGCGCGGCGCCTTGAGCTTTCCTGGCCGCGTCCCTTCCCTGGTGCACGCTGACTGGGAGGAAGGCTCAGCCAGAGCAGCAGGAGTTGCCCTCGTAGGTCTTCGGTCTCAGACACAGGCTGCTCAGATTTTCTGTCTAACTCCTCCTTCCAGAACCGCACGTGCTGCCTTTCTCGGGGGGCATGACTGCCTTTCCAGCTAAGTTATTCCTGTGACTGAAGGGTCACCTGGGCTTTTCTCAGTTTTATTCTTTTTAGGCATTTTTAAACAACTTTTTAATTCTTAGCTTGCAAATAAAAGATCTGGGTTTACTCTGACAGTAACTAGGTGTAATGCTTGTGCAAGTCATGGAACACCATAACCCTCAATTTTGGCCTCTGTTGAAAGGGAAAATTAGATGAAATAAATTCTGATATTCCCTTCAGTGTGGATATTCTCTGAGTCAACAAGTAAACTGGCTCGGGAGAAGGATCTGGGCTGCCCCAGAGCTTGTCTTTGCTCAGCATTTCAGTACGAGGAAAACAGCTGTCACTTATTGAGCACCTACTGCATGCCAAATTCTCTGTCAGATCTTACACACATGGGGGTTTTGATGACTTCCCTTAGCAACCTCAGGAGTTAAGTATTATAATTATTACTAAGCTTGTTTTATAGAGGCAGGAGTTAAGACTCAGATAAAGTAGCTCTTTCAAGTTCATGGTGTACTTGGTAGAGCTGGACTTGGCTGTTAAGCACATGTTCTTGACCATTCTGCTACCCGCCTTCCCAGCTTACCTGTGTTGAACATTGCACACCAATCTCCAAAAGCCAGTTCATAGCTGCCATCTTGGAATCAGGTCTGGGATCTGGTTTTGGCTCTAATACTTACTGCTGGGACTTCAGCCAAATGGTGTGACCTCCGAAAGCCTCCATGTTCTCATCGGTAGAAGAGGCTGATACCTATGTGTCCTATGTCCTCCCCATATCTATAGATTGAAATCCTTACCCACAGGGCAGTGGTGTGAGGAGGTGGAGCCTTTGCAGGGTGATTACGTCAGAGGAATGGAGCCCCCACGAGTGTAAAGGAGGCTGGAGAGAGAGCCCTCATCCCTTCCACCATGTGAGGTCAGAGTGCGGAGACAGCTGTCTACAAGGAAGCAGGCTCTCACCAGACACCAAATCTGTTGGCCCCTTGATCCTGGACTTCCCAGACTAGGGCACTGCCTCCCAGCACTGTGGGGAAAATGAGCAGACGGGAGCTGTGTGTCGGGGTTGCTTCATTCCCTCTCTGTTGCTTTCTGTATGGCCGGCTGGCTTTTAACTGCCACCTGCAGGCTCAACCCCAGTGTAGGCTCCAGGCCCAGTCCTTCCTCTGTGGGAAGGGCTTTAAGGATCTCTAACTCTTCAGCAGCAACCATAGCTCCTGCTGATCCTGATGGCTCAGATCTATAGTAAGTAGGCTGCTACCCTAAAATGCAGCATGGCAGAAGTGTTAAGATGGACTTGGGGCCATACTGCCTTATTTTATTTTATTTTATTTTACAGGTAGAGTTATAGACAATGAGAGATAGACAGAGAGAAAGGTCTTCCTTCTGTTGGTTCACCCCGCAAATGGCCTCTATAGCTGGCGCTGTGCCAATCCGAAGCCAGGAGCCAGGTGCCTCCTCCTGGTCTCCCATGCGGGTACAGGCGCCCAAGCACTTGGGCCATCCTCCACTGCCTTTCCGGGCCACAGCAGAGAGCTGGACTGGAAGAGGAGCAGCCGGGACTAGAACCCTGTGCCCATATGGGATGCCAGTGCCACAAGGCGGAGGATTAACGAAGTGAGCCACGGTGCCTGCCCCTGCCTGTGTTTTAATCTTAGTTCTGCCCCTAGCAATGACTGGAACAAGTTACAATGCTGTGACTCAGTTTTCTCATAAGTAAAATGGGAAGAATCGGAGTGGCGATTTCAAAGGGCCATTGTATAGATCTAACAAATTTTTTTAACTTTTATTTAGTAAATATAAATTTCCAAAGTACAGTTTATGGATTACAATGGCTCCCCCCCTCAATAACTTCCCTCCCACTCGCACCCCTCCCATCTCCTGCTCCCTCTCCCATTCCATTCACATCAAGATTCATTTTTAATTATCTTTATATACAGAAGATCAGTTTAGTATATATTAAGTAAAGATTTCATCAGTTTGCACCCACACAGAACATAAAGTGTAAAATACTGTTTCAGTACTAGTTATAGCATTACTTCACATTGGACAACACATTAAGGATAGATCCCACATGAGAAGTACACAGTGACTCCTATTGTTGACTTAACAATTTGACACTCTTGTTTATGGTGTCAGTAATATCCCTAGTCCCTAGTCATGAGTTGCCAAGGCTATGGAAGCCTTTTGAGTTCGCCGACTTTGACCTTATTCAGACAAGGTCATAGTCAAAGTGGAAGTTCTCTCCTCCCTTCAGAGAAAGGTACCTTTCTTTGATGGCCCCGTTCTTTCTACTGGGATCTCACTCACAGAGATCTTTCATTTAGGTGTTTTGTTTTGTTTTGTTTTGTTTTGTTTTTTTTTTTTTTGCCTGAGTGTCTTGGCTTTCCATGCCTAAAATACTCTCATGGGCTCTTCAGCCATATCTGAATGCCTTAAGGGCTGATTCTGAGGCCAGAGTGCTGTTTAGGACATCTGCCATTCTATGAGTCTGCTGTGTATCCCACTTCCCATGTTGGATCGTTCTCTCCCTTTTTATTCTATCAGTTAGTATTAGCAGACACTAGTCTTGTTTGTTTGATCCCTTTGAATCTTAGACCTATCAGTGTGATCAATTGTGAACTGAAATTGATCACTTAGACTAGTGAAATGGCATTAGTACATGCAACCTTGATGGGATTGTATTGGAATCCCCTGGCACATTTCTAACTCTACCATTTGGGGCAAGTCCTATTGATCATGTCCCAAATTGTACATCTCCTCTCTCTTTTATTCCCACTCTTATATCCAACAGCATTTTTAAAAATTTTTAAAAATGAAGTATGTAGGCCGGCACCGCAGTTCACTTGGCTAATCCTCTGCCTGTGGCACCAGCACTCCAGGTTCTAGTCCCAGTTGGGGCGCTGGATTCTGTCCCGGTTGCTCCTCTTCCAAAAAAAAAAATGAAGTATGTATAACAGTTCCTGGCAAATAATATTTATTATTGTTACATGTATAGAAATTTCCTTAGCTTTAAACATAGAGAACATAAATTATATACTTATAATATTACTAACACTGATTGGGTCCCTCTTGGGTCACTCTCTGGGGCTGCAGTGTGCATTTGGACAGAGCTCCTGCCACTGACCCTTTGAGCTGGGGCTGTGCCATCTATTGAGGACCTCCATGATGCTGGCTGCCTTCCCACCTCTCTGAATATTGCTTGTTCTGGTGCTCCCCATGACAGTGCTCTGGCAGTGGGTGTGGTTTATTATGGTGCAAGCCACTTGCCCAGCCCACCTGTTTGCTGTCACTTCCTTCCCTGGAGCCTGTGTCTGCCCTCTCCTGCCCCTTCCTCCATTACTTGTGCCATGGACTACATAATGGAAATGTCTTTCTTTCATGGTAGAAAAATAATTATCTTCTGTATGCTGTGAGAAGTGTATGATTTCCATTTCTGTTATATATTTTTATTTTTTTATTTTTTGACAGGCAGAGTGGACAGTGAGAGAGAGAGACAGAGAGAAAGGTCTTCCTTTTGCCGTTGGTTCACCCTCCAATGTCTGCTGTGGCCGGTGCGCTGCGGCCGGCGCACCATGCTGATCTGATGGCAGGAGCCAGGTTCTTACCCTGGTTTCCCATGGGGTGCAGGGCCCAAGCACTTGGGCCATCCTCCACTGCACTCCCTGGCCACAGCAGAGAGCTGGCCTGGAAGAGGAGCAACCGGGACAGAATCCGGTGCCCCGACCGGGACTAGAACCCGGTGTTCCGGCGCTGCAAGGCGGAGGATTAGCCTAGTGAGCCGCGGCACCGGCCTCTGTTATATATTTTTATAACACATTTTTCTATTTTTATTTTTGAAGCTTTATTTTTTTTGAGAGTCAGAACAACACACACACACACACACACAGAAAGAGAGAGAAAAAGGTGGGGGAGAGTGAGCATCTTTCAGTTTTCTATTTGCTGGTTAATTTCCTAAATGGCTGCAATAGCCAGGTCTGAGTCAGGCTGAATCCAAGAGCCAGAAACTGCATCCTGGTCTCTCAGATGTGTGGCAGGATTCCATGTACATAAGCCAGCTTCAACTGCTTTTCCAGGTGCAGTAGCATAAGCTAAGTTGGAAGTGGAGCAGCTAAGACTCAAACTAGCTCTTATATGAGATGCCAGCCTAGCAAGTGGAGGCTTGACTGACTGCATCACAACACTGGTCCCACATTTTAAAATTTTTATTACATATTTCTATTTCTTTTTTTTTCCAAAGAAACCTTTTATTTAATGAGTACAAATTTCATAAGTACAACTTTAGGAATATAGTGATTCTTCCCACCATACCCTCCCTCCCATTGCCCCTCCCATCCTACATCCTCCTCCCTCTCTCATTCCCAGTTCCATTCTCCATCAATATTCATTTTCAACAGAAGATCAACACACACAAAACTATTTGAGAACAAGTTTTACAGTTAATTCTCATAATATAACTCATTGAGGACAGAAGTCCTGCATGGGAAGTAAGTGCCCAATGACTCCTGTTGTTAATTTAATAATTAACACTCTTATGTATGATGTCAGTAATCACACGGGGCTCTTGACATGAGCTGCCTAGACTTTGAAAGCCTTTTGAGTCCACAATCTCCATTAGTATTTAGACAAGGCCATAAGCAAAGTGGATGTTCTCTCTTCCCTTCAGAGAAAAGTACATTCTTCTTTGATGGCCACTTCTTTCCACTGGGATCTCACTCACAGAGATCCTTCATGTAGGATGTTTTTTTCCACAGTGTCTTGAGACATTCCATGCCTGAAATGCTCTCATGGGCTTTTCAGCCAGACCAGAATGCCTTAAGGGCTGATTCTGAGGTCAGAGTGCTATTTAAAGCAGTTGTCATTCTATGAGTCTGCTGTGTGAACTGCTTCCCATGTTGGCACATTCTCTCCTTTTAAATTCTATTATTATCAGACACTTGATCTTATTTATATGATCCCTTTAACACTTAATCCTATCTATATGATCACTTTGACACTTAATATGGTCACTTTAACACTTAAGATGCTAGGACATATTTCTGTTTCTATTATAACAATCTGTGCTGAATTTTCATCTCAGGATCCCTTTACATCCCTAAAAATTGCTTAGGATCCCAAAGATCTTTCATTAACTTAGATTATATATATGGATATTGCCACACTGGAAACATTTTGAAAATAATTATTTATTAATTCATTTGAAATAATAATAAACCCATAACATGTTAACCCAAATAGCATGTTTTTTAAAAAAATCTTTATTTTTCAAAAGAAAAGTCTTGGGAAACAAGGCATAATTTTATGTTTTTATGCTTTTTGTAAAAATTTTTAATGTCTGACTTTAATAGAAGACAGCTGAATTCTGATATAGGTTTCTGTATTCAATTTGGTAAGATATGTTGTTTTCCTTGAAGCATGTGAAGAAAGTCTGGCTTTGCAGAGTTATGTAGTTGGAAAATGAAGGAATATTTCAATAGCCCTTTTTGGGTAGTTGTAGCTCCTGTTCCAAAGCTACAGATAGTTTCTTAAAGGTTATTGGGCAACAAACAGTGCCACATGTTTCTTTGAAGAGAGGCTCACTTTGTTCATTTTGAAGAAAACGTTTGCCAAACACCTACACAGGGATGTATTGTTCTTCATGTGAAAATGGGGTTTACAAAAGCAGCAGTTAGTGCAGCTTGCAGATTGCACAGTAGCAGTGTTCTCCCTGGGACAACCAGGCCACTTCAGTTTGCAGCAGAAGAGCTTGGTGTGGACCCCCTGGTTTGCCACACAGGACATTACAGAGCATTGAGATTTAAGGAAACTGACAGTTTTTTTTTAATGCTTTGTTTAAAACATTCTTAAATAAAACTGGATTTTTTTTGGACCTTCCTTTCAACTTCTTTCTTTCCTAGTGTTCTTCCTGCTTTGTTTTCACTGCTAGTATGCAGCAGTGTAGAATCTGATGATGGAGTTTGGTGCCTCTGCTTTGGTTTGTACTACAGTACTGCCAGTGTGACCTTGTGTTACTTTTGTAACATCCATGTAAATGCCCCCATAGTGAAAATGGCAGATCACTTTTTTTTTTTTTTTCGAAAATAGTTTTGATCTCATAGCTCCCTTGAAAGAGTCCCAGGACATGGCAGGCCATCTTTGAGACGAACAGAATCAGAGGATGTGGAAGGCCCCCGAGGGAAGAGAGTGTTTCTTGTTTCCTGATTTGTCGGTGGTGGGACCTTGTGTTCTGTATGTGTGCTGGCAGCTGTGGCACCTGCTGGCTGTCCTCCTCCTCCGTGCTAGGCTACCTGTGGTGCAACACGGCAGTGTCTTTGGGAGCCCCAGGAATGGATTGCTCTGCTGCTCGCCTCTATGGCAGCACCAGGAGGGAACAGTGGTGTAAGACTCTTTCTTGCTTTCTTGCCAACAGTAGGGAGTTCGAAATCAAAATAGTGTTTTAACTTTGTGAAGTCTTCAAGTTGCTGAACAAACCATCTAGAAATAGAACTACCCAGAAATGTAGACCTGGGGTTTTGTGTGTGTGTGTGTGTGTGTGTGTGTGTGTGGTTTGAAAGCATTTGCCTGTTAAGGGGGCTATATTGCCTACCTTGAATATTTTCCCTACACACTTTATTTTTCACTGGATTGTAATTACAGACCTTGGAGGAAAGTTCCTGGCTTTCTATGTTGTCTATAGGAACAGCCCGAAGGGCAGGTTTTCCTTTCCACCACTGCACAGAAGTGGATCTGGAAGCTTTAAACTCTGCGGGGCTCCCTTCCAAGCTCCTGAGGGCTTGTTTTATATAAAAACATGACACTTGGCAACTAGTATGGGGTCTAATCCCTTCTTGTGTTACCATAACTAGATAAAGCGTCTTTGTGGTAAGCAAAAATACTTACCTGTGATTGAGGATGATTAAGAGGATTAAATACATTGGTGATTTCTGAGTTAAACGTGCTGGAAAAAGCTTTTACGTAAGTCCAAAGTTCTGTTTTGCTCTTGGAGATTTTAGACAAGAATATTATATATTTTCATAACTATGAACTTTGGCATATCTAAGAGTTCAAGCCTGGGTGCTGCTTTTTTATTTTTATTTTTAAAAGATTTACTTATTATGCTCACTTCGTCAGCACACATACTAAAATTGGAAGACTTATTTATTTGAAAATCAGAATTACAGAAAGAGGGAGAGACAGAGAGAGATCTTCCATCTTCTGGTTCACTGCCTAGATGGCCGCAATAGCCAGCTCTGGATCAGATGGAAGCCAGGAACTTCACCCAGGTCTCCCATGTGGGTGGCAGAGGCCCAAACACTTGAGGCATCTTCCGCTGCTCTCCCAGGCCATTGGCAGTGAGCTGAATCAGAGTGGAGCAGCAGGAACTCGGGCTGGCACCCATGTCAAATGTCAGCATCGCAGGTGGTAGCTTAACCCACTGTGCCACAGTGCCGGCCCCAAGGTGCTTTTCTTTAAGTTCATCTGTTTTATTAAAAACAATATTTGTCAAGGTGGCCTACTCTGTGCCAGCTTTGTTCTAGACCTGGAGATGAAGCAGTGGATAAGAGACATGGTCCCTGCATGAATGAAGCTAGTTATCCAGAAGAGAACATAGCCAACACCAAGTCAACACGACAATGAGCACGAAGAGTTTAGAGATGAGCATATGCAGGAAATAACATGGGGTGTTGGGGTCATGAACCACAGTTGAGATGGGGGGGTCATGGAAAGCCTTCTTGGGGAGGAGACGTGGGAGCTGAGACCTGAATGATGAGAAGGAGCTAGCATGTGAAGAGCCAGGTGGAAAAGCGTTTGAAGCAGGGGGAATGGCAAGTACAGGGACCCTGAGGTGGGGATGCACTGAGTGGTCTTCAAGAATAAGATGAAGGGGGTATGGTATGAGAGGAGTGGGCAAGGGGAAAGAAGGGTACATGGCCAGACCAGACCGTGCCGAGCTTTGCAAGCCATGGTCAGTGTCTCAGTCTGTTTGCGCTGTTACAACAAAAATACCGTGGACCAGGAGACTTTAGTGATAGTAATTTCCCAGCTGGGAAGTCCAAGGTTAAGGTTCTGGCTGATCCACTTACTAGTGAGGACTAGTGAGGGATTGCTTCCTGGTTTGCAGGTGGATGCTTTCTTGTTGTGTCCTCACAGGGCAGAGAGAGTGTGGGAAGGTTGGAGGGAGCGTGGAGGGGGAGAGAAAGAGAGAGAGAGAGAGAGAGAGAGAGAGAGAGAGAGAGGAAGCTGCAGTAGCAGCAACAGCAGCAAACTCTCTTTTGTTTCTTCATTTAAGGGCACTAATCATGCCATGAGGGGTCCACCTTTGTGACCTAATTACCTCTTAGCGGCCTAATTTCCAAATGCTATTACACTGCTATTTCACTATATGAATTACAAGAGTATACAAATATTTCTTTCATAACAGTTGGGCTATTATTAGTAGTATTAGTAGTATGACTGGAGCAGTTGGAAGATTTTAAAATAGGGGGTGACAGGACCTGATAATGTGTTCAAACTCTGGATGCTGAGTGGAGGATGGGATGTTTATGGGGCACAAGACTGGAACAAGGAGAGAACTGATGGCCTATGATGGTGGGGATGATGGGTTGGCCAGGTGACTGGGGAGGAAGATGGGCTTGAAGATACAGTGCAGAGGAAGAGCCGAGGGGAGCAACCCAAGGATGGATCCTGATTTTTCTCTTCTTGAGCACCTGGAGGAAGGCAGAAATTGCGAGGTTTGTGATCAGGGAAGGAATATGTCTGAGAGCCAGATGGTAGGAGGCACTGATCAGGTGCTCTTTGAAGATGGAAAGAAAAACTTGCTTTATATGTGCTATGATTTGAATATGGGTTGTCCCTGCTGAAACTCGTGTTGAAATTTAATCCCCGTTATGAGATACTGCAAGGTGGGACGAGGCGGGACTTTTACGAGGTGACTGGAGCTCCGCCTCCATGAGTGCATGAATCTGTTCTTGCTGTGAATGGATGAATGGGTTTCTGGATTATCTTGATAGTAGATCTGCTGTAACAGCCACTTTGGCTATGTTTTCAGAGCACACCCTCTTGCCATGTGCTGCCTTAGCATGTCACCAAATGTGGCCCTTTGCCCTTTGACCAGAACCATCAGCCAGAATAAGCCTCTTTCCTTTATAACTTATCCAGTCTGTGCTTTTCTGTTGTCGGTGACAGAGAGCAGACTGAAACAGTATGTTGAGTTACGTAGGATCCTGTTTAACAGCAAGGAACCGCTCTGTATCTGGAACATGCCAGCTATTTAAATAGTCAATTAATTTATTTTCCACATAAAACGTATATCACAGACAGCAGACCCTGCCAGTATGGTAGCTCACTTGCCCACTTGGTTCCCAGGTACATTCTGCCTTCTCTGCCATCCTTACAGTGTCTTTCATTCTCACCAGCGGGCTAGAAGTCCTGCAGTTCCAGGCACAGCATCAGCACTCAAGACCGGAGAACGGGAATGTGGGAAGAAGGAAGGGGTAGACCTATGTCAGGAAAGCAAACGCTGCTTCAGAAATTCCCAGGAGACACTGCTCTCATCTGGTTGACAAAAATTACACACTGTGTCCAACGCTAGCTGCAAGGGAGGCTGGGCTTTTTAGGTGAATGTTTTGGCTCGCTGAACAAAATCAAGTGTACTGCTATACAGAATAAAAGGGAATGGGTATAACAATGGCAGGCAACCCAAAGTGTCACTATGGAGTTTTAGTTTAAGGTCCCTAATGAGCATTCCAATGTGAAAGTCTAGTAAAGTTGGAAATAGCAAACCTCAAGTTCAGAGAGAGCAGGGCTGCTGATAACAGTTTTCAAGTCATTAGCATGTAGATCATATTTAAAGCTGGATGAGATCACTTACAGAGACAGCAGCATTGGAAGCTTGTTGATTTTGTGTTTATTGCTGTGACTTGCTTGAATTAGCTTATTAATTCAACATAATTCCAATATATACTTTCCATGTGTGAGAAACTGTTTTGGACCCTCAAGGCACAAAGATGATGTGTCTGAGGCTTCCAAGAAGTTTAGAAATGGAATGAAAAGAAAACTAATCAGTGTTATTGAGTGGTTTACTACAACATATATTATAAATTAATTCAGGGCTGGCACTGTGGTGTAGTATGCTAAGCCTCTGCTTGCGGTGCTGGCATACCATACGGGCATTGGTTAGTATCCCAGCTGCTCTTCTTCCAATCCAGCTCTCTGCTTATGGCCCAGGAAAGCAATGGAAGATGGACCAAGAGCTTAGGTCCCTGTACCCACATGGGAGACCAGGAAGAAGCTCCTGGCTCTTGGCTTCAGATCAGCTCAGCTCCAGCCGTTGCAGCCATTTGGGGAGTGAACCAGCGGATGGAAGACCTCTCTCTCTGTCTCTCCCTCTCTCTGTCTCTAATTCTGCCTCTCAAATAAATTAAATAAATAAATAAATTTTGAAAAATTAATGCAGGAGGCAGCATTGTGGTGCGGTGTGTTAAACTGCCGCTTATGATGCTAGCATCCCATATTGAAGTGCTGGCTCTGTTTCTGATCCTTGTTAATGTTCCTGGGAAAGCATCAGATGACGGCCCAAGTACTTGAGCCCTGGCCACCTGTGTTGGAGACCCAGATGGCGTTCCAGGCTCCTGGCTTCAGCTTGGTCCACAGCTGGCTGTTGCAGGCATTTGGGAAGTGAACTAGCAGATGGAAGGTCTCTTTCTGTCTTTCTTTCCCTCTCTGTTACTCTCTCTCTGTTACTCAAATAAATAAACAAACCTTAAAAAAATTAATTCATTTAAGCACATTACCAATGTGTACACATCTGAATTATTGCAGGAGCTCTGCTGTAGATTCACTGAGGATTTTAAGTGAGAAATTTACCTTGAGTAATGTGAGAGATCCGCCTGTCTACATATGTACATTTGCATAGATTAATTTGGAAATGCATCAAGAAAAGCATGAACTCATTAATATAATTAAATGATAATCTTATTATCAGTAAATTTGCTGTTTAAAATTAGCATAATGCATCATGGAATCTTAAATTAATTTTGAAATTTTGGCTGGGAAGAACAGGGAGTGACCTTGATCTTGGTTTAGATTAGGGCTGAATAGTGGGTTATTGACTTAACTGCTGCTTATGGTCTCACTTGGGATGCTCCTGAGTGCCCCAAACCTAATCATGTTCCAAACCGAGTTCCTGATCTTGCTCATCCCTTATTCTTTCCCCTTGTCTTCCTTTGGAAGTGAGTGCCACCTTTGTTCTTTGGCCTCTGTCCAGAACTTGCGGTTATTGTACTAGAGAGTTATCTCTTACCCATGACACCAGTTTCCCCTCCTGAATCTTCCTGGCATCTGATCCTCCTCCTCCATCCTGAATCATGGGCTTCCCAGCCCAGCCCTCCAGTGCCTCTACAGTCCATCTCTGTGGCCAGAGCAAGTGTAATCCACCCAGCACAATGCTCTGCCTCAAATCTGGCACAGTCTCTCTCAGCATTCTGTAACAGTGGTGTCCTGCAGTACAATCTCTGTGCGTATGTTGGGCTGAGCTGAGCTAAGGAAGTCCCTTTGCTTCAGGACTTCTAGAAGCCTTGAGTATGCTAATGCAGGAACCATGAATCACTAAGAGGTGCTTACATTTAGGCTGTTTTCAAACATAAGGCACAGTGAAGCTATTATTTTGAGGAACACCAAGGAACATCTCATGAAATACTTCTAGGAACACTAGCACTTTATACAAACTGGCTTAGGAAATTTGATCTGTAGAAAAAAATTCACTGACCTTACTGTGACCTGTGAAACCTCCAAGAATCTGATCTTCACCTTCCCTTGAAAATTAACAAAAACTCCTCCCCTTCTTGAACTTCATATTTTATAACAGCAGATCATACCCGGTTCCTGCATATGGTGTGCTCCTTGAGCTCCTTGCTCAAACTCTGTCCTCTGGAACACCTTTCTTCATCTGGCTAACTCATCTTTCACCTTCCAGCTCAGGGAACCTCCTTAAATTCCAGCTGAAGCTCAGTGCGTCTCTACTGAGCTCCATGCACCATCACACACAAAAATGGACATAATCTGTTGAAATGTCTTTTCACCATCATTTGCTCAGGGAAGAGGATTGTGTTAGTGGTGATGCACTCACTAGATGCCAGACACTCTATATAAATGATCATCTTTACTAGGAACAGGTTCCCATGAGGCAAATATTATTAGTGTCTTCCTTTTGCAGACCAAGGAGTCAAGACTGAGAGAGGTGGAGAGGCTATGCAGCCAGAGAGTGATGAGCTAGGGTGTGAATTTAGACAGCCTGACCCCCAAGGCTGCACCTGTAGGTACCAGCATGGCACCTGCTAATGGACACTCAATACATGTTTGTTGGCCTGAACTCCGTGTGTGTGTGTTCCCCACATACCTAAAAGTACTAGCACCCAGGACGTCAATGTGACATAAGAAAGAGAAGCATTTCCTGTTCGATCTCATTTCTAGTAAAACTGGCAGTGGCCAGGGAGGCAAAGAAAGGGCAACTGTCTCCTGTGCCAAATTACTATCAGCTTGCTTGTTGTCTTAAACATATGTTCTGGGGGTGCCCAACCCCTGTTTTACATCTGTGTTAGTCTTTGAAGAATAAAAAACAAATTAGTGTTTAATGGGAACTATTCATCTTGTCACCTAATTGAGTGGTATATAATACATCTTTTCATTCAAAACCCAATGGGATTTTCTGGTTGGAAATAAGTGTAGGGAATATTCTATCTCAGAGATACTATTTTTATACACATGAATACTGTGCAGGAGTTTGTAAGTGATGTTGAATCGTCAATGAGGTTTAGTGATTATGGATGGACTACTCATCCTGGGCCTGGAACTGTTGACGGTAGCTTTGAGAGTTATAGAGGAGGTTTGTTATAGTGTCTGCACATTAGCACTTTGTTGTGTGGCTTGAGAGTATCTGAAGTATCGTATAACAGGTCGGGATATTTCTTAATAAGAAGTCCAAATATATTATCTTGTTAGATTCCATGAGAATCAAAAGTCATCATGCCATCATTATAATGAAAATGATAATTTATTATGTGTCCTAATTTTATTTGAAAGGTATAAGACAATAATTTTCCATTTGCTGCTTTACTCCTCAAATGCCCACAACAGTTGGGGTTGGGCCAGGTTGAAGTCAGGAGCCCAGAACCCAGTCCAGATCTTCCACATTGGCAGGTACACAAGTACTTGAACCATCACCTGCTGTCTTCCCAGAGAGTGCATTAACAAGCAGGAATTGGAAGTGGGGCTGGGATTCGAACCCAGGCTTTCTGTTACAGGATGCAGGTATCCCAAGGGACACTTTAACTACTGCATCAAATGCCTATCCCAGTGATTATAATTTGAAATATGAGGAAAGAACTTTTTATTATTATTATTATATTATTTTTGACAGGCAGAATGGACAGTGAGAGAGAGAGAGAGAGAGAGAGACAGAGAGAAAGGTCTTCCTTTACTGTTGGTTCACCCTCCAATGGCCGCCGCGGCCGGCACGCTGTGGCCGGCGCATTGCGCTGATCTGAAGCTAAGAGCTAGGTGCTTCTCCCGGTCTCCCATGGGGTGCAGGGCCCAAGCACTTGGGCCATCCTCCACTGCACTCCCGGGCCATAGCAGAGAACTGGCCTGGAAGAGGGGCAACCGGGACAGAATCCGGCGCCCTGACCAGGACTAGAACCTGGTGTGCCGGCGCCGCTAGGCGGAGGATTAGCCTATTGAGCCACGGCACCTGCCGAGGAAAGAACTTTTGGAGTAATGATCTCTATAAGCCTATTCTTTACTTCTTAATTAAATTGTATAGATGATAAAGTCATTGAAAACTGAATTAGCTTATCAGGATAAAAAAGTGTTGATAGCTCCTATTGTATATGCTCTATGATTTTTGCTTATAAAGAGTTTATTTCATGTCAGATCAAGTTAGCCATTGTTAAATAAAGACCTGCATTACATTCTATTCCAAATTAATCTATAAGTGGGAATGCTTGCAAATGCTTTGGTTCTTTTTTTTCTGTTTAATATGAGCCATGCCAATTTGGATCAATTCTTTTATTTCCTTATGTTAGAATTCTTTCATTTTAAAGGGAAAGCTTTCTTATTCCTCATTGCCTTTTCTCTGGGAATTAACCAGATATTTATTCCCTTAAATTCATTGCAAGTTGTAGGCTGGGATTATACTGGAGTCCTCATTATGGACACATTGTGTGTTTTTTTTTTTTTTTCTGCATTCAGTTCTCTCTTTAAGCAGATGTGTTTTCATGAACATCTGTTGATGGATTGGGGAGAGAATTTTAGACTGGCTCAATGTTTAATCCCGGTTGTCTCATTTTTCATCTTAGCTATTGTTGGGGTAATATGGCAATGCTTATATGAATGGTTTGCAAAAATACTTGCTGCCATGGGATTTCTTTATTCTTGTAGAAACCATAGCATGAGACAGTAGACTTTAGGGCTCTATGCTTAAGGGAGGAGAGAAAGGAATTTTGATTTTTCTTCAGCAAACATTACTATAAAGCTTACGTTTGAATGACTAAAATCTATCTGCTCACAATGTTTTTCCTGTTTCCACTCACTTGGGAACAACAGTCTAAAAGAAGGATTGTTGTATAAATTTAGATAGAAAATTTGGGCTTGGTTTACAAGTTAAGAGTTCTTTCTCCCCCTGCACAGAAATTATTTTTTGGCCCTGGCCCTGGAAGCCCAAGGTAGTGCACACGGCAGCTTTAGCACTCTGTCAGAAGTCAGTGGTCTCCTTTCTTTGTCCTCCCTATCTTGTTGGCAAGTGTCCCTGTGGTGAACCAGTTCTACTTCCTGTTTCAACTGTATAAACGATTCATTGAATTCAATATCTAGCTTTGGATCCTACTTGCAAATAGAGAAGTTGTAAATGATTCCATTCATGAGTGGATACGTTTTTCGTGTGCTGAGTGTATCTGGGCCATTTCATTGTGAACATGGGCTGAGCGAAATGACTCTTTGACGCTCCTCCTGTGATCTTACGGGTCTGATAGGGAGAATTGGTTGGGCAGTAGCATGCCTTGACTGACCCAGTCCCCAGTTCCGGCTGTCTTCACCCTTGCCTACCGCTACCATAGAGAATGAGGAAGCTAAATATTCGCGGTCCTAACGTCCCCTGAAGTAAAGGATGGCCTTGTGACAGCTCCAGCCACGGGCGATTATGCCTGCAACTGTGTGAGCCATCGCAGCAAGAGCGCCGAGCGTGTGAGTGCACTGGCCTCCAGACACCTCCGGTCGCCAGTCTGCATGCCGCTCTTCCCGATGCTAAGAGGAGCAGACAAGTTGCTCCCCTCAACCCCCATCAAGCACTATCCAAACTGAAGATCCATAAGCAAAATGTATGTAATTTTATATGTTATTTTAAGCCACTAAGTTTTTGGATGACTTGTTTTACAGCAATAGAAAACTGGAACAGCCTATTTTTTTTTATGCCACTATTGGATGTCTTGTTAATTGCAGCCCAAAGCATCCCACCTGAAAAATCTTAGCATTAGAGTGAATGAGAAGAATGGACACAATGACCCCTTTGAATTATTTTATGTACTCATCGTCCTTTATATTCCTCTCTTAGCCTGGTTGTCACAATGAAATTCACAATGGAACTGACATCACAATTTTCCACTGAAGTTGATGCTGATTTCATTATATAAAGGTTTTATTTACAAAAGAACTGAGCTAGTAGAAATGTAGAACAGGAGGAATTTCAATTCGGGCTACCAAACTCCTGTTTTCCTGCTCAACTGGCATTTTGGTAACAACAGAGACAGTAACTACTTTACCCGCAGGTAATGCTTGTGAATACCCAACTTCCTCAAACCCTCATCAGTGTCTGAGGCTGTTTTCTTATATAAAAATTATTTATTTACTTATATTATTTGAAAACTGGGGACAGAAGGAGGGAGAAGGAGACAGAGAGATAATCTATTTGCTGCTTTACTTCCTAAATACCTCCTAATAGTCAGGGCTGGGCTAAGCCAAAGCCAGGAGCCTGGAACTTCATCCAGGTCTCTCCACATGGGTGGCAGGGACCCAAGCATTTGGTCCATCACCTGCTGTTGAAGCTGTTTCTTAATGAAGCACTCCTAGCCTTTGGCGGCTTTGTTCTGTCGTTGACATTTGCAGCTTTTAAAATAGATGAATATTTAATGTCATCTTTAATAGGTCAGATTCTTTGAAGCAAAATACCATTAGTTCCTAGTTTTTATTGTTGGACTTTATTTAAAGATTTTACTGTATGGTTTGTATCATAAATTCATGTACATCTCACATACAGAAATTAGTAAAGTTGTTTTAGATTAATATACATAACCAAACATGGTAGCTACGGTATAAATTAAAAATCTTTTATCTCATAGGAACATACTGCTATTTCTGGTGGTGGTGGAAATTCCCAAGCAACCTTGCAGTATAGTTGGGGCAATTTTCTTATTCCATTGCCTTGCAGTTTTCAACCTGAAGGAACAGAGTTATAACTCCTGAAAGCTGGTTACCCAAAAGCTGATTGCATTTTTGAGTGTTTATTTGCTTGCTGTCCACATCCTTAAATTGTTGGCAAGTTCACAGGTGGGCGGAGCAGCACAAGTGTCATGGTGCTGGTGATGTGGGGAAGGGTGGGTGTGGAGACTGGGTTGGAGCACAGAGAGATCCTTGCAAGGAGAAGCCACGTGAGTAATATCATATGAAGAAGCAGCCTCAAGGGGTAAAAAAATAACTGGGCAGGAAGGGTCAGCCCTTCTTGGATCTGACTCCCAGGTTTAGTATTCTTAAGAGCCAGCCTGTGTTCCTGGGTGGGCTGGAGAGTGTTTAAGTGTGCTAATTCCAAATAGCAACCCTGTACTATGGTTTAAAGAGCCTGGGAGTGTGTTTTTATCCCAAGACAGCAAAGTGTTTCTTGGAAAAGTTGAACCAACATCTCAATGAGAAGCCCACACAGGGCAGGTGTACCATTGTATGCCTCAAATGTTGCTTCCAGGATGACTTCCTTATGTGAACAGGAAACACACACAACAGAGAAGACAGCTGTCTTTCCAAGACAGTTCCAAAGCCAATCAAAATAAGCACTAATTTCCCTTCCTCTCCTTCTTCTAACTACCCAGTTGTTTTAGGGAACCGAACTATTGATGCAAGAAACAACGCCCTGCATTCGTGCTTTCTGATGTTTTTATTTTTGTGACCTTGAAAAATAAGCTGTTACTGCTTATCCACTTTAGCATCAGAAATCCCTTGAGACCAGCATCATAATCTATCTGCTGCTGTAAAATCTAACACCTACTCCACGCTATGGCGTGGCGGGTTAAGCCGCCACCGGCAGAGCTGGCATCCCATACAGACACAGATTCCAGTTCTGGCTGCTCCACTTCTGATCCAGCTTCCTGCTAATGTGCCTGGGAAAGCAGCGGAAGATGGCCGGAGTGCTTGAGCCCCTGCACCCAAGCACTCTGGGAGACCTGGATGAAGCGCCTGGCTCCTGACTTTGGCCTGGCTCAGCCCTGGCTGTTGTGGCCATCTGGGGAGTGAACCAGCAGATGGAAGACCTTGCTCTCTGCCTCTCCCTCTCTGTAACTCTGCCTTTCAAATAAATAAATAAATAAATAAATCTTAAAGAGAAAAGGGCAGTCATATAAGATTGTTTGTGGGGCATGGTTGGAGTAGGAGTGAAATTTGACAATGTTCAGAAAGCCACAATATATATGAGGTCTGCCACTAGGCTATGGTGATCCTGAGCACCCTAACGTGCTGAGAGAGATGGAGGTATTTCTGTTCTTTGTTCATCATGCACTGTGAATCTTGTTCGGTGGCATCCTTTGGATTAGAACACTTAGCTTCTGTCCTGAGCTCCTCTGACCTCCTCTCTCCGCAAGGGTTTCTCAGATGCCTGCAGCATTTCCTCTCCCTGCCTTGTTATTAGCAGATTAAGCCCATCAATTCTTCTCTAATGCCACTGCCTCTTCCTGAGGTCCTACCCACCACCAGAAGTCAGAAAACCTCCACCCATACAAACGATTGCTTTAAAAGCACAGCCTACGGAAGCTGCAGCTGACTCTTTCCGGAGACCTGAGTTCTCCAATTCATGGAGGATTTCTCAGAATCATATGGGATGCCTGTTAAATAGATTCCCTCTGAATTAAATTCTCTTGGGCTGGGACGGGCAGCCTTTTACATATGTGCTCCTTGCAGGCACAGCTACTGTGCTTCTGTCTTGAGATAAAGATCCAGAGAGCTAGGTAATTTTATCACAGATTTGCATCAAGTGTAGAGTTTCTTCTCAGGGATGACAAGAAGTTTATATTCTCACAGGCTGGAAATCTTGGGAAAAATCCACCAGTTCCAACTACTCAGGCATCACCAGACCCTCCAACCGCGAGTATATCAGAATAAATTCCAGCATGCTCTGTGGGCGAACACTGAGGGTGCAAACGGCACACGAGCCTTCACGCTGGCCTTCGGTCAGCCTTCCCCAAGCTGTCTGTCCAGGCCATCTGCACTCTGCCGTACTCTGCTCTTTCTGTGCTCCATGCTTCCTCACCCTAAGCACACCTGCCTTGACGCATCACATGCTCCCTCCAAGCTCCATTGCATCCACCCTCTGGATTCCTGCTCCGTGGAAAATTGCCTCTGGCTCTCCCAGAGGATGCACTTCCTCCCAAAGGTGGACTGCTCTTTCCCCCACTTCCATTATGACTGCAGAGTGGGGGCTGGCAGGTGAGGAATAGATTTGGGAAGCAGCAGACAAGTGTTTCCTGCAAAGGACCAGAGTAACTCTCTTCCCGGGTCATAACATCTGTTGCAACTATGCAGGTCTGCCATTACTGAGCAAAAGCAAGCACAGACGGCTAAGTGCACCACTGTGTTTCAGTGAGGCTTTACTCATGGATATTGGAATGTGACTTTCATGCCACTTTTGTATATCTTATTCCTTTCCTGAAAATGCTTTCAACTGCTTAAAATGCAAAACCCATTCTTAGTTCTCTGGTCATACAAAAATAGGGAGTGTGCTGGATTTGACCTGTGGGCTGCAGTTTGTCAGCTCCTAAAGCAGAGTGTTTCTTGGACTTTTATGCACCTGTCTATCCCAGAAGCTCTCGTGAAAATACAGACTCATTCAGTACAGCTGGAGTGGAACCTGCGATCCTGCATTTCTGGCAAGCTCCCTGGCAGTGTGGGTGCTCCTGAGTAGCAACCTACTCCGCTTGGCTGCAGAAGCTGCTCCTTTGCACTCGTATAATGCAGATATTCAAAACAGGTTAATGGTGGCGCTAGCATCTGGTTCAGCAGTTAAGATGCCGCTTGTGATGTGAACATCCCCTACCAGAGTGGTTGGGTTTGAGTGCCACCTCTGCTTCTGCTTCCAGCTTGCTGATAGATGCGTACTCTGGAAGACAGCAGGAGCGGCCTCAAGTGCTCGGGTCCCTGCCACTCGTGTGGGAGACTGTGGTTGAGTTCCTGTCCCCTGGCTTTAGCCTAGCCGAGCCCTAGCTGTTGTGCCCATTTGGGGAGTAAACAAGCAGATGGGACGTGGGGGTTCTTTGTATCTCTCTGGCTTTCAAATAAATAAAGCAAATACATAAAACATAGGTTAACAGTACAGTAAAATGCTCATACTCTAATTCAGATGAGGTAGGAAAGCTATGTGAAAAAGCTAGGTAGCACAGAGAGCCGGTTTTCAAACCGAGCACACGTTCCCTTACCAGCTATATGAACCTGGACACTTTTATTTTTAAACCTTTCTCAATTTCTGTTTATTCAACTGTAAAACAAGGTAATAACAATCTCTGCCTCAGATGATTGGTTTAGATTTTAACAAGATAACACACACACAGAACACTCAGCATCCAGCAAGAGTTCAGTCTCAGCACTTATTATTTTTTATATTAAAAAAAAAGCGCGACGTGAACCTGTGTATAACAAATTCATAAGAACTTGAGGTGCCTTGGGGGAATTGCCTGCTGTCTTTCTTAGAAAAGATTAGCAAGGGTCATGCCCATTCATTCACTCATTCAAGAAATATTTGCTGAGATCCTGCTTCCGGCAGGCAATGTGCTTTGCTGGATCTGCCAAAGCGAGTGAAGCGTAAGCTCGTATGAGTCAGGGGACTCAGCAGAGAATAAGGCTGTGGGCGGAGCGCTGGGGAGCACTCGCTCTGCTAGAAGGGAGGCTGGAGATGATTGTCAAGCTGGACTTCCACGGGTTAATTTCAGGCCTCCCTGGGGGAGGAAGAGGGCTCAGCATATGTGAGAGCGGTGTGTGGTGGAGACCAGAGACAAAGCCCCGGCCAATCAGAACAGAAGTAAATCTTTATGTCATAGAGGTTCAGACTGGCTGGGCATTATCCCAGTTGGGCCATTATCCCAGTTGGGGAAACATCTTGAAAAAATTCTATAGGGGCTGGCACTGTGGCATAGCAGGTAAAGCCTCTGCCTGCAGTGCTGGCATTCCATAGGGGTGCCAGTTTGAGACCCGGCTGCTCCACTTCTGATCCAGCTCTCTGCTATGACCTGGGAAAGCAGTAGAAGATGGTCCAAACCCCTGGGCTCCTGCACCCACGTGGGAGACCCGGAAGAAGCTCCTGGCTCCTGGCTTTGGATCAGCCCAGCTCTGGCTGTTGTGGCCATTTGGGGAGTGAACTAGCAGATGGAAGACTCTCTCTCTCTCTCTCTCTCTCTCTCTCTCTCTCTCTCTCGGAACTGTGTCTTTCAAACAAATAAATAAATCTTTTATTAAAAAAAAAAAGGACTCTAATTCATGCCAGAAGGAACTCAGAAAAGACCACTTGTGCTGGCGTCACCTTTGCAAGGAGTTCCCGAGGAGCCTCCTTGACGCAGTCACTGCCTGCTGGTGCCTGTGACATGAGCGAGACTCTACGTGGTGCTGCTGGGGCTGTGGGAAAGTTCTACCTGCAGTAGCAGTAGCAGAAGCAGGTGTACCAGTCACCATGCCACAGGTGAAGGGAGGCGAAAACAAGTCTCCTGACAAAGATGTTAAGGGGTGTGCCTTGGGGGTGCTCCAGAAGGAAGCAGCATTTGCGCTGGCCTTGGAGGTGGATGTTTCCGTCTCCGGGGCTCCCTTCAGGACCTCCAGTTTGTTGAGGGGTGGAGCAAATTTGAGTCTATTTGTATAAAAACTCACATCAATTAATAGCATGGAAATTGGCAGTAGATTCCTGAACTGAACGGCTACTGATACAAGGGGCCCCCGGAGTTTCCAGAGGGCCTGGGCACTCAGCCAGGTGGCCCAAAGCATTTCTCAGCTACACAGGAGCCCTGCAGCTGCAAGTCTCTCACCTAGCCATGGCTCATGGATTCCTGCTCTTCTCCAGGCCCAGCCCATCTCGGACCCAGCTGCACACACCCCAGACTTCCCTTATGTAAAAAGAGGTCCGTACTGGGGCAGGCATTGTGGCACAGCAAGGTAAACTGCCGCCTGTGATGCCAGAATTCCTTATGCATTTCACTCCAAGTTCTGGCTGCTCCACTTCCCATCCAGCTCTCTGCTAATGTGCCTGGGAAAGCAGAAAAGATGATCCAAGAGCTTGGACCCCTGCCATCCATGTGGGAGATCTGGATGGAGTTCCTGGCTCCTGGATTTGGCTTGGCCTAGCCCAGGGCCATTTGGGGAATGAAACAGTAGATGGAAGATATCTCTCTCATTCTTTCTCTGTAATAGTCCTTCAAGTAAATAAATAAATCTTAAAAAAAAAAAAAAAAAAAAAAGAGGCCGGCGCCACGGCTCACTAGGCTAATCCTCTGCCTTGTCGTGCTGGCACCCTGGGTTCTAGTCCCGGTCGGGGCTCTGGATTCTGTCCCGGTTGCCCCTCTTCCAGGCCAGCTCTCTGCTGTGGCCAGGGAGTGCAGAGGAGGATGGCCCAAGTGCTTGGGCCCTGCACCCCATGGGAGACCAGGATAAGTACCTGGCTCCTGGCTTTGGATCAGCGTGGTGCGCCGGCCGCAGCGCGCTGGCCACGGTGGCCATTGGAGGGTGAACCAACGGCAAAGGAAGACCTTTCTCTCTGTCTCTCTCTCTCACTGTCCACTCTGCCTGTTAAAGAAAAAAAAAAAAAAAGAGAGAGAGAGCTCCATGTTAGGCCATTGCTGATTGGTTCCTAACTGAGCCAGTGAGGCTCATCCAACTCCCTAATTGGCTCATGTCAGATGCTTCATTAGCATATATCTTGTTCAGTCAGATGAACCTTCTCTTTCAGAAACACATAAAAACCCCTGGACCTAGACTCCTCACTGGCAACTCATTTTGCTTCTGGCTGCTGGGAGCTTTCTGTTCTCTCAGTAAACTTCCTTCACTTTGCTCATTCTTCCTTGTCTTCATGCTTCATTCTTCATGGTTGTGAGACAATGAACCCCATTGGGGGAAAAAAGCTGTAACATAAAGAGCTGTAATACAAAAAGCTGTGACATTTCTAAAGAATCCAGAAAAAGGAAAAATCTACAACACTAATGCCAAGAAGGGGTGAAAATGTGCGGTCTGAAAGTCTCTTCCCTTGATTTCCTGAGGGCTTCTGTCCTCTGTGACAGGGCTTTTAAAACTGAGGGTCAGGGCAAGCACTTGGCCTAGTGTTTAAGACACTGCTTGGGAAGCTGGCATCCCATATCACAGTGCCTGGCTTCTAGTCCTGGCTTTGCTTCCAGTTCCAGCTTCCCACTAATGTGCACCCTGGGAGGCAGCAGGTGATAGCTCCAGTAGTGAGTCTGACTTCAGGCTTCAGTCTGGCCCAGCCCTAGTTGTTGCAGGCATTCCAGCAATGAACTACCAGCTGGTAGATCTCTGTCTCTTTCTGCTTCTAAATAAATAAGTAAAATAGAGGCTCATGCATGAGATGTAGAGGCTCAGCAGCACAGCGGGGGGGAAGAAGGGCAGGGGCTCCTTCTGTCTGGTGCATTTGCTCCTTTGCTCATGGTGTCCTAAGCAGCATGTTCCTGACCCCAGCCCGCTATCTTCTTAAGGAAGTGGGATGTGTATTTTCTGTCCTGGTACTCCTCTAATTCATGCCTGATCTTTTTAAACTGATTTCTCTCCACCTCATCTGCACTAAATTGAGAGCTGCCCATAGATAGGCCTGTCTGGTGACCCCGGAGGGACCCCAGGTGAGTCGTTTGGTCACAGAGGAAATCTATTCTTGGGGCTTGGAGCTAATAAGAGGATGTGGAGGAGGCCATTATGGAATTGTTCCCCAGACCAAACTCTGAACTAAGTTTGGGCTCAGCGGACAGGGGCCTGCAAGCTGAAGTGTGTGTTTTTTCTTTTTTAACACAAGGAACTCTTTAAAGAGAAAATGGTCCACAAGCAATGTGGCTTCAGAGACTGACTGAAAAAAAAATGCTGCCCACCATGAACCCAGATGTTGGCAGTCACTTATAGAGCTAGTGCTTACAGGGTGCTCAACAATTTACCTGCCTTGGCTCAGCTCAGGTCTTCGCATAGGGGAAATGGACATTTTCTCCATGAAAGAGCGTTTGCTACCCCAGCAGCTCCAGTTTGGGGATCTTTGTGAATCGCTCCCTGGGTGGGAAGCAGAGTCCTTAGGGAGGGCTGTGATGAGCTCTTCACGTGGTTCCTGGTGTGGCAGACATCACTGGTGAGGCTGAGATGAAGCCTGTTGGCCAACACACACGAGATGCTCTTGAATGTCCCTAAATATAAGTGTGTGTGTGTTGGGGGGGGGATGGCTGAGATCCCTCCTTATACATTTACCAAGTGGGAGCTATTATCACTCACGTAACCTCATCTGTACCCACCAGCTGGAGAGCCCTGGAGAAATTTGTCACATCTGTTAAAGCCATATATGCATGAAATTGACACTAAAAGCCTTGTGACAGGATGTTGTGTTACCCGACTTGCTCACCAACACCGTGGAATACATAGGTCTCTGGGTATGGGTGCCATCGTCAGTGTGGATATGAGTCAGCAGATGTGAAATCATGTGTCAGAGTTTCCTAAACCACTCTGGTGGGTCAACTGCATATGGCACACAGGTCTTCCTTATTAGATGGAAAGCACAGTTAGCTGGATTATTAGCCAATGGTCTGTCTCACCCCACTGGGACCTGGTCATTGTGTTCACTTCTACAGCCCCAGTGCCTGGCACATAGTGGGTGTTCAGTCTCTGTGAATGCCTGAATGAACACTTGAAGTGTAGGCTTTTGGTGGAAGCCTTCTCCCTCCTTTCTCAGTTGCTATTATTTCTGCCAAATCGACCTTGAGTTCCTGGCCGATGGAAAATTCCATCTTCTCCATGTAGAGACTGTGGGCGGTCGTGGGGCACAGTTGGCCAGCACGTGGGTGTGGATTTTGGTAGAGACACGGAGGCCCCTGGCTTAGCAGACTGGTCTCAAAGGCTCCGGAGGACTTTCGTGCAGAACACTGTAAAGTTCATCTTCTTTAAAACGTTATTTTTTTCCCATTATGAAAATAACATATGCTCAGAAATAAAGATTGCAAATGCTAGGAAAATACAAAAGGGGGAAAACCACTTATAATCCCTGCACTCAGACACAAATCTACCCTTTGTCCTGGATTATCAGATGGATTTCCAAGCAGCCCTCTTGCCACCAGCCTTGCCGCCATCCACTCTCAGGCCAAGGAGAGATCTTTCTAAAAGATGGATCTTGAACACTTCAAAGGCTTCCTGCCGCCTTCCCCGTGCACTGGGCTCTGCAGGGTTCCCTCTACTGTCTCTTCAGCTTCCTATCCCTCCAAGACCCTGTGCTGTGACCCTCGCGCCAAATGGAATTTCCTTCAATTCTTCAAACAAGTTGCACCTTCTCAAATTCACTATGCTTGGACCCCTCTCTGCTTTTCTGATCCTATTCTCTCCCTGTTTTACTGTTTCCTTGTCTGTGGGTATGGTCTTTTCATTTTTTCTCCCTCTGATTCAGCACTTAGATGCTATGTTCCCCAAAATGGCCTCTCCAACTGCCTTCCTCTTGCTACCAAATCTGAGTTTGGAGGTTCTCCTGTGCCTTTGAAAATCTGTAGATTTCTCATCATACAGTATGAGCGGACTTCAGAAACTTCAAGGAAAATTGAATTAAGAGATAAGTTTATTTTGGGGCTAAAGTGTTGTTGAACTCATGTATTTCAGTTTTTCTCTGTGAAGTTGTCTCGGCATCCTATATCCTCTGTCATTAGCCCAGTGCCCAATTCATGTCGCAGAGCTCAAAAGATATTAGTCAAAGTGAACTTAGATTAAGCCATTATTTCAGAAACATTTCAGAAATATTTCTGTGTAACCTTTGCTTTAATCACATTATAGTTTCCATTTTTCCATAGATATAATCAGACATAGGCTGTAGGTCATGTCATATAAAGATTCAACTTTGTGTTTTTTTTATTATTTTTATTTATTTATTTTTATTTTTTAAAATTTATTTGACAGATATAGTTAGACAGAGAGAGAGAGACAGAGAGAAAAGATCTTCCCTCCGTTGATTCAACCCCCAAATGGCCGCCACAGCTGGAGCTACACCGATCCAAAACCAAGAGCCAGGTGCCTCCTCCTGGTCTCTCATGCAGGTGCAGGGCCCAAGCACCTGGGCCATCCTCCACCGCCCTCCCGGGCCACAGCAGAGAGCTGGACTGGATGAGGAGCAACCAGGACTAGAACCCTGCACCCATATGGGATGCTGGCGCTGCAGGCGGAGGACTAGCCAAGCGAGCCACGGCACCGGTCCCTCAACCTTGTTTTTTAAACTTATCATTATATGAAGTATTTCCAGTTTTAGTGAAACTTCATTTTTAATGACTGCATACTATTCCACCAAGTGGAAGTACTCTGGCTGGTTTATCTTCTATTGCTGTACATTAAGCATTTTAGATGGTTTTGCTTCTTCCAAATTATTAAATTTGCCATAAATATCTCTGGATATCTTTGGGTAGAAAGCTCTTTCATAGTTTGAATTATTCCCTTAAAATAGCGAAAGTAAAATTTCAAGGGCTCTGGCCATTTAAAGTTCACAATACGGGTTGCCTAATTGCTTCCCAAGGTGTTAGCTGTCAAATTCCATCACCCACCAGCAACTTATGCCAGTGCTCACTTCACTCACAAGGTCGCTTTCTCCTGAACCGCCGAAAACCTTCTAACACCGTGAACTTCTCTGATGCAGCAGCACCGAGGATCCAGGATTGACCCTTGCTAGCCTTGTCCGCATGGTCTAGCAGCTCTCCTGAGCCAGACATCCAGCCTGGAATAGAGCGTTTAGTCCAATCACTTTGGTTCTCCTTTTAGGGCAGGGAGAGCTCTGAAGTCGCTGTGTTTATTCTATTTCAAGCCCTCTAAGTAGACCCAGGGTCACTGCCAGTGGCATTTTCTACTCTTCCAGTAAAACACACATGCGCGCTGCACACACACATGCGTGTGCACACACACGCGGGGAAGAAGAGCAGGGGGAGGGCAACAGCCACGGAGACCGGCTCTCCACTCACCCTGTGCTTTCTTCTGGGCTCTTGGGTTTGTTTGCTCTTCCCCAGCCTGTACTTTCTGTTCCTCCCCACTGCTCCTCCTCTTCCCCACTTCCTTCCTTCCCTCTCTCTCCGCCCTCTCCTCCCCCTTCTCCCTTCCCCTCCCCCTTCCGCTTTTTCCTTCCTTTTATCCTCTAGTCACCCATTTATTCAACCAATGTGTCAAGTACCGACTCATCCTGGCGCAAGCGCTGTGAACATGGAAAATGAGGCCGCAGTATTTCCTGCTTTCGTGGACTTGAAAGTCTGTGGGGCAGACAGATGAGCAACAGCAACCTTAGAAAGTTCCGTGCTGAGTGGGGGTGGGTGCTTGTTGTAGCAGTTAAGTCTCTGTTGGGACACAGGAGTCCCTGGGGGCGAGTGCCAAGCTTTGCTGAGTCGGGTCCCTGCCACTCATGTGGGAGAGATCCAGACTGGGTTCCAGGCTCGTGGCTTCAGCCTGGCCCAGTTTGGGCATTTGAGGAGTGAACCAGTGGATGGGAGCACCCTCTCTCTCTCTCTCGACCTCTCTGTATTTCAAATAAGTTGGTAAATAAATAAACTTTAAAAGAAGAGAGAGAAAATTATACTCTGCAAGGGGCACTGTGAAGGAAATAGGTGAAGGCTGACAGAGAGAACCCTGGGAAAGATCTCTGAGAGCGCCAACCCCCGCGCCTTCTCTGCCTCCTGTCTCTGCTTCCTGGCCTTTTTCCTCCATGCTCCCCCCCCCCCCCACGCTGTATAATACGTCCTGGGTGGTTTGTTTAGCGTCTGTCTCCCCTAGCTGGAACAGAAGCAGTACCGGAGCAGGGGCTGTGCTGGTCTTGCCTGTGCCCGGCCCACTGTGGGAGGACCGGCAGGCCCTGGCAGGCTGTGTGACCTGGGGGCCCGAGGATGGGATGGGGTTTGTGAAGAGAGGAACGGCCAGTGCTAGGGTGCTGAGGCGGGGAAGAAGAGCAGGAGGAGGCGCAGAGAGGCCGAGTGTGCTGAGCCAGGGGGCAGCAGGGCCAGGCGAGGTTTGCCAGGCCTTGAAGGCCCCAGAAGAGGCTTGGGTTTCATTCATAAGGCCGAGAGAAGCCACAGCAATCTTTGCTTTGTGAGGGCACAGGGACAAGTCTCCCACCTTGGCACAGCAGGACTCAAATACTTGGGCGTGGGGGTGGTGAGGGAGGGGAATTCTCACGGGGAGTTGCAGGGCACGGCCCGTCTTCACCCTGGGGCCCACGCTCTCCCTGCGGGGTGTGGAGGACCAGGCTCCGTCCCAGCCTATTGTTGGAGGACCGTGTAATTACCAGGCAGCAAACACGGAACCACGTTCCCCTCGCTATCCTGCTTCTTAGGGTTCCATCCGCAGCCTGCAGGGCTGACCGCGACGGGAAATCTCCCCTCCTGGGAGGGGACAGCAGAGTCCCCTCACACGGGCTCCTCTGGGGGAACACCTTGTATTCCCTAGCCAGGGCTCTCCCTTCGACTCTGCCTGTGGGCCTGATGAGGCAGCCTTTCCTGCAGCCTGGCCTGGTTTTCTGGGAGGGGTCTATTGGCCTATTCAGAGTCCGCGGGAAGTCTTGGTGTGAGGACGTCCCCTGTGAGAAGAGCAGGGGGCCCGCAGAGAGCAGAGCTGGTGGAAAGGCCCTCTGATTCCTCGCCCTCCTCACACAAAGGCCTTCCTCCGGGACACCTTCCGTATGGCCTCTGGGCCTTGCGGCCTTGTGCCCACCTTCCGCAACCCCTGCAGCTGCCCAAGGCTTCCTCACACCTGCCTTCTCACGCACCTGCTTCCTAACCTGCCCCTCCTCCTCCAGCTGCCCTTCCACTAGTGAACGCCAGCGTGGTGGCCCAGTCGTGGTCAGCTCCCCCGAGTCAGGCCACGTCATTGTCTGTCCCCGAGGGACTCATTTCCCTTTGCCCAGTGTTGGGCCTTAGGAAACTTGAGAGTTCATGCGATCCACGGAACCGGAAGTGTTGTGAGCAGCACAGGGCACAACCAAGTGCAGCCGGGGAAGTGGCCGAATGAGAAGAGGAGACAGGAGGTACATTCCCGATACCCTTTCCCCTCTTGCCAGAGTTGGGGCTGCCCTGTGTTTGTTTTGATGGTGAGCCAATGGCCCTGCACAGACCCAGTGGTGGGAGTGGCATCACGTTTCCAGCAGGCTTAGTCTGGCACAGATGTAATAGGACCCCGAACTGTGAGGTTGCAGGCAGTCAGGCACACCCTGTGGCAATTTCCTGATGTGCTCTGCCTTCTCTTCAGCTAAACCACACTTGGGCTTTCTCATCTCACTTCTCCAGCATCTGTAGCTGGCACCGATGGTATTTCCTGAGATTGCTATGGTAATATCCTAATAGCACAGAGCACTCTGTTGCAATTACTACCCCAAAAAGGCAATTAGACAGTCTGTGTACGTAATGAGGGCCGGTGCTGTGTCCTGATCTCGGCCCACCCTTCTTTGAGCAACAGGGCGAGCTGTTGATAATCACGGTCACCCAGCACACCCGAGGACTTCCCGTCTCCTGCTCTGACAGTGGGGCCAGTGGCTGGGGGGAAGGTAAGGACCTTCTTGCCGCAAAGCCAGACAGAGCTCTGGGCCCCGGGCGCTGGCAGTGCCCTCCCAGAGGGGGTTATAATGGGTTAAAGCAGGTGGGCCTCATCCAAGTGCTCTGTTTCTCTTACCCCCACTCTACCCTGCACCTAAGCATGTACAGCAAGTTTGTAGCAGGGTCAGTCTGATCATAATATTCAAAGATATCCCGCCGGTGCCGTGGCTCAATAGGCTAATCCTCCGCCTGTGGCGCTGGCACACCGGGTTCTAGTCCTGGTTGGGGCACCGGATTCTGTCCCGGTTGCCCCTCTTCCAGGCCAGCTCTCTGCTGTGGCCTGGGAGTGCAGTGGAGGATGGCCCAGGTGCTTGGGCCCTGCACCCCATGGGAGACCAGGAAAAGCACCTGGCTCCTGCCATTGGACCAGCGCGGTGCGCCGGCCACGGCGGCCATTGGAGGGTGAACCAATGGCAAAGGAAGACCTTTCTCTGTCTCTCTTTCACTGTCCACTCTACCTGTCAAAAAAAAAAAAAAACAAAACCAAAAAAAAAAAAAACATTAGAAAGATATCCTTCACTCACCTATCACATAAAAGATGTAACATTTGATTCCAAAATGGAAGGAACAAGGCTTAAAGGTAGGAAAAGACTACAGAGGATCTAACTTTTGAGAATCTGGGGGAGGCAGAGAACGCTTTAGGAGGGAGGGGAACAGGTGGGACAATTCATGGGAGGTTGGAGTGTGGGGGGGTGAGAGAGGGAGGGTGGGAAGCAGAAGAGATTGACCGCAGACAGACCTCCCCACCCGGGCCTGCGCGTCACGGAAGAGCGAGCCTGGCGAGTCTTTTCTGTTTTCCAGCACCACGCCGGTCCTTTGGGAATGTAGGTTTTCTCCACTTATTTCCTGCCTCGGAACGTCCGAGCCGTGTCCTGCCTGGGACAGGGCCCCCACTGTTTCCGATGGATTGTTCAGTGCTTCATGCAGTGGGCTTGCCGTGGGATTGTGTCCTCTGTCTTGTGGACACTGTTTTTCCTGGGCATCCAACCTGTGTACCGTCACAGAGCAGGCAACAGCAGAGTGCGAAGAAATCCTAAAGCCAGCTCAGCAATCTGTTCTGGGCAGGCTTGGGAGTCCTGAATAAAAAGCAACTTCAGAATAGGTCAAAGGGAGAGAGGGGAGGGTGGCTCACGGTTGTTATGGTAACCAGCAAACATGTTTGGCGTCCAGAGGCCCAGCCCCTGCGCGGGGTGACGGCTTTTGTTGTGAAATTGGTGACCTTCATCTGTTTTTCCACGATTTATTTTTAAAGTTGTTCATAGTAATGAATTACTCATTACCTACAGCCCATCTCTGTCCAGGTTTGGGACCAGCCCCGGTCCCCACCCTGGTCCCCGCTGTGGCCTGTGGTTCCGACCGTCCTCTCTCACAGAAAAGCGTGCAGGCAGGGATGTGGTGACTGGGACGCCAGAGCTCTGCAGTGTGGCGTTAGCTGCTGTGGCCCTCAGTTCTATTAAAAAAGGGGATAAAAATATCTGCGTTGCCCGCTTGAAGGCGGTTTTGTGGCGATCGATGAGACTTCAGATGTAAAAGTGATTTGAAAATGCTTAGTGCCCTCTGCTCACTTAACAGGGAGCACAATTAGCTTTGGAGTTGTCAGAGGGAATGCTAATGACAGATGAGAAAGGTTTCTCATGAATGACAGGAGCTGCCCGTGCCTTGAAAGGGATTGTGAGGCTGCATCCAGGTGCAGCTGGCAGTGACGGCAATCGTGTAGTGATGCCTGTGATGTGAACAGGAGGCAGAAGTGGCTTCACAGGAGCTTTCTGCTCCCTTGGCCCTGGCAGATTCCTCCATTGCTTTCTTCGGCTGTGCTTGGAGTGGGGGGAGCACATTGCCGCTCTGTAGCTTGAATGATGTTGGTTTGTCAGAGTTGCTTTAATGGGAGATGAGCTCCTAACACGCCAGGCTGAACCCTGTAATTTTGTTTTTTTTTTTTTTAAAAACAACATTTTGATTTCTTACTGGTAAGAGTGAAATGTGCTTATTCTTAGAAATTTGACAAATAACCTAGAAGCAGACAATCAATAATAATAGCCCATCATTTCTTCATTCCTGGATAACTTATGGCACCTTGGTTATAGGTTTCATAATTTCTGATATGACTTATTATTTTATTTTATGTAAAAAAATAAAAACCACTTATTTTATTTGAAAAAATAGAAAGCATAAAATAAAAGAAAAAGAAAAACCACTTATTTTATCTGAAAAGGAGAGAGAGAGAGATAGGTAGAGATATCTTCTTTCTGCTGGTCCACTACCGAAAGGATTGCCAAGAGCTAGGGCTGGGCTAGGCTGAAACCAAGAGCCTGGAACTCATTCTGGGTCTCCTCCGTGGGTGGCAGGCACCCAAGTACTGGCCTTACCAACTGCTGCCTCTCAGAGTGCACATTAGTAGGAAGGTGGGTGAGAAGTAGAGTAGCCAGTACCTGAACCAGGCACTCAGATGTGGGATGCGGTCCTCCCAAGTGATGATTTGATAACTGTGCTAAATGCCTGTTTATTGTTTTAAATGATTACTGGTGCTGTGTGGATCTGTGGAGACCGGCTGGGAAGCTCTTACAGAAGTCTGGGTGGTCGGGGGGTAAGTGTGGAGGTGCTGGCGTGGACAGAGGAGGTGGTGAGAGATGTTGGATTTGGTTGTGTGTTTTGAACTTGGAGAAAATCACTTCCTAATGCAGTGGGTGTCTGTGGTAAGGCATCAAAACGATGACATCTAGGTTTCTAGTCCCATTTCTGGTGAAATGATGACTGCTTCCCGGGGAAGGGAGCACTGTGAGAAGAGCAGGTGTGTGTGTGTGTGTGTGTGTGTATTGTGGGGCATGGTGGAGGAACCTGAGAGTTCACTCTTGCATCTGAGAAGGGGGAGTGACAGTTTCACGATTTTCACGCCCAAGGAAAGATGTCTGGTGGGCAGGTGGATATATGTCGGTGGCTCAGGAGCAGAGGGTGGGATGGGAGATTCTGATCTGAGGATCAGCAGCATAGCGAACGTAGAACAGAGATGGGGCTGGCCTGGGGAGTGAAAGGCAGATGAAGAGACTGGAGTGCTGAGGCTGAGGCCCTGCACATGTATTGGCTGGGAAGAGTGGGAGGAGCTGCTTGGGAGGATGAAGCAGCAGCCAGTGGACTAAGAAGAAAGCCAGGGGTAAGTGCAAGGCCCGGACTCTCAGGGACAGGGGACGTTAAGGATAAAGGGAAAGCCCCCTCTCTCTTTGTTGTTGTTGTTTTTTTTTTTTTTTTTTTTTTTTTTTTTTTTTTTTTTTTTTTTTTTTTTTTGACAGGCAGAGTGGACAGTGAGAGAGAGAGACAGAGAGAAAGGTCTTCCTTTGCCGTTGGTTCACCCTCCAATGGCTGCCGCGGCTGGCGCGCTGCGGCCGGCGCACCGCGCTGATCTGATGGCAGGAGCCAGGAGCCAGGTGCTTTTCCTGGTCTCCCATGGGGTGCAGGGCCCAAGCACTTGGGCCATCCTCCACTGCACTCCCTGGCCACAGCAGAGGGCTGGCCTGGAAGAGGGGCAACCGGGACAGAATCCGGCGCCCCGACCGGGACTAGAACCCGGTGTGCCGGCGCCGCAAGGCGGAGGATTAGCCTAGTGAGCCGCGGCGCCGGCCGCCCCCTCTCTCTTTGTACACCCAGACACACTCCCGTTCATGCCTTATGCACATGCACATTCAGATGTTGTTACATAGATATAGGGCTTCCCATGCATCACAAACACTTTCTCATGCCTTAAAACACCTTCTAAAATATTACTTTGAACAGCAGGAGAGTATCCTATCCTCATGGAAGCAAATTTGGAAGGAACAGCCTTCTATGGACATCCTGTGTTTCCTTGGGCTTAATTCCAGGAGAGAAATTACAGTAGATGTGGAAGCCTTTAAGGCTTTTGACTCATGTTGTCAATCTGCCTTTCAGAGAGGCTGTACCACAGTCCACCAGCAGTTAATTGAAACTAAGATTTGGCCACCACCATCATGATTAAAAAAATGTGTACACTCTGTGTCTGTACAGTGCTATCTAGTTTTGCCTCGTGCAAGGTGAGATTGATAGAGGTTGAAGGCGGTTCAGTCTAAGGCTTCTTGTGTGCAGTGTGGGTGGTAAGCAAGTTGATCCCTGTCTCCTTAAGTATGAAAAAATGAATATAAACGTCTCCCAAACCAGCCACTCCAGGACGCAGGGCTGGCGAGGAAGAGGAAATCTTGTTCTGAGCCAGTTTCTCAGGCGTGGGGTGGAACAGATCCTTGTCAGAGGCACAGGAGATGGTGTGGTTCTTGCAACTCTCGGCCTGACTTCCTGTGGGCCCAGCCTGGGAGAGGGCGTGGTCAGGGTCACAGCCAGGGTCACGGAGAGGCGGAAGTTATCTCTTCCCAACAGCAGCAGCAGCTGTCAGACCCAGATGTGCGGGTGGTAGAGCTCTGTAGCCCCATGAACAGCAACCCACGTTGCCCGACTCAGCTATAGGCATGAGCAGAGGGAGCAGAGGGACCCAGGCGGCCTGCCCCACATGCAGTGTCCCTTCCAGACTGGGTGGGACCGTAGCAGTTCCAACTGGCCTGGCCTCCCTGGGCGCGGCCAAAGTGGAAAGACCTTGTGTGTGTTATGCAACTGCAGCAGGACACAGCATTTTGCTGTTCATCTGCAGCGTTGCAAGGGACAATTGCATCACATTGTTAGGCTACAGATGTGGAAATCACAGATACTGAGGTGATAGGAATCTCAAGAATGCATGGGACATGACGATAGACCAGACATGGGGATTGTGGCAATCTTGTGTGTCATTGTCTTATTTCATAACCGTACCAGTTGGAAAAGAACCCTTAAAAAAAAATGGACTCCAGAGGAGGAAAGAAAGCACCACAGTCCTTCATTTTCTGGGAACACAGACACCTACTATCTTCTATAGTTACCAAGAAAGAATTCTTGAAGTTCAATTAGCCCAGGCCCGGAGGCCCCAGGTTCAAAGGAAGCCCTACTGTGAGCATTGAAAATGAAAGTGGAAAATTTTCAGTAGAAATAATGGTGCTGTTCAGTTTCTGTAGATGTTTCCCTTCCTGTAATTATGAAATGATACATTTCCATTTAAATCGTTCCACTGTATAGAGTACAAGCTAATCTTCTCTCCCTCTAACCTCACTCCCATCTTCTCAGAGTGTTTTTCCAGCACTTACATCAGAGTATAAGTACACAGCTCATGTAGAGTATGTTTATCTAACTACTAGCATATAGTGTTCAATAACATTTACTCCACAGATAGTTTTTTTAAGTGAGATTATACTCTATGAATTATGCAGCTTAAGTTTTATTTAGATGTCATTTCTCTTTGTCTCTTGGCAAGTAGTTTAGTTTCATCCATGCTTTATGAAGACAAAAACCCAAAAACTTGCTTGAACCAAGGATGACCAGACTGATTCATTCATTCAGTGATGATTTCTTGCATGCCCAGTAAGCATGAGACATTGTTCACGGTGCTGGGAGTGAACCAGATGGTCACAGTCTTCACCCTTGTGGAACAGATGTGTTGGTGGAGAAAGGTCAGCCATGCACAGTGTGACACAGGCGTGTCAGGTGTTGATAGCAGGGTGTGTGTCTTCACAAGGCTGACTGTGCTGCTTAGGATAGAATGCACTGTAAAGGTGACACGTGAGCCAGGATCTGGATCCCAGAGGGCAACCTCTCATGGGTATCTGGGCAGGGGCATGGCAGGGGAAGGAACGTGCAGTGTAAGAGCTCTGAGAAAGGAGGTGCTTTGTGCAGAATGGTGGCCGAGGAGTGCTGAGAGCAGAGGAGATGGCTGGAAAGAATCGGGCCATTTGGAGACCTTGCACACTTACTCTGGGCACCTCAGGGTGTCACTGTGGGGGTGGGAGGATCTGGGGCAGAAAGTCTCATGATCTACTCCCTGGTCTCACATGAGTGCTCCGCTGCTGTTGAGAACAGACCCCAGGAGGCAAGGACAGAAGTGGAGAATTCAGTTAGGAGGTCACGGCAGCCACCAGGGCTGTGAGGACGAGGTGGTGACATGCTGGAGTCTGGGTATGTTTCCAAGGTCAGGACAGCAGGATTTGCTGCTGATGGAGCAGATATGGGGTGTGAATCAAGGAGCAAACTTGAGGGTGACTGTCCTAATGTGCAACATATGGCATACTCCTAATGAGAGCTAGGAACAGAAACAATGGGAGGAAATGGACAACAAGAGACCCCAGGTCATGGAGCCTTGGAGGACCACCATGGATGCCTGATTCCTCGACTTTCTGCCTCCACGATATGATGGGCTATGCCACACGGGTCTTCCCCATGCTAGTGCTTTCCAATCCCTTTCCTGAGCAGCCCTGATGGCAGAGGAGAGCAATCTGACGCTCAGCTGCCTGGATCAGAGCTTGCAGGGCCTCTCTAGACAAGCAAGGCATTGGATTAATGCCTCACATTTAGAAAAATGTTAAATTTCACTCCCATTCTTCTCCATGTTATGAAAGTCTAGTTTTTTTAAAAAAGATTTTATTTATTTATTTGAAAGTCAGAGCTACATGAGAGAAGAGAGGTAGAGAGAGAGAGAGAGAGATCTTCCCATCCGCTGGTTCACTCCCCAGATGGCTGCAATGGTCAAAGCTGTGCTGATCTGAAGCCAGGAGCCAGGAGCTTCTTCCAAGTCTCCCATGCGGGTGCAGGGGCCCAAGGACTTGGGCCATCTTCTACTGCTTTCCCAGGCCATAGCAGAGAGCTGGATTGGAAGTGGAGCAGCTGGGACCCAAACCGGCACCCATATGGGATACTAACACTGCAGGCGGTGGCTTTACCTGCTATGCCATAGCTCTGGCCTCCAGTGTTATTTTAATTTACATTTTTTACCTATAAATCAAAATGGAATTCTGAAGTCATAGTTTCACTATAGAACAATAATAAGAAAAATCGGTCCCAGAGGTAGAAGCATAGAAAAAAATGAGTTTATAAGGTTTATCCCAACCACCCTTTAAGGATGCTAAACTAACTTTGGGCAACAGGCATTTACTGCTTAGTTATTGTCAGCCTTAAATGAGAGTGGAATGCTGATGGTAAGGGGAAATATTTGGTTAAATTGTGGCTCGTTTATTTGGATGTTTTAACTAAGAACATTTGTTTAATTCTTCATTTATGTGTTTAAGTTTTTTTTAAAGACTTTTTATTTATTTATTTTAGAAGTAGAGTTACAGACAGTGAGAGGAAGAGACAGAGAGAAAAGTCTTCCTTCTATTGGTTCACTCCCCACATAGCCGCAATAGCCAGAGCTGCATTGATCCAAAGTCAGGAGCCAGGAGCTTCTTCTGGGTCTCCCATGTGGGTGCAGGGGCCCAAGCACTTGGGCCATCCTCCACTGCTTTCACAGGCCATAGCAGAGAGCTGGATTGGAAAAGGAGCAGCCGGGACTAAAACCGGCACCTATATGGGATGCCAGTGCTGCAGGCGGAGGATTAACCTACTGCGCCACAGCACCAGCCCCTACGTTTTCTTTTAATACATGCATTGCTTACTAATCATAGTTTCTGATCTTGTAGGATGTATCCCTGACATACACCAAGAATCCCTAGGGAGACATGGAAGGTTTGGTGATGCACAGGTCCTTATTTGTGGTGTATGTCCAGGGATCCTGCCTCTGAAGAAGAGCTCACTGACTCATAAGCTGGCTGGTCCCTGAAGCATCTCTGAATTCTCGGGACCATGCTGTGTGCCCGAGCTAAGAGCAGGCAACAGGTCAGGCACACCACTGGGTGGTCTTCCTACCTGCTGGGCTTTTCCATCTCTCTACCACCGTGCAACCCGTTCTTCCAAACAGAAATGTACCTTGCTTCCCTCCTTTTACCTATAACATTTTGCTCATCCTTGGCTGCTTTTTAAAGGTTTTCAAAAAATTTATTTTATTGATTTGAAAGACAGAGAGAGGGAGAACCAGCGAGCCTGACATACAGACATAGACATATCTTCCATCTGTTGGTTCACTCCCCAAGTGGCTGCGACCACCAAACCAGGACCCAGGAAATCCATCCTGGTCTTCCGCGTGGGTGGCAGGGGTCCAAATACTGGGGCCACCTTCCACTGACTTCTGAAGCACATTTGCAGGAAGCTGGATTGGAAAACAAGCAGCCAGGACTTAAACTGGCACTACCACATGGGATACCTGTGTTCTAAGTGGTGGTTTAACCCACTGTGCCAAAATGCCAGCTCCATCCTTCACTTTTTAACCCCTTTAAAACTTCCTTAAATTGTCACATCCTTCCCATGCATTCTTAGAGCACTCATTTCCAGCAGGAAGCACGGTCTGTCCTGCAGAGGGCAAAGCTTTGGAGCCCAAAGAGCAGAGCCTTGTATCTGGCTGATGGTTTAATGCAGCCTCTGTCCTTAGCTGTGTGATTTTACACAACTTTCTGCATCTCTCAGTGCAGAAAATGGAATTAAAAGTGGGGATGGCAGGATGATTGAGAAGCATATGCGAAGCACCTAGCACACCGCACAGGCATTTGATAAATGTTCACTCCCCTTCCTCCTTAGCCTCTTAATTTGTCACTATTAATATCCTACCGTGTATGATGCCGCCTTCTGAATTGTTACGTGTTCTAGCTCTCTAACTAGACTATAGACTCTTCCAGCTTAGAAACCGCATCTTACATTTCTTGATATCCCCAAAAGCGTCTATCACACTACCTTGACCGTGGCAGGTGATTAATAAATGTTTGTGGGTAGATTGATTGATGGGTTTCTTGACAAGGTGAAAGCTGAAGGACACGGTGCTCTCTGGAGTCAAGCACACAGCAATAAGCCCGGAAGAGGAAAATGAACCTCAGCGCTCAGGGAGGAAGGTCATTGCTTAGTGCCTCGGGCAGACGTGCAGCTGATCGATGAGGATGCTGGACGGTGCTGCCGTGTGGGCTGCAGACCCTGCTCACCAGCTTCAGAAATGGTCACCCAGCCAGATGGCCAGGTCCTGATAACCCCTCCACGACCAAATTCATTTAGCAAAGCATTTCCACAGGCCGTCACCGGGGCACATGGATTGATTGATTGCACAGCTGTCCTTGTGTGCTTACAAGGAAAATTAGGAGTAATTAATGGGCTGGAGATCGATAACAGCACTATACTGAAGCGAAGGATTTAATTTTCTTCTAAGTAAAGAGCAAAATGCAAAGCATTTACGTAGTTTTTAAAATAGGTAGCTCTGCATCATAGATGTGAACAAACTAATTTCTTGTTTTATATGAAAGCTATCCTTTTTAGCTTCTGTTTACATTTTGGAGAGGTAATGCATGTATGTGGTAACTCGAATAGTTCAAATAGCATAAAGTGATTCCTCTCCAGAGGCAACCAGTAGTGCCAGTATCTTGGGTGTTCTTCCTGAGTTCTGTATCTCTCTCTCTCTCTCTCTCTCTCTCTGTGTGTGTGTGTGTGTGTGTGTGTTTGTCCCATAACATGAAGCAGTTTAAAAAAAAAAACAAGAACTTCCTGTCAATCTGTTATTTCTGTTTGATTCATCCCTGTATCTCTGGTGGCTAGCCTATTGGCTGGTCCATATAGTCCAGAAGTCATGGCTGCTAATTACTTAACCAACTGAGTAGATCTATTTTAGTCACTGCCTGACTATTTGAGCAGTTTTTAAAATGAATAGCAGTAGCTTGACACATCTTCACGGTGAATTAATAAATGACATGCAATTTGACTTGTCTGGAGAACAGAGCATGTTAATAAATCGTAAGGTACTGGTTCAAAACTTTGAAACCATGATGGAGAAACTGCCTGTTTGAATATCTGTCCTAGCTGGAGGAGCTCTTTGGGAAATATGTGCCACTTGAGTTAAAATAAGAGTTGTTTAAGAAGCAAAACAGAACATCAGAACAGAACACACATGCAACTCAGTGGAAGTGGTCACTTGGCTTTTAAATCGTCTCTTTGAGTTCCTAAGCTGCGTACTGTTGTGGCTGCTGTGACTTCTGCTGTGGCCACTGCCGTGACCTCTAACAGCGGTCAGGAATGTCCGGCCTGTGGGTCGTGCAAGGCCTGTGAAATCACTGGGTCTGGCCCTGCCAGAGCAACCGCAGGTGGAACTTAAAATTTAATAAATTCCATAGCAGACTAATTTTTAAGCTGGTAATGTTGTAATGCCTACAAATGATGTTATAAATATCCAAACAGCCCTTGGCAGGAAAAACCTTCCCCATCCCTGATGCACGTAGTGTGTGCCAACACCATGTAAGTCTTATACATGCATTATTGCATTGACTTTGATCGCAACATTATCAGCTGGGTTTTATCCTCTGCGTTTTACAGATGAGGAAATTGAGGCTTAGAAGACGTTCATAATTTGCCTTAAATTGTAGAGTGGGGACGGAGGCCAGCTTGACAGCAGAGCACATGTATCTTCCTAATCAGTACACCAAAGTCACTCCTGCTTTGGGATGAGAAAGGGAGCATTTTTACTGATCATTGCTCTTATTTGCCAAATTTAGCTGCAAACAACTTCTGGTTCTATCAACACATGAAATCCTCTTTAAGAAAGAATGGTGCTTCATTAACACCAAGGCTAACAAGAGATGTGTGAGATGCTAAAATCAATTCAAAAATAGGGGTTCTCCAAAAGGTAGACATCATCAAAATGAGTGTTCAATCTGCTGCTTTGAAAGAGATAATACTCCTTTGTGTGTCTGCATGTGGGTTTGCTTTTTTTTTTTTTTTTTTTTTTTACAGGCAGAGTGGACAGTGAGAGAGAGAGAGACAGAGAGAAAGGTCTTCCTTTTGCCGTTGGTTCACCCTCCAATGGCCGCCGCGGCCGGCGCGCTGCGGCCCGCGCACCGCGCTGATCCGATGGCAGGAGCCAGGAGCCAGGTGCTTCTCCTGGTCTCCCATGGGGTGCAGGGCTCAAGCACTTGGGCCATCCTCCACTGCACTCCCGGGCCACAGTAGAGAGCTGGCCTGGAAGAGGGGCAACCGGGACAGAATCCGGCGCCCCGACCGGGACTAGAACCGGTGTGCCGGCGCTGCTAGGCGGAGGATTAGCCTAGTGAGCCGCGGCGCCGGCCTGTGGGTTTGCTTTTCTAAAAATCTATCCTGTGTTATTGTCATGTCTCATCTATTTACTTTAATTAAATAAAGAGTTCTAGGGGGAATTTCCTGTTAGAATTATATAGTCAGAAATACCAAATTGCCTATATTTCTTTTTTTAAGAAGATAATTAAGTTTTTAAGAAAGATTTATTTATTTGAAAGGCAGAGTTACAGAGAGGCAGTGGCAGAGAGAGACAAAAAGGTCTTCTCTCCATTGGTTCACTCCCCAGATGGCTACAACGGCCTGAGCTGGGCCAATCCAAAGTCAGGATCCAAGAGCTTCTTCCGAGTCTCCCATGTGAGTACAGGGGCCCAAATACTTGGGCCATCTTCTACTGCTTTCCCAGGCCATAGCAGAGAGCTGGATTGGAAGCAGAGCACCAGAACTCAAACTGGCACCCATATGGGAGGCTGGCACTGCAGGCGACAGCTTTACCTGCTACACCACACTGCCAGTCCTGCCTATATTTCTTCACATTTCATCACTAGGACTTTCAGTCCAGAAAGTTCAAGGCAAATGTGGGAATTATGCAAAAAAATTCTTCCAGCACTTCCCTTAAATTATGTCTCCATCTACTTTTTCCTTTCCTCATTTAAAAATGCCAAGAGTCCAGTGAGCCTCGGCGGCCAGATGCAGAGCCCTCTAGTTCAAGGTCTCTGTCAGTTCTGGGTGCTCTTTTCCCATGTTCCAAAATGATCCCTCTCTTCAGCCATCTGACCAAAATCCTGTTTTTTTTTTTTACAGGCAGAGTGGACAGTGAGAGAGAGAGAGACAGAGAGAAAGGTCTTCCTTTTGCCGTTGGTTCACTCTCCAATGGCCACCGCGGCCAGCGCGCTGCGGCCGGCGCACCACGCTGATCCGAAAGCAGGAGCCAGGTGCTTCTCTTGGTCTCCCATGGGGTGCAGGGCTCAAGCACTTGGGCCATCCTCCACTGCACTCCCGGGCCACAGCAGAGAGCTGGCCTGGAAGAGGAGCAACCGGGACAGAATCCGGTGCCCCAACCGGGACTAGAACCCAGTGTACCGGCGCCGCTAGGCGGAGGATTAGCCTAGTGAGCCGCGGTGCCGGCCCAACATCCTATTCTTATAAAATAACCAGTAGCATGCACATTTCAGAAGAAAAGACAGCAGGGAGAACCCATCCACATCAAGGTGTAAATGACTAGTAGCTGTAGCTTAATAGAGAGATCATGATAATAGCACTGACTGATGTTTGGAAGGAGAAGCCCCTTAGGTCAACAAGAGTACATTCTTCTGGCCCTTCCTCAACTTTGACAGATCCCACCCAGGGCCCCTCTTCTCCCATCTCAGTTAATGTTAACCTTACTACGTCTTGAGTTGGACATTATTCTTTGCTGACACCAGGGACCTACTTCTGCTTCTGGAGAGCTATAGGGGGCCCTTATTTATCTTGGTTGGCAAAGGAGGAAGTTGGATATAGGCACTGATGGTGGATGGGCTCAGGTCTCCTAGGGGTCCCGAGGATGTGTCCATGGGCAAAGCATTGCATGTACTCTTGGAGAGGGGTGCTTGCTGTTGACATTGAGACTTTTCTTGGTTACCTTTATGTATTCTAAACAGGGAGAAACTGAAAATGTTCAGTGGTCTTCATCGTGTTGCATCTCTCAATGCTTTTGGCTTGCAGGACTCCTGAGGTTCCCTATACCACCAACTTTGCTGCCACTTTCAAAGTTAAACAGTATTTGGGGCATGCCACCTAGTGGCGATAGCTTTTGGTTTATTGCTCATTGGAAAGAAGTAAATCAGACTCCTGTCAATCAAGGTTTTCCTAGGTTTGAAGGCTGCTTAGGTAGTCTGTGAGCTTTTGTGTAAGGCAACTCAATCATCCTCTCTGAGGATCTGAGACAGAAAAGCCAGGTTTAGTGCTTCCTGGGCTTGGAAGCAAACCGGCTCTCTGCTCCCCAGTGAACTGGGAAGGTCTGGCTGAGATCTGGCCGTCTCTGCGGGCACATAGGCTTTCTGGTATCCCCAGCCACACATGCTTGGAAGTAGACTCAGAACCTTAGTGCTGATGTCACGCATTCTCTCTCTGACCCCCTCCCTCCCGCTCCCTGCCCACCTCCAGCCGCTCCTTCTCTGTTATTCCCGCCTGCTTCCAGAGCCTTGCTGTCGTTGGCGTACTGTATGTGCCCCAGAAGCACCGAGGAACACTTATTTTTTATTACTATAGTTCTTTCAACGTTTTTCTCTTCACTCTCTGTGCCTAAATAGAAAAGAATTCATGCTCAGTGCAGAACACAGAATGCAGAGAAACACACACACCTCTCCTTGCAGGACCAACACCCAGAGATCATCACTGTTAACATTTTGGCAAAAGTCCTTACAGCCCTTTCTCCTATTTGTGTGGGTGTATGGTAGTTTTCGTTAAGAAAATATTAATACTGGCCGGCGCTGCAGCTCAATAGGCTAATCCTCCGCCTGTGGCGCTGGCACACCGGGTTCTAGCCCCAGTCGCGGCGCCGGATTCTGTCCCTGTTGCTCCTCTTCCAGTCCAGCTCTCTGCTATGGCCCGGGAGTGCAGTGGAGGATGGCCCAAGTGCTTGGGCCCTGCACCTGCATGGGAGACCAGGATAAGCACCTGGCTCCTGCTTTCGGATCAGCGTGGTGCGCTGTCCACAGTGCACCAGCCGCGGCAGCCATTGGAGGGTGAACCAACGGCTAAAGGAAGACCTTTCTCTCTGTCTCTCTCTCTCTCACTGTCCACTCTGCCTGTCAAAAAAAAAAAAAAAAAAAAAAAAGAAAGAAAGAAAAAGAAAATACTAATACTTACTTTAAAATATTTATTTTATTGGAAAGGCAGAGTGACACACACACACACAAACACACACACACACACAGAAATAGAGAGAGAGAGAGAGAGAGAGAGAGAGAGAGAATATCTTCCATTTGCTGGTTTATTCCCCAGATGCTTGTAACAGCTGAGGCTGGACCAGGCTGACGGCAAGAACGCCAAGTCTCCCACACGGGTGGCAAGAACCCAAGTACCTGAGCCTCATGTCCAGGCTCCCAGATATATTAGCAGGAAGCTGGGTCAGAAACAGAGGTGAGACTTGATACCAGGCACTCAGATATGGGATGCTGGGTTCTGAGTGGTGGCTTAACCTGCTGTGCCACAATGGCAGCTCCTAAAATACTGCTGTTTACTTAGTAATAGATCATGGGCATTTTCTTGTGTCAACAAATAGTCTTTAAGAGGCTTAACTTTGAGAAGCAGACAGACAGGCAGGCAGATAGATACACGAACACAGAGCGCTCCCGTCTGCTGGTTCACACCCCAAATGACCACAAGTCCAGGGAATGCAATCTAGGTCTCCCATGGGAGGCAGGAACCCAACCACTTAAGTTAGCACTGCTGCCTCCCAAGGTCTCCATCAGGAATAAGCTCGAGTCAGGAGCTAAAGCTGGAAACTGAACCCAAGCACTGCCATATGGGACATGGGCACCTTAAACACTAGGCTGAATGCTCACTTCCAAAAAATATTCTTCTACTCCATGATTTCATAACCACATCATAGGATATCTAGAATTTCATATCTAGTTATTGTTAAATTCCAGGAAAGTGAGAGTGGAAGGGACTGTTTTAAATTCTTAGTCAAATGTTGTGCTCTGTGCTTCTGTACAAGGCATTTCCACATTCAGAATCAACCTTTACAGGATCCGCAGGCAGTAGGTGCTGGGATGCCATTGTTTTTTTTTTTTTTTTTTTTTTTTTTTTTTTGATAGGCAGAGTGGATAGTGGGAGAGAGAGAGACAGAGAGAAAGGTCTTCCTTTTGCTGTTGGTTCATCCTCCAAAGGCCGCCACGGCTGGCGCGCTGCGGTCGGCGCACCGCACTGACCCGAAGGCAGGAGCCAGGTGCTTATCCTGGTCTCCCATGCAGGTGCAGGGCACAAGCACCTGGGCCATCCTCCACTGCACTCCCTGGCCACAGCAGAGAGCTGGCCTGGAAGAGGGGCAACCGGGACAGAATCCGGCGCCCCGACCGGGACTAGAACCGGTGTGCCGGCGCTGCTAGGCGGAGGATTAGCCTAGTGAGCCGCGGCGCCGGCTGGGATGCCGTTTTACAGAAGAGGAAACCTAGGGTCTGTGAAGTTATGTATCATGTCCAAGATCACATGATTTGAAAGAAGGAAACACAGAATGAAAATCGGCTTCTGAATCGGTAGTCCCTCAGCCGTTCCTGAGCTCTTCACAGTTAATGAACATGAGCACTGTTTTCCAAGCTGTCTTTCTCTTAGTCCTCAAGATAGGAACAAGGAGAAACCCCCAAAGGTGGTTAGTGTCCAAAGCCTTTCACTCTAAAGTGAGGATTGTGAAACACAGGTATACTTCTAAAAGTTCAGAGAAAGATGGAATTAAAAGATAAGTTTATTTGGCCGGCGCCGCGGCTCACTAGGCTAATCCTCTACCTCGCGGCGCCGGCACACCGGGTTCTAGTCCCGGTCGGGGCGCTGGATTCTGTCCCGGTTTCCCCTCTTCCAGGACAGCTCTCTGCTGTGGCCCGGGGAGGCAGTGGAGGATGGCCCAAGTGCTTGGGCCCTGCACCCCATGGGGGACCAAGAGAAGCACCTGGCTCCTGCCTTCAGGTCAGCACAGCCACAGTGCACCAGCTGTGGTGGCCATTGGAGGGTGAACCAACAGCAAAAGGAAGACCTTTTTCTCTGTCTCTCTCTCTCACTATCCACTCTGCCTGTCCAAAAAAAAAAAAAAAAAAAAAGGATTAGTTTATTTTGGCTCAAAAAATTTTGAGGATCCATGTGTAGTTTATTTTATCTTAAGATTTATTTATTTATTTGAAAGGCAGAGTTACAGAGAGGCAGAGGCAGAAAGAGAGAGCGATCTTTCACCTGCTGGTTCACTCCCCAGATGGCTACAACAGCCAGAGCTGCGCCAGTCTAAAGCCAGGAGCCAGGAGCTTCCTCTGGGTCTCCCACAAGGGTGCAGGGGCACAAGGACATGGGCCATCTTCTATTGTTTTCCCAGGCCCAAATCAGAGAGCTGGATTGGAAGTGGAGCAGCCGGGACTTGAATCAGCTCCCATATGGGATGCTGGCACTGCAGATGGCAGCTTTACCTGCTACACCACAGTGCTGGCCCCCATGTGTAGTTTTTCACTGCATACATTTACCATGAACTGTTTGCAGACCCCTTGTAGGGTCTGAGAATGTGGAGGGAGAGCCACCTTGGGAAGGACCCCTGGTTTTTCATGGCCCCAGGATCAATTCTGGCTATGTGCTCTCTGTATATTATCCAGCTTGATCCTTGAAACAACTCTGGGAAGTACATGGCTTACGTAATCTTATTTCACTGGAGGAGAAAGCTGAAGTTAGAGAGGTAGCTGGCCCAAGAGCACCGTGCTGCAGGTGGCAGAGGGCAGGATTGGAACCCAGATTGTCTAATTCTAAAGCCTCCTTAACTGGACTCCAAACCTCCCCTCTGTGTTAATTAGGGTGCTATGAAGAATTTGCAGTGAGGAATATTCTGAGCTCACTTTTTTTTGAAAAATGTACATTGGAGGACTGGAGGAAACAACTGCTCCTAAGTGCTCTTATATTCCAGCACATGCCCTCCCACACTGGGGTTGGAGGGTATGCTTGAAAGGGCTTATGAGGGGCCGGCGCTGTGGCACAGTGGGTTAACTCCCTGGCCTGCAGTGCGGGCATCCCATATGGGTGCAGGTTTGAGACCCGGCTGCTTTACTGCCCATCCAGCTCTCTGCTATGGCCTGGGAAATCAGCAGAAGATGGCCCAAGTGCTTGGACCCCTGCACCCATGTGGGGGACCTGGAAGAAGCTCCTGGCTCCTGGCTTCAGATCGGCGCAGCTCTGGCTGTTGCAGCCATCTGGTGAATGGACCAGCGGATGGAAGACCTTTCTCTCTGTCTCTACCTCTCTCTAACTCTGTCTTTCAAATAAATAAAATAAATCTTTAAAAAAATAAGTAAAACAAAGCCCAGACAAGTAAAATCATGAAAGAATACCAATTGTAATAAAAATAATCCATGGGGAAGATGGACTGACGATCTTTGGGGCAAAAGCAGTTTGGGAAGCAGTGCTGTTGAAAATGTTGGAATTTCTACTTTTTTTTGTTTGTTTGTTTCAAAAGCAAATGAGGAATATAAGAGCACTTAGGAGCAGTTGTTTCCTCCAGTCCTCCAATGTACATTTTTCAAAAAAAAGTGAGCTCAGAATATTTAGCAGATTACTTGTCCTGAGCACCAGAGAGACCCTCTTTATGTCAATTAATGCACAAATTGATACTGCAGAATGGAATTTAACTTTCCAGTATCGAGTCCATTTAGACCGCTCTTCTTCTTAAGTAAAATGGGTAATCCTCCTTACTTTAATGAATAAATACCAAGAGCCTGGGGAGGAATTTCAAAGGGAGACATTTGTATATGCTCTTATCATGCCCTCATTCCTATTCTGAAGTCATAACGTGCTGCGGTGACACTGTAGTCGTCACCATGGAAACCCGTGATAAACGCCACCTTTTTCTCTGGGGCCTTTCTTCACCCTGCAGGCAGTTCCAGAGACTGCTACAGAAATGATCGCGCCCCTTTCGTACACCTTTAAGTTCCTTTGCTGGTCTGCAGACGCTTTCACCACTACGCTTTTCTTTGAATGGGTCTCTTGCACCTTCGCCTACATCATTCTCTGCTGGAATTCTCCCCCTCTCCCTTCCGTGGATGATTCTGCATGGCATAGCTTTCTGGTCCTTTGTTCCCTTCTACTTTGCTCTTCCTCTCCTCCTTCCACGTGGGACAATCTTTGCTGATTCAGCAACTTGCTCCTCATCCTTTTCAGCGTCTGCATGGTGACGCCAAGGCGATTTAATATTATTAACTTCATTGCTGCCAGTAATGGATGTTTCAATGTCTGTGCAGTGTTGTGCTTCAATTGTTAAGTCACAATATGAGCCTGTGTTGTGGCGCAGTGGTTTAAGCCGCTGTCTACAGTGCTAGCATCCCATATGGGTTCCAGTTTGAGTCCCAGCTTCTTTACTTCTGATCCAGCTCCCTGTTAAAGTGCCTGGGAAAGCAGCAGAAGGTAGTCCAAGTGCTTGAGCCCCTGCACCCACATGGGAGACCTGGATAAAAACTTGGACCCTGGCATTGGCCTGGCCCAGGCCTGGCCCAGGCCTGACCATTGTGGCCATTTGGGAAGTAAACCAGTGCATGGAAGATCTCTCTCTGTCTCTTTCTTTGTCTCTGTCTCTGTAACTCTGCCTTTCAAATAAATTTAAAAAAATTACTGCAAATAAATTACTGTAACTGAAATTCCTGATGACAAATGAAATCAAATCAACACAAGTTACCCATTGTATTAGTCCATTTTCTGTTTGTATAGCTAAATACCTAAGGCTGAGTACTTTACAGAGAAAAGAGAAAAATTAGCTCAGAATTTAGGAGGCTGCAAACAGCAACGTGGTGAGGGCCACATGGCAGATGGCACTATGGCAGGGGAGTGTATGTATGAGAGATCACATGGCAACACAGAAAGCCAGGGAGTAGATAGGAACTAAGGCTCTGTTGTCTTGCAACAGTTCACACTCATGAGAACTCACTGAGTCTCACAAGAACTACAGCAGTCCCTTCAAAGGGCAATGTCTCCAGTCTCCAGTGATCTAACCACCTCTCACTAGGCCCCATCACCTCTCACATCACTGCACCAACACCTGATCCCTTGGAGGACAGACCACATTCAAATCATGCCCATCTGTGGGGTGCCCAGTGTGTATTATGCCAGATTGTCTCTATTAGTAGAAATTTTGTAAATAAATGCAATTTGATTTTTTGAAAGCTTGATATTCTGGGGCTGGCATTGTGGCATAGCTGATAAAGCTGCTGCCTACAATGCTGGCATCCTGTATGGATGCTGGTTTGTGTCCTGGCTGCTCTACTTCTGATCCAGCTTCCTGATAATGGCTTGGAAAAAATAAGCAGAGGATGGCCCAAGTGTTTGGGTCCCTGCCACTCAACATGGGAGACTTGGATGAAGCTCCTGGCTCCTGGCTTTGGCCTGGCCCTGCACTGGCTATTGCGGCAATCTGGGGAGGGAGCCAATGGATGAAAGATATCTCTCTCTCTCTTTCTCTCTCTCTCTCTCTGTGTGTGTAACTCTGACTTTCTTAATAAATAAATAAATAAATCTTTTTTTAAAAAGTCTGGAGGCCAGCACTGTGGTGTACTGCTATGCCACAACACCGGCCCCTATTATTAAGGTTTTGCATGTTTTGCAGGTGATGAAGCAGAGGTCTCCAAATCATTTTGTAGCCATGGCTCTGCACTGAGGGTTGATATATAAGGAGGACTCAGTAATATTTATGAAGCTGGAATTTACCAGTTCTGAGGAGTTAGTGTCTTCACAATGGAAACTCTGGACTAGGATCAAGATCTATCTATCTATCTATCTATCTATATTATATAAATATTTAAATGTTCAGCTCCTATTGAAGATTTTATTTATTTGCTTATTATCTGAAAGAGAGACAGACATACAGACACAGAGAGGTCTTCCATCCTCTGGTTCATTCCCTGGACGCCTGCAACAGCCAGGGCTGGGCCAAGCTGAGGCTAGGAGCCTGGAACTCAGACCAGGTCTCCTGCATGGGTGTCTGGGACCCCACCACTTGAGGTCACCTTCCAGGGTGCTCATTAGCAGGATGCTGGGACTTGGATCCAGGCACTCTGATACAGGTTGTGGGTGTCCGGAACTGCATCTTAATTGCCGCACCAGACACCCACTGCAGACAGGAGATGCTGAGTCATCACTAGCATCTGGGGTTTCTGTGGCAGCTGCTCTTCTGCCCTTGATCCCAGAACAGGGCCCCTCTTCCTTCTTTTTGCTGCTGCTTTGCTATAAAGTGGTTGGGCCAGTGCCTTCTATGCTGGGCTCAGAGCCGTTAGGTTCAACACTACAATGTGTTGATAGGTATAATTTGTAGATGTTGCCTTGGGTCAGGGAAGATGGTTTGGGCTTCCTTGTACCTTTAATATGCTAATATGCATTGGCAGTCTCCTAGAGGGAGCCATCAATATTTCATCAATTGTAAGCAGCACTTGCCCTCCATGTTTTTATCATCTCTAAAGCTAGGCTGTGGAATCTCAGGGAGCAGTTGTGCTGTTGGGCATCTGTGAACTTTCTGTTCTTACCACATGAACTGAGTTAGGTACATCCTTAGCACAACCCATATCATGTTTAATTGCCCTTTCAAATGTCTAAATAATAATCACACCACGATTAGCACTGAAATAGAAAGTTGCTGTATATACGAAAAAAGAGGGGAAAAGAGCATGGGTTTCTGTAGGAGAGCAGCAAAAATTCATCATTGTGGGGCTGTTGTTATCAAATACCACAGACTGGGTGGCTTACAAACAATAAAAATTTATTTCTCATGGTTTGGGAGTCTAGAAAATCTAAGATCAAGGTGCTGGTGGGAGATGCGGTGTCCGGTGAGCCCCATGCTTTCTGGCTTGTTGATGGTACTTTCTCTGAGGAAAGTGGGAGGGGGCCTCAGGCCTCTTTTTTCACTTAATCTTCGCCAAATGGCCCAGAAGCAATCAGGCCTCCTTTTCTAAAAGTATTTTTATTTCTTTGTTTATTTTAGGTGGAGATTAGGCATAGAAACAAAGAGAGACACAGAAAGAGCATTCCTACCCACTGGCTTATTTCCAAATGCCTGCAATGAACTGGGCTGTGCTGGGTTGAAGCCAGGAACCAGAACTCCGTCCAAGTCTCCCATGTGGGTGGCAGGGACCCAGCCACTTGAGCCTCCCACTGCCTCTCAGGGTTTGCAGTAGCAGGAGGCTGGAATTGAGAGTGCAGCCAAGACTTGAACCCAGGCCTGGTAAGATGGGATGCAGGTGTCTTAACCACTAGTCCAGATGCCTATCCCAGGCCTCTTTTGTAGAGACACTAGTCCCATTCATGAGGGCACTATCCTCCTGACCTAATCACATCCCCTCCCTCCAAGGTCTCACTTTCTAATACCATTACTTTTGAGTTGGGATTTCAACATGGGAATTTAGGGGACACCAGCAGTCTGAGCATAGCACTATCATTCCATATTTTCTTGCAAAGCACTAACAAAGTGCTTTATAGAACTTAAGGTGACCCTCAATACTTGAAGCTGTATTGTTACTGAGGTAGGTTCCAAAGGACTGCCTACCAAATGCCAAAGCAACAATGCAACTGAAGTGGAGAGAATTGTCAAATCTTGGAAGAAGCATGATGCTCCAGTTTAATTGACATTGCTTTTTTTTTTTTTTTTTTTTTTTTTTTTTGACAGGCAGAGTTAGTGAGAGAGAAAGACAGAGAGAAAGGTCTTCCTTTTTCCGTTGATTCACCCCCCAAGTGGCTGCTTCGGCCTGTGTGCTGCGCTGATCCGAAGCCAGGAGCCAGGTGCTTCCTCCTGGTCTCCCATGCAGGTGCAGGGCCCAAGTACTTGGGCCATCCTCCACTGCACTCCCTGGCCACAGCAGAGGGCTGGACTGGAAGAGGGGCAACCCGGACAGAATCCGGCACCCCAACCGGGACTAGAACCCGGTGTGCCGGCGCCGCAGGCGAAGGGTTAGCCTAGTGAGTTGCGGCCCTGGTCTGTTTATTCCTTTTTCAGCCATTATTTTTTTCCCACTTGGTGGGTATTAACTGACAGCCTGGTAGATTTGATTGGGTATGTTAGTGTGAAGCATTTTCAAGTGTATTTGACCAAGACTCTTGCTTTCCCAGGAACACCTCTGAGAACTAGTGTTCCATAGAATATAAAAATGATAAGAGCTAGCACTGACAATCAGCCAGTCACTTCTTAAATATTTCAACTATAGTTATCAAATAAATTCTCGAAGGCACTGTTACTATCCCCATATGGCAAAGGAAGAGAGATTGAGGCACATGGGGATGAAGTAAGTTACCTGAATTTAGGCAGATTGTATGTACAATACATATATATATACACACAATATACACAATATATATACAACATACACAGGTGAGTTGTTCCTGAATGTGTGTTTGTCACTTCTAGCACACATAGGATGGGAAACACTGTTCTAAGCCACAGCCTAGTAGAAGAAAATCTGACTCCCAGTTAAAGTGAGGAAGTGCCACAGGCCCATTGCTTCTTTTTTATTTTTTTATTTTTATTTTTTGACAGACAGAGTTAGACAGTGAGAGAGAGACAGAGAGAAAGGTCTTCCTTCTGTTGGTTCACCCCCCAAATGGCTGCTATGGCCGGAGCGCTGCGCCAATCCGAAGCCAGGAGCCAGGTGCTTCCTCCTGGTCTCCCATGCAGGTGCAGGGCCCAAGCACTTGGGCCATCCTCCACTGCCTTCCCGGGCCACAGCAGAGAGCTGGACTGGAAGAGGAGCAACCGGGACAGAATCCGGCACCCAAACCGGGACTAGAACTCGGGGTGCCGGCGCCGCAGGCGGAGGATTAGCCAAGTGAGCCACAGCACTGGCCCCATTGCTTCTTAAAAGATTCAGCAGGCATCTACAGGGAAAAATAAAAATTTCTCTGCTCTTTGTTTATAATGTAGATGCATTATTACGTTTTGTGTATGTCTAAGTGAAATGCACTCCCTCCATGTTAGGAAGATTAAGAAGACTTGTGGAAGAATTAGGCATTATAAATTTAATCTGAATAAAATGCCAGAAACAAGCCAGATTAATATCAGCCCTGGTTTAGGGCTCGTCAAGATGCTGTGGTAGGATCCATTCCCTTACAGGTCACTGCTGCCGTGAAAGGGAAGCTATTACTTTTTGACTGCAAAGTTGGGGGGCTTGGAGAAATTAGACCCCTTGCTGCTGCTCTTTCTTCCCATTCGTTTGGCTACTATTTGTGAGATAAATGTCAGTGAACCAGATGGACTGGCTGAGAGATTTAACAATCTTCTATTAGTTCATCCCCTAGGGAAGAGGCAGGTGACAGAAGGATTTGGGCAGGAAAATGAACCTGAGAACAAAAGATGGTGTCATTGCTTGGAGCCGCGGGGCTGCTTAGGTTCCATCGGCTTCAATTTTCCAGGCAGGTGCCCCATGAGGATGATTCTGCCTGCTGTCTCCTTCAGCAACAGGGTCTCTCCGCATGCAGCTTGCTTCCCAAGATATGAATGCAATCGCTAGTCCCTTACGGTAACTTAGAGAAATGTGACACAATGCCGCTCAGTTGTTATTTGTGCTGGTGGGTAAGGAGAGAAGATGATTCATAGCCCAGTCCAGTGAGACCAGTGGAAATCTTGATTACAACCTCCAGGCTCCAGGTTGTCTTGTGGAGCAAATTCCTCAGCCTTGGTGGTTTCCAAAAAGACTGTAATGATGACATATCATCCAAGATTTAACTTGGGCATTGGCTTTGATGAGAGAGAACACTTGGGCATTACACTAGTTGTGAATATTCTTCTTCCTCTAAGGTGAATAAAGATATGGATTCTACTTGAACATATGAATTGTAGGCCCAAAGAAATGAGATGGAGATGACTATCTTTATGGCAGTTGGCTAAATGACACCGTTGAAATAAAAACAACGATAGAATTACAATTCCCAGGGCTAAGAGAAAGTTAACAAATGGAAAGTTCCAGTGTATTCAAACAAGTCATCCTTGTATATAATAGCTGCACCCTCCATATATTATGGTGGAAACCAATTGGTAATAAAATTTTGACAGGATTCATTATGCTTAGTTTATAAATCAAGCTTCTGGGCTTAAACATCAGAGACATTCTTTGTTCTGGGAAACTGCAAACCAGAAGGTACTCAACAAAAAGTGCTAGAAAGAGTCCAGCTGTTAGCTATTATCATGTGTCTTTTGAACATGGTGTACAAGGCATGCATAGGTACAAAGAGAGTATCCGAGGAGATTAGAAACCATGGTTACATTAACACACACCTATCTCAGGGGAACTGAACTGACTTCTCTCTGACAATGTACGTTCCCTTCTCGCAGCCTCTCTGCTTGATTTGGCAGGCTGCCTTTGGAATATGCAGTGCCCCAAGTCACTTTCAGCACTGTTGGAGGAGAGAAGCCAGGGAGGCAGAGTAGGTGCTAGGGGCAAGACAGCTAACAATCCACTTAAATGTCAGTGAAGAATGTGTGTGACAGCTGGAACATCCTCTCATACAAATACTGTGCTGGAGGTGGAATGCCATGCAGATAACGACTGTTTCAAAGTCATGTTAATTGTCTTCAATAAAATCAAACCTGAAGTCTTCCATGCATATGGGAATCATCTGAGCTTAGGGAAAAAAATACTGTATCTGAATACCAATGAGGTGATAGAAAACTTTAATTATATAACATGGTTTCTTAATTCCCACCTCCTTGTTTAAATCACTGTTGTAAGCAGAGGTAACTATTTCAAAACTTGTTAACTAGATTTGCAAACTTTCCAACACTCTAAAGGGCTAGCTTCCCACTGGGCAGGTTACTGTTATTCCCTCCTTGAACAAAAAGCCAAGAGGTGGGCCAGCGCCGCGACTCAATAGGCTAATCCTCCGCCTTGCGGCGCCGGCACACCAGGTTCTAGTCCCGGTCGGGGCGCCGGATTCTGTCCCGGTTGCCCCTCTTCCAGGCCAGCTCTCTGCTGTGACCAGGGAGTGCAGTGGAGGATGGCCCAAGTGCTTGGGCCCTGCACCCCATGGGAGACCAGGATAAGTACTTGGCTCCTGCCATCGGATCAGCGCAGTGCGCTGGCACCGGCCGCGGCGGCCATTGGAGGGTGAACCAACGGCAAAGGAAGACCTTTCTCTCTGTCTCTCTCTCTCTCACTGTCCACTCTGCCTGTCAAAAAATAAAAAAATAAATAAATAAAAATAAAAAAAAAGCCAAGAGGTACAAATTCCTACTTGGGTCACAGGCAAATGACTGCTTTTTTTTTTTTTTTTTTAACTCCGAGACTCACCACCTCAGGTTTCTTTTGCTGGAGAATGGCCATTGATGCTTTCTCTCTCTCTCTCTCTCTCTCTCTCTCTCTCTTTATTTATTTGAAAGACAGAGTTACAGAGAGAGGTAGAGACAGAGAGAGAGGTCGTCCATCCACTGGCTCACTCCCCACATGGCTGCAAGCGCCGATCCAAAGCCAGGAGCCAGGAGCTTCTTCCAAGTCTCCCACATGGGTGCAGGGGCCCAGGGACTTGGGCCATCTTCCACTGCCTTCCCAAGCCATAGCAGAGAGCTAGGTTGGAAGAGGAGCAGCCAGAACTAGAACCGGCACCAATATGGGATGCCAGCACTTCAGGCCAGGGCTTTACCCTGCTGCACCACAGCACTGTCCCAGCCATTGACTCTCCTTTGTGCATAGGAGGTGATGCACGCTGAGACAAGAGCCCAGCTCTAGGGGCCGTTACTCTGAGGGTTAAAGTGTGGGCAGCTCCGCCAGTCCTTGAGGGATCGCTGAGCCCCTTTACATTTCCTTCTGAAGAATGAAGACCTATTCAGGTAGGTGTGCACACACTCCTATTTGTGGCAATGCCCGAGCACTTTGCAGTCAAGTTAGCATAGCTCTTCATTATATGTGCAGATCCTAAACTGTTCCCTGTGACAAAGCAAAGAGGGGAAGCATGGGATTTTCAGAGCGTACCATGTCACAGGTGATTTCCTGCAGGGCAGTCGCCAATTTACAGCAATGCTTGTTTTATCATGGGCGCTGGGTGGGCTCTTAAACAAACCTAGTGACCTCACCTCTAAAACGGAGGCAGGGAGAGCAGATTGACTATTTATTTTTAGATTTCTTCTGTGAATTAGAGAAGTATGGAAATCAAAAAATGGTAAATTGCATCTTAAAAAAGAAATGTCCTTCCCACTTACTCCTTCCCCTTCACAACCCAGACAGCTGTTTTGTGTCACTAGAGTGAAGGTGAGCTCTCGGATTTCTTTTCCTTGAGTCTTGCGTGTGTTTTTTACAACATAGTTTTCTTAGATTAAATTTTACCTCCCTCCACACATCTTCATATGTGATGTGTACTCTGTGTCAGTGAACAATTATAGGAAAGTTACGTACACTCTCTATGCATCAGTTTTTCTCAGCTGTCAAATGCAGATAAGATTTCTACTTTATAGAACTATTGTGTTTTAAATAAATTAATGTATACAAAGTTCCTTAGAAAAGTACTTGGCATATAGTAAAGTGTGAATTTTTTTTAATATTATCACCAAAGTTTTCTGAATCTTTTCTGTATATTTATGGCTTTTGGTGGCACAGGGACACTGAAATTTAGGAAATATCACAACCTTCTAGGATCTTGTAAGCTAATACACACAGAAAATGATGAACATATTTGAAAGTACATGGAGTAACATGTTATAACAAATAAGGATCATTTAAAAAGTTCATGAAAATGAAATTAAAAGATAAATTTATTTGGGTGCAAAGTTTTTGGGCATTCATACATACAAGGAATCTTCCAAAAGTTTAAGAAATATACATATTATGAAAAAACTATGGAAGGCTTTCAAAAATATTTTGCACCAGAATAAACTTACATTTTGATCTCATTTCCCCTGAGTGTTTTGAAGTACTTTCAGGTAATCAGGATCAAATGTTGGTGCTGAGTGTTGTAGTAACAGGAAGAAAGAGGTCAAATGAGTTTGTGCACCATTGGGAAAGAGTGGAGGTTGAGCTGGGCTGAAAAAAAGTTAAAGTTAGGTGGAGAAAGGTGGGAGGGGCTGCTCAGATGGGATCAACACTCAAGAAAAGGAGACGCCAGAAAACAGTGTGACATGGGCTTGGGACCTGGGCAGACAGAGCTGGCAAAGTGGAAGGAAGTTCTCATAGGGTGGAGTTGTGTTATGGGAGTTCAGAAAGTTCTGTCTACCTGGAGGCTTCTTTACTTGATGCACAGGGAAACCGGGAATTGCAGAGATTTCTGGGTAAAGGAAAGAGCAATAATTGGGACTTAAAAGAAATTTTCATTGTTGTGGGTGGGGAACTGAGTTTATAGAACCTAAGGGAGAGGTTGTCCTGCTGATGGTCTTTTTAAAAATTTAATTACTGTCTGGCGCCGTGGCTCACTTGGTTAATCCTCCACCTGTGGCGCCAGCATCCCATATGGGCGCTGGGTTCTAGTCCCGGTTGCTCCTCTTTCAGTCCAGCTCTCTGCTGTGGCCTGGGATAGCAGTGGAGGATGGCCCAAGTGCTTGGGCCCCTGCATCCGCGTGGGAGACCAGGAAGAAGCTCCTAGCTCCTGGCTTCGGATCAGCGCAGCGCACCAGCCGCAGTGTGCCGGCCGTAGCAGCCATTTGGAGGGTGAACCAACGGAAAAGGAAGACCTTTCTCTCTGTCTGTCTCTCTCTCTCACTATCTAACTCTGCCTGTCAAAAAAAAAATCTTTAAAAAATTTAGTTACTTATTATTTTTATTTGAAAAGTGAAGAATCAGAGAACGAAAGACAGAGACAGAGATCTTCCATCTGCTGGTTCATCCCCAAATGTCTGCAAACGTCGGTGCTGGGCCAGGCTGAAGCCAGGAGCCTGAGAATCCATCTGGGTCTGTCATGTAGGTGGCCGGGACTCAGGTACTTCAGCCATCACATGCTGCCTCCCAGGGTGTGCGTTAGCAGAAGGCTGGAATTGGAAGTGGAGCCAGGACTTGAACCCAGGTATTTTGATATGGCATGTGGGCATCCCAAGCAGCATCTCAACCAGTGTGCCGGATACCTGCCCCATGCTGATTGGCTTGGCTAGAAGAAAAAGATTTAAATGACAATTCAAATAAAAAATTAGGGGCTGGCATTGTGGCATATTGGGTAAAGCCTCTACCTGAGACACCAGCATCCTATATGGGTGCTGGATTGTGTCCCGACTACTCCACTACTGATTCAGCTCCCTACTAATGGCCTGAAAAAAGCAGTGAAAGATGGCCCAAGTTCTTGGACCCCTGCATCCATATGGGAGACCTAATGAAGCTCCTGACTCCTGGCTCAGCCTGGCTCAGCTCTGGCTGTTATGGCCACTTGGGGAGTGAACCAGTAGATGGAAGATCTGTGTGTGTGTGTGTGTGTGTGTGTGTGTCTCCCTCTCGCTCTGTCACTCTGACTTTCAAATAAATAATCTCACAAAAAAGGAGGAAAAATTAGTAGGAAAATTAGCAAAACCTGTCTCACAAATGACTGGATAAAGGCATAGAAATAGAAGGCAAGTCAAAAGTAAAATATTTCGGCTGGCGCTGTGGCTCACTAGGCTAATCCTCTGCCTGCAGCGCCGGCACCCCAGGTTCTAGTCCCGGTTGGGGCGTTGGATTCTGTCCCGGTTGCTCCTCTTCCAGTCCAGCTCTCTGCTGTGGCCCGGGAAGACAGTGGAGGATGGCCCAAGTGCTTGGGCCCTGCACCTGCATGGGAGACCAGGAGGAAGCACCTGGCTCCTGGCTTCGGATCAGTACAGCGTGCTGGGTGTGGTGGCCATTTGGGTGGTGAACCAACAGAAGGAAGACCTTTTTCTCTGTCTCTCTCTCTCACTGTCCACTCTGCCTGTCAAAAAAAAAAAAATTGGTTCTGCAGTTCTGGGAATTGGAGACTCCGTGGAAAAACGGGAAAACTGATTAAATGGGGAAGGGAAACAAATGAGGCATTTGGTGTTGTGTTAGTTGAGTCTGTGGTGCCAGCGTGACCACCAGTAGTGACAGCTGGCCTTCCGATTTCCTGTTTAACCAAGCACTCTGTTTTCCACTTACAAACTCGTTTCATCAGTACTATTTCAGTACAATTTATAGAGGCCACGTGATCCTGAGCTTCTCCACACACATTGGGGTTAAACCCACGCTACTTGAATTCAGCGCCAGACCGCTCCTTTGCTTGGCAGCCTCTCAGGAAGTGGGGCCTGAACATGGCGGCTTGGGGTCCTCAGGGCAGAGGCGCTGATGGCAGCGCCGGGAGGGAGAGGCTGAGCTTTTGAGGGAGGAAACCCGCAGATGGAGTGCAGATGGTCACGGCTGGGGGAGCCACAGGAGTGGTTAGCCATAGCGAGCCTGCAGAGCCCCAGGGAGGGCGAGGGAGATCCGTGCGCAGCCCAGAGCCGGAGCTGTGGCCGTGAAAGGCCTGGCTTGTTGAGGGGCCGGAGATGGAGGTTAGGGTCCAGGAGTGAAAGCTTTCATGACTGCAGGGGGAAGCAACAACGTCTCTGTCAGGAAAATGAAGAACGAACAGGATGGCCGAATGAAGAGTTGGCTCGTCTTTTTTTTTTTTCTCCCCAGAAACTGGAGGACACAGAGAAGGTCTCAGGCCAGAGAAGGTCACGTGCCACAGGAAGGGCGGGGGACGCTCCCCCAGGCGCTGGAGAGGGAGAGAGTAGGTAGCTGCCTGCCGCCGTGAGGGGTGGGTTCTGGGATTGTGAAGGCTGGGGATGGGCCTTCAAATCTAGCCCTTCATTCGGCCCTTGCAGATGGAGGTGCTGTGTTAAGGAGGGTGAACTTGAATATGTGATTTATGTGATTTCCTTCCAGTTTTGTCTTTTCAGCAAAGACATTCACAGGACGTCTCCACCGGGATGGCTTCTAAGCATCTTGAAGTTAATAAATTCAAAATGGCTCCCAAGTTCTCATCCTGCAACTGGCTTGCTTGTTTCTCCCTCCATCCTTTCTGTGGTTCGGGCTAAAAGCCCCGGCTTCCTCCTTAACATTTTGTTGTTGTTGTTGTTGACATCCGTTCTCTAATTCATCAGAAAGTCTTGTCTGCTGTGTCTTTAAGATTTCTTCGTATTTAGATGGCTTCTCCACAAAGCCACCCTACTATTATTTGTTGATAATGTTTGTCTGCAGTAGGGTGATCTCCCTGCCCCCACCCCTGTTCCCTTACAATTTATTTTCCTCACAGGAACAAAGGTAGTTCTTTCACATGTAAATTGCATCATAACATTCTGATGTTTGGAACTCTGAAATGCGTTTCCATATGTCTCCGAATAAAAGCCAGAGCCCTTGCTGTTGTCTGCAAGGTCAAAGCCTACAATTTCCCCCAGCGCTCTGCTTCAGCTACGCTGAAATTTTTTTTTTTTTTTTTTTTTTTTTTTGAGAGAGAAAGGCAGAGAGAGAGAAAGAGAAAGACTGAACTCCCATCCACTAATTCACTCCCCAAGTGTCTGTAAAGGAAAAAAGTTGGGCCAAGACCAGAACCAGGAGCTGGGAATGCAGCTCAGGTGTCTCATTGGATGGCAGGAGCCCAGTCATTCCAGTCACCACTGCTGCCTCCCAGGGTCTGCACTGGAAAGAAGTTGGAGTTAGAAGCCAGAACCGGCACTTGTTCCTAGGTAAACCGTTGTATATGGGATGTGGGTGTCTTACCAGATGGAGGAAATGTCCACTCTGACACTGCTATTCTTGAGCTCGCCATGCCTTGATTCATTTGCTCAACAAATGCTTCTTGAGTGCCTCTACTGTGCTAGGCACTGTCCTGGGTAGCTGCAATACAGCAGGAAACAAGTGAACGAGACCCTTGTCCTTGCTGTGCCTACATTTCCATCTGTCTCTCTTACCACCTCTGCTGAAAGGTCTCCTCATCAGAGGCCTTCTCGGAGCACAAAGTCTAAAATGTTGACTCTTTCCCATCACCCCATCGTCCCAAATTCCTTCTTCCTGTTTATTTTAATTAGGAACATCTATCACCATCTGACGCATTACCCAATTATTGCTTTATTTATTACCTGTCTCTGTCACCAGAGAATGCAGTCTCTGTAGCAGGGACTGGGCTCGTTTGTGTCTGCTACAGTTCCAGAATAGGGTCTAGCATATGGAAGATGCCTTCAAATATTTGCAGAATGAATTAATGTGTGTGCTAGAAACTCATGTCTTCAGTGCTAAGAAGATTTATTCCACTGTTTCATTGGTGATTTCCTTCTCTACTTTGCCCCCTCTGGTTTTCTTTTTTTCAAAGTCCTGTTGCAATGTCAGATTCTAGATCTTTTCGATGAATGTTACCCTTTTATTCATTTTAATTTAATTTTTGAATTTTTGCTCTAATTTCCAGGAGGTATCCTCACCTTTATTGTCTTTTATGTGGCACTTTAAAATTCTACTATATGCTTTTATATCCTATAAATCTTTTTATGTTATCCTCATGTTCCTATTATAGTGATGCAATCATTTTACTTGGAAGCTGAGCTGAATAGGATAAACCAGGCATTAACTTTTTTTTCTTTCCACCTCTCCCTGTTAAATCCCATTCCCAGATGTAATCTCAGCCTCCTTTTAGTGATTCTTAAAGTTCCCACCTAGAACAAAAAGGATCCAGTTCCCTTTTTTTTTTTTTTTTCCTTTTGACCCCTTCCTCCCCAAACATATGCCTGATTAGGGCTTGGATACTTGCAATCAGCAAAATGCATAATTAACTCCTCTATCTCCTTGATTTGCCTTAAACTTTTACTCCCTGTTTTCTGGGTGCTATTTCTGACATTTCCAGAGCCAGGCTCAGGAGGAAAGGAGATTAATGACATAAGGTCTCTTGTGGCTTTTGTCGTTTGTAATCTGATGATTTCCTCTAGGTGACAGGTGCACAACTGATGGTTGTATCCCCCAAGGGGTGTTGTGGAGGTCTGCCCCCCAAAGACTTCTGATTATAGTTTCTTTGGTGTGGATGGGGCTGTACCTGGGGGAACACTCCATCCTGTTCTCACTACCTGGACTTCTGGCAAGCTATTGTTGGGTCACACCTTCCCATCAGGTAATTCTCTTAGGTAGGATCAGGCACGACTCCCAGTTAGTTCCCTTCCACCTGCCCAACCTGGCCCTTAGGAAACTCATACCTTCTGCCTGACAGTGGGTAGAAATGTACTTAGTTCCTCATGCATCTGTTTCTCTTCATGCTATCATCAAACTGGCGACTTAAGCCACAATCATTCCCCACCATCTTTCTGTAGGTGGGAATTAGGTAGCAGCTGTTCTGTTTCATTAAGTCTAGGGAGAACAGGTCAAGCTCTCCAAATGGAGTCCTTGGGGGTCTTCACCCTCAGTTTGAGGATGTGGGAAAGATGTCTTTCCCTCTCTCCAAAAGGAAGCTCAAGGAATCAGCATTGCAGGGCACAATACCTGGAAAAGCTGGGAGAATTGAGGACAAGTGGATACTAACTTTTCTCCAATCAGAAGAACACGCACTTTCTGAAGATGCAGTGAGGCTGGCCAGTGGGGCTGGGGGTCTGTGGGCCCCTCAGACGTAGGCAGAATGTCCTTCACAAGCAGGCTGGCCGCTGTGGCTGGAGAGCCTGTCTCCAGACCCACCAGCATCTCCCCTGCTATAGCTTCTGTGCTAGGTGTGTGAGCCTGTGGTTTTAAATCTCGCCTTCAAGTTAGTTGCAGTCTTCTGCCCAGAGCTGGCAGAGGAGGGGACTGAACTCCTGGAAAGAGTCGGGCTGTCCCTCATCCGATGGGCACCCCCAATAGAATGACCCAATGAAGAAATAGTAATGCCTTAAAAACCAGGACACTTCCTAAAAGCCAGTGTCCCGCTCGGGCACTCGGCCCGCTCTCCTCTCGGACCAGATGCTTTTTCTGTCGGTTGCCAATCAAATAAAAGTTTCTGCTTCTTTGCAAATTATTTCCTGGCTTTTAATTTCTATTCTTGGCTGAAGAAAAGAACCCACTAAACTTGCTCCTGCAACCGGCCTCTCCTCCATGACTGGTAACGTGCAGCTCTGTAAGCTAACAGTTCACCTGGTACCAAGGATCAGCACAGAAATATCCCAGATTGGTCCCGAAGGAGGCACGCATCCCCAACGCATCACTTTAGTCTTGAAATCTCTTACCCACAATGTTCTAGTTTAGTCAAAATATATGCCTCTGGCACTCATGAGAGATGGGGCATGCTATTTAAAGGAATATTGTGACAGGTTATCAGTAATTGTGTAGATTTTGAAGGGCTATTACAGCAAAGTTGTGAAAATATCACCAAGGGCATTAGGCAGACCTGGGTTTGAGTTGAATTCTGCCAGCTATTAGCATGTGACCTCAGGCAAGTTATTTCATCCCTTAGAGATGTATCTGCCAACAAATGTTAACAGGGACACCTACATGCTAGATAATGGAGTTTTCTAGATAGTGGAGTTATCTTTGCATGGGTAGTCAGTGGATAATTCAGCACCTGTGGCATCCCTGCTGTCTGAGGCTAGGAACTTTCCTAGAATTCTCTGCCTGAGGCTAGGAGTGTTCCCAGGATCCTCTTTCTTCTGTGGATCTGGGTTGGAGTTGGTGAATGAAACTTTGTGACTTGCGCAAGATTTGGTGGGCAGAAGAGAAGGGAGACTGTCGTTCTCAGGTTGAGGAGTTGATGAGACCAGGATTTCAGCAGATGCGAGAGCTCGGAATCTTATCCGTGAGCCCTCTTTCTGGAGTCAAAGTAGGATTCTCACACCCCACCTGTGTGTTCGAGTTTCTTCACCATACGCCAGGGCCCCAGACTCAAGCGTCAGTGAATTTTTCTCCAGTCCTCCAGCTGTGACCTTCTGGACTTTCGTTCTCCCAGCTTCTCTCACATCCACATGGGCTCTCCTTTCTGTATGAAGCCCCATATTCCTGCACAATGTTCAGCGGCCCTGACAGAACCGATCAGATACACAATACACATGAAGCAGTCACTGTATCAATAGAGGCCAGTAGTAATAATGATCAGAATCAGAAGAGCATTATTCAGAATAAGTTGGAAATTAGTAGATTATGTGATTTCCATTGCTTGAGAATTGTGAAGAGAAGTGGTGCAAACAGGGACCATTCTTGTAACCTAATAACAACTACTCACAGTTAAAAAATTTGTAATTACTGGGGCTGGTGCTGTAGCGTAGTGGGTAAAGCTACCTCCTGCAGTGCTGGCATCCCATATGGGCATAAGTTCGGGTCCTGGCTGCTTCACTTCTGATCCAGCTCTCTACTGTGACCTGGGAAAGCAGTGGAAGATGGCCCAAGTCCTTGGGCCCCTGCAGCCATGTGAGAGACCCAGAAGAAGCTCCTGGCTCCTGGCTTTGGATTGGCGCAGCTCCAGCTACTGGGGCCAATTGGGGAGTGAACCAGCGGATGGAAGATCTCTCTCTCTCTCTCTCTCTCTCTCTCTCTGATTCTCCTTCTCTCTGTGTGTAACTCTTTCAAATAAGTCAATAAATCTTTTTTAAAAAAATTTGTTATTGGAGCCGACGCTGTGTCATAGTGGGAAAGCTACCACCTGGAGTGCTGGCATCCCATATGGGCACTGGTTTGAGTCCTGCCGGTTCCACTTCCAATCCAGCTCTCTGCTATGGCCTGGGAAAGCAGTAGAAGATGATTCAAGTCCTTGGCCCCTGCACCCACATGGGAGACCTGGCTCCTGGCTTCAGATCGGCCCATTTCTGGTCGTTGCAGCCATTTGGGGAGCGAACCAGCAGAGGGAAGACCTCTTTCTTTGCCTCTGCCTCTCTGTAACTCTGCCTTTCAAATAAATAAATACATTTTTTTTTTTAGAAAAGATTGTAATAGCTGCATTGAGACCAGCTCCCAATTGGTACAGATGATTGCTTAGTAGGAAGTTGCTTTCAAGGGCGCACTGTCCATATGCCATTTCAAGGAAGGATGCTGCAAGTGAGTTCCCTCTGCTGTCTTCCCCTTTGGGATAGCCTCTGCTACAGACAGCCAGTGTCCACAGACATGGTCTTCCTATGGAGGCCTACTTTGGCCAAGGCAGGACAACTCTGATGGGCCATTTTGTTCAGGACTCCTCCTGGGACTGGCTGAGGCTGTCGTCAGACCCTGCTTGCAACTTGACTTCTGCCTAATTCTGCTTCTTACCCTCCCTTCCACAGGTGTTGATTCCAGGGGCCTTCATTAATAAACATTCAGCACATTCAACTTCATCTCAGAGTCTGCTTCAAAAAGAGCCCAGTCTACAACAGATGCTCCAAACCCTTGTTGATGTCTCTGTTTTGTACTTGTCTTCTCTGCTCTGCTCTTTGACTTCACCACTTTATGCATGCTTTAATCATTTGCTGTCATTTTATGGAGTTCAAAGAGGTAACAGAGATAAATGCACGTGTTTGAGCTGCCATAATATTGGTCAGAGTGAAATTTCAGAGAATATAATTTATTCTGGCTATTTAGAGTAGAAATTATCTTTGCAGCGTATACAGAGGTGAGGTGGGCTTATTGTAATAATGGCCTGCTGATTCTTCTGTTCAAATCATAACCGTCAGTCTCAGTATCTTCCATAGCAATGATTAACTAAATAAATATGATTTCTAAAACCCCATAGGTAGTGCCCAGTGATACTGAAACAATTTTTTAAAATTTATGTGGGCAATATTTTTACAATTGGATATATCATGCTCTACACTGTCAAACATCATAACTCAATTAATAGAAGTTGGGAGACCAAAGAATGTACAACATAGTCTAAGTTTTTATGAACTCATTGCTGAAGCAAAATACAAATAAAAATATTTTTTAGAAAAAGTGTTTATTTATTTGAAAGGCAGAGTTGGGGGAGAAGGAGAGAGAGAGAGAGAGAGAGAGAGAACAAAGAGATCTTCCACTCCCTAAATGGTCACGATGGCCAGGACTGGGCTAGGTCAAAATCAGCAGCCTGGAACTATGTCCAGATCTCCCAAGTGGGTGGCAAGGGTCCAAAGACTTGAGCCAATTTCTGTTGCTTTCCCAGGTGCATTAGCAGGGAGCTGGGTCAGAAGTGGAGCAGCCTGGCCATGAATTGGTGTGCATATGGAATGCTGGCATCACAGGAAGCTGCTTAACCTGCTGTGCCACAAATCTGGCTCCCCTTATTGATCCTTGATATAGCATATTGCTAACAGAAAAAAAAGTGATTTCAGAAGGAATCATAATGGCAATTTGGTATCGACCTGTAGTTATTAAAGCACATGTACATGAACTACAAAAGAATAAAACACAGATTTCAAAATGTATTTTTTTGTAAGTCTAGAGATTTACAAGGTTCTCACGAAGTCCCTTGGATAGCATCTTCTGATTTGGTCTTAGACACAGTGTCTGATGTTACGTGGTCAGAGAATTAGGGCTTCCAAATCTGTAGTTAGCGATTCTGGACAAATGTGCACCCCTATGGATGCTTTGCAAAAAGATGGTAATTGAAGACAATGAGCAATCAGTGGAGGAAAGAGAAGGCAATTCTTGGAATCACTGAGAGCCAGAACCTTTAAATGAAAGGAATCTTGAGGCCTCCAGTTTTGGTCTCTGTGTCTTGTTCAGCCAGGATGTAACATTGTTATTATGGTATGTGAGGCTTGCAGTGGTTTATGCCTTCTTGAGAATTACTTTACTCAGCTGTGGCCTTGTATGGCAAGGAGTCCCTCAGGCTCACCACCAAAAAAAAAAAAAAAAAAAAAAAAAAAAAGGTCCTTGTTGTCAGGAGAACCTGGAGTCTCTCCAAAAAGGTGCCCCACTGATTCAAAAGCCAGACACTCCCTTGTCAGCAGAGGCATCCCCTGGCTTAGCGTCTGGAGGACAGATTGCACTTGGCTCCTTGGAAAGCATTAATCCTAGACCTGTTTATTTGATTTTTACTGACATTCATCAGCAATTTCGCTTCTGAGACTGAATCCATTGACTTAATTTTGTCTTTTTTTTTCTAGTTGTGCAATCAGAGATTCATTCATATGAGGAACAATCAGTTAATACCTTTTGAAAGAGGGATACAAAAGCAGTCATCAGACTGACTGCTTTTTGGCAAAGTTAAGCTCAAGATTCACCAATGAAAGCCCACAGGGTTAAGAGCATCGCTCAGCCTGGACACTGGAATTTTAGTTCTCTTGCAAGGTATTTCAGAGAAAATGACATATTTGCAAATACCAGGCTGTTTTATCACTGTGTTGATAAAACAGCAGCTTCTGTTTTACTTTGATTTCTGAAACAAGATGAGAGAGAGAGAGAGAGAGAGAGAGAGAGAGAGAGACACAACAGATAGCAGCAAGTGATTTACCATTTAGGGGATCTGGTCTGGAGAAGATGTTAGATCTTCCCAAAGAATGGCTGGTCAGAATTCAGCTACCAAGGGCATAGCAGAGGAGAGTGAACCAGATCAGGTGTCTCTCAGAATGGAATATAAAGGCAGCTCCTCCCTCCTGCCTGCTCTCTAGTCCCCGTCTTGGCACTAGATTTAAAAGCGTCTTTGGAGTGTGCAGGGGCTCACATTTGCCCCTGCCTTGCTTCCTTTGTTCCTTTCCTTTCCTGTGTTCTTCGTGTCCATGTCAGTCCTCCCATTAGATTGTTACTGTCTTTGAAAGCAGGGGCCATGTCTTCCTCATCTTTCTGTCTTCCTTCTTCAACCCTTGTCTGATTATGTTTTGCACATATAGAATACTTTTTTGTTAAATAACATTAAATATTGTTAGAGACTAATGAAAATTCTCAATGCTTTCAACAGCTACCAAGAAAATGACAGCTTATTAGTTTCTGTAGTGAACAACTTCCTTATTAAAAAATATTTATTTATTTGTTTGAAGAGCAGAGAGAACCCAACAGAGAGATCTCTTATATACTGGTTCATACCCCAAATGCCAGCAAACAGCCGGGGCTGGGCCAGATTGAAGCAGGGAGCTGGAAACTCAATCCAGGTTTTGCAGGTGTGTAGTAGTGATCACTGTTGCCTTGGGTACACATTAGCAGGAATCTAGAATCAGAATTAGAACAAGAACTTGAACTCAAACACTGATATGGGATATGGGTCCCCGTCTTAATCACTACACCAAATGCCCGCTTTCATCAACTTCCTATTTTCTATAGAATGAATAGTATGTGAGTATATTTACATTTATGTATTTCAAGTGCATTTATTATTTCAAATCAGTAAGAGTTGACTTAAAGGATATGTTTTTGTCTTTAAAAAACCTTATTGTGATGAATGTAAGTCAGGATGAATCTAGAAAGGGCTACTGGAAGGGGTTATTTTGTGTGAGAAGCATAACTACCAATATAATTGCATTTCCATTTATTTATAAGTAAGCTGAATACAGTGTTCTTTGTCCTTACAGTTGCTGCTGATGGAGTTAGACTCATGACTGATGGGGAAAGCACCTGTAAATAACACCACTATACTCATTTGATATCACATGACATTTGTTTTGGTTCTTTTTTTTTTTTTTTTTTTTTTTTTGGACAGGCAGAGTTAGGCAGTGAGAGAGAGACAGAGCTCTCTTCTGTTGGTTCACCCCCCATTTGGCCGCTATGGCCGGCATGCTGTGCTGATCCGAAGCCAGGAGCCAGGTGCTTCTCCTGGTCTCCCATGCGGGTGCAGGGCCCAAGCACTTGGGCCATCCTCCACTGCACTCCCGGGCCACAGCAGAGAGCTGGACTGGAAGAAGAGCAACTGGGACAGAATCTGGCGCCCCAGCCTGGACTAGAACCCGGTGTGCTGGCACCACAGGTGGAGGATTAGCCTAGTGAGCTGTGGCGCCGGCCTGTTTTGGTTCATTTTTCCTTCTTCCATCTCACTGGGTGGGATATGAGTACTCTATACACACTCTAGTGTCTTGTCTTGTTCTTTGAGACTCTTCCACGTTAACTCTCAAGAAACTCTCTTTCTTTTTAAGATTTATTTATTTATTTATTTTTTTCATTCATTCATTCATTCATAAGGAAGAGTGACAGAGAAAGAGGGAGAAATAGAAGGAGAGAGAGAGAAATCTTCCAAAAGCTGGCTCACTCCCCAAATAGTTACAATGACTGAGGCTGGACCAGGCCGAAGCCAGAAGCCTGGAACTCCATCCTGGTCTTCCGTATGGGTAGCAGGGGCCCAAGTACTTGGGCCGTCTTCCACTGCCTTCCCGAGTGCAGCAGTAGGAAGCTGGGAGGGCAGTGCAGTGGCTGGCATTTGTGCTCCCACGTGGGACGTTGGCATTCCCAGTGGCAGCTTCACCCGCTGTGCCGCAACGCTGGCCCTGATGCCTGCTCCTTCTAAGGGTTGTGTGCAGGTGAGTGAGCTGCTCCTATCAGTTCCATCTTGCCCTTCAGACTCCGCATACCACATGGCAGCTCCTGTCAGGTGTGCTAAGCGAGGACACTAGAGGGAAGGCAATGTCCTCTCTCGCTCACTGTTCCTGTCAGCAACACCTCAATGGGGATCCTTTGTCCCACAAAGCTGGTAGCTGATTGCAGTCTCCTGTTTTCCTGGCATTCCCAGAGACCTCCTCACTCTGTCTCCCAGAGGCACCCACACTGGCTGGGCGTGAGCCTTTCTGAGCAATCTCCCTTCAGGCCCCTCCTGCAGACCTCTTCATTCTAGTAACCTCAGGGTCTGCATCCTCTCACTCTCAGGATCTGAACTCCTTGCTGGAGTGAATATCCCCTCTTCTGAACGTAATCTACTAACTTAAGTTCTTTTGGTTGAACTGCCCATTGCAGTTTCTGTTTTCTGGCTGGATCCTAACAGATGCAGTACTGGATACCTGTGGGGGGAGCGACTCACCTGGGACTGCTGGGTGAGAAGGTTCAAAGGGACAGAACAGTCTCCCTGCCGTCCGCGCACCTGCCGGGTAGCCTGCTCTTGCTCTGAGCCTCAGGGGAACCACAATGCACTGAAACAGTTCCCTCCTACAGGGGTGGAATGGTCCAGCCCGTGGGCCATGTAAGGCCTATGGAATCACTGGGTCCGGCCCTTCCAAGGCAACTGCAGGCAGGACTCGAAATTCAGTAAATCTATAGCAGGCTAATTTGTAAGTTGATAATTTTGTATGGCCTGCAAGTGTTGCAATAAATATCCAAATGCCCTTGGCAGGAAAAAACTTTCCCACCCCTGCAAGGATAACCGGTTTGTTCATCAGACAACCTTAAGTGAATATGTTTTCACATACATGTGGATGATGGATTTCACATATCTATGTAAGATGGATTTATAGGCGAGAAATTCCTGGGTCCAAAGGAATGACAAATTGCCTTTCAAAGGGGTTGTACTCCTTTAGTCTCTCACAGGCAACAGAGAAATCTACTAAGGCAAGAGGGGCCTTCACTAGTGGGAGACAGAAGCATTGCATGAGAGCTGTGAGGGGAGGAATTGCTGGCCCAGACTCCATGCATTTCTCTCCGAGCCCTTTGGGGATAAGGAAGACTGCTGTGCCCAGCGGAGACTCAGTACCAAGCTAACCAGGTGGCTGTCAGCAAGAGTGACACCTATGGGCACATGACTATTGGAACACAGGGCAGTGCTGCTGGGCACAGTGTAGGTGGCAGCTGTAAGAACATGTGAGACACCACCTAGGGGCTTTCAGAACACTTGGGTGGGACTTCGTAGGGTCCTGGGTCTATTTCCTGCAGTAGCTGAGAAGCAAGGAGCTGGCAAACCACAGGCTGCAAAACTCAGCTACTGAGGTATCCGTTTCTTCATTTCTACATCATTGCCTGGTAAACGAGGGTGGGCTTTTGTTTAACCATAACAAAGTAGGTTGTCCTTCCTCGAGTCCTTATAATACATTTGTAGTAAATGTGACCAGGTTTACCATCGGTTGTTTGGTTTTCCTGGTATTTTATTCCCTGCTCTTCTGAGCTCTTCCACAGTTAGCATTGCCTTTGTTTAGCCGACACATTCTGCATGCTTGCTTTTGTTGATTTCACCTTAGCGATACGTGGCAACAAAGCTATGTCTACAAGCAGAGATGTGTCTTTCCTACCCTTTAAGATCTGGCTGCCTTCCTAGAGAGGACTTTTGTTGTATGTTCCCCTGTCTTGTTTGTGCATTTCTTAATTGACACCACAGAGATGCTGTCATCACCAATTAACACGAATCAAGGGCCCCTGGCTGCACGGCTGCATGGGGACTAATTCAATATTCCCTTTGTTTCAGATATCGAGTGGCTCCTTCAAATGAATTTTTAAGTATCTCGGTGATGATGATGAAGAACAGCGACATCAGTTAGGATTGGGAAGACAAGCCTTTGCAGAAAACGCTGAAAGCAGAGCAGCCAGGATTGATGTTGATATTTGAAAGTATGAAAAAGGTGGCTTTTACACCATCCACGAATGACAAAATAAAAAGCGCTGTGTTCGTTGTTCCTGGAAAGAGCCTGGCAGCATCCTCTTCAGCCGCCTGCCCTTTGATCATCCCAGCCTCCTCTCTGCTTACTGCAGTCTTCAAGGCCCAGCCTGCGTGTTTCCTCCTGAGCCTTTGTCTAGTCATCTCTGCCCTCGGCAATGACTCCCACACCTCTCATTTGGACAGTTAGCACCTGATGCTTTTTACTGCTCCTGAATAAACAGATGCACTTCCTTTCCAAGTGCATCCACCGACTGTCTGGAAAATTTATTTCCTTCCCAGTGCTCAGAGTCAGCACAGTGTTCTGTCAAGAAATATTTACTGATGATGCTAGTCATGGTCTATTAAAATCAGATGGAATTTTAGTTTTCAAAAAAGGGCGAGCGGAGGAACAAGGCTGAAGGTTTGGAAGTTGAGATGCACAAGGATGATTAATCAATATTTTCTAAAACAAGTGCTCTGTGTATACCTTTTTTTGGGGGGGGGTGGAGGGAAGGTGGAGATTGAAGGAAACTCTTTGGAGTTTCAATAAAATGTTTTTAAATTTACCTAAGCTATATTTGTTTTCTGGCCTACCCCTTTCGATGCGACCATCAATAGCACACAGTGGCGGGCTGCCGGTTCCAGGAATAGGTTTTCCGCGGAGCAGACCTGCACACTTTGCAGAAAAAGAAGCATTCTGTTCTGTCACACGTTCTTGCTTTATGATGTAAAGATCCTGGGCTTAGCGAGGCCGGGAACGTTCGAATCCCACCAGCACACAAACCCATTGTTGCACCAGCAGCCGGCGGCCCAGGACCCATCAATCCCTCCTAGGACGAAGCTCCCGCGGAGCCCCGCCCATCCCAGTTCCGGGAGCCTCATTGGCTAAACTTCCGCCCGCCATCTCTATGAGCACTCTGGATTGGGCACTGGAGGTGGGCGGTCCCCGACCGAGCATTGATTGGTCGAGTTATAATGACGGCAAGGGGCTCTGCGAGACTGTATTGGTTCTTACGCTTCACGGTGGGCGGGGAAAAGCGGAGCGACAGGGCTCAAGGCGAGACGTGGGGAGTGCGCCGGCGCGTAGTCGGGGACGCCAGGCTGAGCCTTTTCCTAGGGAACTGTGTTGTCGCCCCGCCCCCCCGGGCTTTTCGTCCCGTTAACTGTCGGAGTGGCGGGGGCTCCGGCGCCGGGCGACATGCCGGTGCGCTTCAAGGTGAGGCCGGGATCGCCGGGCCGGAAGGCAGCCGAGGGGAGCCGCGGCGGGGCGGGGACGGGGCAGGGGCCGCGCTGGCTCTGTGCGCTGCGCGCCTCGGCCCCGCAGGGGCTGTTAGCCCCGGCCTGCGTGTCGCGGCCCTGCCCGGAGCCGCGAGGCCCCGCGTACCTGGCTCCCTTCCCGCTCACACACCTCCGAGTGCGGTTCGCGGCGAGTCAGGTGGTATGGAGGGACTCAGCAGCGGAGAAGGGAGGAGGGCGCTGTTCCTATGGGAGGAACTGACCCCCTCTCACTGGGTAGCGTCTGGCCCTCCTTCCCTGTGATACTTTAAAGTGTGTGTTTTAAAGACGTCAGTTACGGGTCCTCAGTAAAGAGGGAATACAAGCAATACACATTTTTCCCGGTGGTGTAGTTTCAAGGTTCGTTAAAAGTTCCGAGTCTCTGGGAGCTGTCCGCGACAGGCGCCCCTTGAAGAACAGGTGACTGTAGCCTTCCTGACTCTTACTCTTTCATCTTAAGGGCTCTTATCCAGAATGGGAAGGGAGTTCTTTTTTCACTTTATCAAAGCCCCCAAAGGAACGCGGCATAATACGGAGTGTGCTCTGGGTGGGGGAGCTTGTGAGCCTTGGAGCCCTGCTGGCACCTGCCTCAAGTCGCTGTGGGGATTAAAGGGTATAATACATGTGAACTGCTTAGCACAGAGCTGGGTAAATATTAGCCATCATTAAGGAGCCCATCTGTGTTGAATTAGCAAGCTGGAAGCCTCCAATTGTCTTATTTATTTTTTTCTGATGTCTGCCTTAAAGAAATGTTCATACCACACCGTACTCACATTGTTCTTTGCGTTACAGGGGCTGAGTGAATACCAGAGGAACTTTCTGTGGAAAAAGTCCTACTTGTCAGAGTCCTGTAATTCCTCAGGGGGGCAGAGGCACCCATGGGCTGGACTTAGGTCAGATCAATTAGGTAAGTCGGGCAAACTGAGAGCCATTATCACTTGAGTCCACCTTGGGCTAAGTTTATAAAATGATTTATTCAAAATTCAGCTGGCCTGGTCGCCTGATTCATTGGTTTAATGGGTACTTCTTGAGGGTTTACTGTCGTCCAGGGGGTGTTTCCAGCTGCTAGTGATGTAGCCCTGACCAGAGTCTCTGACCTGTGGTGAGACAGTGTACACCCAACTCAATAAGTAAGCGGAGGGATTTCCGGTTGTGTACAAAATCATAGGGCAGTGTGATAGAGGCAGAGTTGCATTGGATGGAATACGCTTTAGATTTTTTTTAAAGATTTATTTATTTGAAAGTCATAGTTACATAGAGAGAAGAGGCAGAGAGAGAAGCAGCAGAGACAGAGGTCTTCCATCTGCTGGTTCACTCCCCAAATGGCCACAACAGCCAGAGCTGGGCTGATCCAAAGCCAGGAGCCAGGAGCTTCTTCCTGGTCTCCCACGTGGGTACAGGGGCCCAAGGACTTGGGCCATCTTCTACTGCTTTCCCAGGCCATAGCAGAGAGCTGGATCGGAAGTGGAGCAGCTGGGTCTTGAACCCAAATGGGATGCCAGCACTGCATGCTGCGGCTTTACCCGCTATGCCGTAGTGCTGGCCCCTACACTTTAGATTTGATAGTCAGGAAAGGTTTTTCTAGGGAGGTGACATCTGTGCTGGACCCCAAAGCTGTCAAGGGACAGAGGTGGGGAAGAATACCCCACGATCTTGAGGAATGCAAGCATAGATGAGTTGAACAACTTGCCCCAGGGTGGCAGCGAGTGAGTGGCAGAACCATGATTTGAAATCAAGTCTGTTTTGTTTGAAGGCCATGAGTTCACAGGTCACGTTTTTGTCATTACATGTTTCCTCCTTGTATCCCAGAGAAGTCAACCATCAGCCAAAGTTTCCCAGAGTGGGACTGACTTTATTGTACCTACTTATTTAATTTCTCCTTTGCTAGGATATAAGATAGCTGAGAACAGGGCTCTGTCTTACGCATTACCTTGCACCCTCCAGTAACTAACAGAGCCTAAGGCTACTTTGCTGCTTTATAAAATGAATTTTTGGATGAATGAGTAACACTGAGTTTGAATCAACACTGGCTGTGTGACACTGGACAAATTGAACCTCGTAGGAAGCTCACTGCATAGGATTGCTAAGTGACGTGTTGCCTGATAAGTCCTGGTGCGTATGCAGAGCAGTGCTTGGTGGTTGAGTGTGCCGACGCGATGCTAGCTGTTTGAAACCTGGGTCGGGTGCCAGGCCTGGGAAGTTAGTAAAGCAAGGCGAGCATCTTGAGAATTAGGTTTGGACAGCAAAGGGAGAGTGGGCTAGAACTGGCTGCTCCTTTAGGTGCCTCCTGTGGCATCAAGATCCTTAGTCCTGAGCCTGACTTAAGAGCTTGGGTCTCTCTGTGCTCCCAGCATCCCTGCTCAAGCCACCGGAAACTCCATGCTATTGAGAATCCAACAGGTAAGAACCCAAAATCAAGGGACTGATGTTGTGGTGCAGTGGATTAAGCCACCACTTGCCACACCAGCATCCTATGTCGGAACACTGGTTTGAATCTCTGCTGCCCTGTGTCCCATCCAGCTTCCTGCTAATGTACTAGGAAAGCAATAGATCGTGGCTCAAGGACTTGCCTCCTGCCATCCATGTGGGAGACCTGGATGGAGTTCTGGGCCCCTGGCTTTGGCCTGGCCCAGCCTCTACTCTTGTAGCTATTTGGGGAGTGAGCCAGCAGATGGAAGATCTCTCTCTCTCTCTTTGTCTCTCTGTCACTCTGTCTTTCAAGTAAATAAATACATTATTCTTTAAAAAAAAATTGAAAATAAGTCTTTAAGTATAGATATCCCCCGTGGCCTGATGTGGATATGACAGCACTGCATGTTTAGTTAACTAGATTGTTGCCTCTATAACATTTTAGCTTCATCACCTGCATTGGATGGGAGGAGACCATGGGAGCAAAGGTACTTCGCAGCATGACACATTTTGAAAGATGGAATGGTCTCTAGGAGGGAGGTCAATGGGGGCTTTAGGTAAGGGGTGGAGTATCAACTCCAGGCTGCTCAGCGAGGGAGGGAGAAGGGCGGCAAGGAATATGGTGGTTTTGCCGAGGACTGGCCTTTCTTTAAGCACAGTATGGCTTTTTCTCTAGAGGTTTGCTGATGCCAGGAGACGAGGCCAGACAACTTGAGAATCTTCCTTTTTCATTTTCCACTGCAGCCCTGGCCACTGTTAAAGCAAAGAGAAGGCTAAGGCTGTAGTCTTTATTTAATTTTATTTTTTAAAGATTTTATTTATTTGAGAGGTAGAGTTACAGACAGTGAGAGGAAGAGACAGAGAAAGGTCTTCTTCCATTGGTTCACTCCCCAAATGGCTGCAACAGCCGGAGCTGCGCCAATCCGGAGCCAGGAGCTTCTTTCAAGTCCCCCACGTGGATGCAGGGGCCCAAGCACTTGGGCCATCTTCCACTGCTTTCCCAGGCCTAGCAGGGAGCTGGGTTTGAAGAGGTGCAGCCGGGACTAGAATTGGCACCCATATGGGATGCCAGCGCCACAGGCGGAGGATTAACCTACTGTGCCATGGTGCCGGCCCCTTTATTTAATTAAAAAAAAAAAGTTTTTTTTTATTTTATTTGAAAGACAGAGTGACAGAAAAAGAGTGTATCTTCCATCTACTGATTCACTCCTTAAAAATGCCCATAGCAGCTGGGGCTAGGCCAGGCCAAAGCCAGGAGCTCAGAATTCCATTTGGGTCTCCCACATGGGTAGCAGGGGCCTAAGTACTTGGGTCATCATCCTACTCTCTTTCCAGGAGCTCAGCTGGAAGTCAAGGAGAGGGACTTTAACTGGCACTCTGATTTGGGAGCTGGTGTCCCAGGTGGTAGCTTAATCCACTGTACCACATTGCCCGCCCTAAGCCTGTAGTCTTTAAAAGAATTTAGAAACTCTTTGTTCTGCTTCACATATTTTTAAATTGACATTTAATTTTTTAAAATTAACTTATCATTTAGTTTGATTTCTATAAACTTCTTGTTTTGCAAAGATTTTTATTATTTGAGAGACAAAATCAGAGAAAGAGAGAGAGAGAGGTCTTCCATCCACTGGTCACTCCCCAAATGGCCACAATGGCCGGAGCTGTGCCAATATGAAGCCAGGAGCCAGGAGCTTCTTTGTGTCTCCTGTGTGTGTGCAGGAGTCCAAGCATGGGTAGTCTTCCACTGTTTTCCCAGGCCATAAGCAGAGAGCTGGATGGGAAGTGGAGCAGCCGGGACTCAAACTGGCACCCAAATGGGATGCCAGCCTGCAAGCAGAGATTTAATCTACACCACTGCGCCAGGCACATTTCTATAAACTTTTAAAAAAATTTTAGATTTTTATTTATTTGAAAGGCAAGTGGGGGAAGAGAGAGGGAAAAAAGAGAGATGTTTCATCTACTGGTTCATTCCTCAAAAGCCTGTTGCGGCAGGGACTGGGACAGGAACTCTGAGTCTCCCACAGGGGTGGCAGGGACTCTTTGAGCCATCATCTGCTGCCTCCCAGGCACCATAGCAAAAAACTGGTTTGGAGGCAACAGTGGAGGGGGAACTTGATCCCAGGCACTCCAATTTGGGGTACAGGTGTTCCAAGAAGCAGTTTAACCCTCTACACCACAACACCTGCCCAGATATTTAATTTTTTGAATCAAAAGTTTTACAAATAGTTTTGAAAGATATAATAACTTCTAGCATATTGGATATTGTGTATCTATTTTACATATATTTTGTGAAAACTGGAGCTGCCAATGTAGCTCACTCAGTATATGGAAAATGTTCATTATAGAATTGGCAGAGTCAGTCCTTCTTGGCAAAGTAAGCAACCAAATTTGCCTGATTTCAATACAAAGTTAGTATAGTATCTATGCCTTTTGTGTGACAGCCCTGTCCAATCTCAATTTTAATCCTAAAATGGGTGATGGAAAAGGTGTGGAGCTGTATGAAATAAGGTGGTGTTCCTTTGTGACCTCTAACCTCTGCCTTTGCCTGCCTGTCCCATGCTCTCCCTCAGGAATTATGCTTTCTAGATCATCCCTTTGTTTGTCCCCCTACCCCTGAGGTTGTATTACACCTTGGGGTTGGCTGCCAGAGTAGGTTTCTTGCGGTGCAGAGGCTGGTCTTTTGTAAAGCAGTGCTGACGAAAGGGGCAGAGGCAAATAGAACTGCTGGTAGCAGGTGCAGCCCTCAGGCACACAGAGCTGTGTCAGGCCAGAGCGCATATAGGGGTGAGGATCTGGGAAATGATCCCCCTCAGCTGCCCATCTCTGTTTACCCCCCTGGAATGTTTTTGTGTGCCCCTCGGTCATCAGTGCACCCAGTTTGAAGACCCCTGGTCTAGGGAAGGCCTGTAGGGTGGGGACCCTGGGTTCAGTGGCCAAAGCATCCATGAGAGGGCTGAGGAGCTCTGAGCTTACCTCGTGCCTGATTTTCTGTCCACCTTCCCTTCCTTCTGTCCTGGTCTTAGTCTTGTTTCCCATCCTGTAGCAGTCTCCTTTCTATTTAAAGAATGGCCCCTAACTAGGGCGATGCCTCAGTGGCTGTCATTCCACCGAGCTCCTTTTACCTTGGCAGAAGGTGGAGTTTTTGGACATTCGCTTGCCAGACAGAAATACAGAGAAATCACACCTTAGCTCTTGTGAAAAGGGCTCATTCTTTTTCATTCTCAGGAAATCAAGACAAACATAAAACCAAGACCCAGCATAATGACATCTGATCCTGCTCATCTTGGTCTGCTGCGCATAAGGGCAGCTTTGTGAAAAGTTCCAAATTTTGACAGTACTGGGGCCCATTGTTCCATTAAGTAGCACAGGAAAGTAATTAGAAACGGAGGCAGCATGTACTGCTTGGCTTGCCAGGTTCATTGCCATTCCAGTGACCCTGAGGATAACTTCAACATGGTGACCTCGATTGTGTGTGTGTGTGTGTGTGTGTGTGTGAGATGATCAAGTATTGAAAAGTACTTATTGTGTGTGTGTGTGATGGTCAAGTATTGAAAAGTACTTATTATATGTGTGATGGTCAAGTATTGAAAAGTACTTATTTTTAATTCCATAACCTGAAGGATCGTGTGTGTGTATGTGTGTATATCCCAACTAAATCTTAAAGTCTGTGTCTCCTCTCAAAAGTATTATTGAAAGTTGTCTTTATAACTTGGTGCTTTGATGGCTGCTATCTTTGTATACCATATTTTGTAGGGATCACAAAAGAGCCAAGTTTTATTTCAAAGAGAAGAGTCCCTTACCATGACCCACAGATTTCAAAATCTCTTGAGTGGAATGGAGCCATCACAGAGAACAAAGTGGTGGCATCACCAGAACCTGAAGCCCCAGAAACACCCAAACCACAAGAAGTGGAAGGTGTTAGCCAACAAGGAGTCCTGCCACTGGAAGCCCCCAGGGTTTCTAAGAGAACCAGATCTCACTCGGCAGACTCCAGAGCTGAAGGCAGTTCAGATGTGGTGGACGATAATGAAGGTGTGAAAAGGGACCATGAACTGGTTACTGAACATGAGGAACTGGAACTTTCTACCAAGCTTCCTTCAGAAAATGTAGATAATCGGGTAAGCATATTCAATATATTTCTTTTCAGAAGCATAAACTTCTTTATTGAGTTCATCATCATTTCAGTACTCCTATGTTTTGTGTTTAAAATTTTCCATTGTTATTTTCTCATCCAGTATCTATAGTGTGGTTGGTAAGAGGCTGCTGATTTTGGTTATTGTATGTAGTTCTAGATACTCGATATTCTGTGCTGGTTCTACTAAGATACTCAGCCATTCACTGGGTGTTCAGCCTGCCCCTGGATTTCTCTCATCAGATCGCAGCCCTTGTCCTCAGGGAGGGATCAAGTTGAGACAGAGAGGAGGAGTAGGCCGTTGCTTCTGGCAGGGATGCTGAGCCGACTTTTTACTTATCCCCTTTCACTTTGTCATTGGGTACTAGCAAGCAAACAAACAGAACCTCAGTTGACAATGCAAGAGGAAGGAGAGTTCTGGCTGGCTGTCAAAGGTCTTGCAGTGTTGCGCTCCTGTGTCACAGCTGGCCTGTGGCGGGTGCCTGCGAGCACATAAGCAGAGGCTACCAGCACCCAGGCGGGGATCTCACTGCCTCCCCGTTTCTTCCTCGGTCATGTCCACGATTGACTGGAATCCCAGAGAGGCAGCTGGGAGTGGTGGAGAAGATTCCATGGCTTGTTGAGATAGGAGAGGGTACAGGGGATCAAGGAGGGGGGGTGTGTGAATCTGGTGGGCAAAGAAGCACGGAGTGGATCAGGCAAGGTGTTCTGTGCTCTTTATGAATAGATTTAATTATGTATGATGTGTAGGAAGGGACTGAGAGATGTGATCTTTTTCTGGGGTGCATAATCATCCCTTGACAGTAGTCAGAAAGAACTTTAGTTTTGACAGTTCAAAAATAGATTTTTTTATGAGTTCCAAAAAGTTTGTTGCACAACAGTGTGGATACAGTTAATAATACTGTGAGGTACAGTTATAAATTTGCTAAGGAGGGTAAGTCTCATGTTATGTGTTTTACGAAAAAGTTTGCATAGAAATTTTTAATGGCATTTTTAGTGGTTGTTTTTCCCCTAACAGTTGGATAGACTTCTGCGTAAGAAAGCTGGATTGACTGTTGTTCCTGCACATAATGCCCTGAGAAATTCTGAATATCAAAGGCAGTTTGTCTGGAAGACCTCTAAAGACACTGCTCCAGTTTTTCCAGCTCATCAGGTACTTAATGGATGTAATACCCTTCTGAGTGTTGTCATCTGATCTAGTGATGCAGATTTACAGAGAACCAAGAGCTGAAAGCAATTTGGTGCTTAAGTAGGCTTGGAGGTAGGTTCTAGAAAACTGAAAATGAAGGTTTTGCTATCACTGAAGATTTATGGTAGTTATACTGTCCAAGGCTACTGATGGTTACTGTTACCACGTCTATCACATATGCTAAATATGAGATAGGGTAATGAAAACTTGGGAAGCTGGTAAGTTTTGCATGCTATAAGATTTTTGTTTATTAAAAAGTTAGTAAAATGATTTTATTCTAAAATGTTACATTTAGTTGACCAATAATAATATTTTCTGTCTTAAGAAAAGTATAACTGGTTTGGATATTTATGTTGATAAATATAAAAAAAGTAACACAAGATATATAATTTTGCCTTTGTGTCAGATAAATAGTAGTAGTGGTTATCAATTTATATTTATAAAATTCAAAAACTGTAAGAATAACAAAATGTAATATTGGATTTCATTATATTCTTGGAGTTTTAATATTGTGCTACCATTACAAATAAATACTATGTTGTTTTCTGCTATCATCCTCTGGACAGTTCTCAGGCTCTTAATTCTCATTTCTGTTCTTAACCAGACTTCAGGCCCAGGTAGGAAGTACTTCCTCTTAAAGAATCCCCAGAGACTTAGGACAGCTTACTCTTTTCTTTCTGTGGGTCTTTGTGTTTTTCTTTATAAACACAGGCACACCTTGATATTCATCTTGTCCTGTACTTCAGCATTCATTTGTGTACTTTATATACCCACAAGGACTGAGAGGGTATCAGTCATCCTGCAGTACTAAGACAATGAAACCAGTGATCCTATAAATTGTGGCAGCTTTAGGCTTACTTGTTAAGTTTTTAAAATACCTTTGAAACTTATGTAACATTTTCAGAACATATAAAGTAACAAAGTGATAGATACCGTTTAATAACCTAGTAAATAGAATCTATGATCTTTTGCTTGCTCACAAATGTTCTTGCATAGTTAAGTGTACCTAAAAAAAGTACTTATGACCTGGAAATTGTGATTGTTCAGTTTTCCTTAGAGTATTTGACCTTAAAGCTAGAGCTGATTAAAATCAAAGCCCCATTGATAAATTTTACATGCCAATGAAAGCACTGTGTAGAAATGTTATTTTTCTAGGATCAGAAGCACAATATAAAATAAATCACTAGCAGTACCTTCCCTGGCAATTTTATTGCTTTCATTAGTGAGGGTTTCAAAGAATTTCTTTTGAAAGCAAATGCTCTTTGTTAGTTCAAAGCATATCAGTTTCAGGGTCTGTGGATTGGAGAGCTGTGTGACAGACTTTCAATGCTTGTTGATGGGAATCTGCTAAAGGAGCTGTTCAGCTCTATTTCATCAGACACCTGTTTTCTGAAAAGATTCCTTATATTATCATGTAAAGGAGTCAGAACAGTTTTTGGCTGTGAAGTCCTTGAAGTTGTCTTGTACTAAGAAAGAGACTATTGGGATTTGATGTGTGTGGAGATGCATTGTCCCGTGTTCTAAATCAGCAAGACTCAGTATCTTATTTGAACTCCCTAACTTTCTCACTTGGCATCAGTGGTAACGTGCTATAACATGGAAGCCATCTCGTGAAGTAGTAAGGGTAAAGGAAACATTTTAAAATAGATATTACCTGAATATTTTCTTTGCCTTAATGAAAAACTTAAATGCAAGAAAGCAGAAGTTGGGGTGTGCTGGGGTAGGAGGAACTAAACAAATTGAATGTATCAGGTATTCAGAATGTTAAGGTTTTTAGATTTTTGCAGGATGGAAACACAGTTCATGTTAAGGAGGAAAAAAAAACCTGTAGAGCTAACAGAGTTGCAAAGAAGCAATAATAAAGCAAAAGTCTGTTCATATTATTAAAATATGCTTATTTTACTTATGATTTACTTTGGGTTATTTTGATTGCATTAATTATTCAAAATATAGCAATGGATACAGAAAGTTTACTTTTGGATATTCAGTAGGTATGTCAAATGAAATTATGAAAGCATATATGCTATTGCTTCTTTGTGTAATGTGAAATTTTTAAATCAGTTGAAGACTTAAGTTCCATACATTTAACCAACAAAAAAAAACTTGAATTAATTTTTGTTTTAAGGTTTTCCACAGTAAAAGCAAATTTGTTCCACAATTCAAAGGTAATTCAGTCATCCATGAAACTGAATACAAAAGAAATTTCAAGGGTTTGTCTCCAGTGAAAGAACCCAAATTAAGAACTGATTTGAAAGAAAACGGAATTCGTGAAACACTATCTCCTGAAAAGAAGGTACTCATAACCTCTTACCTTTAAACAAAAAAAATTCCCCTTGATTTCAGATTCTACACATTTTCTTTCACTAATACCTAATATATAGGCATTATATTTAATAGTTCATTCATTCATTTGTTAAACTGATGTCAGGTGTATATGTAGCACCTGCTAGGAGCCAGGCACTGGGTAGAACTGAGAATACAAGGATAAGAAACACTAGCTCTTGGGCTGGTGGGGAGACATAAACAAATTGTTAAAGATAATGTGGTATGATGAATACTTAGCAGTGCAGCAGGAAAATCTGTGTGTGATATCTGGTGGTTGGTCTTACAGGAGTGCAAGCTTCAGGATTCGTAATTATAACAGAAATACTTGTTTTAAGTAATGAAATTAAATACAAAAACACATGTATTTTTAGCCTAGCATGTCAAGTTATAGCCAGTGTAACTCATAATATTTACCTCAGGATATACAAACAACTGCTTCTGTGTATGAAATTATAGCTATTTAAGTTGCAGCACCAGGCAAAAAATAATTGTAAATTATAGATAATTGGAATATAAATACTGTTTTTAAATCTCCTGAAATGATGATACCTGATACTTTGTGGCTTCTAAAAATAGAAAGTATATGACTTAACTATGACTAAATGGGGATATATGTATATATGTATATGCATGTGTATACACACACACACACACACACATATGACCTATGATGAGTTGTTGGTCAGCAAAAAAGAGTTGTTAAGTTACTCAGTAAGCATACTCACTAGGATGTTATGTTTAATTACTGTAACAATTAAATGTTAATTTATAATATTAAGGACAAATGTTAAGAATTTGAACAATGGTTCAATATGTAGTAACAAAGTTTTATTTTGACATGTATGTTTTGTTAATTTTCAAATTTTCTTCCCTAACCAAAGATCTGTAGTGTTTATTGTTAGAAAATGAAATAATACCCTGAGGTATATTTAAAAAAAAGCACTTACACTATTTTTCGAAATTTGCTTGTTAATTTTTTTGTGATTTCTGTTACCTTTCACAGTTGAAGCCTACTTCGAGAAACAGAAATATAATAGAATATCTGAGTCCAACTTTTATAACATCTATGTTTTCACTGTAATGTATAACATATTTTAAGTGTGAAAAGCTTAAATTATTTCCATTTTAGTGTAATAAAACAGACACTCCTTTAAAATTAGAAGCAGAGATGGCATCAAAAGACTCAAACCAGCCTAAAAAGAAACTTACTCCTTGGAGACATCAAAGGCTTGGGTATGTACTGTTTTTGTTTTTTTTTTTTTTTTTTTTTTTAAATCAAGGTATTTAGATGATCAACTTGGGTGAAATATTTACTTTCTTTTCGCTTCTATTAGGAAGGTGAATTCTGAATATAGAGCAAAATTTCTGAGCCCAGCTCAGTATTTCTATAAAGCTGGGGTGTGGACACGAGTGAAGGAAAATGTGCCAAACCAGGTGAGTGTGCATAGACTCAGTAAGCTCTCATCTTTGAGTCTGTATAACAACTTAACTTCACAGTGTATTTCATTTAGTAATAAAGATGGTAACTTAAAGAGATAACAATAGTAGCACTAAAAGTGTCAGGAACTTAAAGTTGTATGAATAAGCATTTAACTTATCAGTGTATTTACTTTTTTTATACTAACAAGCACTTGAGAGATTAATAGTTACTGTTAAAGTCGTTAAAGTTAAAAAAACACTTTTTTTCTGCAATCAAACATTTAATTGTCTATAAACTCAGATGATAGTATTACGAATTTGATTATTTTATAACATCCAGTCCTCTAATGTCTCAACTGAAGATTAATTTTCAAGATTAAATAATTTTTCTGATAGTGGCCCCATCTTTCTGTGATACAGAAGAGGATTGTTGGTGTTATTGTTGATGTAAGATCTGTTTTTTTGGCCTGCACCACAGCTCACTAGGCTAATCCTCCACCTGCGGCGCCAGTACTCTGGGTTCTATTCCCGGTTGGGGCGCCAGTTCTGTCCTGGTTGCTCCTCTTCCAGTCCAGCTCTCTGCTGTGGCCCAGGAAGGCAGTGGAGGATGGCCCAAGTGCTTGGGCCCTGCACCTTCGTGGGAGACCAGGAGGAAGCACCTGGCTCCTGGCTTCAGATAGGCGTAGCACGCTGGCCATGGTGGCCATTTGGGGTGTGAACCAACAGAAGGAAGACCTTTCTCTCTGTCTTTCTCTCACTGTCTAACTCTACCTGTCATAAAAAAAAAATCTGTTTTTTTTTAAGGTTTCTTCTTATGATATTTTGGCACATAATTTTTGTTTTATTAATCATAGTTGGTGGCTAAAATATTTAAATTACTAGCATCATTGCCTTAACTTCTTTGGGCAAAATACTTAAATAAGTTGGAGTTAGAATAATAATTTTTAGCTGAGAAGTCAATGATTAGTGATGGTAATACAATTTTAGTTGAACAAGTTATAGACATTTAATATGGGCTGTGTTTTACTCAAGTCTTAGACTGTTTTACCCCTCTGAAATACATTTCCTATCTGTGGCTGCTTATGAGATACCTAAATATAAGAAACTGTTATTTTCCTACACCTAACATTTGATGAAGGAATATACAAGAGTACTTCAAAAAGTTCATGGGAAAATGGAATTAAAAGATGTTTATTTTGGTGTAAAATATTTTCAAATTCATGCATATGAGGGTCTCAGAAAGTTCATGACAACTGTGTATTCTGAAGCAACCATGGATTTCAAACAACGTTTTGCTACAAAATGAAGTTATCTTTTAATTGCGTTTTTCTTGAACTTTTTGAAATGCCCTTGTGTGAATCCACAAGTGCACTTTGAACATCACTGATGTTATCATTAGGATATTAAGTCATTTTTTGTCATTTCTTTTTATATTTTTTGAAATATTATAGTTTTTGAATCTTTTTATAGTTTAATCTCAGGCTACTTTAATCCTAAGTCCCAGGTATCTATTCATAGAACACACAGTTGGATATTTTTTGGCTGGTGGTTATGTTTTTGTCATCTCCTTAATATACCCTCTTGCACTGTTGCTTTCTAAAGTTCTCACTTAAAGGATTGTTTTTATTTTTAAATTTTTATTTAAAAAAGTAGAGAGCATCTTCTATCCACTGGTTCACTCCCACAAATGCTGCCAACAGCCAGGGCTGGGCCAGGCCAAAGCCAGGAGCCTGGAACATTATTTAGGTCTCCCATGTGGGTGGAAGGAACCCGAGTACTTGAGTTGTCACTGCTGCCTCACAGACACGGTAGCAGGAAGCTGAATTGGGAGCAGAGGCAGGATCATTCTCAGATACTCTGATACAGGATGCAGTTGTCCCGTGCAGAGACCCATTGTCCTGCCACACGCCCGTCCCAGGACTGTTTTTATATAATAATAAGCAACACTTGTAATTGTCAGATCCCCAACCTCAGAACAACTACTGAATTGATACCGAAGCTGTTTTCCTCTCAACAGTCCTGTACTCTTTTAATCATCCAGACTACTTTGGCGGAGGCACTTTTATTCTTTGTGCTCCACAAATAGGACTTTGAAGATAAAGTCCCACATTTGAGAGACGTCCTGGAATTTGACAGACATTGTTAAGGACTAGATGTCAGCTGCCTCTTCATTTTGGGAGGCATGATTGTTGGCAGAAAATTTTATTTTTCCTCTTTTCCCCCAGTTTTCTGAGTTTGAATTTTCTGCATATAAATTTGAACAATTTAGTTAAATTATTAATTGGGAAAGTCAATTCAGAAATGAAAGAATTCTGTGTGTATTATGTAATTGGATGGCATGACTTGACATGGGAAGCTGTGTGTGTGGTTTCAGTTAACTCAAGAACGTTTTTCTCCCATTTTTTTTAACTTTTTTTTTTTAAAGATTGTATTTATTTATTTGAGAGGTAGGGTTACAGACATTGAGAGGGAGAGACAGAAAGAAAGGTCTTACTTCCGTTGGTTCACTCCCCAAATGGCCGCATTGGCCGGAGCTGGGCTGATCCAAAGCCAGGAGCCAGGAGCTTCATGTGGGTGCAGGGGCCCAAGGACTTGGGCCATATTCTACTGCTTTTCCAGGCCACAACAGAGAGCTGCATGGGAAGAGGAGCAGCTGGGACTAGAACCGGCGCCCATAGGGGATGCTGGTGCTGCAGACAGAGGATTAACCTACTGTGTCACAGCGCTGGCCCCTCTCCCATCCTTTCTGATAGCTCTGGTTGTTGGCTATAGTGGCTGTCCTTTCTATTTTTCATAATTAACGTTTTTAAACTCACATATAAAAATTTTACATATTTAGAGCATACCATATGATGTTTATGTCATGGCTATTCTTAATATTGAGTTCACATTGTTGAGTTTCTTCTCTTTTTAGTAGAACACTTTACTTTGGGATGTGTCAGCCTATTAGTCTTTCATCTTAGGTTAGGATTGTAGAGTTTAAAATGATATATTTGGAAAACATAAATTAGCGCTACTATTAATAAAGATTACTTATAAAGTGAATTTAAAGCATGGAATTTTAAATGTCAGTAATAGAGCTGAATAAAGTTTTACAGAATTTCTGTAAACTCTGTCTTCTCCCTCCTCCCTAAACAAAATTGATATCAAAACTGGATCTCTGTACATAAAGGGGATATTCATGTGGCCCCTCAGCCATCAAGCAGTGAGGTTCTTCAGTGGATGGAGTGCCTCAATTGAATTTCTTTTCTATTGTGGAATTGTATTAAGAGAAGCCAGCAGGTGGCAGTATAATGTATTAAATGAAAGGATTTAGAATGGGTATATAGGTTTCCTTTTCATATGAAAATATGTCACTTGCATATTAGGGAATTCAAAGAATCTTATTGTTCACGAGAACATTTTATATCTTGTCACTTTGTTGAACATGTTGCAATGATTAATTTGTGGTTATTCTTGTATACGTTTAGTACATTTCTAGAAAGTTGAGGTTTTGCTGGTTCCAAGAAGATGTTGAGGAATGTATAGAGAAAGCCGCATAACTTTGCCACTGGGGGAGGGGGCTTCTCTGGTGGTAGCAGCTGTATGAAGTCAGCAATTAGAGCTGGCCTAGGGGTTTCTTGCCTGTAAGTACTGTTCAAGAGGTAGGCCAGTAGGACAGTATTTAGGGTACCTGTTGTCAGCAGCACCTCAGCCACATCAGGGTGTGGCTGATTGTCAAGGTAGGTAATATTAACATATCCTGGTTATTGAATTAAACATTACTGAAAATACTAAGAAATACTGCGAAGTTTGATATATATTTAGAGGAAGGACTGATTCCATTGATTCCCATTAGTATTCGATTATGGCCTTAACCTGTCATTAAGTGTGTTTCTGTATTCCTCCCCTAGGGTTCTCTAAATGCCATGTGGTATGCAGAGGTTGGTTGCTTTTGAGTTTTTAAAAGCTATAATGATGCGTAGAGTACTTGTGTAATTTCAGTTGGAATAAAAAGTAGGTGTCAATATTTTTCTTAGCTACAAATTCCTCCCTGCCTGCTGGTCTGACAGTAACTGCATCATGCTTAAGCTTGATTGTTTTAATTTCTGCTTTTTATGCACATAGTCTGATGACCATATTTGGTGGCTGTTTTCTCTTTTTTTTTCTCTTTGGTCTCTGGCTATATTTGTGCAATGTCTTTGATGTGCTACTTGGTAATATTTGTAAAGGGACATTTACGATTATATACGATGTCCAAACTCTCTTGCCCAGGTTAAAGAACTCCGAGAGAAGGCTGAGTTTTACAGGAAGAGAGTCCAGGGAACACATTTTTCTCGGGACCATCTGAATCAGATTGTATCTGATAACAACCGCTGTTGGGATGTCTCCTCCACCACAAGCTCAGAAGGAACCATTAGTAGCAACATCAGAGCATTAGATCTGGCCGGGTGAGGTGCTTTCTGGGAGCTCATGTGAATCATAGAATGCTATAGGAAAGTGGCCTGACTACCCAGAACTTGCCTTCTAGTCCACTGGATGTAGACTGGCTATTTCTATTTAATTATTTTTAGTTTATTCTCTGTTGTGAAAAATAAAGCTAACTATACTTGCTTTAATTATTTGTACATAAATAGCATGTAATATAAATATGGGAGATTGCACATTATATAATATTAATAATTAATAGCAAAGTAGGGATGATTATATGATACATTTAAAGGACTTTAAAAAGTACAAGGAAAACACAGGGTCTATAAGCTATTAATACATATCCATATCACTCACTAATGGACTTTGAGGCTAATATGGATCTGGGTCCCTGATTTAATGGGAGAATTCTCTGTTGTTCTGAGTTTTGAAGTGAACAAACTTTAACTCTTTGTAAGAGAAGTAACACACTGATGAATTGCAAATAAAATGGTTTTTGGTTGTTACAGTATATTAATACAGTCATACAAACTAAATTAATCTATAAATTCTAAATATGTGACACCTGATTTAAAAAACTTAAAATCTATTCTTTAATGTATTGGAAAGATGAGTCTAAATTATAAAATTGGAATCAGTTTATTTGATCACAAGTACACAAGGTCTGCACAGACCTCAATTCAGTAACCAAGCAAGTTATACCATGTGAGGTCCTAGTTTATGCATGTAAATGTCAGTCTAGGGGCTAAGGATGACTTTTGTCACCAGAGATACAGACATCTCTGTGTGAAGGTAGGAGTAAGGGAAGATAAATATATTTTGGGTTATTTTAATAAAAACTCTAGATGGCAAGTTTAATTATATTATAAAATGAACTCATAATTAGATTTCTTTCTTCACTCCCTGGGCAAGACAATCTCTGCAGGAAACATGTAGGTGTGAACAGTGGAAGAAAATGATAGATGCACCAGATTAGTATAAGCTGGAAAACTCAAACTAATCAAACTTAAAACTTACTTTGTTATGCAGAGAGCCTACAGTTCCTAAGACTTTGCAGAAATGTCCTTCTACAAAACTGGAAGAAAAAGGGCAGATCTTGGAAGAGCAACCCCAGACAAATACCACGGAGCAACTGGGCATGTCAGGTGCTCCCACCATACCTGTTAGAAGGCGGCTGGCCTGGGATGCAGAGGACACTGGCGAAGACAAACAGAAACAGCCCAGAGGGGAGAAGGAGGAAGAGGAAGAGGAGGAGGAGGAGGAGAAGGAGAAAGAGAAGGAGAAGGGGGGAAGGGACAAGCAGGTTTATTCAGGACATCTGGAGAAGTTGGATGCACAGGAGAAATCTAAGGCAGACAAGATAAAAGAAGGGTGAGAGTTTTAAATCACTCAGCATGTAGAAGCATTATGCATGGTTGCTATATATTTTGTTGTCTCTATAATGATTCACACTTTTGGTTTTCTGACTAATGAAGATCAGATTTTTACTTTAATATCACAAAGTAGGCGTTGCTCTATGACTTATAACTTGATTCTTCCAGGTATTTGAGTCACCACTAATTAGCTGGTAATTAAACCCTTGAACACTGGGCTACTTGGAAAGGAACTACTCAGGGTGTTTCATTTATGTCCTATAATTATGATTTGCCAGATTTACAAATGTCTTTGGATGAATGTCTCCATGTATAATGAGAAAAAAAGTAGTATATTTTAATATGAGATGGTCTTACAAAAAGAAAAAAAAGAACAGATGATGTTTTGTAATATTTAGAAATCATTCTGAAAATAATGAATTCTTGTTTGATGGACAAGTTGGTTTGGGGAGTGGTTTTCTACCCTTTACAGTGGTGCCTTTTGTCTGTAGTCTGAATCTCTTATTCATTTGTGAATGTTGCAGCTCACCTGGAACTTGGGCCCTGATTTTTTTTTAAGATTTTTTATTTGTTTATTTGACAGGTAGTTACAGAGAGAGAGAGAGAGAGAGAGAGAGAGAGAGAAAGAAAGGTCTTTCTTTTTCCGTTGGTTCACCCCCCAAATGGCTGCTACGGCCAGTGTGCTGTGCAGATCCAAAGCCAGGAGCCAGGCGCTTCCTCCTGGTCTCCCATGCAGGTGCAGGGGCCCAAGCACTTGGGCCATTCTCCACTGCCCTCCTGGGCCACAGCAGATAGCTGGACTGGAAGAGGAGCAACTGGGACTAGAACCTGGAGCCCATATGGGATGCCGGCGCCGCAGGCGGAGGATTAGCCAATTGAGCCATGGTGCCGGGCCCATGGGCCCTGATTTAATGGAAGATTTCTCTGCTGGGTTGTTGCTGACTAGTGATCTTTCCCCTTTTTTGTGTGTCTGCTCCCTCTTGATTGCATGTGGATTTGATGGTTATTATTTTCACAAGCAAAATGGCCTTTTCTTACAAGTTTTGTACCTTGATACTGTACAATGATGGTCTAGTGTTCTTGCTTGTAGTTTCTCGAGGAAATGCTTCCTAATAGATGATTTCAATTTGTAGGTCAGATTCTTCTTCTGAATCCTCCTCAGGAACGGGAGGCAGGCTTCCTACTCCGAAGCTGAGAGAACTGGGTGGGATCCAGAGGACTCATCACGATCTGACTACTCCAGCTGTTGGTAATAGGCAGCCAGTGCTCCTGTAGACTGCTTTTTCTACGTGATCACTGCGATGGGTTGAAACCTGCCATTTTCTGCGTTTTGCCAGGTGGCGCTGTTTTAGTGTCCCCATCTAAAGTGAAGCCTGCAGCACCAGAGCAGAGGAGAAGAGTGTCCCCACAGGATGGTCTGGAAACCCCAAAGAATGATTTTCCTAAGGTAAATTATTTGTAGTTTGGGAAACAGCATCTGTTTTGGAATTATTTCAGTCATATGTAACAAATGAATGATAAGTTCAAAAATGATTGATGCAGACTTTAGAAAATCATCTAATGTATGTGAAGATGATTCATTTACGTTTTGTAAAACAAGGACATTAATTTTATTTATTTTATTTTTGAGCAATGGCATTGCATTGATGCTAATATATTTTCACTCTTGTCATACTGACCCAACAGGAGAAGAGACAAGAAAAACATTACTCTTTATTGAGCCTCTACTATGCATAGCTTGTATGCCAACTTGTAGGCACTGTTTTAGCACTAGAGCTATAGCAGTGAACAAAATAGACAGAAATCCCAGCCCTCATTGCACTTAGCTTCTGGTGGAGGAGAGACACAGTAAATAAGAGCTGTGTAAAGTACATAGTATTTTAGATAGTAATAAGCCCTAAGGAGAAAAATAAAGCAAGGGAAGTGAGTAGGAAGTGGCGAGGGAAGTCCTCACTGCAAGGGTAGCCTTTGAGCAGAATCTGAAGAAGGTGAGGGATCAGCCTATGTGCACGTCTGCAAAGGCATTCCAGTCAAAGAGAACAGCAAGTGTGAGGTCCCTCAGGTCAGAGTGTACCTGCCTGATGGCTCAAGGACCAGCCAGTGGGTCAGTGTGGCTGGAACAGTGAGTAAGAGACAGAGAGGAGTAGGGGTGATGAGATCAGAACATAGTAGTGTGCTGAATTGTGTAGGGCTGAATTGTCGTAGGTCATGGCCAAGGCTTCGAATCTTCTGAACGAGATGCAAAGCCACTGGAAGGGCAGAAGAGTGACATGATTTGACTTAGGATTTTTCCAAGTCACTCTAGCCACTCTGTTGCTAATAGACAGTGGGAGAGCAAGAGCAGGGACATGAAACCAGCAAGGATCAGTAACAATATCTAGGCAAGCAATGATACTCATTTGGATCATGGGGTAGCAGTGGAGGTCATATGATGAAGTCTGGTTCTGGATATAAACTGAAGGTATAGCTGACAAGATTTGCTGATACAAAAGATAAGGGGTAAGAGAGGAAGAAGAATTAAGGGTGATTCAGGATTTTTGGCTTAAGAAATACGGATGGAGTTGCCATTTGAGATGAGGAAGACAAGATAAGGACAGTATCTGTCAGGAAAGATCAAGAGATGTATTTGGATCAGGTTAAATTTGAGAAGCTTACTAGATAGACAAGTAGACACGTGGGGTAGGGAGTTGACTAGGAATTTGCATGTAAAGGAAAAGTTGGGCTGCAGATAGATTTGAGGCTCTTAACATATGGATGGCACAAGTATCTAAGGCCTTAGACTGGAGGAGACCATGAAAGGAATGGGTATAGACAGAGAGGAGACAGGAGAGGAAGAGCCAGTGAGTGCTGAGAATCAGGAGACTCTGGCATCCCGGGGATGTCAAGGAGGAGGGAGTGCTCCTGCTGAGTCAGCTCTGAGAGTTGATGGTTGGTTTTAAAAACATGGGGGTCCTTGGTAACCTTGGTAGAGGGTCATTTTGGTGGCAGCAAGGGACAAAAATCTAAATATAAGTGCAGTTGAGAGGAAAGAGAGGAGAGGAATTGGAGACAGCTGTCACAGACAACTCTTCAGAAGTTTTCCTGGAAGGGAAGCAGGGTAATGAGAGGTAGTTGGGAAGAAGTGAGATCAAGATGGAAGAGATAACAGCACGTTTGTATGTGGACAGGAGAAATTTTGAGGAGAGTGGATAATGCAGAAGTGAGGGGAAGCTTGTTAGATACTGAGTGGGAGAAAGACTTAAGATCTGGTGGAGACCTGGAAGGGCTAGCTTTAGGCACTCTGACAGGTCTTCAAGAACGGTCAAGTTCTTGTTTCAAGAGGGGGTGCAGAATTCACGGGCACTGATGAATACAGGAAGATTGGGTGGAAGCTTTTGGAAAGCCTCTTCTGATGGCTTTTTGGTGCTGCATGAAGAAGATTCTTGCTGAGAATGGATGGGAAAGGAAATGTGTGGAAGTCTGAGGAGAGAGAAGAAGGTGCCAAATAGCTTTGTTGGAGAGCCAGAGAGTAAGTGAGGCAGGCAAGTGTGGGATATTTCAGGGAACGTTAAGGGGCTGCTTTAAGTTAGCAGCCATAAATGTGATGTAAGAGAAATGGAATAGGTTGTGTGTTTTTCTCTAGGAAGTGCAGGGTAGGTAGTTGAATTTAACCAGGGTTTTTTTTTTTTTACATATTTTGCCTAGAGAAGGAGAGAAAATGAAAAAGAGGGGTAAGGGTATTAAGGGATATGTAAAGGTGATTATAAAGATTGGCCATGGAAGTTTTTTTTGGATTAGGGAGGGACAGTAGGAATTGAGAAGATGAAGACAGATGACAGATAAGAAAGGTGACAGAAGCAATGTATGGGAGGTCATGGTAGCCTTAAAGACTGGGGGACCTGTGGTCCTGTGGTCAAAATTAAGTATTGGTGGTTAAAAACTGCGATTACAGAGAGATTGCAGTTAGCAGTAATGACAAGGCTTAACATAATTCTGGGTGAAAGTTGAAAGTGGCTGAAGTAGAATAAAGAACATTCAAAAAAACTGGTTACTAATCTCTAAGGGATATTTTCTGATGGTTTTTTAGGAGTTCAAGAGTGTGTGCACAGTGAGAGTCTTCAGTGGTTGGGGAGAGAACTTAGACCAGAACCCAGCTTATAGCAAGTAATTGTTAAATGTGTGTTGAATGCATGTTATTGGAGTGACAGAATGTTGAAACCATTTCCTGTGGCATGTAGGTACACTGACTGATTAAAGAACATGTGGCATTAGGAATACGGTTAGAGGCTTGATCAGAAACAGATGTTGGGAATCTGTTGCCTCTGTGGATGGTCCTGCCCCTCCTCAGTGGGCAGGCTGCTACCTAGAAGGGGGGTGCTTCTAGGCAGCTGTGTATGGAGCTGACTTGATCCAGGTGGGGTTTGCAGAAAGCTTCAGAAAATGTGTATGTTAAAAGAAAGTCATGGATTTTTAAGAATTTTGGGCACCAAAACAAAAATTTTATAATTTAATATTCAGTGAACTTTTTGAATTACTTTCATTTGCAGCTGGATTTATATGGATTTTCATCCATTATGGAATTAATTTATTGAATAATCTAAATACAAGAAAATATCCTTATAACTTTTTAATGCCAATCTCCATCTCATCAGGCACACAACATACCTGTAGAATTTTAATTAAGCACTCCTATGAAATGAGAAAATTTCTTATCAACAGCATAATTAGAAATCTCTCCATGTGAATTTTCTGCCTCCAGCACTACAAGGGGCTGTCTAGGAAGTGGATTTGATTATTTCTCATTGTCTAGGCCTTGCTTGCCAGCAGGAGTCACTAAGCTTGAAATACATTATCAGTTTTTCGCCTTTATTTTTGTATAAGGGCTATTATTACATATAAAATTAAACCCATAAATCTTTCAGTTTCCAATAAATTATTCCTGTTGTTCAGTTACCCTTGATTAGTATCATCTTATGTGTTTTTAACCTAGGAATTTGGGAGAATATATTATCATAATATCTAGAAATGTTCTCACTATTAACTTTTAATCACATACTTTGAAATGTGGAAATAAATGGCCCAGCAGCCATTTGGGTAACTTACACTCTATACATATTACCTCGTTAAGTCTACAACATCTCTGGAAGATAAGTGTTGTTATTTCTGTCGTTCAGATGGTGAAACTGAGGTCTCATGGCTGCCATATTGTAAAGTAGAATTTGATTTCAGTGGGTCTGTCCCCAGAGCCTGTTTTTTTTAATAAGATTTATTTATTTGAAAGACCAAATTACAGAGAGACAGAAAGAGGTCTTCCATCTGCTGGTTCACTCCCCAAATAACTACAATGTCCAAAGCTGGGCTGATCCAAAGCCAGGAGCCAGGAGCTTCTTCTGGGTCTCCCATGTTGGGGCAGCGGCCTAAGAACTTGGGCCATCTTCTACTGCTTTCCCAGGCCATAGCAGAGAGCTGGATCAGAAGTGGAGCAGCCAGGACTCGAACTGGCACCCTTATGGGATGCTGGCACAGCAGGCAATGGTGGCTTTAGCTTGGGGCACCAGCCCCAAGCCTGTGTTTTTAACACCTTAATAAAACTATCTCACACAGCTTAGCAGTAGAATTCCATGGTATTGTTGATCATCTAGAAGCATTTCTAGATCTTATAAAGGACATTAAAAGTTCGAGTGTTCAGTAGCTTACTTCACTTAGAGGATATTTCTTACTCCATGATAGGTGCTGTGGCTATGATATGAATGACAACAGCTGTGGTTGGTGACTTCCTTATGTGACCTGTAGTCCAGTGAGGGAGGTACAGATTCATTAACCACACACACACAACACACACACACACACACAAAGTAAAACTAATAAAGGTTTCGTAGTGAAAGTGCGTAGTGTTATATTGGAAAGAATCAGCCTACTCATGGAGGAAGGATGCTGCCAGGACATGAAGGATGCTCCTTGGAAGTCATGATTGAGCTGAGATAAAGAGAAAGAGGAGGCGTGAACCAGGCAAAAAACGGTAGGGGGAGGAGCGTAGCATGTGCCAAGATCCCGTGGAGAATAAGAACGTAGGGTTTTAGGAATCAGACCTGTACAGTGTGCGGCACGGGACATCATACAATGTGGCGCTTGACAGGATAGCAATATTGAGAATTTTATGATTACCTCAAAAGCATTGGGAATATATGAAATATTTTAAATATGGAAGCATTTTAAAATTTTAAGTATTTGAAATCTCATTTGGAAAGCAAGAATAGACTATTGTTACCCTTAAAAGGCAATTGCAATATTCTAGGTAGGCGATGTGGACTGCTGGGGCTAGGGAGAGAGGACACAACTAATGACTTGTATAAGGAGAACAACATCAAGCTTGGTGCTGGATTGCATAATGGAGGATGAGAGCCCATGGATGCCTTCTGGGTTTCTGGCCTGTCTGACAGGATTGATGAGGATGCTATGCACTGATAAGAGAACTCTTGATGAGGACCTCTTTTGGAGAGAGCATAGCAGGAGTATCATTTTCCTTCAGTCATGCAATATGACTATTTAATGGACTCTTATTTTTTTTAAAAAAATATTTTCACTTTAATTGAGACATACAAAAAGAGAAACAGATGGAGAGCTCTTCTATCCATGGGTTCATTCCCCCAAATCACTGTAACAGTTGGGGCTGGGCCAGGACAAAACCAGGTACCTAGAATTCCATCTGGGTCTCCCATGTAGGTGGCAGGGACCAAAGTGCTTGGGCCATCATCTGCTGCCTCCCATGGTGCTCATTAACAGTAAGTTGATAAGGAAAGGAGGCAGAGTAGAGCCAGGAGTGATGTCTTAACAGCTGAGCCAAATGCCAACCCTTTAATAGGTTCTTGCTATGTGCCAGGCATTGTTTTCAAATCAAGGTATTCATTGATAATCAAGAAAATAGAGCATTCTGTCTTAATGGAGCTTACATTTTCATTGAGAGAAATTGACAAATAACTTTAAAAAGCTGAATTTCGAGTTATAGGAAGTGCTGTGAATTAATTGCAACTGCAAGATGATCTCCAGGGGTGGGTGAGGCTGCTGTTGTGTGGACAGGCACCTCTGCAAAGACCTAATGAGGGAGGTGCCCAGGTAGAGATCTGGGACAGAGACTGTTTTCCAGGTGGAAAGAAAAGCAAGTGCAGGAGTTCTTTTCTGGGGCTGAGTTTTGAAAAGAGTGAAAAGGCCAAAGTGTGCTGCACATAGGGAAGTGGAAGTGATGTTAGAAGGAGAGGAGAGGTAAGGAGTGTGATGTTGTAATGGCACTGGGAGCCCTTGGCATGTTTGTAGCAGCAAAGCTACTCAGTGGAGAGCTGCTGTACACAGGGCAGGGTAGGAGCAGGGAGACCATAAAGGGGCTTTAAATAAAGCAAGAGATCATGAAATCAGTTACATTAAACCTGGGAGCCCCATGCGTTAAAAATATTTACAGATTTTATTCAAATATCTTTTTAAAAAGAGTTATTTATTTATCTAAAAAGCAGAGCAACAAGAGAGGGAGTAGGCCGGCGCCGCGGCTCACTAGGCTAATCCTCCGCCTAGCGGCGCCGGCACACCGGGTTCTAGTCCCGGTCGGGGCGCCGGATTCTGTCCCGGTTGCCCCTCTTCCAGGCCAGCCCTCTGCTGTGGCCCGGGAGTGCAGTGGAGGATGGCCCAGGTGCTTGGGCCCTGCACCCCATGGGAGACCAGGAAAAGCACTTGGCTCCTGGCTCCTGCCATCGGATCAGCGCAGTGCGCCGGCCGCATCGCGCTGGCCGCGGCGGCCATTGGAGGGTGAACCAACGGCAAAGGAAGACCTTTCTCTCTGTCTCTCTCTCTCTCACTGTCCACTCTGCCTGTCAAAAAAAAAAAAATAAATAAAAAAAAATAAAAAAAAAAAGAGAGGGAGTAAAAGAGTGAAATATGGCTGCAACAGCTGGGCTGGGGCAGATTGAAGCCAGGTCTTCCACATGGGTGACAGGGGCTCAAGTCTTGGGCCACCTTCTGCTGTCTTTCCAGGCATATTAGCAGGAAGCTGGATGGGAAGCAGAGCTCCTGGGACTCAAACCGGCACTCTGATACAGAACGCTTGCATTATAAGCAGCAGCTTAACCCACTGTGTTACAACAGCAGCCCTTCATACAAGTCTTTTTAATAATAGTAAAACCAGTTTAACAGAGATCCCAGATTCTGATATATGCAGAAAAAGAAAAAAAAATCAAAAGAACAATTTCCCTCTGGAATTGTATGTATTGTACTAATGGATACTTGAGATTTAAAAAGAAAGCAAGTGGAAGGTTTTTGATTGTACTCTAGATCTGATTTAAAACATGTATATACTTGGTGGAGACCACAGGCTGTCTTTACTTTAAAGCAGTAAATGCTATAATTGTAGAAAATAACACCTAAGTTTAGGAAGCAGAGATTTGAATGTTGCATTAATAGACTGAAAGATAGTAAGTGAAGGGAGTTATTGAAAGAATAATCAGGAAAGTCTGAAACTTATTTAATTTTACTATTTGTATTTTGAGAAGTTGAATTATGAGGAACTTATAGGATAATCATACATTGTTATTGTGGAAACAGAAAATCCTGGCCAAACTGGAAAAAAAAAAAAAATGAGTGGCTTACACCTACTGTCCAGGGACATCCACTGTTAACTATTTGAGATATTTAAGCATATATGTGTGTTAATGTATTTGTTTATTGTATTATGTAAAAGGCTTTATAATCTACTTTTTTTCTTACTTAGTCCTATATTGCAAATATATATCCACATCATTAAATACTATTTGTATTCTTATTGTTAGTGACATTATATGCAATCTGTGATTATGTGATAGGTTTTTTAAATAAGATGTTATTATTGAAATCTGATTTTAAAGCTTTATTTATTTGAAAAGCAGGGGAAGAAGGATGAGGGGAAGGGGGGAAGAGAGAGAGGTAGAGAGAGGGAGGGAGTGAGGGAGCGATCTTCCATCTGCTGGTTCACTCCTTAAATGCCCACACACAGTCCTGAGACAGGCCAGGTTGAAGCCAGGAGCCCAGAAGACTGCTTTTGGGTTTCCCAGTTGAATGACATGGACTCGAGTACTTGGGCCATAATGTGTTGCCTCCCAGCATGTGCATTAGCAGGAAGCTGGATCAGAAGAGAAGTATCTGGAACTTGAACTAAGCATTATGATATGGAGTGTGGGTGTCCCAAGTGATAACTTACTTAATTGCTGTGCCAAATGCCCACCCCTCCATGAATTTTTTTTTTTTTTTTTAAGATTTAATTTTGAAAGGGAGAGTTATAGAGAGAGAGGAAAAGACAGAGATAGGGAGACCTTCTGTTTTGCTGGTTCACTTCCCAAATGGCCACAGCAACCAGGTCTGGGCCAGGCTGAAGCCAGGAGTCAGCAACTCCATTTAGGTCTCCCACATGAGTGACAAGGGCTGAAGCACTCGGGCCATCTTCCACTGCTTTCCCAAGTACATTGGTAGGGAGCTGGATTGGAAGTAGAGTAGCCGGGACTCGCACCTTGCTCATATGGGCGCTGTGCCACAAAGCCAGCCCTCACGAAATTTTTGAAGTCCCCTCAAATATGTACATCTTTTGTTGTTGTTGTTTTCATTTAGAAAGAAAGTCGTGCTGTATCTGTACTGACTTCTCCAGCTGCTGGTATAAAAACAGTTGATCCCCTGCCTTTGCGGGAAGATTCTGAAATCAATATCCCTAAATGTGCTGAGGCAACTCCTCCAGTTTCAAAAATTCCAGCATATCCAATGAACACCCCCGGACAGTCACCTTCTCCACCGTATGCTTTATCCTACTGGCATCCCTCTCGTCGAATTCAGGGCTCTCTGAGACACCCAGAATTTCAGCATAATGGTAACTATTTTAGTTTCAATTTATTGTCTGTTGAAATGACTGATAAGTAAAATATATGGTACACAGGTAAGCCTGTATTAATAAACAATTTAGTTTTTTAGTTAACACAGTAGATTTCTTTGAGACATTCAATTATACTACAACTCAGTTTGCATTTTGCTCTTACGTAAGTATGAGCTCTCTCCCAAGTTCTTATTCACGTTCATACCTGTGTAAGTAACCCATTGGGTCCCCACAGCACCTCTCCGGGCGTGACAGCCCCAGATGAAATCTGAAATTGCCTGACGTTGCTTGGGTATAGAACTCACGGTCAGAAATCATTTTCCCTTAGTTTTATTAGGTATCATCACTCTGCTCTTTTTTACCTTCTACTTTTGCTATTGAGACATCTGATAATCTAGTGCTATTTCTGTCCTGTTATTACTTTATTTTGTATATAGCATTTTCTTTTGGGAAGCTTATAGGGTTTTCTCATCACACCTAAAGTGAGAGCAGGTTTCTTTTTCATCTGTTTTGTTGGTACTCTGTAGATCTTTCCAATCTAGAAAATTCTCACCTCTGGGAACTTTTCTTGAATTATTCAGTCAGTAATTAATTCTGCTCCATCTTCTGTTGCCTCTTTTTTTTTCAAGATTTTTAATAATTTTTTAATTTATTTATCTGAGATGTAGGGTCACAGACAGTGAAAGGGAGAGAAAAAGAGAAAGGTCTTCCATCTGCTGGTTCACTCCCCAAATGGCTGCAATGGTTGGAGCTGAGCCAGTCCGAAGCTAGGAGCCAGCAGCGTCTTATGGGTTCCCATGTGGGTGCACTGGGGCCATCTTCTACTGCTTTCTCAGGCCATAGCAGAGAGCTGGATCAGAAGAGGAGAAGCTGGGACTTGAACCAGTGCCCATAAGGGAGGCCAGCGCCTCAGGTGGATGATTAACCTACCATGCCACAGCACTGGCTCCTGTTGCCTTTTTTTAGTGCTCCTATTACTTAGCTGTTGGATGTGATTCCATTTTGTTTACCTTCCTGCTCCTATTTTCCATCTCTGTCTTTCTATTTAATTTGAAAGGGATGCTAATTTGTATCTTCTACCTTTTTTGTTCTTTCTTTAAAATAACTTTTGCTACAATATTTTTTATTTCTAAAAATTAAAAAATTACTACCTACTTCTTTTATACAACATTCCATTTTTATTTCATGTATTGAATGTTTTATCTCTGAGGAAATAAATGATACATCTATCACCCACCCTGTTTCAAATATGGTACCTTGCCCTCAGTTGAACCTGAGTGTCCTTCAGTCACGGTAGCTCTAATAAACCTTTAAAGACTAAATTGCCATTCCTCCTTTGGGTGAGTGGCAGTCACCCAGCGGTGTAAATTTAAAGAAGATTCTTGTAGTCTGTTTTGTAGAAAGACTTTCACCCAGTTTCCTGTCTAGTCTTAGGTCCACTCACTTATCTTCTCAGGGGTACTCAGTCTTCCCAAAGCCTGCCCCATTTAGGGGACACACTGATTGCTTCTTGGTTTCGCTCCTCTGTTGGCTTAAGAATGCACCCTGCTCAGATATCATTACACACTCACTGCCCTTCAGTTCCCAAAGTTTTGTCACTGTTTTCTTGTCTCCCATTAAATGTAAATTAATTAAATGTAAATTAAATGTAAATGTGTATATTTAACCTGTCATCTCTAAACACAAGCCTACTATGTTTCTTTAAAGTTAGATCAATATAATTATTAAAAGGAATTCTAGGAGATTATCTGTAGTTTGCTTACATATTTGCTAAGTACACTAAACATTAATGAATGGCCCTTTGATAGCAATTTCTATCAAGATAAGGAATTTTTTTAAGATTTATTTATTTACTTGAGAGGCAGAGTTTGAGAGTTAGAGAAAGAATGAGAGAGGGGTCTTCCATCTGCTGGTTCACTCCCCAAAGAGCTGCAATGGCCGGATCTGGGCTCATCCGAAGCCAGGAGCCAGGAATTTCTTCCGGATCTCCCATGCAGGTGCAGGGGCCCAAGTGCTTAGGCTGTTTTCAATTGTTTGCCCAGACCATCAACAGGGAGCTGGATTGGAAGTGGAGCAGCTGGGACATGAACTGGTGCATATATGGGATGCTGGCGCCTCAGACAGATGCTTAACCCACTACTACACGGCCCTGGCCCTTCAAAATGTGGAATTAATAAAATTTGTATAGCCTACTTTCACTAAAGATTTACGATCCAAGTTTTAGTCTGTTTTGTGCTTCTATACTAGCATGCCTGAGACTGGCATTCACAATGAACAGAAACTTACTGGCTCACAGTTGTGGAGGCTGAGCAGTCCAGATCAAGGCCCTCTCACCAGAGAGCTGCTCCTATGATAATAAACCCAATTTTTTTTAATTTTAAAATTTTTTTAAGTTTTTATTTAATGAATGCATTTTTTCATAGATACAACTTTAGGAATACAGTGGTTCTTTCCCCCATACCCACCCTCCCCCACTCAACTCCCATCTCACCTCCCTCTCCCTCTCCCTCTCCCTCTGCCATCTCCTTCTTTATGGTTCATTTTTAGTTTGACTTTATATACAGAGGACCAACTCCATGCTAAGCATAGACTTCAACAGTTTGCACCCATGCACACACACACAACATATAGAGTACAGTTTGAGAACAAAATTTGCAGTCGATTCTCATAGTACAACTCATTAGGGATGGAGGTCCTATATGGGGAGTAAGTGCACAGTGACTTCTGTTCTTTTAACAAGTAACATTCTTATTTATGACGTCAGTGATCGCCTGAGGTGTGAACCCACTCTTGAGATTACTGCCTGAAGCAGCTCTTACCCATCCCACCTCCCAGTGCCATCACAATGAAATGTCATTTTAACATGAGCTCTGGAGGGGACAGACGTTGAAACCAGAGCACTAAGATATGCTATTTGGTGACTTTGAGGATAATTTCTTCTTCTTCTTCTTCTTTTTTTTTTTTTTTTAAGTGGGAAAAACAAGGACGCACAATTTCCAGTTACCTCAGCATGGAGCCTTTAATGATGAAGGTATTTCAGTGTCGTGACTTAGAAGTCTATGATAGTGTGTGTGAGAGCATAATGACCTTACATTTGATTGGCACTTTATTGTTTATAAAGTACTTCCGCAGTTATTTCCTTAGATCCTTTGTGAGGAGGGGGAGAAGTTATCCCATCTGTAGATGAGTCAGCTGGCACCGCAGTGGTCAGGCCCTTCACCAGGGCGGTGGGATCATTAGAGCCCGCGCCTGGTGTCCCAGCCAAGGGCAGTTTCTCTTTCTGTTTGTCCACCCTGTCCAGCTTGTGGCTCAGGGATTTTTCCTAGTGATACTCCCTTCATGTTTGTTTTCAAATATCTATGTTTTTCTCAATTTTCAGTTCTCAAAATATGATATGAGTAGGGAAAATGGACTTTTTTTCCTCCTGTGAGGTTTTCATTCTGACATTCATTTGCTTCTAATAGTGGCCGGAAGATTTTTGTGTTCTCAATGTGAACAGTTGAAATTATCATTTTGATTCATCCTAAGAAGTATGGAATTACTGAATTTCTGAAGTTTGAACTGAAAAGCAAATGTTAATTTCATACTTCACATATATTAAGGATTTTCTTTGCACTTGGGAAATTTATGATTTTTTTTCCTTAGAATTCAGTGAACTAGAAATCAATTTGTTAGATTTTGAAATGCAAATATCTGGCAACTTTGAATCCAGTTCTGTTTTATTTTTAATGGAAGAGCAGTTTTTATAAATAGATTGCATACTCATTGAGGAATTTCAGTAATAAGGAAAAGTAGCATATTAAAATCAAACAGTATGTTTATATTTAGTGAGATTACTTTAGAAAGGTGATGTAAGTACCATGGTCAGGTCTGGCATTTTGTTTAAAAAGTTTAGCAATGATTTTTTTGTTCAGAGCAGCTGTGTTTTTGAAAAGTCAGACAGGATGATATTACGATTAATTGTGTCCAAGTAATACTGAAATTATAGGCTATGTGTTTAGTTTATGATGTTGCGGGATTTGGGGAAGAGAAGCATGATTGATTTCTATGAATGTTAAACTGGGAAGATTAATGTAAGTTACCATGAAGGTGTTTCTTACATGTCAATGAATTATGTTTTTCTGATTGGTCCAACATTAATATTATAAAATTTGATGCTTTTAATTTTCTGTTACTCTTGTATACAACATAATGTTGTTTAATGGTTGTTCTTGCTCTGAACGTGACCTTGGGGTTCTGTCATTGCAGATGAGGACAGACTGTCTGAGATTTCCGCACGCTCTGCAGCCTCTAGTCTCCGGGCTTTCCAGACACTGGCACGGGCCCAGAAGAGGAAGGAGAATTTCTGGGGCAAAACATAAATGGAGTTGCAACACCTTCATCTAGGGAACTATTGCCCTATTTTTTCTGTATTACTTACTGTGTTAAGATTTTTTGAGTGTTTGAATTTTTTTCTGACATTTCTTAAAAAAAAGTGATTTTTCAATAGTCAATTCAGTTTACTTGGAAATTTTTACCACATGCTTATACAAATTTTTAAGATGTAGATTATATAGTTCTTCACATGTCCTAATTTTTTTTTTTAATTAGTTGTCAGGGATAGCTGGCAGAATTGTGAATTTCACCCAGCCAGAGAATATTCTAAAAAGATAAAGTTAACAGCCAAGTGGGGAGTGTGTATTCTTCTAAGATTGACTGTGTCTTTATAATGGCAGAAGTCATAAAATGAGTTACTGTTCCTTTAACTTTTGCTGTACTATTTATTTTAGCACCATCTACATGTTGTTGCAATGTTATTTAAGAAAACTATACTTTGAAAATACTAGCTGTATATATTTTTCTTATTTATGTAACAAAATTTGCTGAGAGAATGTGTATATTTTTATCTTGGTGTGTATTCTATTTGTATAATGACTTCAGCTTACATTGAATAATGTCTGGATTTTGAAAAATTATTTGTATAATGTGAAATTAAAACTTTGTAGATATTTTGAAATAAAAATTGATCAAGTGTGTTTGGCTTCTCCAGAAAGTTATTACATGGAACAAATAACTGTCTGTGGCGGCATAAGCTATTCTTCTTTTGCTGCTGTTAGAATGCAGTGAAGGGGCCAGCGCTGTGGCGTAGTGAGTAAAGCCGCCACCTGCCGTGCTGGCATCCCATATGGTTGCCAGTTCAAGTCCCAGCTGCTTTACTTCCAATCCAGTTCTTTGCTATGGCTTGGGAAAGCAGTGGAAGATGGCCCAAGTTCTAGAGCCCCTTCACCCACATGGGAGACCCAGAAGAAGCTCCTGGCTTTGGATCAGCACAGCTCCGGCCATTGGGGCCATTTGGAGAGTGAACCAGTGGATAGAAGACCTCTCTCTCTCTCTCGCTCTCTCTCTTTCTCTCCCTCTGCCTCTCTACCTCTCTGTAACTCTGCCTTTCAAATAAAATAAATCTTAAAAAAAAAAAATGCAGTGGCCAGCGCCGTGGCGCAGTAGGTTAATCCTCCCCCTGCAGCGCCGGCATCCCATATGGGCACTGATTCTAGTCCCAGCTGTTCCTCTTCCAACCCAGCTCTCTGCTGTGGCCTAGGAAAGCAGTACAAGATGGCCCAAGTGCTTGGGCCCCTGCACCTGTGTGGGAGACCTGGAAGAAGCTCTTGACTCCTGGCACAGCTCCGGCTGTTGCGGCCATTTGGGGAGTGAACCATCAAATGGAAGACCTCTCTCTCTGTCTCTCTCTCTCACTGTCTGTAACTCTACCTCTCAGATAAATAAATAAAATCTTTGAAAAAAAAAAGCGCAGTGAGGTTGAGTCTACAATATTTCTGCACAAATATAGTACAAATAACAGAATCTAAAATGCAGAGCCATTTAAAAAATTTAGCACAAACTTTTTAAAGTTTTAATTATTTATTTGAAAGAGTTACAGAGAGAGGGAGAGGCAGAGAGAATCTTCTACCCACTGGTTCATTCCCCAATCGTCTCAACGGTGAGGGTTGGGTCAGGCTGAGTTCAGGAGCCAGGAGCTTCATCCAAGTCTCCCACGTGGGTGGCAGTGGCCCAACTTTTTGGGCCATCATCTGCTGCTTTCCAGGTGCTTTATCAGGAGCTGAATCAGAATTGGAACAGCCAGGACACAAACCACTGCCTATATAGGATGCCAGCATCACAGGTGGCAGCTTTACCCATTAAGTCACAGTGCCAGCCCCTAGCACAAACTTTTGAACCACTTTACTCACAAGGATATATTCTGTTGCTTTACTATCTTGCAAATTATGTTGAATTTAAGTTTCTGAAAAACAGATTTTATAAGCTATATTACACAAAATCTTGATCATAAGACAGAAATGGACATATATAGACATAGAATACAGATATTTGCCTACATTCCACTGACCATTTAAAATAATTTGTTCACAAAATTTTTTTCATGAGATACTAAGCATGGAAATAAAATCTTAAAATTGGTGTATACTGGATTTTAGAACAAATTGGTTTGTATATAAATGTGTTCTGAGCCATATTAGTTGTAACATATTTTGGACTTTGGAAGCTTAGATATGATTGTCTTCTTCCTTAAAAGATGGTTAGCTTAGTTGGTGAGCATAGAATTTGCATAGACTGACCACTGGTATAAAGAAAAAAATTGTAGCTAGCTTATTGAATGTTGTCCATGACATTATTTTGCCTAGCTACAGACTATAATTCGGGTACATCCGTTAGGGTAAACTTGATCTACCAGGCATAGATGGATTAGTTATGGTTCTTGTGGGGCTAAGGCATGATTCCAGTCTGTGTATGACAGTTACCTTTTCAGTATACTATTGAGTGCCCCTCTGTTAACCTACTCAGTGGCTCAGGGGAGAGAATTGCTAAGCAGTCAGTACCATCTCATTATTTGTACTGGAAGAGGAATTCAAAAGACATGCATTTGAGTTGGTGGGTGTGTCTTAATTACACAAGAACTATCCCATGAGATTTGCTAGTGAGATTTCTAATTCAATTTATATCAGTTTTATTAAGGCATACTCTTTATTTTTTAAAGATTTATTTATTTGAAAGGCAGATTTACAGAGAGGCAGAGACAGAGAGAGAAATCTTTTGTCTGCTGGTTCACTCCCCAAATGGCTGCAACTGCTGGAACTGGGCCCATCCAAAGCCAGAAGCCAGGAGCTTCTTCCAGGTCTCCCTTGCGGGTGCAGAGGCCCAAACACTTGGTCTATCTTCCACTGCTTTCCCAGGTAAGGCATACGTTTATGTACAATAAACTGTGATTGTTAAAAGAGTATAACAATGAATTTGGACAGAATCTGTGAAACCAGTAGCATAATCAAAGTATATTTCCGTCACCCTAAACATTTCCTCATTTCCCTTTGCAGTTGATCTGGCCTCCCACCCCTGGTCCCGAAGGCAGCTGCTTATCTTCCTGTCAGTATGAACTAGTTTGGAAGAATTCTACGTAAGTGGAACCTCTTTGCCTTTCAGTCAGTATTTTTGAGAGTCATTCATGTTTTGTTGTGCATGTTTCCTTTGAATTTATTCACCCACAGGTGGGACTTTTGGGTTGTTTGGAGTTTGGGACTATAACGGATAAAGCTGTGCTCTTGATATTTGTATGCAATTTTATGTGTAGATGTATGCTTTAATTTCTCTTTGGAGGATATCTAGATAATCCAGTTTTATTCACCTTAAATATAATTTCTACTTTATATATGTGTATGTATATGCATATATATACATGTGCAGTATATATGTTGAAAAATATGTGTATATATATATATATATATATATATACACATATAGTATATATGTATTGTATATCCAGGTCAATTTTTTTTTTGACAGGCAGAGTGGACAGTGAGAGAGAGAGACAGAGAGAAAGGTCTTCCTTTTCCGTTGGTTCACCCTCCAATGGCCGCTGCGGCTGGCGCACCGTGCTGATCTGAAGCCAGGAGCCAGGTGCTTCTCCTGGTCTTCCATGCGGGTTCAGGGCCCAAGTACATGGGCCATCCTCCACTGTACTCCCAGGCCAGAGCAGAGAGCTGGACTGGAAGAGGAGCAACTGAGACAGAATCTGGTGCCCCAACCAGGACTAGACCCCGGTGTGCCGGCGCCGCAGGTGGAGGATTAGCCTAGTGAGCCGCGGCGCCAGCCTATCCAGGTCAATATTAAAAATCTTTCTCTTTGGTCTCAGTTGGCATCTCACTCCAGATGGAGAAGCAAATGTCAGCACTACGATAGATGATTTTTTCAACGTGCGCACACCTCACCCTTCTGTCCACCTCTTGTCCCTGCTGTGATCTTTAGCCCAGATGCAGAGGTTGTCAGTGTGTCCCTGCCTGGTTGAGAATCCAGATGAAAATGCACAAATACACACACTTGGGAGGTTTTGCATGTTAATTTTATGTTTCATCTACAGATCCCAGAGTTTTAAGCTAAAAACCCTTGGAGAAGATGGTTTATAAGCATTCTGTATGCTTACAAGCTTGGCCCATAGTGAGACATGTTACCATGTCATTGAAGCATAAATATCCTCATCTTATTGATGGAAAAAGAGATTTGCCTAAGATCTCAGCTGGTGAATTCAATTTAGGTTTTCTTTCTTGAAATCCACCCAAACTACCTCCTCTGGAGTGTAATTCCTACTGAAATTCAGTCCTCTGATGATACATTTGGGAGTTAATTTTCCATTTTACCTTCTTGGAAGATAAGTGCCTTTCTTTTATAGTCAGGAAAAGAGTATGGGGTAATTGAAATATTGTACAAATGGATTCGACCAGAATGTAAATGAGTTAGCATTCAAAATAGAGCTCAGCATTGAGGTTGGCTACTCAAGAAGCTAAGGAGGTGGTACATATGTTTCATAGATATCCAAAAATAATTATCCTGACTTCTGGAACTTTACCATCTAAAATGGTAGGTGGTGCTAGAATCATTTGTATTTCACTTTGGAATGTGTTTTTGTATTTTCCCATGTGGTGGCTGTGGTCACATTACCATGCTCAGGGCCCAGAATTTGTCACACAGCAGCAATGACTCAGTTTCCCAAGATGATTGTGTACACTGAGTACTCCAGGTAAAAGGGCTCTCTCTGCCCTTGGACCACCTGAGGTTGTCCTTCATTGGGCTGGGTCATGTGGGGGCTCTGAGAGCTTACAACCCCTGCAGCGTAACTCGTGGATTAAAAGTAGCCAATGACCATGAATCATCAGCTCTGTGTCCATGACTTTTTGTGCTAATGTTGACCCTGTATTCCAATCTAAACAGATGTCTCTTCTGTGGTGAGTGGAGGCACAGAGAGACCTGACAGTTTGCTCTCAGGCTCAGAGTTAAGCTTCCTTCAATCCCATTTATGTTCCATTCCCACTCTGGTGCTCCCAAGCAGGGGGTGGCGCCCCCATCCTATACTTGCCACTTGGCAGGTAGCAACAAAGAAACAGTCGTCCCATAGAAAACACTTAATTCTTTTTTTTTTTTTTTAAGATTTATTTATTTATTTGAAAGTCAGAGTTACACAGAGAGAGGAGAGGCAGAGAGAGAGAGAGAGAGAGAGAGAGAGAGAGAGAGGTCTTCCATCCACTGGTTCACTCCCCAGTTGGCTGCAATGGCAGGAGCTGTGCTGATCTGAAGCCAGGAGCCAGGAGCTTCTTCCAAGTCTCCCATGTAGGTGTAGGGGCCCAAGGACTTGGGCCATCTTCTACTGCTTTCCCAGGCCATAGCAGAGAGCTGGATGGGAAGAGGAGCAGCCAGGACTAGAACTGGCACCCTAATGGGATGCCTGCACTTCAGGCCAGGGCGTTAACCCTCTGTGCCACAGCGATGGTCCCAGCACTTAATTCTTGCTCACCCTGTCTCCATGACTAGACTCATCCATGGCTTCGTGATGCCCGGGACCATGGATAACCAAGGCAGTGTCAGAGCATCCCCTTGGAAACAGGAAGAAATGAGGACTCATGGTCACCAAGCAGCCTTTACAAGTCAGAGCATGAGGCCAACAGGTAGAGTGGTGTCTGAGGGGTTCACAGTGGTTCAGACCACATAATGGAGGATTTAGATAATGCTGAGAAATTATTCAATTTCTCCCTTACGTCTTCTATATCCTGTCATATGGTGGAGCTGGTTCGTGAGCCAGTTGTTCAGTGTTCAGGAATTTTGTGAGCAGGCGATTAAGTCATCAGCAGTTTGCAACTGGCCATGGTGGGAGTATTTACACCACTGAAATCAGCAAACCCTCTCAGTCAGCACTTCTCTTCTCTCCCCGCCAGAGGGAGTTTGCAAGCTCACCCCTGTGACCACTACATCAACCGCTCCCTTTGTTACCTAACAAGACTGGTGGAGAAAACAGTATAATTCAGAAAGGAGCTAAGAGGCAGCTTGAGATAGATCTTATTTTACTGGAGCAGTGGGTGGTGGTGCAGTGGGTTAAGCCACTGCCTGTAATACCAGCGTCCCATATCAGAGTGCCAGTTTGAGCCCTGGCTGCTTTACTTCCAGTCCAGCTTTCTACTAGTGCTCCTGAGAAGGCAGTGGAGATGGTTCAGGTGTTTGAATCCCTGCAACCCAGGGGAGACATGGCTGAAGTTCCAGGTTCCTGTCTTGGACCTGGCCCAGACCTGGCTGTTACAACCATTAGGGGATGGAAGATCTCTCTCTCTCTCGTTCTCTCTTTCTTTTACTCTGCCTTTCAAATAAAACAAATAAAGATTGTACCATTCACATACTCCTTGGCTTATAAAAATAAAACAGCTTGGTTTAATTTTCTATCTCTGCTGGACTCCACCGAGAAAATAAAAAACAAGGCACAAAAAGCAGACAAGTGATTTATAGAGAGAGCACCCCTGGTTCACCTGTGGAACTGTCCAGAGATAGGGCCTAGGAATCTGTGTGTATCATCTTCCCAGTGATTCTGAGTTTTAGGTAGACTGGAAAGCACTGGTGCTGGGGTTTTAATAATCAATAATCTAAGCCCAGTTCTACCTTGAGAAAACTGGTTAAGTTTCTTTGAGCCTGTAGTCCTTACCTCGCAATTGAGGATAATGGTTAAACAGTTCTTTTTTTAAAAAAATTATTATTGGGGCTCATGCCATGGCACAGTAGGTTAATCCTCCACCTGCAGTGCCGGCATCCCATATGGGTGCTGGTTCTAGTCCTGGCTGCTACTCTTCCCGTCCAGCTCTCTGCTATGGCCTGGGAAAGCAGTAGAAGATGGTCCCAGTCCTTGGGCCCCTGCACCTGCATGGGAGACCCGGAAGAAGCTCCTGGCTCCTGGCTTCAGGTCAGCGCAGCTCCGGCCGTTGTGGCCATTTGGGGAGTGAACCAACGGAAGGAAGACCTTTCTCTCTGTCTCTCCCTCTCACTTTCTGTAATTCTACCTCTCAAATAAATAAGTAAAAATCTTTAAAAATTATTTTATTTATTTTGAAAGGCAAAGTTGGTGGGGGGGAGGAAGACAGAGAGAAAGAGACAGAGACAGAGAGAGAGAGAGAGGTCTTTGATCTGCTGGGTTACTCATCAGATGGCTACAGCAGCCAGGGCTGGGCCAGGCCAAATCCAGCAGCCAGGAGCTTTACCCAGGTCTCCCCCAAACACTTGGGCCATCTTCCGCTGCTTTCCCAGACACATTAGCAGGGAGCTGGATCAGAAGTAGAACAGCATGAACTCCATTTGGCGCCCATATGGGATGCCAGCACAGTAGGCGGTGTCTTAATGCACTATATGCCACAGCACCGGCCCCAGCCAGTTCAGTTTTAAGATGAAATGGCATAGGGTCTGCAAAGGTGTTTCATATGTGTGATTCAAATGTTAATTCCCTTCAAAATATTATGTTGGCCAATTTTCATAAAAGCAATAGTAGAGGTTAAGGTGGACTTGAGCGAGCAAGAGACAAGATATCCTGAAATTGTGGCATCTCTCAGCACAGCCCCAGCTTGTCTGACCTACATTCAGCTCCCACGGAGGCAGTTTTGAGTAGAGGTGCTGAAATGATTTGTCTGTTTCCGTTATGTGGTCAAGCAGAAAGGATTGCTTCTGCATCGCTGTGACTCAGCGACTCTAGAAGGTGGAATCAGTTACCTGGTATATGCAAACTACATGAGCGTAGCCATGAATTGCTGATGTTATCGGATGTGAGTCAGGAAATGCGGCCATCAAGGACCCACTATCATCACCAACGAAAGCAGAGTGAGGCAAGGTTGGTCCCTGAATGAATGCACACCCAGTATCAATGATTTCTTATGTCTGCTGCAAGGAACCTGTTTAAAAGTGGATTAGAGTACAACTCAGTCTTGTAATTTCAAGAAGAAAATATAAACTCACGTAGCAGCCACTTTTTATGGGAAAAAGTGGATGCTTTACCCTCAGAATTCAGTGAGAGTCAGGGTTTGGGAAACTTGCCCACAATGAGCCTCTTAGTATTTACTGTTCCCGTTAAAAAAATTATTCAGGTCAAAACGGTTAAGGTTCTGGGGAAACTAAGAGAAAGTTGAAAATTGGTTGTGTGACTCTACTAACCCTTTGGTTCCATAAGGAAGAGCAGTTATAACGTTCAGTTTGTAATTTTGTGAAGATGGAATGTCCAAGTGCTTTATTATTTGTTATTAACAGACACCCTTGTGTAATCAAATTCATTACTGTGAATTTAAATGATCTAAGAACATGTCAGTTATATTTTTCATCAGTCAGAGAGGTGAGAGTCAAGAAAATTTTTTTTACATATTTACATATTTATTTTTATGTTTTGAAGAAATGTAAAAACATAGTATACCAGAGATTGATGTATCAGCATGTATGGTCATGACTTATTTAAATAGTAGTGCAATAACTAACCTGATTTTTTAATTTTAACAATTTTAAAAATTTATGTTCAAAGGTACAGAGAACTTGCTTTATAGAAAATAAAAAGGGGGAATGTTAGTAAAATGGCACAGTCATATCTATGGCACGATCTATACCCTGGACACCATCCTAGGCTCTAGCCCCTGCCGCCATGGCTGGAAGCCAGATGACCCCATGGCCAACCACCATTGTCAGTTCCACCTCCATCCTAATGGGATTCGCTGCTCCTGCTTCCCTGCCTGCCCCCGGGCAAAGTTCAGAGGACCTGTTCCTGAGCACATGGCTCTCTTGATCTCTTTCTCTCTGTGTCTATGTCTCTTGATCTCTCTCTCTCTTGATCTCATGCTTTCCTCCCTCTTTTCCTTCTTTGCCCCTTCCCTCCGGTCTGTCTGGTTTCTCCCAATAAACTTTTTCCTTAAAAAAAAAAAAAAAGGCACAGAGAGAATATAAAGAGGGAGGGAGAAAGAGAGATCCACTGGTTTACTACTCAGATGCTTGCAATGGCATGGACCTGAAGCTGGGAGCTGAGACTCAGTGCAGGTCTGCTATGAGGATGGCGGGAACCCAAATATTGGAGCCCTCGCCTCTGCCTCCCAGGTGCTCATTAGCAGGAAGCTGGAGTTGGGAGTGGAGCCAGGAATGGAACCCAGGCACTATGATGTGGGCCTCCTGACTGGTATCCTAATTAGTAGCCAAATGCCAGCCTCAGAAAACAGTGAATTTTTTTTATTAGAGATGCTCTTAAAAAAAAAAACCACTGATGTTCCTCCTTGGGATACAGATATGATTATTTTCATTCATTCATTCATTTTAACTGCAGGCAAAAATTTCACAGCTATCTTCCAATACGTAAAAATCCATAAATCTCGTGTTTGTCTGTAGGTAGTTAACTCACGTAATTGTAAATAAGTCCCTGTTGCGGTTTACAAAATAATTTTTTAGACATCTTGCTATTATTTTCGGTTAATTCCATATAAGAAAGATCATTTCCCACTCATGCCTCATGCGTTTTCAGATTTTCCGTGACAAGCAATTTCCACTTCCTTCTGTCTCTGGGGGACGCAGAGCCCGAGGGTGTTGCTTTTTCCCATGTCAGGGTCCCCTCGCTGAACTCTGTCCCAGTTACTAACACAGTCCACCTAAGCTGCAGTAACAAAGGACATGCGTGGTTTGCGTGTGCATGAGTCCATGTTTGCATGTGTGTTAATGATAACGCCAACACACTGACATTGTGTCATTGACCGCAGTTCCTATGCGTGCTCTTAGAGGAAGATAGAAATATAACAACTCTTGTATGCTCCCCGCCTTGCCAAACTGGCGCATTTGAAAGAACATTTGCCCTGTCTTTGCCCCTCTGGTTTTCCATGTGAAGCGTGGAGCATGCTCCCTTCTGGTGCAAACATCCTGGCTATGCCGGATCTCCAGAACTCTCCTTTGCCTTGGCCCCAGCAGGGCGTCCCAGAACCAGACGCGGCAATGACCTGAATTTGAATGTGTTTAGAATACAGGAATGCCTTAAAATGCTTGTTTAAAAGACGGAATCAAAAGATAAGTGTTTTCTGGTGCAAAAATTTTTGAAACTCACGCATAGTTTTTCACAATATGCATTTTCCAGGTACTTTTGGAAATTCCCTTGCCTGCTGATGTTCACTTACCAAATTTTTCTCTGGGTGAATGATTCAACCTCTTTAAGTCTTCCTACAATAGATTTTCTTCGAATCTTAACAAGGTCCCAAAGGAGCTGGGGAAAAGAGATAGCCATAAATGTCAGTTTTCAAAAAAGCTGTTTGAGAAGAAGGGGGAGGGGGAAGGAGGGGGAGCGAGAGTGAGAGAGAGAGATCCCTCATCTTCTGGTTCATTCTCCAAATGCCTATATGAGCTGGGGCTGGACCACAGCTGAAATCAGGAACTCAATACAGGTCTTTCATGTGGTGGCAGAGACCCAACTACTTGAGCTATTCCTGCTGCTTCCCAGGGTCTGCATTGATAGGTAGCAGGAGCCAGGAGCCAGAGCCACGTATCAAGCCCAGGTGCTCAGGTGTGGGCTGTGGACATCTTAACTGTTAGGCTAAATGCCTGGACAACACAAATGTGAATTCCAAACAAGACTTGGACTCTTGGGTCAGATAAGAAGATTTTGTTTTGTTAGCTGTGTGGTCCTGGACATTAACCATAAGTTATATTAAATTATGTTGTGACAAATGATTTCATGTGGGTGAAGCTCTTAACATTGGCAGATAGTTAGAGCTCAAAACAAATTGTAACTGTTATTGCTGTTCTCTTAGTCCTGCAAACAGCTCTATTTTACAGGAGGTGAGGGATGTTGGGAGAAACAATGATCTTTACTTGGTATTTGAAAAAAAAAGAGTAACTAGTAATTGAGACAGGTAAACAGAAGCCAGGAGAGTCAACTCTAACAAGTGTTCTGCAGCCTTTGGCATATTTTTGTCTGGACCCCAATTGCACGGTTAAGGCATCAGCTGAAGTGCACACCGTGGGTGGGTAGGCACCAGAGACAAATGGCATACTCCTTGGCAGGCAGGGGTGAGGAGAGGAGAGGGAGTGAATTTCCTGTAGTGCAGTGACATATTCATGTGATATAGTAAGCATAAGTTCTTCCCATTCCTATCCTCTAACCTGGGGTTTTCTATTGGGCTGTTTTTCTCTCCCAATTCAGCATTGGACCATAAGCTGTGATCCACGTGGTGTGTTGCATACTCCATTATGTCCAGAATATTGTACTTCCATAACTGGAGAGAGAGACAGTCAAGCTTTTGGATTTTGTTTTCAAATAATAAAAATCGGGCAAGCAGAGCTAGTGCTGTGCCATGGCAGGCTAAGCCTTCGCCTGCAATGCTGGCATCCCATATTGGGGGCCAGTTTGAGTCCTGGCTGCTTCTCTTCCAATCCAGCTCCCTGCTAATGGCCTGGGAAAGCAGTAAAAGATGGCCCCAGTCCTTGGGCTCCTGCACCCACATGAGAGACCTGGAAGAAGCTCCTGGCTTTAGATGGGTCCAGTTCCAGACGTTGCAGCCATTTGGAGAGTGAACCAGCAGATGAAAGAGCTCTCTCTATGTCTCTCCCTCTCTGTGTCTGTAACTCTACCTCTCAAATAAATCTTTAGAAAAAAATTGGGTGAGCATGTAATCCAACGATGCTAATATTTGCAGCCCTGAGAGACTAACAATGGCCAGACGGGTGGATGAGGATGTGGAGGAGGAGAAAATGCCAATGGATTCCTAAGGAGTGGATGGATTTCCTGAAACTCTCTTAAGTGGAGGCCTGGGTGGGTTGGGTGTGGACTGTAGATGTTTCAGTTAGATTGGGGCAATGATGTGCTGGGCCAGCTTAGTCCTGGAGCCATGCAGCATTGTGGCATCTATTCCCAGGGCTACATCTGATGCTCTCACATTGGTAGCTCGACCACTACAAATTGGGGCTTTCCGTTTGCAGAACTGGTTGTTAAGCACTTGCCAGCATGCCACTGCTTTAGGAGCCATGGAGAAGGGACCTCTTCCTCTAGTGGAGCACAGGAAGATGACAAACCTTTGATGTCTACCAGCCGCTTATTTCCTATCTGGTGCAAAGCAGGAATGGCTGTGTGGCCTTTGGCCAATCTCAGTAGAAGGATAGGGAGATGGCACCATGGAATTTCCCAGGGCTGCAGAGGGGCCAGGAAGGGCTCTCACGTTTGTCCTGCACTTTTGAGAGGGGCTCAGAAGTCGCTGAAATGGACCCTTGCCCGGGGGCATTGAGGATCAAAGCCCAGCCAGGAAGATGCACATCCCAGCAGATAGGAGAGAGGATAAGAGACAACACAGGATCAGGACAAGAGACGATACCTCCCACAGAGGTGACCATAGACTTGACAAAGAAATGAGACTCAATTGATATTACTTGGACTTGACTCCATTCTACTGCCCCCATGAATGGGACTCCTAACAGAAATACCATGATGGAGGAAGATGAATGAAACTGTGGTTCTTCTACTTCTGACCTAGGAGTCTGAACTCTGTACTCACCACTTAGATTTAAGTTGTAATACCATCTGAGGTGGCTCTGCAGGAACTGGTTGAAAATCACTTCTGCAAGCCCTTTGGTTGTAAAGGGTCAAAACATAGCAATGAAGTATTGACTGTTATTTCAAGAGTGCATCTCCATGGCTGGTACAGTGATTAGATGCATAGGCTGTGGTCTTAGGTGGATTGGAATGAGACTTCTGCTTGGACATGTACTGTGTTGTGTTAGGAAAGTTACCAAGCTTCCCACACCCATGCTGAGTTCCTCTCAAGGGACTAAATGAGCAGGTCCAGAGAGGAATCTTACACATTTGTCTGTCCGCTGCAAACACTCAGTAACTCAGTAACTCAGTAGATGTTGGCTATCACTGGAAGCAAGGTCACAGTAATCAATATGTACTGGGTGTCTTGCCTGTTGCCTATATTTTATTTGTTTTCAGTTTTAAATTTTTCATTTATTATTTATTTGAATGGGTGGGAGAGAGAGAGAGAGAGAGAGAAAGAGAGAGAGAGAAACAGATGTACAGTGAGTCTTCCATTCACTGGTTCTTTCCCTAATGCCCACAGCAACTTGAACTGGGCCAGGCTGAAACCAGGATCCTGGAACTCCAGGTTTCCTGTGTGGGTGGCAGGGACCCAAATACTTGAACCATTTCCTGCTGCCTCCTGGGACAAACATTAGCAGAAAGCTAGAAAAGCCGAATGGGGAATTGAACCCAGGCCCTCTGATACAGGTAGCAGGCCTGCCAATCAGAGTCTTAACCATGGTGCCGAACATTGGCCCCTTCTTACATTTTAAGTTCAGGTTTTGAAATGATCTTATAAATACTGTCTCCCTTCTCTCAGTTAGAAACCCAAAGCTAAGTTTGAAAATAGAATTAAAAGATAAGTTTTCCATGAAAGTTTTGAAGTACCTTCATGTTTTTAGAGCACTATGTGATATTTTGATATATGTTTATCTTTTATAATTTCAAATTTGGGTGAGGATATCTATTTCTGCATTTATCATTTCTTTTGGGGAAAATATTCAAAATTCTTCTCAGTGTTTCTGAAATATACAGTCATATTGTTACCTACAGGCAGAACTTATTCCTCCTGTGTATCTATAACTTATTACCTCTTGACCAATCTTTCCCCTCTTTATTCTCTGCAGCCTCTTATAACCACCATTGTACTCTGTGTGAGACCAGCTTTTATAGGCTACAAGTGAGACCATGTGGTACTTGTCTTTTGTGACTGCCTTATTTCAGGTAATAGGATGACCTCCAGTCCATCCAGGTTGTCACAAATGACAGTATTTCACCCTTTCATGGCTGTAGTCATCTGTGTGTGCAGACAGCATTTTCACTGTCCATTCATCTACTGTTGGACGGCCAGGTTGTTTTCATTTCTTGGCTAGGTCACCGCTGTTGATGTTATTTAGCTGCCGCCAGGTGAATAGTAGAGCCTCAGCCTCAGGTTCCAGGCCACAATCAGCAAGGCTTTCCTTATGCAACTTCATCCAATAGCTAGTGTCATTTTGAAATTGAAATTGAAAATTTTTATTATCTGAAAAGCAGGGCAACAAAAGGAGAGGTAGAGATAGAGACAGATAGATGATACATAGAGAGATGATAGATCAATGATAGGTAGGTAGGTAGGGAGATCAATATTTATGATGATTCACTTCCCAAATGCTTATAGCAGCCAGGGCTGGGCCAGGTGGACACCAAGAGCCCAGAGTCCACCCTGGTCTCCCACACAGGTGGCAGGGACTCAAGTACTTGGGCCATTACCTGCGACCTCCCAATGTGCTAATTAGCCAGGAAGCTGGATTGGAAGTGGAGTGGGAAGTCAAACCCAAGTACTCTGATATGGGATGCAGATATCCCAAGTATCCCTGAACTGCTGTGCCAGATGCCCACCCTTAGTATTATTATTAATTTTTTTACCAATTCATTGTTTAATAAAAACACAGTGGTATGTGATTTAATGAAACATCAATTTTTAAAATTTCATTTAAAAATTTTAAAATTTGCTTAAGAGAGAGAGAAAGCATTCCCATTCACTGGTCCACTCCCCAAATACCCACAGCAGCCAGCATGGCCTGGGCTGAAGCCAAGACTGGGAGCAAGGAACTTGATCCAGGTTGCCCATATGGGTGCAAGGACCCAATTACTTGAACTATCACTGCTGCCTCCCAGGGCCTGCATTAGAAGAAGCTGGAGTCAGGAGCTAGAACCCAGGTATGCCAATACGGAACGCAGGCATTTTAACTACTAGGCTAAATGTCAGCCTTTACTTGAAAGAAAAATAAACACATAGGTCCATTAGAACACTATTCTTGGCCAGCGCTGCAGCTCACTAGGCTAATCCTCTGCCTGCGGCGCCGGCACCCTGGGTTCTAGTCCCGGTTGGGGTGCCAGATTCTGTCCCGGTTGCTCCTCTTCCAGTCCAGCTCTCTGCCGTGGCCCAGGAAGGCAGTGGAGGATGGCCCAAGTGCTTGGGCCCTGCACCTACATAGGAGACCAGGAGGAAGTACCTGGCTCCTGGCTTCGGATTGGCGCAGCGCACTGGCCGTAGTGGCCATTTGGAGGGTGAACCAATGGAAAAAGGAAGACCTTTCTCTCTGTCTCTCTCTCTCTCACTGTCTAACTCTGCCTGTCAAGAAAAAAAAATACTATTCTTACACTGAAATAGTTGAATGGCTTTACCTGGCACCCGGTCCTGTATGTCTGTGGCCATGGTTCTCTACTTCTCTAACTATGCTCCCAGATCTAGCTTCAGGTCCAGTCTGGTCTAACTCAGTGCAAACAATATCCAAAAGAAGTAAGAACTACTATTATTTGACAGATTTCTTTATCTATGACAGCTTTATTAAATAATAAAAATATCTGTGCCTTTAAGTGCTTGCTGTTTGTTGAGCATAGTACTAACTGCTCTATGCAAATGATCTCATTGCCATGGAGATGAATGCTGCTGTTTTCCTCACTCTTCAGAGGAAGACCCTGAAGTCAGAGAGGTTCGGAAATTCTCTGAGGTTCATTCAACTGGTGAGGCGCAGAGAAGGAATTGGAAATGAGTGTGGTGTGGTTCTGGGCCTCAGAGGGTCACTACGCAGCCTCTCCCTGTCACTCCCCTGCCTGTTTGCATCTTGCCTTCTGCTCACCTTCCCTGATGACTTACCCAGTGCTCTTAGGCATCTGCACGTACCTTCTTGCAAATGCTGCTGACTTTTGATAACGCAGCACTGCCCCAGTGCTTGTGAAATGAAGGCCAGGTTAGTGCATTCTTTCCAATAAAGGTTTTATTAAATTTGGGTCCCCCTTGTAAATTTGTGAAATGGCCTTCGAAATATACTAGGCTTAAGTGTGCTCTATATTCCTGGTAAGCGCCAGCCCGCTGGAGCCTCTGAGGGCCTCAGGAGATAGATAACAGATAACAGATAACTACCCGTGCGCTAATGTGGCAGTGAAATGATTTCTTTGGATAGTGATCAAGTCTGAGTCACCAAGTACAGTATTGACTGAGTCCTTCGCACGGTACAGATATTAGTATGTTGTTCACGATTACTATGTTATCATGAACAATAGGAAGAGAAAACTGAAAAAAATCAAGGTTGTTATAAAACAACTAAAGGCAAATTGGCTATTTGGCAATTTGAAAATCTGTATTGAAAAGATATTCTGAAGCCAGACGATTTAATTTGTTTGCAAAGATTGGCTGAGTTGAATCGAAGACACTCATTTTCATTCAGATTTTCTCTTCTGCATGGTTACATTGTTCTTTTCTTTCAATTTTTTTTTTTTTTTTTACTTATTTGACAGGCAGAGTTAGTAAGAGAGAGACAGAGAGAAAGATCTTCCTTCTGTTGATTCACCCCCCAAATGGCCGCTATGGCTGGCGCTGCGCCCATCCGAAGCCAGGAGCCAGGTGCTTCCTCCTGGTCTCCTGGTCTCCCACACGGGTGCTACAGCAGAGAGCTGGACTGGAATAGGAGCAACCGGGACTTGAACCTGGCACCCATATGGGATTCCGGCACCGCAGGCAGAGGATTTGCCAAGTGAGCCACAGTGCCGGCCTGGTTACATTGTTCTAAGTGGCCTGTTTCCTTCCATGAGGGGCAGCTCCCCAGATCTGCGCATTTGGAAAACTTGCCACACCCACACCCACACCCACACCCACACCCACACCCACACTTTCTCATATAAGGCTCCTGTAGGAGCTGTGCAAATAAGCTGTTTACTTTTTAAATTTAAAATAGGAGTTGAAACATAAAATAAGAGGAAGATAGTGAAGAGATTTGGTATCTTTCCTTCAAAACTGCAATGCCTGTGCATGGTGTTTCTGCCTGGTGAGACACACAAGAACTGAGCCCCCTTTGGTACAGGCCACGTATTCAGGCCTGTACTCCTATTTACCGAGGACTTCCATGAGGCAGGCGTTGTGCTGAGTGCCTACCCGGGGATAATCTCATGGAATCTTCCCTCTCACGACCTGTATGTTACAGATGAGGAAACAGTCGCAGAAACTGAGAAAGCCAAGTTTGTATCTCATCCGAATGGTACACTTGGGCCTAGAAGCCATGGCTAACTGACTTCGGAGCTTCAGGCTTCAGTACTGTGGTACATAGATTGACTCTAGAAAACGAACCCAGGAGGCAGCCAGACTGAATTCACAAGCTGCAGTCCGACTCTAGACCCCTGTGTTCAGCTCTCCTGCATGGGAAAGCCCCGATTCCCTCTCTCAGGGGGTGGATCACAATGATTGCTTATCCCCTACCTCATACCCAACACACTCATGACCTGGCTCCCTTCTAACAAAGGTCTGTCTTGGCTCCATTTCTGTGCCTGAGGCTCCTCGAATGGACCCGTTTTTCAGGGAGAAGATTCTTGTCCATCTCTCATATGAGAACCCTTCCTACAGGGGAAAGAGGGCTTCACTAGCCCGTCCCTAGGGAAGCATAGTTCTACAAGACTTGGACAGGTCTGCAGTTGAGGATGTGGTTTCGTGAAGATAGAAGCGTCTCTGTTTTTCAGTTTATATATATTCTGTGCCAAATGCAATATAAGGGTATTTCAAAAATTTAACAGAAAATGAAATTAAAAGATGTTTATTTTGCTGCAGAAATTATTTGAAATCTCAGTATATAAAGAATCTGCAAAAAAATCACAGGACATGTATATTATGTATGCCTGGGATTTCAAAATAATTTTGTACCAGATAAATGTCTTAATTCCATTTCCATAAACTTTTTTAAGTAACCTATTTCTTTAAGCTTTTCACTTATTTTTTGAATAAATGATATTTGGTTCAAAATAAAATTAATATGAAGTGGTTTTATACATGTGTACATGTGTATATTCATACATTTATACACATATATTTTATTTCCATCCTTGTTCCTATCCACTCTGATTCTCCCCATAAAGTTATAACTACTGTTATTAATTTTATGTATATTCATCTCATGCCTTTTTTTTAAGATTTACTTATTTATTTGAAAGAGTTATGGAGAAAGAAATCTTCCATCTGCTGGTTCACTCCCTAGATGGCCACATTGAAGCCAAGAGCCAGGAGCTTCCTTCAGGTCTCCCATGGGTACGGGGCCCAAGCACCTGGGCCATCTTCCGCTGTTTTTTCCAGGCCACCAGCAGGGAGCTGGGTCAGAAGTGGAGCAGCCAGGACAAGAACCAGTGCCCATATGAGATGTCGGCATTGCAGGTGGCTGCCCCACCCGCTAGTGGCAATGCTGGTTCCTTCATTTCATGCTTTTAAAAAGCAAATATGTGGATTGAGAGTTTGTCCAGTAGTTAAGATTCCCAAGTCCCATATCACAGTGCCTGGGTTTGATACCTGGCTTTGACTTCTGGCTAGCTTCCTGCTAATGAGGACCCTGGAAAGCAATACTGATGGCTCAAGTAGTTGGACTCCTGCTACTCATGTGGGATTCCTAGATTGGGTGCCTGGCTCCTGGCTTTGGCCTGGCCCAATTTTCAACACTGCAGGTATTTGGGGAATGAGCCAGTGAATAGGAGCTCACTCTCTCCTATCTCTTTGTCTCTTAAATAAATAAGTAAATATAATGCAAACATAGGCAAATACAACATATTTGTATTCTCTTCCTTTCTTCCACAAAAACTATGCTGCCCTGCCCCCTCTTATATCTCAGCGACCCTTCCATATCAGTACATAGAAAGCATCCACTTTTTCCTCTTTTTAGAACTGCGTAGTATTCCATTGTGTGATGCTATCACAGTTTATCTAACTGGTCTCCATTAGTAGACAGACATGTAGGTTGCTTGCGATCTTATAATTCCATGAGTGGCATTTTTTCCTTATGCAGCTGTATCTGTAGGGTAAACTGCCAGAGTGGGATTGCGAGGCCAAAAGATAAATACCCTTTTGATAGTTACTGAGATAAGAGAGCCTCTCTCCCCATGTCCCTCCCAGGGAGAATTGTCACATTCTTAGATTTTGCCAGCCTAGTAGGTGAGAAATGGTTTCCCAGGACACACTGCTTTCCAGGTGTTTTTTATGACAGGTCAAGAGACTTGACAGACGTTTAAGAGCATTCGTATTTTTTTTTTTAAATTTTTTTGACAGGCAGAGTGGACAGTGAGAGAGAGCAAAAAGTCTTCCTTTGCCGTTGGTTCACCCTCCAATGGCCACCATGGCCGGCGCGCTGCCGCCGGCGCACCACGCTGATCCGATGGCAGGAGCCAGGTACTTATCCTGGTCTCCCATGGGGTGCAGGGCCCAAGCACTTGGACCATCCTCCACTGCACTCCTGGGCCACAGCAGAGAGCTGGCCTGGAAGAGGGGCAACTAGGACAGAATCCGGTGCCCTGACCGGGACTAGAACCCGGTGTGCCAGCGCCGCAGGCGGAGGATTAGCCTAGTGAGCCGCGGCGCCGGCCTCGTATTCTTTTTCTGTGAAACATATGCACGGGGGAGATGACACTGAGGCATGCGTTCAGATACTTCTGCCAGCTTGGCACTTGTCTTTGAACTCCACTCGTTGTGTATTATTGTTATGGTTACTATTGTTTTGCTGCCCAGAAGGCTTTTTGTTGCTGTAGTTGAATGCAGCGTTATTCTCTAATGACCCTGGGTTTAGAGCCTTAGTTAGAAAGACTCCTGGAGCCTGCGTCATGGTGCAGGTTAAGCCACCACCTGTGACTCTGGCATTCTGTATGACCTCTGACCTTGAGTCCTGGTTGTTCCACTTCTGATCCAGCTCCCTGCTAATGCACCTGGGAAAGCAGTGGAGGATGGCCCAAGTGCTTGGGTCTTTGTCACCCATGTAGGAGACCTGGATGACATTCCTGGCTTCTGGCTTAGGCCTGGCCCAGCCCCTGCTGTTGCAACCGTTTGGGGAGTGAGCAAGAGTATGGAAGATCTTTCTCTCTCTATCTGTCTTTCCCTCTAACTCTGCCTTTCAAATTAATGAATAAAATCTTTTTTTAAAAAAAAGAAAGACTCCTTACTCTGACGTTATGAAAGGTTTACCTGTGATTTATCATATTTTTACACCCCTCCCATGTTTCTGTCTGATTTATTTGGATTCATTCTGATGAAGGCTATGTTAGTTATAGATCCCATGTTGCCTTTTTGCAACTGACTACCTAGTTGTCCCAGCACTGTTCTATTAAAAACGTCATCTTTTATTTATTTTTTTAAAGGTTTATTTTATTTTTTGACGGGCAGAGTTAGTGAGTGAGAGACAGAGAGAAAGGTCTTCCTTCCGTTGGTTCACCCCCCAAATGGCCGCCACGGCCAGTGCCACACCCATCCAAAGCCAGGAGCCGGGTGCTTCCTCCCAGTCTCCCATGTGGGTGCAGGGACCCAAGGACCTGGGTCATCCTCTACTGCCTTCCTGGGCCACAGCAGAGAGCTGGACTGGAAGAGGAGCAACTGGGACTAGAACCTGGGGTGCCGGCGCCGTAGGCAGAGGATTAGCCAAATGAGCCACAGCACTGGCTAAAGTTTTATTTATTTATTTGAGAGGTAGAATTACAGACAGAGAGAGACACAGAAAAGTCCTTCATACACTAGTTCACTCCCTAAATGGCTGCAACAGCTGGAGGTGGGCCCATCTGAAGTCAGGAGCCAGAAGCTTCTTCTGGGCCTCCCACACGGGGGCAGGGGCCCAAACACTTCGGTCATCTTCCACTGCTTCCCTAGGCCGACAGCAGGGAGCTGGATCAGACGTGGAGCGGCCAGGACCTGAACCGACGCTGATACAGGATGACAGCGTCACCGACAGCAGCTTTACCAGCTATGACCGATGCCGGCCCCTCACATAGGGCTTCCAAGTTGCTCCTGCCTGTTATCTTGGGCACAAAAGTCTCACCTTTTTTGCTTGGTACCAGTGTGACCGTGTCACGAGTCACCTTGCAAGGGAAAGAACGGGGGCACCCAGGAGCCTGCCGCTGGGTGAGGGATGTGTTCTTTTTCACCTTCTATAATCTGCTCACCGTCATTTAGAGGCCATGGGATGGGCTGTGAGAGGGAAGGTGGTTTCCTGTTTTACTTGGATATTTTAAAAATTTTATCTTGGATTCCTCAAATGCCTGCAACAGCCAGGACTGGGCCAGGTCAAAGCCAAGAGCTGGAATTCCATCCAGGTCTTACACATGGGTGGCAGGGGCCCAAGTACTTGAGCCGTCACCTGCTGCCTACCTTCCACCTCTGGGTGCACATTAGCAGGAAACTGGATGGGAAGTGGAGCATCCCAGGCACTCCTATGTGGGATGCTGTAGCATAACACCAGCCCCACTACAGTGCCTGTCCCTTATTCGGGCATTTGAAACAATCCCAGTAAAGGAATTTTGTTGCCCGATCTCTGAGAAAGCAATACCAGGAATATCTGATTATTATCAAATGGCATCTGAATTGAAAACCATATACTGTGTGCCCGTGCTAAACTTTTTGCTCACTGATGATCCTATTAATTTATTGCCTGGAAAAAAAAAAGGAGGGACTCTCTGAGCCCCCTAAACCATCTCTTGCCCAGCTTATTCTCAAAAATTAGCACTGCTGTGCAGTAGATCCCTCAGGTAGGACACATGTGCACACGTGGTCACACGATTCCCATTCTCACACCAGGCCACTGAACGATGCTTAATTAAGAGAAGAGCTACATGTAGCATGAACTACATCTTTGGGTTTCCCTGAGGTGCCTTGCATGAAGTCTGAGGTTGCTTTTTCATCGCGTGCATAACACTCACTTCTGTGAGTGTGCTGCTGTGCGCGGCTTCTTTGCCTTCCTCACTCATTGGCTCCTCAGGCAGCCCTTGGTGAGATCAGCTCCAAGGGGGACAGTAATTTGCAACCTGTGCCTGTGACAGGAGTGTGGCAGAGCAGCTTATGCATGCTTGTGTGAGGACTTGGGCAAGGCAGTGGGAGGAGGAGTGGGCAGGAAACCCTCTATTCTTGGTACTATAAACCTCTGAGTCATTTTCTTTCTCAGTAGGTGCCTGTATTATAAATCCTGGATTATCTGTGGTTTGTTTTTCGCAAACCTTGGCCTTCCACAGTGGGAATGCCTTCTGTTTTTTCCTACCACCTTCTCTTTTTTCACTTTGCTGTAGTAACACCGTCTCCTTCCATTCTCCTTCTGGGTTCCTCTGGGGTTTGAAGAAAGCTTCAGTGGCTTTGCCAGAGTGTGGCAGGTGTTCTCACTGCACTCATTCCACGTGTTGGCCAAAGATCCACTGATCTTCTACTTTGTGGATACTGCAATTTACAATTCTGACAGTGATGGACTTTTCATCATTAGCATAAAAAATGCTTATTTTAAAAATTTATTGGCTGGAGCTGAGGCTCACTAGGCCAATCCTCCGCCTGCGGTGCCGGCACCTCGGGTTCTAGTCCCGGTTGGGGCGCCGGATTCTGTCCCGGTTGCTCCTCTTCCAGTCTAGCTCTCTGCTGTGGCCCAGGAAGGCAGTGGAGGATGGCCCAGGTCCTTGGGCCCTGTGCCTGCATGGGAGACCAGGAGGAAGCACCTGGCTCGTGGCTTCGGATCAGCGCAGTGTGTCAGCCGTAGCGGCCATTTTGGGGGGTGAACCTTTGGAAGGAAGACCTTTCTCTCTGTCTCTCTCTCTCACTGTCTAACTCTGCCTGTCAAAAAAAATATTATTTATTTGAGAGAGAGGGAATCTTCTATCTGCTGGGTCATTCCCACAAATGCCTGCGATAGTTGGGGCTGGGCCAGGATAGAGCCAGAAACCCAGAACTCAGTCCAGGTCCCTCAGGAGGGTAGCAGGAACTCAAATACCTGAGCCATCAGCTGCTGCCTCCTAGGGTGCACATTAGCAAGAGGTTGGAGTTGGAAATGGAGCTAGGGTTCGAATCCAGGCACTCTCATAGGGGATGTGGACATCCCAAACAGTATGCTAACTGCTGTACCAAATGCTTACTCCCAAAATGTTTCTTTTATTGATCTTCCTCTTAACAAAAGCCATATATAGTAAATAAAATGCAAGCGCTGCAGAAATCTGTACACGTGGAAATACGTTAAAAGAGGCGTTCCATTGTAATGCTACCCTGCAGAAAAGACCTCCTGACCGGGCTCACCAGGTTCTTTCCATAGGTGGGTTAGCCAGATTATCCTTATTTTATACAAGGGGGCCCTTCTCTGAGCACTGTTTTGCATTTTTATTTCTTCACTTCAGAAGCCTACCCAGTCTCTCCATGTGCTGAAATCCTTATTTTCATTGTAATGCAAAAAGAGTTTTACTCCCATTCATTTCCATTTGTCTCCTATCTTAAGTCCCACTCTATGGAAAAAGAAATTCTGAAGTAAGAGCAGAGTCTTGGGTTTCCAGCATAATTCTTCCACTAGCTGGCTCGGCATGGCTGTACACCACCTGGCTGGCTTCTGTTTTCTCTGTAAAGCCTCTCCAAGCTCTATCACACCAATCCCACTGGGAGCAGGTTTGGGTTGAGACATGTTGTAGGTACCATTCTAAGTGCTGATAAGCCACAACAAACATAAGAGAAGAAAATCCCCACTCTACAAAACTTCCATTTCCATGGAGAATATATGCTTCTTGGGATAGCACAACCCAACTTGCTTAAACAAGTCTGTGTCATCTCCCTCCACTCCTTCAGCTGCCAATGGACCCTCAATTCACAGCACCCAGTGCCTGCTTCAGCCACTCCCATGAAAGTGCTCTGATGCTGAGTGAAATAAGCCAGTCCCAAAGGGACAAATACCATATGTTCTCCCTGATCGGTGACAACTAACTGAGCACCAAAAAGGAAACCTGTTAAAGTGAAATGAACACTATGAGAAACGGTGACTTGATCAGCCCTTGCCCTGACTGTAGATGAACAACTTAATATGTTATCCCTCTTAGTATTTTTTTTTTGTTTAGTTGTTCTACTTAATACTTTTGGTTGAATACTGTAATCAATACACAGTTATTCTCAAGTGTTGAAACTTAACTGAAAAGTGATCCCTGTTAAATATAAGAGTGGGAGTAAGAGAGGGAAGAGATGTGCAATTCGGGACATGCTCAAGCTGACTTACCTCAAACGGTAGAGTTAGAAACATACCAGGGGATTCCAATTCAATCCCATCAAGGTGGCATGTACAAATGCCATCTCACTAGTCCCGGTGATCAATTTCTGTTCACAATTGATCATAATGATAGGACTAAGAGCCAAAGGGAGCACATAAACAAGACTAGTGTCTGCAAATACTAGCTGGTAGAATAAAAAAGGGAGAGAATGATCCAACATGGGAAATGAGATACACAGCAGACCCATAGAATGGCAGATGTCCTAAACAGCACTCTGGCCTCAGAATCAGCCCTAAAGGCACGCGGATCTGGCTGAAAAGCCCATGAGAGTGTTACAGGCATGGAAAGCCAAGACACTCTGGCAAAAAAAAAAAAAAAAAAAAAAAAAAAAAAACAAACCAAACCTACATGAAAGATCTCCGTGAGTGAGATCCCAGTGAAAAGAACAGGTCATCAAAGAAGGAGGTACCTTTCTCTGAAGGGAGGAGAGAACTTCCACTTTGACTATGACCTTGTCTAAATAAGATAAGAGTCGGAGAACTCAAAAGGGTTCCATAGCCTTGGAAACTCATGACTGGATCATAGGGAGATTACTGATGCCATAAACAGGAGTGTCAATTTGTTAAGTCAACAACAGGAGTCACTGTGCACGTACTCCTCATGTAGGATCTCTGTCCTTAATGTGCTGTTCAATGTGAATTAATGCTATAACTAGCACTCAAACATTATTTTTCTTTTTTTTTAACTTTTATTTAATGAATATAAATTTCCAAAGTACGATTTATGGATTACAATGGCTTCCCCCCCATACCGTCCCTCCCACCCACAACCCTCCCCTTTCCCACTCCCTCTCCCCTTCCATTTACATCAAGATTCATTTTCGATTATCTTAATATACAGAAGATCAGCTTAGTATACATTAAGTAAGGATTTCAACAGTTTGCTCCCACACAGAAACATAAAGTGAAAAATAATAGATGATTTTTTTTAAATGATGATGAAATCAGATCAGACCTATTGTCATGTTTAATCCCAGTGAGAGTCAAGTTGGGAATTGATAATTTCTTCTTCTTTTTTTTTTTTTTTACAGAGGATCAGTTTAGTATGCATTAAGTAAAGATTTCAACAGTTTGCACCCCCATAGAAACACAAAGTGAAATATATTGTTTGAGTACTCATTATAGCATTAAATCTCAATGCACAGCACATTAAGGACAGAGATCCTACATGAGGAGTAAGTGCACAGTGACTCCTGTTGTTGACTTTACCAATTGACACTCCTGTCTATGGCATCAGTAATCTCCCTATGCTCCAGTCATGAGTTTCCAAGGCTATGGAAGCCCTCTGAGTTCTCCGATTCTTATCTTGTTTAGACAAGGTCATAGTCAAAGTGGAGGTTCTCTCCTCCCTTCAGAGAAAGGTACCTCCTTCTTTGAAGACCTGTTCTTTCCACTGGGATCTCACTTGCGGAGATCTTTTGCCAGAGTGTCTTGGCTTTCCATGCCTGAAATACTCTCATGGGCTTTTCAGCCAGATCCGAATGCCTTTAGGGCTGATTCTGAGGCCAGAGTGCTATTTAGGACATCTGCCATTCTATGAGTCTGCTGAGTATCTCACTTCCCATGTTGGATCACTCTCCCCTTTATTTATTCTATCGGTTAGTGTTAGCAGGTACTAGACTTGTTTATGTGCTCCCTTTGACTCTTAGTCCTTTCATTATGATCAATTGTGAACTGAAATTGATCACTTGGAATAGTGAGATGGCATTGGTACATGCCACCTTGATGGGATTGAATTGGAATCCCCTGGTATGTTTCTAACTCTACCATTTGGGGCAAGTCAGCTTGAGCATGTCCCAAACATTATTTTTCACTTTATGTTTCTATGTGGGTGCAAACTGTTGAAATCTTTACTTAATATATGCTAAACTGATCTTCTGTATATAAAGAGAATCGAAAATGAATCTTGATGTGAATGGAAGGGGGGAGGGAGAGGGAAAGGGGAGGGTTGCGGGTGGGAGGGAAGTTATGGGGGGGAAGCCATTGTAATCCATAAGCTGTGCTTTGGAAATTTATATTCATTACATAAAAGTTAAAAACAAAAAGAAAAAAAAAAAGAAAGTGCTCTGATGAATTCAGAGCATCCAATGGAGTCTGCAGTCTTCATGCCACTTGAGCTCTGTGAGAAGTGGATGCTACTATCTGTGTTTTCCTTTCATTAATAGTCTTCTCCTGGTCTTGATTTCTCTTGAGAATGACCATCCCTTCCTCTAAATATGTATAATACACACACACAAAAAAATAATAATCATTATTGCAGGTTCTCTTATTTATGAATTCACCCATGCTAAAGTAACTCCAAAATCAGCACACATGGGGTCTGGTGGTCATTTGTTTTTTTTTTTTTTTTTTTTTTTTTTTTTTTGACAGGCAGAGTGGACAGTGAGAGAGAGAGAGTCTGGTGGTCATTTGTTATAGGTCAGGTGGTAAAAAAAATTTCAGTTGCTCTACTTGCATGTTCTCAGCAGAGGCTGAACACAGCGACCACCCTGCCTTCTTATTTCACTTCCCAGACTATAAATGAGTGGTCCTATCACAGACTGTTTAGTGCATGTTTTTCACATTTTGGGGGCTTCTTGCTGATGATTTTATTGTTTGGCCCCAAGCATAGTGATGAAGTGTTGTCCAGTGTTCCTAAGCACCAGAAGCCCTACTGTGTCTTCTGGGGATCATACGTGTGTTAGTAAGCTCTGTTCGCGCATGTGTTATAGTGCTGCTGGCTCCAAATCCAATGATCGTAAATCCACTGTATAGATTTAATCAGTTATCTCTGAAGATCAGTACCCATAAAACAAGGTTTTCATTGATAAGTTGATGGAAATATTGGGACAAAAGGCTTGTGGGAACATAACTCTATTTGTCCTTTAGAGAAATGGCTCAGTGTTTGCTAATTCAGCACTCATGGTAACTTGGAGAACACAACTGCCATGAATACTGAGAACCAACTGTATTTTTAAGCTCAGTCTTCTTTCTCTACCTCTCCTTGAGTGTTCACAGTTCTGAACTCTGTTCTGGTCCAATACTCTTCTTGTTCTGTGAAGTCACCAAGACAACCCCTCCTCTGCTAGAAGAGACCAGGTTTTTCTCCTGAGCTCCATCCCTTTATATCCAACTATTTCACTGTATTCTACAATCTTCCTCAATTCCAAATCTCAACCTGCGCTCACTACCTCACTAATACATTCTAAGAGTGTCCCGCAATGTAACAGATGGTGGCACCCGAGCATGTAGGCCAAATGTTGGAGATTCCATCTTGACACCACTGTTTCCCAATTCTCCCTGCCTCCAGCTCCCTGGTGGTTGATTTTACCTCCTCAATGTGTCTCAGCTTGCTCGCTTGCTCTCTGCTCCATTGTTTCCCCTCAGATCTGGCCCTACTCTTTATTGCCTCACCTCAACTGTTCCAGTGGTTTCACAGGTCCTCTGCATGTGGTCTGTATTGCACCCCTATTTCTACACTTTCAACCTGTCTTCCACCTTGAGGCCACAGTGAGATTTCTGGCAATGTAATAACTAATGTTTATTTTACATCTGCTTTCTAGGTATTTTGCTAAAGATTTGACACATATTATCTGTAATCCTCAGAGTATGCATTGTTATATCCATTTTCCATTAAATGAAACTTAGGTTGAGAAGTGATGAACTCTTAACTCCTAAGCACTAGAACACAAGACCTTTAATGATTTAATTTCTGACTATCCTGTTACCTTCATGTCCTGACATTTTTTTCTTACCTTTTTGCCTATTCTATCTTTCTACAATTCTTTTTTTTTTTTTTTTTGACAGGCATAGTTAGACAGTGAGAGAGAGAGAGAGAGAGAGAGAGAGACAGAGAGAAAGGTCTTCCTTTTTCCATTGGTTCACCCCCCAAATGGCCACTACGGCTGGCACGCTGTGCCCATCCGAAGCCAGGAACCAGGTGCTTCCTCCTGGTCTCCCATGTGGGTACAGGGCCCAAGAAACTGGGCCATCCTCCACTGCCTTCCAGGGCCACAGCAGAGAGCTGGACTGGAAGAGGAGCAACCGTGACAGAATCGGGCACCTCAACCGGGACTAGAACCTGAGGTGCCAGCACCGCAGGCGGAGGATTGCCTAGTGAGCCGCGGCGCTGGCCCTTCCTGCAATTCTAAACTATTTGTGCTTTCCCAAACATTTTGTGCTTCTCCACATTTCCATGCCATTCTTCAGTTATGCCTTCTGTTTGCCATGATCCTTCCTTATATGATGAGAATCCAATCTGCTTAAAACACTCAATTTAAACATCAGTTTCTTTTATAAAACTTCCAGAGCATTCCAAGTAGAGCTGACCACACCTTCTTTTCTGTTTCCACTATACTCTGTAGAAACTGCCCTAACAACGCCACTTTACTATGTTGACTGTTTAGATGTCTTTGCTTCTTTTTGTAAACTTCTCTTTGCATGCAACATTCTTTCTCTGCATGAGATCATCCTGGCCATCCTTTCTCTGAATGAGTCATCCTCACTTGTGATCTCTGTGACTGTCACTAAGATGATTAGTACATAATCCATATTGCAGCTCCGTTGTCTCTGCTCAGCTCCACAGCTTCACAGCTTCCTGGACCTCTGTCTCAGAATAACCCCAACCAAATCCATCGTTTTCTTTCTTTAATTTGCCCTTTCTCTAGAAACCCAGTGAATGAAACCTTGTCTGTCAGCTGTTCCAGCCAGAAAGACTGGAGTTGTCTACTCCCCCTGCTCTCCATCTTCGTATCCCTTCTATTTGAATTCTGTATATCCCAGGCCAATCCCATTTTTCATCCTCTCCCCCCTAGTCAGAAGCTCAGATCAATAGCTTCCCATTGTTGAACCAGCTGATTGATGTGTCCGTCTGCTTCTGATCTTACTAAAATTGTTTTCCTACTCTAGTGAGAAAACCGTTATCTTTTTTAAAAGTCCATTTGCATTTTATTACACACACACACACACACACGGAAATCTTCCATCTGCTGGTTCATTCCCCAAATGTCTGCAATAGTCAGGGTTGGGTCAAGCTGAAAACAGGAGCCCAGAACTCAATCTGCATCTCCCAAGTGGGTGGCAGGGACCCAAACACATAGGCCATCACTTGATGCCTCTTAGAATGTGCATTATCAGGAAGCTTGATTCATAAGTGGAACAGGAACCTGAACCCAAGCGCTCCAATGTGGGATGCAGGTGTCCCAAATGACAACCATTGTGCCAAACTGTTACTGAATTTTAATTTTATTATTTATTTGTTTTTAAAGATTTATTTGAAAGGCAGAGAGAGGGAAGGAGGAGGAGGAGTTGGGGGGTGAAAGAGAGAGAGATAGACAGGTTGATTCATCTGTTGCTTCACTCCCTAAATGGCTGCCACAGCTGGGGCTGGGCCAGACCAAAGCCAGAAACCTTGAACTCCATCAGGCTCTCCCCTTGGATGGTGGGAGCCCAAATTGGGCCATGTTCCAATGTTTTTCCAGGCACATTGCCAGGGGGCTAAGTTGGAAGATGAGCTTCTGGGATGCGGCATTGCAAATGGTGGCTTAATCTGTGCCACGATGCTGACCCAGATTACCAAATTTTTAGAAAGGTGCTGTGTACCATGTAGCTGAGTCTAGCCTGTATCTTTTTTTAAAAAAAAATTTGATGATATGCTATTATCTAATAATATGATTATATTGTCGAAGTCTTAGATCTTTATCATTCAGTGAATAAGGTTTTCCCCCCAAGCTAAAGTTGGTCAGTTATTTATAAGAAGTAATTTCCAAGTTGTGAGGCTACTTAAACAATAGTTGAAACTCTGGGGGTGTCAATGAGGGGCATCTTCAGTGGTGAAACTGATGTGGGCCTTTGCCATTTATATTTGGGCTACAATCTGAGTCACAAAAGACCTCAGAGGAAAGAAACTCAAATATCTCAAGTGATGCAAGAATCCCTCTGCAACATTCATGAATGCTGGACACCTGTCTAAAGTCCTTTATAGCTTCCTATGTTCACAGGGTAAAGTCCAAACTCCTTGAATGCCTCAGTAATCCTTCCAAAGTCTGGCCTTTGCTGAGCTCTCCAATTTTCTTTTATTTACACATCAATTCATTCACTCTTTTATCAACCCATGCATCAAATAGGAGGGCACTTCAAAAAATTTGTGTAAAATGGAATTAAATTGATTTTGGTGTCAAAAGTTTTTGAGTGCACTCACAGTCTTTTCATAAGATGCATTTTTCATCAACTTTTTGAAGACCACTCATATTTCCTGAGTGCTTACTCCATTTAAGGCATTATTTTGAGAATTGAAGAAACATAACAATAAATATAACAAACATAATTTCCTTGGAGTTTATATTCCAGAGGTCAAAACCAAGCAATAAATGGCTAAGTAAAATAGGTTGTGTCAGGTAATAATGAACGCCATGGAGGACAATATAGAAGAGACTGTGATTTTAAATATGTTCTCAGATTCTTTGATAGTCCTCTTTAAGAAGTTAAACCAATTCCCACTTGCTCAAGTGTGGCTCAGGTCAAAAGAACAGATTTAAAGCAGTAATGGTGTGTGGCTTTGGAGCCCAGGGCATGAAAGACATTATGACTTCCTCCTCTCTCTCTTAGATCACACACTTTGGAGGATGTTGCTGTTATGTCGTGAAGGCCTTTTAGAGAATCCTGCGAAGTTAGGAATGAGGTCTCTAACAGCAGCTACTCGGAAGCAGATCTCCAGTACCTGTACAACCGCCAGATGACCCGTACAACCTCACAGCCAACGTCTTGGTCACAGCATCATGAGTGAGCCTGAGTCAGAACCCTTAGAAATTATATGAGGTGATGAATATTTGCTCTTTTAAGCTGCTAAGTTTTGGGGCAATTTGTTACACAGCAATTGCTAATTCATACAAAAAGAAAGAGATCAATAAAGAGTCTTCAGCAAGTTTGCCAAAAATGCATATTAGGAAAAAACGATGCATGGATTTAAAAAAATTTTGCATCAGACAAACTTATCTTTTGTTTCCATTTTCCCACAAACTTTGTGAAGTGCCCTTGTACAGGTTGGGTGGTATTCACAGGTACTAGGATGCTTAGGGGAAGCCTCATGGAGAAGGAGCTTTGGAACACACTCCAGAGTTGGTGAGTGAGTGAGGCATGGGTACATCTGGGGAAGATCTCCAACTATTCTCCCTGTTGCTTTGTCGTCATGTGGAACTTGCCTCTTTTGTTGGAACGCACCACTTTAATTCTCAACTCCAGGCTTTCCCTCAGGTCATTTTCGGTATCTATAAATTACCCCTTCCCACACCTCCCTGCCACCTCACCCCACTCCCAATGCTGGTAGCCTCATTGAACTTCTCATCTATCAACTCTTAGCTTGGATGTCACTTTTTTTTTTAAGACAGCCAGTTGTAGCTGCCTAGATGAGTATTGAACCTTCTATATGCTTCTATATGACCCCTGTCACAATATTGGACACAATGGATGATGGTGGCCTCTTTTTGGTGTCCATCACATGGATTGTACTCTGAGAAGACAGGGCTATATCTGTCATAGTTGTTATTCCTATACCTAGCAGAGCAGTTGACATCTGGTGGAAACAGGGACTATCTACCAAGTCCATGAAGATGATCTGCCTTTGTTTGAGCAAACCCTACCACCAAATGGCTTTCTGAAACCATCCAAGCCATCATCTCCTCTCCTCTAACCTAGGGAGATGCTAAGAATCACCAATGGGTTAAGTAAATCACCTTGCAGAGCAAGAGCCATGGAAGCAATGACCAAATTCTAGTGAGGGGAGTTTGTCCCCTTGTAAGACAGTCCATTCTACTCCATGGTGGAGCAGTTCTGGTTAGAAGAAAACTCTTGTCTCAAACTTGGCAAAGTTGAGGGTAAATACTTTTTTTGAGAAAGGGCTTATTTTGATTTTTTTCTTTCATGATTTGATGGATATCTTAGGACACAAAAGAAAAATCCTTCTCCTACTTAAATCCTACCTTTCTTTGTTGGGTTGATTGGGGTATAATTAATGTAAATTATTGGTATTAAAATTAGTAGTAAAATTCGTAGTAAAATTCTCCCCTATCATGCGTGTAGTTCTATGAATTTTGACAAATGCACGCAATCTTGTTACTGTTACCAGTCAGAGAGATTTAACGTCTGTTAATTTTCTCTTGTTGACAACTCAAAGTGGTATACATTCTACTCTGCTAAAATGGGAATCTCCAATTTCAAGTAGTTTGGTCTTGTTCTCTCAGTGTTTGAAGTCTGGACATCCTGGGGCTGCCTGTATTGTTCACTGAGTCCTGCAACACTGGAGACCATTATTTCCAAAACTTCGCCAAACATTCACTAAATGTATTACATTCAATTTGATTCTTGCTACTATCTCTCAGAGCAGAAGTTGTGAATGGGCAGTGATAACTCCTTAGCTTCCCTTAGGGCCCTGAGGGACACATTTCTTTCTCTTCTCTAATAAAAATAGAAAAGTAAGAGGGCAAGAATTCCAAACAAAGAGGAATTTTTAACGTGAAATTTAAACACATATGCATTTCCCATTCTGATCTGAATCTCTTACTTGATGCCAACACCATCATTTTAATGGTCCCTAATTGTTTCTTATCTGTGTTTGTTTCTACTCATTCAGTTATAAAATGAAGAATTTTCCTTCTGTTTCTTGCATCCTACATAAAGAGGACTAACACAGGCCTAGGACACATTAGTTGTTCAATAAATAAATGCTCTTTGGAGAGACTGACTTGTGGAGGGAAGTAGCTTTTGGTTCATTTATGGGACGATCCTTGCGGATAGATCAGGATTTCTCGGCAGGACTTCCATTCAGAATACCAGGACTTTTAATTTATTATGAATATTGAAGCTCTTGTCACTTTGGGTATAGTTTCACTTATTCACGAAACAAACCACCTTACCACACAGGGTAAGAAATGTTGACATCCAGGAAGTTGGATTATCTCAAAAGATCAAGGTAGAATTTTGTTTCTGTCTGTGGGTGCAAAGAAATGAAAGAAGGAAGCTTTTGTGGCTCTTGAGGTAAAGCAATGCTAGTTTCCAGTTCTTTCCCCCAGTCCTCCTCAGTTTCGAAGTCATTGTCGAGAATGCTAAACCACCAGGGCGAGACAGGGGAATCCCATAGGTGAGCAGGCCACTAGCGTGTGTTCTACCACTAGCATGTGTTCTCAGAGCGCTCTATGGAAGAGATTTCCTGGACGTCCTGGAAGTAAGTATGCAGCAAAGTCCATGAAATCAGCCTGGTGCACAGTAACACCACCATGCCCTCTGGAACTCTGTGCAGAGAATGTCAGAGTACTTTCTGCTCTTCCTCAAGGCAGTGAAGCAAATAACCACAAATATTTCCAAAGAGGTCACAAACATTTTAATATTATGAGAAAGCCAGAGGGTCAGTGGTAGTGCTTAGTTTAACACACATGTGTAAGCCAGTCCCCCAAAAGACAAATACAATATGTTTTCCCTGATCTGTGGTAACTAACACAGTACCAAAAATGTCATGTATAGGAGTGAAATTGACATTTTAAGATTCGATGACTGCTTACTGTTGGGGAACAGTGTTTTTCTTCTTAGTATTTGTTGAACTCTTTACCCAGTGTAGGCTTAATCTTGTGAGTATGAAGTAGACTGAAGGTATATCATGGTAAAAATTGAGAGGAGATAAGAGAGGAAGGAGGAGGAAGGGTGGGAGAATGGGTGAGAGGGAGGGAAGGGTGGGATGTATCACTATGTTCCTAAATCTATGTATGTGAAATATATGAAATTTATATATCTTAATTTAAAAAAGAGGCTTGGGAAGTAGCCAAGAAACATGTATCCAAAAGTTTCATTCTATACATTCATCATTTGTTCATCATTTCCCATGAGTTGTTCCTTTGTGTTAAGAAGCTAAAGAACCTTGCAAAATTGCCTATCTGCATGTAGATTTCCTTGCTATTCATGGCTAGATATAGATTAGTTGACCATTAGAATCCCAGTTACCTGGTGTCACCCTAGGCGACAGCAACATAGGCTAGGTAAATATTTGGTAAGCTTAAGAATGGGATGTTTGGTCCAGAGTGTGGAGTGCTTCAAATGAGGTTGTGTCTGCTCTAGGGAAGCATTGGAAACTCTGACCAGCCCAGGCACATAAGGACAGGGCTGGTGGAAAACAGAAGGAGGAGAGATCTAGTAAGGAAGAAGTGTGTGGTTGTCCTTGTGGTTTGCACCTAGAGTGCCCTCAAGGAGAGAGCAGATGAGGGTGACCTAAGGCATTGCTGTCACTAGGTCACTGTGGGAGCGTCCAGGTCTGCTTGTGGGAGGAACTGGAAAACTCTCTGGAGACAAAGCACTGTCATCCCTCCAGACCCACCTTTTCTTGAATGGGTCCCCACAGCCTGGCTACAACCCAAAAGATAAGGCAGAGAGAGGTCATCTGGGTCATTTGGGTATGGACTTCGGCCTTTGTGAAAGGAGGAAGTGGACAATTTGCTGCTCCTTTTCTCTTGGTACCACATGGGACTCTCCTTCCTTCTTGTCATGCTCTCAATTGTTCTCTCAATCTCTGCTCCTAAAGTAAAGGAGAAATCTCCTTAAACCCCATCACCTCTATTGTTCAGCGTGGATAACCCTGTAGTTTACTGGAAGTTTTGTAGAATAGTTGTATTCTTACTTCCTATTGTTTTCATTTTACTCCAGTCCATCCTCAGGCAAACTATAAGATGGTATGGAGAGGTTGTGTGAGTGTGTGTGTGTGTGTGAGTGTGTGTGAGTGTGTGCATGTGTGAGTGTGTGTGTGATTGAGTGTGAGTGTGTGTGTGAGTGAATGGGATTGAGTGTGTGTAAGTGAGGGTGTATGAGTGTGAGTGAGTGTGATTGTGAGTGTGAGTGGATATGATTGAGTACGCTTGTGAGTGAGTGTGTGAGTGTGAGCATGTGTGTGTGTGTGTGAAGATAATAGTTATTTGGAAATGTAGATAATTGGTCCTGGTGGGCTGCAGCTGGGCTGTGTGTGTGTAACAAGCTCATTCCTCACCAGTGTGGTTGGAACTGGGGGTCATCATGTTAAGTGAAATAAGCCAGGCACAGAAAGACAAACACCACACTAGCCCATTCATATGTGGAATCTGAAAAAGTTGGGCTCACAGAAGCTAAGAGTAGAATAGTGGTTATTAGAGGCTGGGAAGATTAGGGGCAGGGAGGGATGGGGGAGAGTTGGCTTAATAGCTACCAAGTTATAGACAGGAAAGAGAAGTTCTGGTGTTCTGTTGCCTGGAGCGGAACTATAGACAATAATAATGTACTGTATACTATTTTTGTAGAAGAAAGAATTTTGAATGTTTACACCATAAATAAGTGATAAAAGTTTGAGAAGATGGATATATGTAGCTTAATTTGAACATTGCACATTGTATATATGTGTCAAAACATTACACAGCACCCCACAAGTGTGTAGTTTTTATGTATGAATAAAATGTAGTAACAATGACAACCAGGAAAAGTCCACACCAAAGATCTTCCTCAAGTAGGAGCATCCTGGATGCTTCCTTGGTGTGTTTTTTAGATAAAAATTCTACCCTGAGACAGAGCTTTGCATAAATTGAGGTGGACCAGTTATTCTTAAGTGTTGAAACTTAACTGAAAAGTGATCCCTGTTAAATGTAAGAGTGGGAATAAGAGAGGGAAGGGTTGTACAATTTTGGGACATGCTCAAGCTGACTTTCCCCAAATGGTAGAGTTAGAAACACACCAGGGGATTCCAATTCAATCCCATCAAGGTGGCATGTACCAATGCCATCTCACTAGTCCAAGTGATCAATTTCCGTTCATAATTGATCATAATGATAGGACTAAAAATCAAAGAGATCACATAATCAAGACTAGTGTCTGAAAATACTAACCGATAGAACAAAAAAGGGAGAGAATGATCCAACATGGGAAGTGGGTTACACAGCAGACTCATAGAATGGCGGATATCCTAAACAGCACTCTGGCCTCAGAATCAGCCCTAAAGGCATTCGGATCCGGCTGAAAAGCCCATGAGAGTATTTCAGGCATGGAAAGCCAAGACACTCTGACAAAAAAAAAAAAAAAAAAAAAAAAAAACAACTAAATGTAAATGAAAGATCTCCATGAGTGAGATCCCAGTGGAAAGAACAGGCCATCAAAGCAGGAGGTACCTTTTTCTGAAGGGAGGAGAAAACTTCCACTTTGACTATGACCTTGTCTAAATAAGATAAGAGTCGGTGAACTCTAAAGGCTTCCATAGCCTTGGAAACTCATGACTGGAGCATAGGGAGATTACTGATGCCATAAACAAGAGTGTCAATTCGTTAAGTCAACAACAGGAGTCACTGTGCACTTACTCCTCATGTAGGATCTCTGTCCTTAATGTGCTGTACATTGTGATTTAATGCTATAACTAGTACTCAAACAGTATTTTCACTTTGCGTTTCTATGTGGGTGCAAACTGTTGAAACCTTTACTTAATATATACTAAACTGATCTTCTATATATAAAGAGAATTGAAAATGAATCTTGATGTGAATGGAAGGGGAGAGGGAGTGGGAGTTGGGAGGGTTGCAGGTGGGAGGGAAGTTATGGGGGGGGGGAAGCCATTGTAATCCATAAGCTGTGCTTTGGAAATTTATATTCATTAAATAAAAGTTAAAAAAATAAATTGAGGTGGACATTTGGCTTAGTGGCTAAGATACTGTGTGGGAAGCCTGGGTTCAAGTTCTAACATCGCTCCTGATTCCAGTCTCCTGCTAATACATACCCAGGGAGGCAGTGGTCATGGCTGTAGCATCTGGGTTCACATAGGAGGCACAGATTGAGTTCTGAGCTCTGCACTTTGACCTGGTTCAACTCCAGCTGTTGTGGGCATTGCTGGGGGGTGACCCTGTGGTGGGAATCCAGCTGCTTGGCTTCCAAATAACAAATAAATAAAATCTTGAGCATAAATCAACTTCCTTTGTGCTTCTCTTTGTTGGCAGCATGTGGAGCTGGTAGCGGGGAGGGGCAGAGCGGGCATCGAAGCCAAAATCAGTTTTCATAACTCGCTTGCCTCCTTACTGTCTGAATCTCGGTTGAGGAATAGAAGTTTTGGTTTTACTCAGTGCATGGTTTTGCTCAGGCTAGAGAAGTTGTCAAAACAAGTAGCTGAAAGCAAAGAATCTCTGCCAGCCAAACTATTATTTTGTTTTCACCAGAGTTCTGTGGCGTAGCTGCTAGGCCATCTCAGTGGAGTAAGTAAAATCCACGAGCCACTGACTCCTAGTTGCCCCTCTCCCTAAACACGTGACCTCCCCAGCCTCCCTTTTCCATAGGAGAAGTAGAATTTGGCCTTTGCTCTGAATGGTTCCCCCCACCCAGCACTTCAGCTGGAAGAGAGAAGGACCGGAAGGGACTGCTGCCTCATTCCTCTAGGGTCCGTGGATGATGAAGAGGAGAAAGTGGGTGACGAGCACTTGAGTTACTATGGGTACAAACAGAGGCAGTAGCAGTTTGGTGATTTTGCCCGAGGTCTTTTGGCCCAAATTTCCCTTTGAGTGATCAGATCCTACTTCATTTGTCTTTTTCTCTAGGAGTAGTGCCTTTCTCATGGAATTTTGAATTTTGAATTTTGAATATTCCCCCATCCTTCCCTGCCCCTAATCTTCCCAGCCTCTGATAACCACTATTCTACTCTTAGCTTCTGTGAGCCCAACTTTTTCAGATTCCACATATGAATGGGCTAGTGTGGTGTTTGTCTTTCTGTGCCTGGCTTATTTCACTTAACATGATGACCCCCAGTTCCAGCCACACTGGTGAGGAATTTTGAATGTTTACACCATAAATAAGTGATAAAAGTTTGAGAAGATGGATATGTATAGCTTGATTTGAACATTGTACATTGTATATATGTGTCAAAACATTACACAGCACTCCACAAGTGTGTAGTTTTTTGTATGAATTTTTTTAAAAAGTAGCAACATTTTATTTAAAATGTTATTTATTAAAAAATGTGCCAACATTTAATTATTTTATGTCCTTAAAGCCTCAGGAGTACTAGGCACATGGCAGTCATTCAACTCTTCCTTGAGTACTGAAAATAAAGAAGTAGGAATTTTTTTAGCTGGCGCCGTGGCTCAATAGGCTGATCCTCTGCCTGCGGTGCCGGCACACTGGGTTCTAGTCCCGGTCACTCCTCTTCCAGTCCAGCTCTCTGCTGTGGCCCAGGAGTGCAGTGGAGGATGGCCCAAGTGCTTGGGCCCTGCACCCCATGGGAGACCAGGAGAAGCACCTGGCTCCTGCCTTCGGATCAGTGCAGTGCACCAGTGCAATGCACTGGCTGCAGTGGCCATTGCAGGGGGGTGAACCAACGGCAAAGGAAGACCTTTCTCTCTGTCTCTCTCTCTCACTGTCCACTCTGCCTGTCAAAAAAAAAAAAAAGGAATTTTTTTTTCAACTTTTATTTAATTTGCCATTTTTGCATTCGGGAGATGCCAGTTATCTTCCAGGTCTTTTTGTCTGACCACCAGGACTATATGAAACTACTCAAGAGTCACTAGTTCCTAATACATCTTATAGTCATTCCCCCAATTTTTTTTCCCTACCAAATTTCCTCAAAGTTTTGAAAAAATGTGTCACAGTCTCAAACTAAAGTTAAATTTCTATTTTTTGACGATTTATTTATTTGAAAGGCAGAGTTACAGAGAGAGACGGAGGGGGGAGGAGAGAGAGAGAGGGAGAGAGAGAGTGAGAGTGAGTCTTCTATCTGCAGATTCATTCCCCAAATGGCTGCAACAGCTGGGGCTGGGCCAGCCTGAAGCCAGGAGCCAGGGGATTCATCCAGGTCTCCACATGGGTGCAGGGGCCCAAGCACTTGGGCCATCTGCTGCTTTCCCAGCCTCATTAGCAGGGAGCTGGATCAGACGTGGAGCAGGGATTGCAAGTGGTGGATCATACCACTGCCTTACAATGCTGGCCCTTAAATCTAAGTCTTATCCACTGATGGCTCAAGCATTTTGGATTGCCGATGTTACTCCCTCCTAATAGTACTAATGTCCCCTGCTGCTGGGGTCATAGGGCCTCGCAGATCCCACTGATGCCATCCTCTGCCTCTCCTAGTTCCAGTTCAGAAGATATTCACACTGTCCTTCTAGGTCATTGTCCTGGATGGGTACCTCCCATGCTCAGCTGCCCAGGATGACTCTCCGTTACCCATTATGCCACAGGCAGACTCTGGCTGATGTTCAGAGATGTCAGGAGACTCACCCACCCCACCTGCCCTTCTTGGCTGGCTGGTACCAACACATAGATTCCCTCCTGGCCCAAGCAGTAGCTTCTCTTTCTTCTCCTAGGCCATGTCAAAGCTTCTCCTGCCTTTTCTCCTTCTCTGGAGGTTCTTCTTCCAAATATTAATAACATTTAACATTTTAGTCAAACTCAGTATCCTTCATGCCTTTTCAATATTAGCTTCTCATTAGACATCTGTATTGTAGCGACCATAACTCCAGTGTAGCATGTTTTACTCACGTAGGGTTAATTTTTGGGACAGACATTTGGCACAATGGTTAAGACACTGTTTGGGGCTCCTGTATCCTGAAATCAGAGTGCCTCAGTTTGAACTCTGCTGCTGATTCAGCTTCTTGCTAATGCACGGTCTGGGAGGCAGCAGGTGGTAACTCAAGTGATTGGGTTCCTGCCATCCACGTAGTAGACCTGGATCGAGTTCATGCCTCCTGGCTTCAGCCTGATCCAGCCCTAGCTATGGGTGACATTTTGGGAGTGAACCAGCAGATGGGAGTTCTCTGTCTCTCTGCATTTCAAATAAAGTAAATTTAAAAAATTAGTTTGGATTTGTGTGATAATACTATTACAAAATTGCATTTTTCTCATTGGATAACTGCCACTTCCTTGATTCTCGACTGCTTCAAAAGTGAAAACATCTGCCTTATTCCTCGTCACGTCCCTAATGTCCAGCCCAGTGCCCGGCACACAGCCATTGGACTGAAACGTTACAGAATGAATTACTGAGCTCCTGGAGGACAGGGCCATGTTTTAGTTATTTTATATCCTTAAAGCCTCAGGTAGTACTAGGCTCATGACAGTCATTCAACTCTTCATTGAGTACTGAAAATAAAGAAATAGGAATTTTTTTTCAACTTTTATTTAATACATATAAATTTCCAAAGTACAACTTTTGGATTATAGCGGCTTTTCCCCCCATAACCTCCCTCCCACCCGCAACCATCCCATCACCCACTCCCTCTCCCATTCCATTCTTCATCAAGATTCATTTCCAATTATCTTTATATACAGAAGATCAACTTAGTATATACTAAGTAAAGATTTCAAAGAAGTAGGAATTAACATGTTTGATATGATTACAGCAGAGATTACATTTAGGGTGAGAGGAGTCAGTTCTAGTAAGCAAAAGTGTCTGTGGTTTAGTCCATGACCTAAAAGGAGAATCCTGAACAAGTCATAAAGGCTAGCACTGGCCACTTCCTGGGAGTTCCAGACTGACTAACAAAATCCTGGAAGTTAGAGCCCAGGTGAAAGAAAATGGGAACAAAGGGACACGTGGGAAGGTTGAACGGATTCTAAGGAATAATGACTCCAAAAGCCCTTTTATAAACTATAAAATACGTGTAGAAAAGTGAACCTCGAAGGCATAGCTCAATAAAATGGACCAAACACACCCATACCACCAGCTGGGTACACAAAACATTCCCAGCCTTCGGGCATCCCCTTTCAGCCCTGTTCCAGAGCCTAATCAATCCCCAAAGTAACTGCTCTCTGACTTCTAGTACACTGGACCAGTGTTGCCTGTTTTCAAACTTTACATAAAGGGGATTACGTGCTTCATACTTCCCTGTGTTGAGCGTTTTTGGCTCAGCATTTGTTCATGAGATTTATCCCTGTAATGATGTGTAGAAACACCATATATGTGTGCCTGTATGAATTTATGCATCTTATTATTGTATAGTATTCCAATGTGTAACTATATCTACCCTAATGTTTTTCCCTGTGGTGCTACCATGAACAATGCAACTATATACATTTTGTGCATTTTTCTTGGAAAACAAACTCATTTCTATTGGGCATGTGGCTAAAACAGAATCATTATATCATAATGCATCTGTTCCGCTTGAGTAGACACTGCAAAAGAGTCTTCTAAAGTGGTTGTACCAATTCATACCCCTTTAAGCAGCTAATGAGAGCTCCATTTGCTGGAAATGCTTGTCAACAATTAGTACTGTCTATTTTTTCATTTCAGTCATTCTGGTGGGTGTGTGGTTTTAATTTTGTATGTCCCTATGCCTAAAGAAGTGAAACCCCTCAGATATTCTCTTTTGAGAAGTGTTTATTCAAGATTTTGCTTACATGTTTTCTTCTGTGTGGAATTTTTCTTACTGATTTTCAAGAATGCAAAGTTATGAATTTGAGTACTTTGTCAGACACGTTACGAATATCTTTCGGGAATTCCTTTTCTGTTTTTTAAACAACAGCTTGTAGTTGTTTCAAAAGTAGAAAGTGTTGGTAGATATTGATTGAGAGAAGAAAAGGCTGTAAATCAAGAGATGTTTCAAAAGAAATGAAAGGACTTAGGCCTGTTTTACCAGAGGATGAAGGAGAAGGAGACTCATGCTAAGATAGGTCAAGAACAGGATTCATTAGTTCATTCAACAAATCAGACCTGTACGGAGTATCTCAAGTTGCAGACTCTCTGCGTCCTGACGCTTGGTTAGCTCATCACCCTTTCCACACTTTTCTCTCAGTTGTTCCATGTTCTGTCCATGGAAAAGCTGCTTGTTGGTAACAGCTATGGTTCTTGAACATTTACATGTCCCAGGCCCAAATGCCAAGCACTTCATAGGGACTGTCAGCAACCCTATAAGGTAGGAACAATAAATATTCTCTTCTTTCAGAACATCTAGGGAACTTAACTAAGGCCACCCAGCTAATAAGAAGCAGAGACAGTTTAAATCTACATGGACCTACTAGAAAATCCATGTTCTACATGACTGTCTCCCTGCTGGGTCATTCACCAAACCTCATGTTGACCGTAGAACTTCCTTCTTTAATTCAAAATAAATTCCAGCCTCATCAGATGCATGGCTCTTCAGCAATGAACTTGAAGAAGAAATCCAACTGAGGACTGAAAAGCAAAGAGATAGACAGGAAGTAAAAGCAGTTGTTTTTGAGTTAAAAGATCCGATCTATGACTGTCTGGCTTTTGGTAAGTTGCAAACAAATTTCACTATAAAGAGGAGATAAAATAGGGACCAGCACTGTGGCATAGCAGATTAAGCCTCCACCTGGTGTGCTGGCATCTCATATGGGTGCCAGTTCAAGTCCCAGCTGCTCCACTTCTAATCCAGCTCCCTGCTGCTGCACCTGGGAAGGCAGCAGAGGACAGCCCAAGTGCTTGGGTCTCTGCACCCATGGGACAGACCTGAATGAAGCTCCTGGCTCCTGGCTTGGGCCTGGCCCAGCCACAGCCATTGTGGCCATTTAGGGAGTGAACCAGTGGATGTAAGATCTCTATCTACTCTCTCTCTGTTGCTGCCTTTTCTTTTTTTGACAGGCAGTTAGTGAGTGAGAGAGAGAGAGAGAGAGACAGAGAGAAAGGTCTTCCTTCCATTGGTTTACCCCCCAAATGGCCACTATGGCTGGCGCACTGCACCGATCCAAAGCCAGGAGCCAGATGCTTCCTCCTGGTCTCCCATGCAGGTGCAGGGCCCAAGCACTTGAACCATCCTCTGCTGCACTCCCGGGCCACAGCAAAGAGCTAGACTGGAAGAGGAGCAACCGGGACAGAATCCAGCGCCCCAACAGGGACTAGAACCTGGAGTACCGGTGCCACAGGTGGAGGATTAGCCTAGTGAGCTGTGGTGCCAGCCTATTGCTGCCTTTTAGATAAATAAATAAATAAATCTTTTAAAAAAACAGAGGAGATAAAAAACCTGCCTCTTATCCATTAAGGAGTAACTACAAAAATGAGAAGACATCAAATGGATGAGTTATTTTAAAATAAGCACTTATTTGGCTTCTCAACTAAGAGAACAATTATTAAATACCTGATGGATGTTAAGCACTGTGCTAAGAACCTAGAAGGTGGAATGGTTAAAGGATACTTATTTCAGCAACCAGTAAGTCATCTGTGCTTTTTAGTCATTTGATCATCCAACTAGAACTTACTGAGGGTCTATGATGTGCCAGGTATACAAAGTATACTCTTATCACTTACGTTCATAGCAGCTCGGGTATTTCCCTCACTCTCTAATGCCAGAACCACCCCAGCATGCAATCGCTAGACATAGGAGAAGAGGGATACGCAAGGAGGTCTCTATACCATGGCTCCACAGTGCAGACTGCCTGCAAACCCACCAGAGATAAAGCACGCAGGAAGCAACTGGCTACAAAAGAGCACCCTCTACTGGAGGGGTGAAGAAACCTCATCTTTACCCACCATGTACTGCGGCACTTCTGTGAAATTAGATGTTATCAGAAGTCCACTGAACTTCTGATCGGCAAACTCCCCTCCCAGCATCTGGTGCGAGAAATTGCTCAGGACGTGAAAACAGATCTGTGCTTCCAGACGACAGCTCATTGGTGCTTTGTAGGAGGCAGGTGTGGCCTATCTGGTGGACCTTTTTGAAGACAGCAACCTTTATGCTATCCACGCCAAACATGTAATATTTACGCCAAAAGACTTCCAGCTAGCATGTTGCATGCCTGGAGAATGCGCTTAAGAACCCACTATGATGAGAAACATTTCATTCTCATTTTTTTCCTCTTCTTCCTGTTAATGGTAATTCTGCAAGTTATTTATTTTTTCCATGGGGTCAAAAGGTCCCTAAGTACATGATCGTGAGAGGAAAGATAGGGGACAGAAGTCAGGTATTGGCAGTTTTTTCATTTGCAGGTTGATTTTTAATATCAATGTGGGGACGCAAAGCCTTAATGTGAGGCAAAATGTTTTGGTGAACAAGTTTCAGCAGTTCAGCATTATAATAATCATAAATAAACTTGTTACATTTTTCTGGACAATGCCAGTGACAAGTAAACTTCTTATTGATGCAACTAAATGGTGTTTGTAGCATTTTTATCATATAATAGATGCCATCCACTCACTATACTTTTCTGATTTGTGCTACACGTTTTTCATGTTGTCTGATTCTGTGCTGTTCCTGCAAGTTTGCTAATATACATTAAACTATTAAAACAAGCACACACACAAAAATACAGTCTACTCTTATGGAGCTGGTGTTAGAGGGAATGAATGAATGATGAGTGATGAAGCATATTACCTCATTTTCTCTGATCCAGCATCCTTTGCATGACTGTTCGTCTCTTCCATTTCCTAGGCAAACCTCACCCAGATATTTTGTCTCACATCCATGCAGTCCCAAGCTGCACGTTCTAACAGATGATCCCACTTGTCTATGGCTGTCTTATTTATTGCAACTCCTCCCTTTTCCAGAGGCTCAAGTGTGAGTACTCTTCCCATCTGTGTCTCAAATTAGATTCCTCATCACTCCCAAGTCATTTCAGTACTTCTTTCTCGAAAGCCTTGTTAATCAACTAATGAGAGCACAGTTTAAATTCTAGGACTCTAATTGGTATGTAGGCAAATTCAGTATTTTCTCTCAATCACATCTACTTCAGATTAATCCTGGGGCTGCTACAATACAGTTAATACTAGCTACTTCTTTTTCTTTTAAGTATTAGATGTGGGTGTATGAATCTCTACTTGATAAAATATTTGAACAGCAACAAAATAGACATCTGTTAAACAGAATGAAATATTAGTTTGTTTGAAGGTAAGAATTTGGAAGTTAAAAAAATTGTATCCTCTAAAATATTTGGCATTGTAGACTTGCCGTTGATTACAGTGACATCTTGTTAGGCTTCTTGCTATTGATTGCACGCTCAGCCTTTGAATTGAGGACAGTGACAAAGATAATAGAAAAGGGAATTTTCTCAGGATTGATGTCTGTGATGTTTTGCAACCAAATCACCTCAGAATTGCAACCACATTTGATTATTCATATTTTCAAAAGTTCAACAGGGTTGTGAGAATGTAGGAAATGATTAATTTCCCCAGCCCATAATTTTCCCATTAAAAGCTAAGAAAACTGTACCAACATCTATAGAGTTGTGAATATGAATTTTTAAAGGTTATGTTTCAAATAATATATAACCTTTTCTTCTTGTGAGAAATATTAATAATCATAAATCTGATTAGAAAATTGGAGTACAATATGGTTTAAATATCTGGTAATATAAGCAAGTGTGAGTTGTGATTCCTTATACCTATTTACCAGTCAAAATATTATTATTATTATTTATTTATTTATTTGACAGAGTTAGACAGTGAGAGAGAGAGACAGAGAGAAAGGTCTTCCTTCCATTGGTTCACCCCACAAATGGCCACCATGGCCGGAGCTACCCCAATCCGAAACCAGGAGCCAGGTCTCCCAGCTCTCCCTCCTGGTCTCCCACACAGGTGCAGGTGCCCAAGCACTTGGGCCATCCTTCACTGCCTTCCTGGGCCACAGCAGAGAGCTGAACTGGAAGAGGAGCAACCTGGATTAGAACCCGGTACCCATATGGGATGCTGGCGCTGCAGGTGGAGGATTAACCAAGTGAGCCATGGTGCCGGCCCCTACCAGTCAAAATAATAAATGTGGGGCTGGTGTTGTGGTACAGCTGGTTAAGCTGCTGCCTGTGATGTCAGTATTCCACATGAGTGCCTGTTCAAGTCTCAGCTGCTCCATTTCTGATCCAGCTCCTTGCTAATGCACCTGGAAAAGCATCAGAGGATGGCCCATGTGCATGGGCCCCTGCCACCTGTGTAGGAGACCCAGGAGGAGTTTCAGGTTCCTGGCTAGGGTCTGGCCTAGACCAGGCTGTTGTGGCCACTTGAAGAGTGAAGCAGCAGATAGAAAATCTCTCTCTGTCTCTCCCTTTGTCTCTAACTCTGTCTCTCAAGTAAATAAAATATTTTTAAAAGAGTTACAAAGAGAGGGAGAGAGAGGAAGAGAAAGGGAGAGGGAGATCTTCCCTCTGTTGGTTCGCTCCCTAAATGGCTGCAATGGCCAGAGCTGGGCTGATCTGAAGCCAGTAGCCTGGAGCTTCTTCCAGGTCTCCCACATGAGTACTTGGGCCAACCTCTGTTGCTTTCTCAGGCCATAAGCAGAGAACTGGGTGGGAAGAAGAGCAGCTGAGACTCGAACCAGTGCCTCAGGCAGAAGCTTAGCTTACTTTGCTACAGTGCCGACCCCTAAAAAATGTTCAAAAAATAATAAATGGAGAAAGAGACTAGGGTGGACCTATGGACTTTAGAAAAATCTCTGACAATAGAGGGCAAATGTTAGGGTGCCAATGTCAAACTCTGCAGTAGGGTAGGGGAGAATTTGCATACATGTTGCTTTCTTTCTTTCTTTCAAGTTGATTTCAGTAGTTAAAATTACTAAGGAGAAAACATATCCATTTATATTACAACATCTTCTGGTAGCTAGAGTCTTCCTGAAGAGATAAAGCATGGGGTGGGTGTTCGGCCCAGTGGCTAAATCATCACTTAGGATACCCGTATCCTATATCAGAGTGTCTGGGTCTCAGTCCCAGCACTGCTTCCGATTCCAGTTTCCTGCTAATGTGCACCTTGGGAGGCAACAGACAATTTTTCAGAGAGTTGGATCCCTGCCGGCCATTTGGGAGATCTGCACTGAGTTCTCAGCTCCTGGCTCCTGCATGGCCCAGTCTCAGCTGTTGTGGACGTTTTGGGTGTGAACCAGCAGATGAAAGTCTCTCTCTGTCTTTGCCTCCTGCCTTTCAAATAAAGAAGAAATATGCTACTGATGGTTAAGATGTATTCTTCAGGAAGAAGAGTAGTGTGGGCATGTTTGACAGATGCCTTTGTGACAGACTGTGGCAGGGTGAAGTGGGCATGGTAGGAAGTTATTCTGGGCACTACCAGGTCAGATTAGAGCAGAACAAGGAAGTAAATGAAGTATGTGTGTGGAAAACCCAGCCTCTGGCCTTTGTTCTGTGCTGCTGCCTCTACTCTCTCCTCTCCAGTGCCCCTATAAAGGAGCACTTGCTCGTCACATTCTCAGGAGGTGAGTATCCCAACAGTCTCTTCCCCCACGCAACTTGGGACTTATTCACTCCAGGGTGACAGTCAGTAACAACAGCTTCACGTTGTTCTGCTCCTATAAAGTAGCTAGTAATTAAAACTCATATGCAAGACTCAAGGGTGGACATTTTGAAACACTATCAAAGGGTATAAAAGAAGATTTTTAATACAAAGATGGCCAGTGCTCACATTAGAAAGATGTGTTCACCTTAGAAAGATGTTAATTCTCTCATTAGTCTTCAGATTAAATGCAAACACAACCAAAATTTCTGCTGCATGTTTCCAGGAACTTACCAAGTTGATTATAAAATTTATCTGAAATATGTATGAAAATTCTGTGATTAGTTAAGTGAGCCTCTGAAAGTAGAACTAAAGGGGTAGCTTTCCTTTCTAGGTACAATGACTTTTACTGATAATATGGAATTGGCTGCAAGAACACAAATGGAAAACTACATAAATGAATGGAATAAAGTAAATAAATCAGAAATAACTACTTGTACATATGGAAAATTCACGTATGATTGAGGATTAATTGTTTAGTGAACTGTTTAGGGAAAACTGGCTCACCACCTGGAAATGAATGAAACTTGATGCCTTATCTTCAATCTTTTCCAAAAATGAAGATGCAATTATGAAAGGGAAAACCATAGAATAAATAGAATACAACATAGGGTGAAATAGAGATGAAGGGAGGCTTTTTAAACAAAGCTTAGAAAAGTGCAAATCTTACCATGAATAATAATATCTTGGAAATTAAGTTTCCTTCTCAACAAAGGCCAAATGGACCAAGTTAAAGAGCAGAACATTTTGTTTGTTTTGACTACAACAAAATATGGAGCAATACCTCAAATACACAGAGAACTCTTACGAATCAACAACAACGAAAACCACCAAAGCCTCCTTGATTAGTTGCCTTGAGAAATGGGCAACTAATCTAGCCAACTTGTCAAAGTTGGAAACTCACGTGGCTTTAAGTGTACGCAGAAAAATGCAAATGAAAGCAGTAGTGGGGTTCCATTTTGAACCACAAGAGGCTTGCAAAGGTAAAGCTGGATAAAACTAAGAGAGTATGAGGATGTAAGGAAATGGAAATGTAGCTCACTGATGTGAGACAGGAGATTAGTACTGTCTTTCTGGAGAGCAATCAGGCAGTATTTAGTAAAAGTCAATAAATTTATCCCTGCGATTCGGTGGACCTGCTCTTGGATAACTATTCCAAAAGTATTATCCAAAAATGGTATTAAAATAACTTAACAGCTGCATGGCATATTGAACTACTTGGATTTGAGTCCCAGCTTTGTTTTCAGTTCCAGCTTCCTGATAATGCAGACCCTGGGAGGCAGCGGATGATGACTTGAGTCCTTGAGTCTTTGCTACTCACTGATTGAGGTCCTGACTCGCAGCTCCAGCCATTGCAGGCATTTGGAGAATGAAGCAGTGGATGGAAGCTCTTTCTCTCTGTTGCTATCCGATTCTCTGCTTCTCATGTAAGTAAATTAAAAAATGATTTGGAGAGGTTGCTTAGTGCTCAAGGTCTGTGGGGTAGATGATTAGAGACAGTTTAGGTGCCCAATACAAGGGGAATGACTAAATAAAATGTGGGGATACCCACTCTGGAATGCCATATTGGAAGCAGTGGCCACTCACAGTAACATGGAGAGATATCAGATAGACCATCACGCTGAGTGAAAAAGTAAGAAAGAGAACCATTCCCATAAAAATACCTGTATATACTCAACAGCACTTCATATATTACAAGGATGCACAAGTATTCAGAAATACATGTTGAACATTTTAGATCCATGGCCTATAGCAAGGGTAGGGATATGTGTAGGGGGTTAGTGAGGGGGGAAGGAGAATGATGAGGGTGGGAACACACACACACACGTACACACACACACAGAAATTTGTATGAAGCAATGACCATGTACATTGAACTGAGGAGTATGCTGACTACAAATATTTTTACCTGTAAATATTCTTTTTAGAATTGTATTTCAGCCGGCGCCGTGGCTCAATAGGCTAATCCTCCACCTTGCGGCGCCGGCACACCGGGTTCTAGTCCCGGTCGGGGCGCCGGATTCTGTCCCGGTTGCCCCTCTTCCAGGCCAGCTCTCTGCTATGGCCAGGGAGTGCAGTGGAGGATGGCCCAGGTGCTTGGGCCCTGCACCCCATGGGAGACCAGGAAAAGCACCTGGCTCCTGGCTCCTGCCATCGGATCAGCACGGTGCGCCGGCTGCAGCGGCGGCCATTGGAGGGTGAACCAACGGCAAAAGGAAGACCTTTCTCTCTCTGTCTCTCTCTCACTGTCCACTCTGCCTGTCAAAAAAAAAAAAAAAAAAAAAAAAAAAAAGAATTGTATTTCAAATAATGCATTTCTAGTTGTGGATTTTTAAGTTGGAAAGTAGTTTTTTTTAAAGTTGTATCTTTAAACGGGCTATCAAAGAAGGAGACACCTTTCTCTGAAGGGAGGAAGGAACCTCCACTGTGATATGGCCTTGACTAAACAAGTTCAGAGTTGGTGAACTCAAGGGGCCTCCACAGCCTCAAAAGCTCATGGCAAGAGCCTCGGGTGATGACTGACGACATAAATAAGAGTTTCAATTGTTAAATCAACAATGGGAGTCACTGTGCACCTGCTCCCCACGTAAGATATCGGTCCTTTACTATGAGAGTTAACGATAACACTACTAGTCGAACAGTACTCTATATCTTGTGCGGTTGTGTGGGCGCAGTCTGTTGAAACCTTTGCTTAGTATATACTAAGTTGATCTTCTGTATATAAAGATAATTGAAAATGAAACTTGATGAAGAGTGGGATGGGAGAGGGAGTGGGAGATGGGAAGGCTACGGGAGGGAGGGAGGTTGGGGAGGGGAAAGCCACAACAATGCAAAAGTTGCACTTTGTAAATTCACATTTATTAAATTAAAAAAAGTATTAAAAAATAAAAAATAAAGTTGTATCTTTAAAAATGCTTATTTATTTATTTTCAACTATTTGAAAATGGTGTGGGGAAAGGTCTTCCATCTACTTGTTCACTCTCCAAATGCCCATAACAGCCAGGGGCTGAGCCAGGCCGAAGTCAGGAGCTTGGAGCCCCATCCAGGTCTCCCACATGGATGGCAGGAACCCAAGTGTTGGGGCCATCATCTGATGCTTCCCAGATGCATTGGGAGGAAGCCAGATCAGAAGCAGAGTTAGGATTTGAACTGGCACTGATATGAGATGTGGGCATCCCAAGTAGTGGCTTAACCTGCTGCTGCACAATACCTTCCCTAGGAAGTACTTTGATTTGTGCAGTCAGTGAGTATGTATTCATCACCTGCTGTATTACAGGCACTGTCCTGGGTACTAGGGCTAGTGCAGTGAATGAGACAGCAAAAGCCAACCTCTGGCCGGGGGCTCCAGTGAGCCCTTCCCGGCAGGTCCAGCATGGCACGCATCCAAGAGCATGGGTAGAGTCTGATGAGGCCTGGGGTTATGGTGGGTGGGGAGGTGGCCCTTCGTCTGGAATGGCTTCGAGAGACTTGCAAGTTCACGAGGAGACAACTGAAGAGAAGGCCCATTGTGATTTGAAAGGACTTAGCACATGGAAATATGTACTTGTTTGCCGTGGTGTATCATTTGAGATTCCTGATATAACTGCTCAGAAGTCCACACAGAGCCCCACAGTAGATTTTCACTTTAGGGAGTTTGGTTAAGTTCACTAAAACCTTAGATCCTGGCTCCATTTACCCTGTCTAACCACAGATTGCTCCATCAGGAGCCCAACATGTATAAGAGACGTTTTTTGTTACTAAAGACTGCTTTGTAATTTTCTGACATTTTATTCTTATTTAACAGCATTTATTCCTTATTTGGGCGTGATAATGAAGTTTGTAACGAGGACTAGATAAACCTCAATTTTAGAAGTCCCCCAACTACCTCCAAGTGAATTCCCAAAGACAGCAAATGCATTATTTAAATTCACAGATCTATTTGTCCACTCATTCAATATGCTCTTATTGATTCCTTCCCATTCACTGTTCTAAGTGTTGGAGTTACAAAGTTCAAAGAGATGGATTCTTCCCCCAAAGGTATGTGATTCAATGATACCAAACCTTACTTCTCCCTGGGAACAAAATAATACATGATTTTCAGTTTCCTAGGCAAGCCAATGAGAGCTTATTTTACACACAGAATAGCTTAAATCTTGTACTGATAGAATTATATAGTGTTCCAGGCAACAATGGCTGCGTCTCACATGATAGGAAACCCGATAAAGTTTCCTCATGTTTTCTTATGAACAAAACCAGGCAAACACTTTTAACAGGTCTAGATTTTTCCTTTTAATTTAGAGAAAAAATATTTTATTTGACTTTTTAATTGACAAATAAAATGGTATCTATTTGTTATGCAGCATGTTGTTTGGCTCCATGTGTGTATTGTGGAGGGTAAGCAGGGCTAACTAACATGTGAAGGGCCTCAGAAACTTGTTTTGGAATGTATGCTGTTAGGGATTTTCAGGTAGACAATATATTGCTATTACCTGTGATCACCACGAGGTACGATAGATGAGTTGAGCTTATACTTCCTGTCTAAATGAACTCTTGTATCCTTTGGTCAGCAGTTTGCCACCACCCTACTTGCAGCCCCTGGTAACCATCCTTTTACCTTCTGCTTGGTGAGTTCATTGTGTTTAGATTCCACATATAAACAAGACCATGTGGTTTTATGTTCTGTCTCTACCTTCCCTGTTGCATCTGTTCCCTAAGGCCACCTTCCCAAATGCTTAGTGTCCACACAGTGCTCTGATCCTTCTCTGTGACCCTCTCTTAGGTCTGTGCCATTTTACAAAACAGTCAAGATTTTACAATTATTTGTATCCATTCTTCCATCACAAACACTCTTTTTTTTTGTCTGTAAAAACAAATTTATTAAAAGGCTCATAATTATAAAAGAATATTAAAATGCATAGAAATTATAAAAGAATATTAAAATGCATAGAAATTATAAAAGAATATTAAAATGCATAGAAATTAACGAACATTAATTACAAATGCTATACCTTAGCCACATTGTAGGAAAAGCGTACGCATGTTTTGGATCTGCATAGGTTTTGACTTCTTAGGCATCTCACCACGCGAACGCAAGACGACGGTGCGAGCTGGGCTTCAGTGACGAGACCATTCTGGCCCCGGCCCTGCCTGAACATTTTATGAAATTCTAGATGCACCTGCGATGCGAGGCTGGGGGGGTTGGTGTTTCAAAACAAAAAATGATCACAAACTCTTATAAGTACTAGTTTTGAGGAGAAAAACCTGCTGAAACTAATTTGTACTAACTCACATTCCTCCCCCTAGCAATAGACACTCGCATTTCGGTAGTAGTTGTGCCTGCTCCCTGCTCCCACTCCCTGGGAGAGTTTCCCGCCTGGGTTTTTGATCTTATATTATGACTCAATGTATTTCAACCATCGAAAGTCAACAAGGAACCACTAAGACATCTCAGAATCTCTTCTTCAGACAGGCATACGTACAATTAAAATTATTAAAAGATTGTTTGAAAATATTACTTTGAGACTTGCATATTGCTTAGAATTAGTAAAAGAAGAATATCAAGGTGAATTACTGTATTCATGGTATTGTATTAAAAGATCATCTGTATGTTAAAAAATGGTGATAATATTCTTCAGTACTTGTATTTCAAAACGTAAATTGATATCAATTATAATTCAGTGATATGATCTTTATTATATTTTACATCTACTAAAATTGTTGTGATCATTTTCTAAGAGCCCTAAGGTGGAAAAAACCAGTAATGAGATTAGCTATTATTTTTTACAAAACATTAGTCTGGTGTAGGATTCAGCATGTTAAAAAAAAAGACATAACTATGTTAAAACATGAAATAATCTCCAATCTGTCATAACTGCTTATTTGAAAGCAAAGAATACAACATATGGGTCATTTCTTTTTCTGGTCACCTCTAACAAGATAAGAATCTACAAAGCTGATAGGAAGATCAGTCCATGACCAAAATGCTTACTCAGTTACTACCGGAGATCAAAGAATGTTATACTAAATCTGGAATCTACTAAGACAAAGCAATTCTTTTCTTTGAAAAAATATATAGAGTTGAGAAAATTTCTGGGATTTGTCTGTAAAAGTACCCTATGGGCCTTACTAGTGACGTTTTAGGGAAATGCGTCTCACGTTGGGAAGGTTGGGAGGCGGTGTTTTGTGGGCTCTGAGAGTGGTTATGTAGTTCTCAGAAAACAGTACTGGAAATTAGATAATTGCTGATGTCATATTTTTCACAATAAAAAAATTTGGTGTCCTGGGGGGCTATAAAAGCAGTCTCTTCTACCTTGCCCATCACAAGCAGAATCACCGAGACAGGTGAGTGTCTGAGCAAACTTGGTGCGACTGCTTTCTGTGGTGTGGGATCTCTCTGCTAAGTTCGTTCCGTCACGCTGTCTCTGCCTCTTGTTCTCTGGGTACCAGGTTCTCCTTGCCCGCTCGCCCACTGTTCGAGTTGGAGTTGTCTGCAATGGCTGCCCTGCAGAAGTCTGTGATCTCGTTCCTGATGGGGACTCTGGGAGCCAGCGGCCTCCTGCTCATGGCCCTGATGGCACACGGAGGAGCTGCGCTGCCCATCAGCTCCCACTGCAGGCTGGACGAGTCCAACTTCACTTCCTATATCACCAACCTCACCTTCATGCTGGCTAAGGAGGTACTCATCTCAGTCTGTCTTTCTCACCGTATCTTCTTGGAACCCACGTAGTTCTCGAGATGTCCCTCAGAACATTTTGAAGATCTTTAAGAAGCCATCATTTATGCCCCCCAAGGAGATACTTTTTTATGGCTCTTCAAAGACTCCAGGGATTTGATTTTTTACCAGGACTCTTTCCTTTCATTTCGGCCTTAAGGAGACATACCTTGAGTTTTACCCAATGAGGAGTCACTCAGTAGAACATCTGATAATCAATTCTGTCCTTTACTCCTCTGTGTATTCATGGAAACTCAAGTAGGCATCTGCATTCTGTCTAGTCTTTATGCAGGGGAAAGGGGGTGGAGCATATTTCCACTTACAGACTTGTCTTCTGTCTCTTCAATGTCTGGACAATTTCGCCTTTTCTTTTCTTCCAGGCCAATTCGGCAGATAACAACACAGATGTTCGTCTTATTGGGAATGAGCTGTTCCATGGAGTCAATGTAAGCTGTTGTTGTAATGAGCAGTACTTGGATCAGCAGGGTGGAGGGTTTGTATCTTCTGGGTGTCCCCTGACGTGACCCTTGCTGTTTGCTTCTACCTGCAGGAGAAAGACCACTGCTATCTGCTGAAGCACGTGCTCAACTTTACCCTTGAAGAAGTGCTGTTCCCCGAGTCTGATAGATTCCAGCCCTACATGCAGCAGGTGCTGTCCTTCCTGGCCAAGCTTAGCAACAATCTCAGCCAATGTGTAAGTTTTCTCAGCCTGTGTCCACCTACCTGTGACCACCTTCCTTCCGCCTCCCTCATATCCAGCTCCTTTCCCACAGTCCTCACCCTTTCCCCTACCCCTAGGCTGGCAGTGAAGTGTCTCCCTGTTCTCAGTTGGAATCATGGAAGCTTTGTTTTTGTTTTATCTGCTTTACATTTTGGCTTTTGTGGTGGTGAGAGGGCCTGGGAGACCAGTGTAGAGAAGGCTCATTTGTTTGTCCCTGGACAGGAAGCAACTGAGGTTCTGTAGGATGAGAACGGTGTTGGGAGCTGTAAAAGGTCTAGATGTGAAAACGGCCCCATTGAGTATAAGCTGTTGGAGCAGGGATGGCCAGGAGAAAGTAGAAGAAGGAGAAAGTGGCAGAGTTTAACGGTGGTGGTGGGTGGGCGAAGACTGCTCCCCTTTTAAAGTCATGTGAAGTGACAAAATCAGAGGAGGGTCAACTTGGTGCCCTTGGACATTGAAAACTACGACAACAGGTTGGAGCGGAGTGGGCAGGGTGAGCGGCCCTGCTCTTCACTGAGGGGGGAACCACCTTTTTTGCATAGCGCTTTTACCAACGTTTCTTGTACTGAGCACACAGTTTTGATGAGGTCCTGCTAGGGTTTTATTCCTAACAGATTTTGCATGCTCCGTTACACCCTTTCCACCAACTTAAAGCACAGTAGGTTTTCCTAAAGAGAAGAGATACTCTCTCTGTCAGAGAAGTGACAGGATTTAGTGTCCAAGGGCATTGAAAAGTGAAGAAAAATCCAGGTCACTGGCAGATGTAGGTCATTGTGGGCAAAATTAGTAAGAGCTTTGAATCCAGGTGCATTGTCACATACCTCAGATGCGTGTTGAGGTTCACAGCATTTCAGCAACGTTGACACAGTGACTCTTGTTTTCGATTCGTAGCATATTGAAGGCGATGACCAGCATATCCAGCGGAATGTGCAGCAGCTGAAGGACACAGTGAAGCAGGTGACGTTGATATCTGTTACTGCTAAGTCAGCCAGTGGGAGAGACAATGCTTTTCTATCTTTTCTTATTTTTTCCTCTCACTTTGTGATTTTTTTAAAACTTGAGTCTTTTAACATCAAGTGGATTGCTTAGATGCATGTATATTTAGATGTGTGTCTTTGTCGTCTTTCTACTGTCTAATCTATCATCTATCTATACATATATTTCCAAATTTTACAAGTCATAGAATTCTAGAAATGCCTGGGAAGTTGGGTCATCTACTTTTTTTTTTTTTTTTTTTTTGGACAGGCAGAGTTAGACAGTGAGAGAGAGACAGACAGACAGAAAAGTCTTCCTTCCGTTGGTTCAGCCCTCAAGTGGCCGCTACAGCCAGCGTGCTGTGCCAATCTGAAGCCAGGAGCCAGGTGCTTCCTCCTGGTCTCACATGTGGATGCAGAGCCCAAGCACTTGGGCCATCCTCCACTGGCTTCCAGGGCCACAGCAGAGAGCTGGACTGTAAGAGGAGCAACCGGGACAGAACAGGCGCCCCAACTGGGACTAGAATCCGGTGTGCCGGCACCGCAGGGGGAGGATTAGCCTAGTGAGCCATGGTGCAGGCTGGGTCATCTACTTTTACCACCCCATGTTCTTGGGGAAGCCAGTGGTAGAGCCATGGTTAGAATGCAGGTGTCCTGGCTTCCAGTCCTGCATTTTGCCTGGGAGAATATTAAGTATTAGACTTAGAGTAAGTGATTATTAGGGAAATTTCATATTCCTGTGGACTCATGTAATCTGAAGAAGCACTTGTTCAAAAGCAGAAAAGGATCTGAGGACAAACTCATTTGAAACAGTTTTAGAAGGCCATTAATTTGATGCTCTGAAACTTGGTGAACTGAAACCCAGAATGACAGTAACAAGAGAACTGAACTTGCATATAGGCCGAATTTCTGAATCATTGATATTTTCACTGAATTATCACGACATAATAGCCAATAACACAATGGATTTTCATTTAAAAGCAAAACTAGAGAGGCCCTGGTTTCTTTTATATTTTTTCAAATAAAGTGAAAATATTAGTTATGGGTTCATTCTAGTGAAATGAAAGTCTGAATTGAAATTCTTTTCTTCCACTCTTCCTTTGCTTGCTTTCTGGTTTCTTCCTTCCCTCTTATCAAACCCCTGGCTACCACCTTTCAACCATGAGCTGGTGTACATTTTGATGGCGAATGGTACCACTAGGTTGCCCATTTGTGGAAGGCTCACTCTAGCAGCTGTCACTCACCCCAGACCAGAGGAATGATTTGCAGCAGTCAAAGCGATGCTTTTACCAGCAGGTGCAGATACATACACAGAAACAGCAGGGCTCTGAGTTGATGGAATTTTCAGTCACTAGCTTAATCTCAAGCCCTTTTTTTCTATCTTGGTTTTTTGAAAAAGTGTTTCTTCTTGAGCACATGTTGATGGCTATGACTGTTTCTTCTTTTGATAATTGCAGGCTTTGTGGTTTTTCATGGTGATGCTTAGGCCTCTCGCTAGAGAACTGTTCCCTAGACATGAAGGATTGAATGTTGGCAGGCCCAAGGCAGGCTTTGCTTTTCTCATTAAAAAAAAAAATCCCTGAGGTCAGCTTACTTAGTTGTCCTCAGAAAAGTAAAGTGTGAGAGGCACAAATCTCATGGTGGTCTGTGTGGGAAAACAGAGATGTTTTTTAAAGCCCTTAGTCTGTTTTGAGCATCTTGAGAGCACCCAATTTTACAAGTGTAGTGGTTTGCCATATGGAAGGATGTTGGTGTGTTGCCTTCATTGTAGCTTCAGGAAGTACAGGCAAGAGAGAGAGGGGCTATGAAGGGAGAACTCAATGGGTGGAAAAACTGGTCAGAGCTGTCTGAATTGGGAGGGGAGTCTTGGGATGATCAAAGTCACTGGAGATCAAAGCAGAGGGCTGGCATAGTAGTAGTAGTAGTAGTAGTAGTAGTGTAGAATGCAGGGCACATGATAAGGCCCAATGAGCTTGACAATTCCTCACAGGCTTGGGAGTCTTATATATATATATATATAAGTCATATATATATATATATATATATATATATATAAATCTTTTGGCATAAATCAAAGGGATGGAAAGGTGGGATGGTGGAGATCAAGAAAACAAAATATAGAGGACAATGATGATGGGGTGTTTCCTTCTTTTTTAAAAATAAGATTTCTTTTATTTACCTGAAAAGCAGAATGACACAGAGAGAAGGAGAGCAGGGTGGGGTGGGGGGGATAATTCCATCCACTGGTTCAAATGGCTGCAACAGTCAGAGCCAGTCCAGGTCAAAGTCAGGAGCCAGCAACTCCATTCAGGTCCCCTACATGTGTGGCAGGGGCCCACATTCTTGGGCTATCTTCTGCTGCTTTCCCAGGTACAGTAGCCAGGAGCTGGATGCAAAATAGAACAGCTGGGACTGGAATAGGTGTTCTGATATGAGATGCCAGATGGGATTTTTCCTGAAATAATCCAGAGTAGGTGTAACAGACCAGGAGACTTTCAGAAGACAATGCTTTGACCTTGATTTTTTTTTTCCCACTGAGTTTGAGAGCCTTATCTGCACACAGCTTGGAAGGAGGGGAAGAGAAGGAATATTAAAACCTGCATCTGGCTTTTGTTAATTAAAGCAACCAGAATGGATATATTTGGTGTTTTCCACACAAAAGTGAAAGTCTATTTGTTTTTCTTTGTCAAGAAGGTGGGAGCACAAAAAGCCCAAGGATTGATAAATGTGCACTTTTGATTCAAGGCTGCTTGAACTGAATTGTTGTCAATACTTGGTCATAGACTGTAGTGGACCACGTGGCAGGGCAAGCCATAGTGGGTGGTACTCAGGATCCACTGATCTCAGCATAACTTCCATCTGCTTATTCTGGTTAGGAAGATGTGGGCAACCCTCTGCTATACGCCTCCTCCCCCCATTAAGTGTTTCCATTTATTTTTAGTTGGCAAAGAACAGTTGTGTATGTTTAGGGCATACAATGTGATATTTTAATATACGTATCCATTGCAGAAAGAGTCCATCCACCTAATTAACACACCCTTCCACAACTTCATTAGTGTGAGGTACAATGGAGATGGATGCCTATTGGTGCCCTCTCAGCTCACATAGCCACAATTTAAGGTCTTTGCCAAATCATATTAGGCGCCTGCTAAAAGGGTATTATTATTATTATTATTCCTTTGAAGTACACTAAAACTTGTTTGCTATATCCAGCAAGCTAATCATACCATTTGCCTCTAATTTGTTTCTCTTTAGAAAATCTGATATAAATACTTTTGTATTCTTATTTTCCCAGCTTGGAGAGAGTGGAGAGATCAAAGCAATTGGAGAACTGGATCTGCTGTTTATGGCCCTGAGAACTGCCTGCGTTTCACCGGAGCAAAGCTGGAAAATGAGTTAACTCACCTTCGTGCCTGTTAAGAATCTCAATAAGGTTTCTGGAGAGATTTTTTTTTTTTTACTAAAAGGAAAACTGGAAACTCTTCGTAGGTAGATTCCAAACAAACCTCTCCTTACTTCATAAGGAAATCGATGCCACTTTTGTCCATAAGACCAGAAGGTAGCTTTCCCAAGCAAAAAGTGATTTATCAATGACATTTTCTTGAAACAAGTGTTTCATACACATAAAATAACTTATTTTTAAGCAATTATCTATTGCCACCAAAAAGATTACTTCCCATTCCTTTAGGAAAAAAATCTCAAATAACTTCATGTGTCTATAATCAATACTTTATATTTATAAATGTATTTATTATTATACATATGCATTTTATTTATGTGAGTTTATTTATAGAAATGATGTTTCATATTACCACTTGATTAAAATTCTAATATTAATATTTTGACAATAATTATGAAGCTATTATTTGATCTTAATAAACACGTGGACATCCTAAGTATTGTATCTGGTGGTTTTTCTCCTTGAATATCATCACCGTCATGTGATCACTCTCATAATTTTATTCTTGACTCTAAGTAAAATAAGGTAACTCTTGGTATTATCCCCATTTTACAAATAAAAGAAAATGGAAGCAGGAATATATTATAACTCCAAGTAGCTGAGCTCATTGAGCTCCGTCTATGTGATTCAAGACTTCCTGTTGTATTGCCTGTATTTGTGTTGATTCTGCACATAAGGAAAGATAGGGCATCAAAAGGAATCCCTCAGTGTTATTAGCAATTTGTGGATAAGAGAAAGAAGTGGGATTGCTGGGGAGAAATACATGCATCCTGTCTTGTTGGAGAGGACCTGTTGTAGTTCTGATTCAAGGCTATTAGGGAGGATGTTCTCTGGTCTTCCTGTAAATAAGGCAATACAATAACAAGGAAGCTGTCTGTGTCTACTACCAGTGAAGTTTCACACTGATAGAGAAGTCCTGGAGGTGGAAGATGAGCAGAGAGGGAGAGAGAGAAAGAGAGAGGAAGCGAGAGTGAATCATGTGTCTTTAACATTTGTACAGTGGTACTGAGAAGAGAGAGCAGAGGTAGAGAAAAAGGTTGGACTAGCCCTACCCAGAAGGATAGACAAAGGGTGCCAGTGTGGAGCCATTTCTTGGGGGAAGGGCTTTTAGAGATTCTACAGGTCATTTGTAGAGTCAGTAAGAGTTAGAAGTCAAGGGTTAGTAGCCTGAAGAGTTTCCTTGGGTTTATTCCACAGGTCACCCACCAGTTGCCTGCCTAGTTCCTGCAGGATTTGGTCACGTCTGGTGTTGAGGGGTGAGCACTTATGTAAACTGCACACTCACACGAGGAGTTTATACTTTCAGGTTTGAGCTCCAAATGCTGAGAAATATCAATATTAGACCTCAGGGATGATGAAATTGTAGTTATTTATAGAGAAAATAAGGTTTTGAGCTTTTTCCTCTCTTCTTCCAAGTGAGTCCCACTGGGACCAGAGCAAACCCAAGTGTCCTGGTCACTGATGGAAAAAAAAGTGGATAAGACTGAGATGACTGATCTTGACCACCAAGAGGAAATCGCATTGCTGCTACACTACGAGGGCTAAGTGGACAGTAACTGGACAATGGGGAGTCTCTAGGATGTCTTGTAATATCCCCTCGCTCAAGAGTCTCACCAAGGGAAAACTGCATCAACCCCGAAGAGACAGGATCATTAGGTTCTTCTAATTCACTTCTACAGGAATGAAGGGTTAAGTCACTTTATCAGATGAAGGTCTTCGTCCCACTGAGATGCAGACAGAGGGTAAAGGGAAATGGAATGAGTGAAGTCCAAAGTTATTAAATGTTGGTCTGTGCAGAAAGAACAGGTCTTCAAAGAAGGAGGTACCTTTCTCTGAAGGGAGGAGAGAACCTCCACTTTGACTATGACCTTGTCTAAACAAGATAAGAGTCAGAGAACTCAAAAGGCTTCCATAGCCTTGGAAACTCATGACTGGAGCATAGGGAGACTACTGATGCCATAAACAAGAGTGTCAATTTGTTAAGTCAACAACAGGAGTCACTGTGCACTTACTCCTCATGTAGGATCTCTGTCCTTAATGTGCTGTACATTGAGATTTAATGCTATAACGAGTACTCAAACAGTATATTTCACTTTGTGTTTCTATGGGGGTGCAAACTGTTGAAATCTTTACTTAATGTATGCTAAACTGATCTTCTGTTAAAAAAAATTATCAATTCCCAACTTGACTCTCACTGGGATTAAACATGACAATAGGTCTGACCTGATTTCATCATCATTTAAAAAATCATCTATTATTTTTCACTTTATGCTTCTGTGTGGGAGCAAACTATTGAAATCTTTACTTAATGTATGCTAAACTGATCTTCTGTATATAAAGAGAATCCAAAATGAATCTTGATGTGAATGGAAGGGGAGAGGGAATGAGAAAGGGGAGGGTTGCAGGTGGGAGGGAAGTTATGGGGGGGAAGCCATTGTAATCCATCAGCCATACTTTGGAAATTTATATTCATTAAATAAAAGTTAAAAAAAATTTTGGTCTGTGGACAGCAATGCAAGAAGATGCAGAGCTGATATGCTTTCTCTGAGGGAGTTGCTTGATCTTTCTTCTCCTCTATTCCAGCTTATATGAAGAGTACTTGCGTTGTCTAATATTTTAGTGGGAATGTGACCACACTGACAATACCTTCTTATGATATATTGGTAGCTGATGAAATTCCATGTGTTTCTTGAGTAGGAAACATACCTTTTTTTTTTTTTTTTTTCCATCACCACCAGGATAAAGACAAGAGTGGATGTTGAGGACAAAAAGAACCAGTTGTGCCCATTTGGCCATCTGGTTTCCTACTCTTTTTTCATGTTTCTTTGTGTCCAGGGAGGCTGACATAGATGGATTGCCTGGCATGCATGATTTCTCTCTGGCTTTTGATTTCATCTGGCTAAAGGAGAAGTTAGCAGGAGATTGAAGGGTTAGTGTTTAAAAGGTCAGGGTATTGATTCTCTGGGGAGCCTTCCTGCCAGGCTGCCATCCAGAACATGAGGCTACTTCTCTGAAAAGCCCCAGCTCCTGGTACAGCCCTTCTTCATTTAGCTCCCTTTCTCCTTTCCCATAAATTGTTCTCCATCCTGGCCCCCAAAGGCTTCTAGTTATTGTTAACCCCATGGCATTGCACCGCTTCTCTTTGGTTTCCCTAAACTTTCCACACCTTAACAAAAGCCAATCCCTTATTAAACTCCTCTCCGTTGTCCCATAGGCATGTGCCATGTTTTCCTGCTGGGACTCTGAATTGTTTACCCTTCTTCTCTTACTCCTCCCCAACCCCATGGAGTAGCAGGATGCAACCTGAAAGTTCAGATGAGTTCATTTATTGACAATAAACCCAGCCAGCTTTTGGCATATCTGGGTTGTATGAAAGCATTTGAACCTGTAATAATCAGAAATGACAGTCTCTTGGTTTTTAAAATTAAAACACTTTGTTGAATACATTATTCTCTGTGTGTCTCCCACAGGTTTCACCACAGGAAAACAGAGGTGCTTAGGCAGTGTGCACTGTGTCCCAAGGGGTACTGAAGACCCTCTTCTCCCTTTCGGCCCTGGGAGTTCCCGTATCCCTTTCTGTGGCTGATCCCAGCCCTCTTGGCAATCTTGACATCAGGCTACTATCCCACTAGGCGATGAGAGATGTAGGCAGCCTTTGGACAAGTCAAGGCCAAGGAGGATGGTGGTCAAAAGCATTCTGTGGAAATTGGCTGGTGTTGCAGAGAAGCAGAGAAGTCGCTTGCATGTGTTGATGCCTGCTGACCTTTCGTGCTTCCTTGATGTGCCGCCTGTTTTGTATATAAATATCGCTGAGACGCTGGAATAAATGAGCCTTGATCAGCCCTTTGTCTTGGCTCCATTCTCTGTGCCCTTGTTCCTCTTTTCATTCCCACTCCCTCCTTCAGGTTCTGTTTGGTGCGGCTAGCCCACACAGGTGGCGCCCGAACAGGGACCTGAATAGGAGGGAACTGCATGAGGAACCCTGAAAAAGGAAGGAAGCTGCCGCTCGATACTGTGGAGGAGTAGGTGAGTACCCACTACCTGTAATCCTCGGTAAGCAATAGATGGGGCCATATGGGACAAGCACAGGGACAAAGAGAGGTAATTAAGGCCGTTAAAAATGTGCTCCAGATGCAGGGAATAGGGTTAAAGAGACAAACCGTAGAGCAATTTGTTAGCGCTGTTGAAAAAATTAGTCCTTGGTTTGCTGAAGAGGGTGTTGTGGATGAAGAATATTGGGATTTATTAGGAGAAGAGTTGAATGCCCATTTGCGGGCTTTTGGTCCCGAGGATCTCCCTGTTATCACATTTTCTTTATGATCTCTGATAAAAGAAGCATTATCGGCACAAAAAGGAAAGGTTAGTGTTTGGTGGGCCACACGGAGCCTCCAGGAAACATTTGAGGAGGTGCGCAATCAGGCGTCGCAGGCAGAAGAACCGCTCCCTTGTGACACTGTGCCACAAAAACTGACAAATCCAGAAAGAAAGGCTTCAGAATATGGACCACTTGTGCTTGGACTCCTGGAACTCCCCTGCAGTTCTTTGGCACCAGGACTATGGTTACCCACAGGTGGGGATGGAAGAATCACACAAGATCTCGCCTGCAAGATACCTTCTCCTGTCCTGCTAATCAGCCATGTTCCATGATGAATTTGACAGTAATTGGATAAAATGTAACTACTTAAACTAGAAATAAAAAATATAAATCAGTGTACACTGGACAGCCCCCACCCTGCATTTAAATATTTCAGCTGAAGTAAATGTTACCTGTTGTAAAGTTAGTATTACTATGTGAAAAGAGGAATTGTGGTGACAACAATGTAATTCTTCCATCACTGAATTCAGTGTTACCCATTCTGTTCTGTATTATGTACTAACTCTACCCCTATTACTGATAGGAATGCTTGGGCAGATTACGCTTGGTTTGCTTTACAAAAGAATATAAATAAAAATACTCCGCATATACTTAGGATTCTACAAACCTGCAAAAATGTAACAATTACAGATAATAAGAGGCTACTAGTATTCTGGCTAAATGGTTACCCACCGTGTTCCATCCACCGGGAAATCTGCTGTCTTATCAAAAAGAAATGTTGCAAATATTTAATGAAACCCAAATCACTAATTTTAGAGTAATATATATCCTAACTCAAAAGAAAAAGCCCAACGACAAATAATGGAAAATCACCCAAAATATGGCAAACTCTATTTAAGATACTATGTTTATGCAACCACACTTAGAAGGATACTATATAGATAATAAAAATATTAGTTACTCTTTAGATCAATGTGAAGATACTAATCAAGGACCGTCTTGCTGCAGTATCCTTAAAGCAATGGAGCCATGTCTATTGCAACATTCTGTTAATCTATGCTCCTTTACCATCTTTCCTTTAAATAATTTCAGTGTACTCTATGAGGTTGCCCCTCAACATGTCTGTTCAGCAAGTAACAATGCCTCAGATCTCCATGCCATGGGATTGTCTCAGGCTGTCTGCAGCAGCTTGAGTTGCTCTATTGGATCGCTGATGTTTTTTATGTCCCTGACATGCGTGCCCAAGAGGTTGATTCCCCTAGGATATATCTCAATTTATCCTTGAAACACATTGAATTATTTTTGTATTTGATTACTGGATGTATACTTGTATGAGAAATTTGTATTGTATTCTTATGATGCAACGAGCCCATGTTAATTGTGCCTACACCTCGATGCAACCCTAATGTGAGGACGGATTTTTAGGATGGAGAGGCTAGGTTTGGCTCTGGTAAACAAGTAACTTGTCTGCTGGAAGACCTTCTCCTGCTCCTTGGGAACCTGGCCAGTTCCCCGGGAGGAGGATAAAGGAATGTTTCTGATAAACAGGTGGGCTTTGTGTCTCGGCTCTCTGGCCAGGATCTGAGACAGGACGCACTGCTTGCCTAAAATCTTGGCAATGAGCCCCCTTTGTCCTTGGGGGCTTTGGGAGGGAGCTGGAGCAAGCCTCTGCTGCTGCTGTTCCATCCTGGGGGAACACGCAGTCATGCTAAACGTTGAACGTGCTCGTGATGAGGGATTAGCAAAATGGATTCACTTAGAAACAGGACATTCAGGACCTGCCATTATGCACAGATCCTCTCTTAGTTTCTACTCTATGTTGGACCGTTGTTGCTTTTCTTACTTTGTTTGGGATGCCTTCTGTGTGTTTTGCAACTTATGCTAAATGCATTACAGTCTGTATGGACCGAGATTCATCATTTAAAACTCCGTACCAAACCTCCCTTGTAATCAAGATAATTGTTATTTGGTCATACATTTTGTCCGTCCAAGACTTTTGCTTAATGCCTAGCTGGAATGATCCTCAGAGACGGGTAAGACACTCAGCATTCTGTACCAACCTAACACAGGGCTCTAGGCCAACCTGCCAGAGTTACCAATGATGGGTAAGGACAGAGATGACTGAGGGCAACCTAAGACAGAGGCCATTCTCAATAAAATAAAAAAGGGGGAAATGTAGGCAGCCTTTGGACAAGTCAAGGCCAAGGAGGATGGTGGTCAAAAGCATTCTGTGGAAATTGGCTGGTGTTGCAGAGAAGCAGAGAAGTCGCTTGCATGTGTTGATGCCTGCTGACCTTTCGTGCTTCCTTGATGTGCCGCCTGTTTTGTGTATAAATATCGCTGAGACGCTGGAATAAATGAGCCTTGATCAGCCCTTTGTCTTGGCTCCATTCTCTGTGCCCTTGTCCCTCTTTTCATTCCCACTCCCTCCTTCAGGTTCTGGTGCGGCTGGCCCCCACAGAGAGAATTATGGCACCTAAATAATTCTGACTTTCCTCAACCTTGTGTTTTGTCTGCTTCTCTTATGTGTGGCCCTTCCTTCTCCTTTCTCCTCGTCCCTGTTACAGCTGCTGACATTACTCAGGGTTACCCTACGTGCTTCTAGCAATCACATCCTTCCTTGCTTCCGTGATGTGGAGCTATCTGGGGTCACTCTCTGCATCTTGTGTCTTAGCTGTGTGTGCAGTTACACTTCAATGCTACCTGGAAATCAACCAGTTGTATCCTTTGCAGTCGGTGCTGTGTCTTTCAAAGCCCACATGCTGTGAGCTGCTTTTCTAAGCTGCTGTTTTATCTGTGACATTTTCATCTTGGCTTTGCTACAGATGCTATTTTTAGGTATAATGCCCGCCCAGGAGCTTTATGAAGCTTAGTATTGCTGCTGTTCAGTAAACAACTATTTGGATCAGCAGGTATACAAGATTCTGTGCAAGGGGCTATGAAAGTGCACGGTTAGATTTTATTTGGGTGCTTTTGTGAGAAAAACCAGCACGTGAAGGCACAGGCACAGGTGACCTGAAATATAGTATAGGACAGGTGCTGACAAGATGGTGCTCATCATTGGGGAAGATGCCAAAGTGTATTTGAACTCATCTTTGGAGGATGAAAAGGATCTCTACAGATTCAAATGCCATCTCTGTGAGGTTTTCCCTTTATCTTTCCATGTGCAACCTGAGCATAGCTGATTGCTCCACCGTCAGCACTCTCAAGGCATGATATGCACCTCCCTCCTGGCATTTGTCACATGGCAGCTTAATCATTTGTTCTGGGTCTGTTTTGAGAGCTTTGTCAAGACAGAAACTGTTCACATTTGTGTTCCTGGGGTCTAAAAATACCTGGCACATTATAGATGCTCATTAAATGCCTGGGAGGGAGGCAGAGGTGTTCGAGGACATGGGTAAGCCAAGGGTTGGAGGCCTGAAAGGGACAGAGTGCTCAGGCAGAAGGACAGGGGTTCACTGTGGCTGAGGCACAGTTGTGTGGGCTGACACATAGGGGATGACCAGCAGATAGCAACATTAATTGCATACAACTTTCTATTTCTAGTGTCTCAGTTACAGATGGGACTAAGGAATATGGAGTTTAGTAGACCACCAAGAATTTGGCTCCCACAATGCCTCAGTCCCTAATCCACTCTGGGATGATTTCCCATGGCACCAATATTCTGTAATTTTCTCTTTCTTTTCTGACACCCACAAACAATTCTATCACCAAATGCCCCATAAGAATTAGCAGAAAGCTGATGTTGCTGATGGCATAGAATGAAATTAATTCAAAATCTAAATAGAAAGCAGTTAAGTCACTTCTGATATAGTCATACAAGAGATGTTACCTCCAGGGGACATTCTGTCAGGGACCAGCCTACTTGGACCACTTCTGCTGATAATCAGTGAAGTGTGAAGGCGTCTGGGAGTCCCTGGACTAAAGCAATGGAAGCATCATTTGTACTTTCTTCCCTCGGTTTTGTCAAACTTGCTATGCTTTTGTCTTTAGAAGGTGATTCCAGTGTCTGGTGGCTTGTGCGTTAAGTTCACTGTCTGATCATCTTTATTCAGAAGATTCCTTGTCCTGAAAATGAGGAGTGTGACACATACCCTTGTGGAAGAATTATATTATTCCATCTTGGCTGGAAGTGGAATTCTCTAACTTTCTGGATGTTCATAAGAGAGAAATGAAGTGCACTCCTCTCCCTATTTGCTGCACCCCAAAATGGACCCACTCCTGGCAGACTTCTCACATCTTTTTGGCCAAAAACTGCTCATGTGGGCTGGTGTTGTGGTGCAGTGGGTTAAGCCTCTGCTTGGGACGCTGGCATCCTATAGTGGACTGCCTGTTTGAGTTCTGGTTATTCCACTTCTGATCTAGCTCCCTTTTATACACCTGGGAAAGAAGTGAATGATGACCCAAGTATTTGAGTCCCTGCCACTCACATCAGAGATCTGGGTGGAATTCCTGGTTCCTGGCTTCACCCTGGCCCAGGCCTGGCTGTTGCAGGCATATGGGGGAGTGAACCAGTGGATGAAAGATCTCTCTCTCTCTCTCTCTCCATTTATCTCTGTCTCTATCTCTATTTATCTCTGTTACTCTGTCTTTGAAATAAATAAGTAAAAAAATACTGCTCATGTGCTCATGGAAGTTATGGGCTGATTGGGGCAAACTTTTAGGGGACAGGAAAATAGTAAATCTGTTAGGCACACATGTTGTCTCTGTTGCATATGTCTCCCCCTCTTTTTCCTCTCCCTCCTCCTCCTTCTCAACATTTTGAAGGTGTAAACCCATGCCCATCCCACCTTGTTTTTGCTCATAGACCTTACAAAAACACACTGTGGACCATATTTGGGTTATGGCTTCCTGACTTCTAGCTTAAATCATTCACAGTTAATTTTCTGAGCAAATCTGTGTGTGTGTGTGTGTGTGTGTGTGTGGCTGTATTCATTTATTGAGCACCTATTAGATGCCAGGTAATATCCTGTGCACTGAGCAAAATAGAATAAAACCTTTCCCATAATGGAGCAAGCACCAGTCATACTGACACCTAACAAAACTCTGAGGAAGATTCAAAAGGAATTGTTTTGTGGGGAACTCAGAAGATCTGCAATGAATGGCAGATTGACAAGTATATCTGGCATTGAGTGTGCTCCAGAGTTAACAAAAATTGTATTAAATTTCCCTATCAGCCACAAATTACTCTTGCAGAACAGTGAACTGTAACCGCAAGTTTGGCACCATTTCTTCTTTTTAGCCATTTAAAAATATATTTATATTTTTAGTAGAGTTTTAGGTTCACAGTAAAATTGAGCACAAGGCACAGAGAGTTCCCATAGTTCCCCTGCCCCACCCACGCACAGACACCCCTCATCAACATCCCCAGCAGAGAGAGGAATTAGTTACGAGGGATGAGCTACATTGCTGCTACCTATGTTTTGGTGACCATGATTTTTTTTATAATAGAAAGTAAATCTCTGGTCATAATGTGAGCCCCCTGAAGCCCCTTGGCCTTTCTTCTTCTCAGCTGCCACTGTGATAATCATTTCTGGTTCCTCCTGCCACCCTGGACTCCGTAAATTGCCATCCACGGGCCAGATTGTAGACTCTGTCTTCCCTTTGGCTACTGATGGGGCCAGTATCATGGAGATACAAGATGTGAACACACCCTGGGGCAGCCTGCACGGGAGGAAGCAGCATGTCACTTTCCTTTTTTTAAAAAAAGATTTTTGTTATTTTACTTGAAAGGCAGAGTGGCAGAGAGAGAGAGAAGAGAGAAATCCTCCATATGCTGGTTCATCCCCAATTGTCTGCAAAAGCCAGGACTGGGCCAGGCTAAGTCAGGAGTCAGGAGATTCTTCCAGGTCTCTCAGGTGGGTGTAGTAGGTGTAGGGGTTCAAACACTTGGGCCATCTTCTGCTGCTTTTCCAAGTGCATTAGCAGGGAGATGGACTGGAGGTGGAGAAGCTGGGATTCAAACTGGCAGCCAGCAACTCAGGTGGTGGCTTTACCCAGTGCACCACAATGCCAGCCCCTGGCGTGTAACTTTCATGCTCTTCTCTTCTCCCCCCGGTTTGAACCAAGGCGTGGTGTTTGTGTACGGCCTGTCTGGAGACAGCCTACCTGCCACCCTCTATAAAGCATGACCAGGTCTCTCATGCACTGTCACCAATTAGCTTCCCGCTTTATCGGGCCCATTTCTCTTTCCTGTCACTCTCACTGTTTCCTGCTAAAGCATCAGCCCACAGGCCATCTTGGGTTTCTATTCTCTGGGGAATCTGGGCTGAGCCAGTTTCCTCCAGGAATCTAAGCTCCAAGAGGAGCTGAGTTGTGTTCTATTTTGCTCAGTGCATAGGACATTGCCTGACATCAAACAGGTGCTCAATAAGTAAATACACACATATTTGCATTTTTAAAGATTTATTTATTTATTTATTTGCGAGGCAGAGTTACAGTCAGAGAGGAGAGACAAGACAGAGAGAGCTTCCATCTGCTCCTTCACTCCCCAAATGGCTGCAATGGCTGGAGCTGAGCTGATCCAAAGCCAGGAGCCAGGAGCTTCTTCTGGGTCTTCCACATGGGGGCAGTGGCCAAGGCACTTGGGCCATCCTCTAATGCTTTTCCAGATGCGTTAGCAGAGAGCTGGATAGGAAGTGGAGCAGCCGGATCTCAAACTGGTGCCCATATGGGATGCCAGCACCCCAGGCACAGGCTTAAGTTACCATGCCACAGTGTTGGCCCCTATATTGTGAAAGAATTAATAAATGCATCGTTTCAGTGCAGAAATCCTGAAAGACACTAGCCCTGAAACAAGTTTTCAGGAAAGAAAGCAGACCTCTTAGTGTTGGTTTTCCCCTCCAGAGACTATTCAGGCCTGCAGTATCAAGAAATAGAGACGCGTTTAACTGCAGAGAGGGGAAGAGCTGGTGTGCAGGAAGTTATGAGACTTCAGACACAGAACAAAAAGAAGTATCGAACATGAGCCAGGGTGGAGCTTTGCTTGAGGCTCCTATGTCACCCAGCTGCTCGGCTGCTCTGATCTCCATACATATCTGATTTCTAGAAATGCAGAGTCCAGACAGGAACCAGTGATGAGCGCAGAGGAAGAATGCCCACTGTGGGCTCAATAGATCTCTCTCTCTTTCATTCTCTCTCTCTCTCTCTCTCCCCCTCCCTCTCTCTCTCTTTTGCAAAATTGGAAGATAAAGAGCTGCTTGTGGCTGCTGAAGCTAGCTCAGAAATGAGTCAAGAAGAAACCTCTAGAAAGGCCCTCCCACAGCAGTGGTTCTCGCCTGCATGTCAAATGCACACGCATTCCTCCCTCCTCATCAGAGTCCTGACTTCCTTTGGTCCTTTCTGGGTATTCTGGGGTGAGCGGGTATCCAGGGATTCGACTGTGTTTACTGAACACATACCACACTCTGGTCACTGGGACTGGTAGCAGCAAGGATTAAGTAGGTGAAAATCTCTGCTGAGAGTGATGTCAGAGAGATAGTAAACAACATGCATAATTAAGATACATCACATGTGAGATAATAATAAGGGCTTGGGGAAAAATAAAAGAAAAACAGAGAGAGGCTATCTTAGTCTGTTGTCTGTTGCTATAACAAAATACATGGAGTTGGGTATTTCACAAAATAAGGAGGTTTGTTTAGCTCACAGTTGTAGGGTCTGAAAGTCCAAGATTGGGCCGCCCCTCTGTCCAGCTTCTGGTGAGGGCCTGCCTGGCTTTGTCACAGCAGAGAGAAGCAGCAGACTTGGAAATGGCCACGTGGGCTGGGTGGCCTCATTTTATAGCAAGCTGCTCTCTGGAGAACGATGAGTAATTCACGCCTGTGAGAACCACACTGATCCTCCTGCAGGGGAAGCCCCCACGACCTGATGACCTTCCAGGAGCCCCACCCACCTGTTAAAGGTTCCACCACCTGAACTCTGCTGCACTGGGGCCCAAGCTTCCAGCATCTGAACCCTGGGCCACACACTCAGACCATACCCAGCCATCGCTGGAGGTGGGGCTCATTCAAATGAGGGTGCTGGACTCGTTTGCCAGGGCTGCTGTCATTAAGCGCCAGGGACTGGAAACTTCAGCAGTGGAAATTTATTCTCTCATGGTTCTGGAGGCTGGAAGCCCAAAAACAAGGTGTCAGCAGGCTTGGTTTCTTCTGAGGCCTCTCTCCCTGGTTTGCAGATGGTCTTCCATGGTCCTCCCCCTGTGTCAATGTCCTGAGCTCTGCTCTTAAGGCTATCGGTCATATTGCACTGGACCGCATTAATGATCTCATTTAATCTTAATCATCTCTTTAAGTGTCTCCTCTCCAAATGCAATTGCATTCTGAGGTACTGGGGGGAGGGGTCAGGACATCAACCAATGAACTTGATGGGATGCACTTTGGCCCATGACTGACATCCAGGGAAAGTCCTGGTTGGATGGTAGGATTCGAGCTAAGACCTGAGAGAGCTGAAAGAGGTAGCTATGCAAATATCTAGGGGACAAGCATTCCAGCAGAAGGAACAGCAAGTGCCAAGGCCCTGAGATACAGGCCTGCTTGGGGAGGGGAGGGCTCTTGTGGCTGCAGTGGGTGAGCAGGAGGGAGGAGCAGAGCAAGACTCCAGAAAGTAAGGACAGCAGGTGTTGGGGCCTGGAGAGGGCTTTGGCTTTTCCTCTGAGTGCTAAGAGGAGCCCTCAGGGGAGGGATCGTGTTGCTAGCGACTCCCAAGTTCAGGCTCATGTGCACTGCTCACCCTGTGCAGAGTCCAGCGGATGCCAATGCTGGTCGCTGCGCAGGCACAGGAAGAGAAGGAGCCCCAGCCACAACCTTTTCACAGGGAAGATCCCAGGGCTCTTCCACAGCTCGTGGGAAACATGTGCCATCTTTGAATTCTGTTTTTCCAGAGTTTGTGGAGCCCCCTTGTGCATCTCTTTCTGAGACTCTGACCGCTAACTGTCGCTCAATCTTTGATGTTACCACTGCGGCCCTTCTTCTTGGTGCACTTAGGAATTGGAGAGGAAAGGCTATTTTCAAAGTATCCACCTTTTGATAAAACCCTGCAGGATTCTTGGATTGGTGTTTTGTACCCCTTTTCCCTCTTTTCCCTTTTGCTGGGCTAAGAGTGATGGGGAGAGCAGTGGAGGCCTAATAATTCACACCATCCATCATCGTAGGGGTTAACGCTTCTTACTTTATTTGCGGGAGGGAGGGAGGGGGTAGTGTAGTGTCAGCCACAATCTCGGATCTTCCCTGTCTCCCTCTCTCCAGTGCAGCGGGGCCACGTGGGAGGTGGGAGACACATGGGCTTTGTAGCCCGACGGACATGGATTGGAGTCTCTGCCTCCCAGAGCTCTGTGCTGCTGGTCTTCCCTGGGGCTGGGACTCCGTCTCCGTAAAACAGAGCAGCACCAACCGCTTCGAGGGCTAACAGCATTTGCAGATATTGAAGAAGCATTCACCCACACCTTGCATTTCAGGATAGAAAAATTCCTCCTCCAGCCTGTGGAACATTAAGCTGTCCCACATGAAACGTCAGGCCTCTCTGAGCTTCACTCATTTCTGATTCAACAGACACAGAAATAGCTGCGTCATGATTCCATGTCTTTAAAGGGCATTGAAACAGATCTGAATGTTTTTAAAAACAACAGGAGGTAGGATTCTCTTCTTAAAAATGTTTCTTTTTTCTACAGATACTACAAAGCTTACATTTACAACACTGATGAAAATGCTCTTTATCTATGGTACAAGAAGACAAATGGCAGGACCGCGAGCAGCTCACTGTGCAGTCAACTGTGATGTGGTTTCTTCCTCTTCTGCTGCATCTGCAGCTGGGCTCTCCTTGCTCCTCTCTCTCTCTCTCTCTCTCTCTCTCTCTCTCCCCATCCCTCCACCCCTCCTTCCCTCTTCCTTTCCTCCTCCTATTCTATTTGTTTTCATTGAGACGGACCTCACATAACATCAAGTTAACCATCTGAAAGTGAACAATTGGATACATTCAGCACCTTCATGATGCTGTACAACCCCCACTTCTACCACGTTCCAAACCACCTTCATTACCCCGGAAGGAAACCCCACACTGTGAGCTGTTCCCCTCCATTCCCCACTCTTCTCAGTCCCGGGCAACTGTCCGTTGGTTTTCTGTCCCTACCACTCATCCCGGACGTTTCATGTAAACACAGTCACACAGGATGAGCCCTCGCATGTCTGGCGTGCTTCACTTAGCACTCAGTCTGTTTGAGAAGACTGTCCCCGTGGTAGCCTGTGTCAGTTCACTCCCTCGTTTCTGAGCCATAGTCCATGCAAGCTGTGGCTTAGATGTCACCTTTGCATCCAAGCCTTTCACAGGCTTCCTGTTTGTGATCCTCTCCATCCCCGTCTCAGCACCTCCGTCTCCTTGCTCTATTCTACTCTTCCCCAAACACCTATTGATTCCCAGCTCCTTCTAACTTACTTATAGCATATATCAGCTGTGTGTAGTCGCTGTCTTCCTCTTCTTGCTCACACTCCTAAGCACTAGAACAGCTGTGAAGTCATGAACGTTGTCTGATCTGTTTTCCGATGGACCCCAAGCCCTGGGAGAGCCTGGGAGATGCAGGCATTCAGTGAGTATTTGGTGAATGAATGCATGAACAATGAAGACATAGAATGTACAGGGTACAAGAGCCAGGACACGCAGGCCAAGGGTTTCCGAGAATTTTCGCTCACTGCCTCTCTTCTGGTTGCCACACCTTCTTCCCTCCCTGTGCAGGCGTGCAGTCCATCTGCAGCAACCTTCATTCCTTCTCTGACCTCTTCTCTTCTGTTTTTCTGATAACATGAATGTGAGAAGGACAGGTTTCCAAGTGGAACTGTCCAGAGAGTGGAATCTACCTTCTCTTTCTTTCTTTCTTTCTTTCTTTCTTTCAGGAAGAAGTATATATAGAGAAGGAGAGACAGAAAAGAAAGGTCTTCCATCCACTTCCATTCACCAGCTTCTTATGTATGATCCACTCCCCAGATGAACATAACCAGCAGGGCTGGGCCAGGCTGAAGCCAGGAGCCAAGAGCTTCTTTCGGGTCTCCCATGTGGGTGCAGGGGCTTGAGCACTTGGATCATCTGCTGATTTCCCAGGCACATTAGCCGGGAACTGGCTAAGAGGCAGAGTAGCCAGGACTTGAACTGGCACCTATATGGGATGCCAGCACTGCAAGCAGAGGCTTAACCTTCTATGCCAGCCCCAGGATCTACCTTTTCTAGAGCAACAAAACGAGGTATCATTGTCCTGAACATATTTACCTCTCTTGACAACTTTTTATTATCTATATCCTCTGTCTTTCTGCTGGAAAAAACATACCTGCTGGATGTCCCTAATCCAAAAATCTGAAATCTGGAGTGCTCCAAAGTCTGACACTGGGAGCACTGATATGTTGCCACAGTGGAAAATTCCACACCTGACCCCACAGGACAGGTCACAGTCAAAACACAAGTGCACCAAAAATGTTGCATGGAATTAACTTCAGGCTATGTAAGATGTATTTGAAATGGAAATGAATTTCACGTGTTGAGGGGCTTATCCCCAAGATATCTCATTATGTATATGCAAATACTCTAAAATCCTGAAGTTCTGACATCCAAATACATCTGGTCCCAAGAATCTTGGATAAAATGTATTTAACCTGTATTGGCTTTCAGTTTCCTTTTTTCAAAAAAGGATAATTGGTTTAAAGCAAATTCACCTACTTCTTATATATGACTAGCTGTACTGATATTGGGATTTATGACTCTAAGGTATTATGCCAATCACTGAGGTTATTAAACATTGTATTTTTTTTTTCAAAAAGATTTACTTATTTATTTGAAAGTCAGTGTTACACAGAGAGAGAAAGAGAGGAAGAGAGGAAGAGAGAGAGAGAGAGAGAGAGGTCTTCCATCCACTGGTTCACTCTCCAGTTGGTCACTACGGCAGGAGCTGCGCTAATCCAAAGCCAGGAGCCAGGAGCTTCTTCCGGGTCTCCCACGCGAGTGCAGGGGCCCAAGGGCTTGGGCCATCTTCTACTGCTTTCCCAGGCCTTAGCAGAGAGCTGGATTGGAAGTAGAGCAGGTAGGTCTTGAACCAGTGCCCATATGGGATGCTTGCACTGCAGGTGGCAGCTTTACCCACTACGCCACAACACCGGCCCCTAAACATTGTTTCAACAAATTAAAGATGCCATATGCTATAAATTGCACCATTATTTTTTTTCCACTACTAACGAAGGGGGAAAAAAAGCATTGCTGATTAAACTATGATGTAATACTTTCTTAACCTTTAGCACTTGGTTGTTGCATTTAAAGTTTATGTGCAATTTTGGTCATGCCTCTAAAGGGAAATATTTGCTTCTTAAATATCAAATTGCGCTCCACTGTTGTTTTGTGCCTTTCTGCAAATGCGTTGACTTTTGTTTCTGACACACATTTTAACAGCGTTTCATTTTACCAGCATTCCACAGCTGTAGTAACAACCATGCCCACAGGCCGATGGAAGAGATGCTATCACTCGTGGTTATGAGCAAGTTCAAGACTGCACAGGAAGGGACAATTGCGCACGGATGCCAGCTGGGTGATGCGCGTAAGGCTCCGTGGATTACAAGACACAATGTGATTTCAGAAAGTTTGAAATGGGAAGGAATGTGTGTTTTAGAGTGGACTACCTGGATTAGCAATTCAGGAATCCCATTTGCTGTTCTTTCTCCCACAGAAAGGGAAGCAGATAAAAAGTTGTGCGGCTGAGGACTGGGAGTGAGCTGTGATTGCCGGAGCTGGTGTTTTGCTCACCGAGTCTGCTAGGCCAGCAGAGGGGGCTGCTGGCATTCTTATGGTGAGAGAGGACTTAGTTTTTTTTTTTTCTTTTTTGACAGGCAGAGTGGACAGCGAGAGAGAGAGAGAGAGAGAGAGAGAGAGAGAGAGAGACAGAGAGAGAGAGAGAGAGAGACAGAGAGAGAGAGAGAGAGAGAAAGGTCTTCCTTTACCTTTGGTTCACCCTCCAAAGACCGCTGCGGCCGGTGCACTGCGCTGATCTGAAGCCAGGAGCCAGGTGCTTCTCCTGGTCTCCCATTTAAGAGAAATGAGTGACATGTGGCTTTTGGGAATGGCGCTGTCAGTTAAGTTTTGGGGCAGACCAGTGGTTTGAATGTTCTCCTGTATGTTTCAGGCAAGCGACTTCCCTAAAATATCCACGCTGTGGGCCCAGTCTGCCTCTGGATGTGTGTGAGATGCACCAAATGCCTCGTGCCCACATGAAACGCTGTCTGACTCACGCTTCATTTTTCTAATTTTATCCAATTACTTCTCAAAGCTTCCTAAGGCTTGTGATGAACCTGAAAATTATCCAGAGCATAACACGTGCATTTGTCATTTATTAATTCATAAAAAGAGGGCAACAGCCACTACTTCTAGAGTGCTTCTCTGGCTGTCATTGTGATAAGCATTCTATCAACATTACTGTGTGTTTTGTTTATTATGGCCCTCTCCAAAGTAGGTCTAAGCATTTTAGTGATGAGCAAAACGGAAGTTTAGAGAGGATTTGTGACTTTTCTAGGGCCATGCAACCTGTGAGTGGTTAATCAGAGTTCAGAACCAAATTCCTTGTAATCAACAGCGATTTTAATACATTTTTGTATGCAAAAGTTGAGAAAGTGATAAACACCGATGAGCTGAGAGGTGTCTTTCAAATTGATGTCCCCATTACTTAACATGCTTTTGGAGATCCTCTTGGGATTGCCTTCAGGACCTGCCTTGTGAGTGTTGTTTGTGGTGGGAACTGTTCATCCTATGAGGTCAGATTTGGCAGGTCTACCGACCAAGATAAGGATGACCGTGAGCAGCAGGATGGCGCAATTGTCAGTCACAGAGAAATGGTTCCCATTTTCTTGAGAAGGTTGCAAAACCAAGCAAAGGCATTTGTTGGACAGGTGATGATGACTTGAGGAATATAAAACATTTGCAGCAATGCAAATACCAGGGTTTACAAAATAGCCATAACTCACACACAGCAGCTTCAATGACCAGTACTCACAATTGGAGTTGCACCTAAGTTTTGTTGGGGCACATCAGGGTTATCAAATCAACCACTCAAGGAGTATATGGCTCCTGCAAAAATTGTGTGTGTGTGTGTGTATTTTATTACACTCACACAGAATGCTAATAGGCTATGGAATCTGGAAGATTTTAGAAGCAATTTAACCTCAAGTATCCTACTCCAGGCATTTGTGTTAATGCCATGCCATCTGAAGGCATGTGAGCTTTTGATCCCTGGTATTCAGGCTCCTTTTTACAAAGGCACTTTGAATACTAAACAATCCTTTGCTAAAAAAAAACCATCAGGTATTTCATGTTCAAGTTCAAACACTTTCAGTCACTCCCAGCTAAAAATAATTCATCCTTTTCCCGCATTTGAATAAAATTCTAGTGAGCCTGCCTTGGTGCTCAGATCAGCTGTCGCCTGCGGTGGCTCTTGGTGAGTCCCTCCTGTCTCAGGGAGCAGAGCCTGCCCTTAGCTGACACAGGTGCTAGGGAGCGGGGGAGTGAGGCTAGAGCTCTTCAAAGGGATCTGCTCTCTTTTCAAACAGCAAAAAATACCTCCAAGTCTTTAGACTTCTCACCTTGAGTTTCTTTTCTTTCTCCTTGCTGTTTTGCCAGCCCACTTGATTGGAATGACAATTTAATTTGGGATTGTGATACTTATTACTACCTCTGACTAGGTCTAGTAAACACAGCAGGATTCCTGGTGCTGCCTTTCCCCTTTCAGTAAGTCAACCCCAGGCATGCTAGATTTCACTGACTTGTCTCTGCTCCTCAGTGTAGCACCTTGGGTGATGCCCGCCTCTTAGGAGGGGATTTTGAAATGTTCATGTTCATGGAGAAGTGTAATTAAATGACGTTTGTTTTGGTGCAACAGAACTTGAAATCCATGCTTAGTCTTTTGTAATACACATTAAAAATATTTTATTTATTTATTTAAGAGGTAGCCCTACAGACAGAGAGAAAGGTCTTCCATCAGCTGGCTCACTCCCCAAATGGCCCCGATGGAGCTGTACCAATCTGAAGCCAGAAGCCAGGAGCTTCTTCCGAGTCTCCCACATGGGTGCAGGGGCCCATGCACTTGGGCCATCTTCTACTGCTTTCCCAGGCCACAGCAGAGAGCTGGATTGGGAATGGAGCAGCCAGGACATAAACCGGCACCCATTAGGGATGCTGGCGCCATAGGCAGAGGCTTAGCCTACTATGCCACAGCATCGGCCTCTGTAATAATGCATTTGAATGAACTTTTTGAGGCCCCTTGTATGTTGGGGATTTATCCTAAATGAACCATTTAATGTTCAGCCCTGATGGTTGTAGATGCAGGACCCTAGTAAAAACTTGTGAAGTGAGTATATTGAAAAGCAAGCAGCTGGGGCAGCACCTCATGAGGAGCAAAGGAACTCTTCATTCCATCAATGTTGGATGCGCTTATTCAGATGCAGCACTGGGGAGAAGATGATTAGATTGGCTCGTTTTCCACAAGGAATTCTCACTCTGTTGGAAGTCCAGGCACAGGGCAACCTGGCGCTAAAGTTGGACAGAGTTAATAGAATAACTATTCATCTGTGGGCCTTAATCCAGGTCCATTTCCAAGCATATCTTGAGTGTGTTGGGAAGTTTCTGGGCTAGAAAATGTGTTGCTGTGAGCTGCAGAGTGATGGATTCCAGGGAAAGAAGAGGAATCTTGCAAAGAATAAACAGAAAAGCCATCTGGGGTCAGGAGCAGGTTTCACCCTGCTCCTCTCCCCTTTGCTAACATTGTCAGGGATGCTTGTTTGGAGATTCTTCACATGGGGCTTTAAAAACAAGCATACAGGGTTGGGCACATGGCCTCGTGGTCAAGGCACCTGTGTCCCATATCAGAGTGCCGGGGATCAGTTGCCAGCTGACTCCAGCTTCCTGCTAATGCAGATCCTGAGAGGCAGTAGTGTTGGCTCAGGTGATTAGGTTCCTGCCACAATGTGGGAGACCTGGATTGAACGGCTTTCGGGCTACTGCAGGCATTTGAGGAGTGAAGCAGCAGATAGATGCTCTGTCTCTCTGCTTTTCAGATAAATAAATAAGTGAAGAAAATATCAGTGCACAGCCTCCTAGAGATCATGCTTTCTTATTGCCATGGCAGGACTTTTAAAAACTATGACACCTGCTGTAATATGCAACTTTAGTTCTGAAGTTTTGGGGACATGGGGACCCAATGTTAGCAGTAACTGAAGCTTTCTCATAATGTCACAGGTGGTGTGGTCAACATTTTTTTGATTAGGATGAAAGCTCTAAAAAAAAAAAATTGAGCAGCCAAAGAGGTTTTCCTCTATATTAACTGTACGTCATCCCTCAAAGCATCTCACTAGAGAGGCAGTTTTGAGGGCTGAAGCAAGTAAGATATCCTCTCATCTAACCAACCTGAGTGGCTTTCTGGCTTCTGTGAGTGACACAAGCCCAGAGTGCAGTGCAGGGAAATGTGGGTGAAATGCACTGTGGGGTCTGGATGGCTGCTGGTCACTCTGTCTCTTGCCATTGCTTCACACAAGCCATCTTTCATCACCAAAAACTGCTACTCCTGGGATTCTCTGTCCCAAGCCATCGACACTCTGTATGTCAAGGCAGCACAGCTCAAAGAGACAGTCCCAGTAAGTACTAAGCTCTGCTGAGAGTGAGGGCCCCAAGGATGTTTCTAATCCAGGACAAAATTTAATTTTCTTTCTTTTATTGCAGGAAGACAGCATTAAAAATGTACGATTATTAAAAAAGAACACAAAAGAGCTGTTTTTGGTAAGCATGAAAGTCTTTTTTCTTTTTGTGTTTCTACTTGTTTGACTTTTTTCCTCCTGTGTTTTAATTTTTCCAGATAGTAATAATTAAGTAATAATCAGAGGGATGTATCCATGACATTAGAATAATTCCAAGATTCATGGTTTACCTTTTGCAATTTATTGTATCTTATTTGCAGACAAACTGCAGATTCCAAGAACAGCTTCTGTCCTTCTTCATGGACGATGTTTTTGGTCAACTCCAATTCCAAGCTTTCAACGAAACTGACTTTGTGGAAGACTTTCATTGTTTTAGGCAGAAATTGAGCCGTTGTGTAAGTATGCAGCAAATGTGGTGAGGGTGGTCCTAGAAATGTGTCTAGAAAACAGCCTAGAAAGCTGTCTCCCTACAGCGGGGAGTAGGAAAACTTCCTGACTGTCGGCTGGCTGTCCATGCGGACAGTCCATCCCTGGGAAAAGAACATCAAAGAGCCACACATAACTCACAGTGCCACCGTTTATTATTTCTTAAAGAATAGCACATATGGTATATTGGGGTGAGCTAAACTAACATGGAATGGTCCTCAAATCAATATGTATTTTAAAATCATTCTCTTATTATATGATTCCCAAGTCATTCATTCATTCATTTTTTTTTTTGACAGGCAGAGAGGACAGTGAGAGAGAGAGAGACAGAGAGAAAGGTCTTCCTTTGCCGTTGGTTCACCCTCCAATGGCTGCCGTGGCCGGCGCGATGCGGCTAGCGCACCGCGCTGATCTGATGGCAGGAGCCAGGTACTTATCCTGGTCTCCCATGGGGTGCAGGGCCCAAGCACTTGGGCCATCCTCCACTGCCTTCCCGGGCCTAAGCAGAGAGCTGGCCTGGAAGAGGGGCAACCAGGACAGAATCTGGCGCCCCAACCGGGACTAGAACCCGGTGTGCTGGCGCCGCAAGGCGGAGGATTAGCCTAGTGAGCCGCGGCGCTGGCCATTCATTCATTTTTATAAATATTTATTTTATTTTATTTGAATGTCAGAGTTACAGAGAAAAAGGGAGAGACATACAAAAAGAGATCTTCTATTCACTGGTTCACTCCTCATTTGGCTGCAATGGCCAGGGCTGGGCCATGCTGAAGCCGGGATCCAGGAGCTTCATCCTGGTTTCCCATGTGGGTGGCAGGGATCCGAACACTTGGGCCATCCTACACTGCTTTTCCAAACCATTAGCAGGGAGCTGGACTGGAAGTAGAGCAGCCGGGACATGAACTGGTGTTCATATGGTATTTTGGTGTTGCAGGACGCCCCCCACGCCACAATACTGCCCCCATTGCATAAATTTATTTATATTTCATTTTCTCCAAGCTGCTTGTGATTATCAGTCCCTCCCTCCCAACACACCCCCTCCCCAAGTAAGAGAATTTTTGTCATTGCAATACTTGGCAAGGGGCTAGGGATTAAGATGCTGGTTGAGATGCCTGGGTCCCCTATCAGAGTTCCTGGGTTCAGTCCCAGGCTTTGGCTCCTGATGTCAGCTTCCTGACAGTTGAGACCCTGGGAGGCAGTGGGGATGGCTCAGGTAGTCTGCTGCCCATGTAGGAGACCTAGGTGGGGCTCTTGGCTTCCAGCTTTGGCCTGGCTCAGCAGGCATTTGGTAATGAACTAGTGGATGGGAGTGACTTCTGTCTCTCTGTATGTCTCTTTCTCAGCCTCTTAAGTAAGTGCATGAATAAATAATACTGAAAAGACTTGATGATAAGGAGAATGAGGGGCTTGATACTGGGGGAATGCCAAAGCTTATGGCTATCAGTGTAGGATGGAATGGAGTCTTCCGAGGAGAGAAGACAGATCTGCACATTTCAGTATCTGGAAGACAAGGACCCTCTGCAGGCTTTTTTATCTGGGATTTTAAAGCTGTACCTTTTTCCTTTTTTTGCTAGAATTCTTGGTGTGCTTCCCATTGCACTAGCCATTCGATTTAATTTGATGTTATTCTAACTGAAGTTGTTAATGATGGTGGGGCCTTACAAAAAGTCCTTGCCAGGCTCAGTATTGTGTCTGGACAACTGGAATTCCAAAATGCATGTCTGTTCTTATGACTGATTTGGTTTCTTTGGCTCAAACAGCTAGAGAGCTCCTACTGATAGTGATAGCCCAAACTCAGCAGTATGCTAGATGAACACTTAGATGTGCTCTGCTTTTGGATAAATTTTTCCCAAAGGAATCTCCATCTGTTCCCACGGATGCTTTGAGAGACTTGACTCCTGGTAGCCAGGAGCATGTCACACCTTGCTTAGTTGTGTCGCTTACCAAAGGGGCTGGCTCCCCCTTGTGGCCGAATACAGTCACATCATCCTATCGGCTCCCCCAGGGCTGCCTGACTCAGGGCCTCCCTATATAGACTCATTGCGAGCCAGAGTTAACCTGTTTTGCAAACTATAGAGCTCATGCCCTAGGATAAACCAACCACCTCAGTGATACAGAAAGTGATAAGATTAGCCTGAGATTCAGAAAGCCTCTCCACACATTGCTTTAGGGAAATAGGTACTGATCTTGTGTTTAATTATTTGGCCAATCATAATTTTATATGTGTGGCAAAAGAAGCTGATATTTGTTTCCTGTAAACTTACTGAGATTCTGCTGTGTGAGGAATTCTTTTTTGACAGGCAGAGTTAAACAGTGAGAGAGAGAGACAGAGAGAAAGGTCTTCCTTCCGTTGGTTCACCCCCCCAAATGGCCACCATGGCCAGCACACTGCGCTGACCCGAAGCCAGGAGCCAGGTGCTTTTCCTGGTCTCCCATGCGGGTGCAGAGCCCAAGCACTTGGGCCATCCTCCACTGCCCTCCCGGGCCACAGCAGAGAGCTGGACTGGAAGAGGAGCAACCGGGACAGAATGCGGCACCCTGACTGGGACTAGAACCCAGGGTACTGGCGCTGCAGGCGGAAGATTAGCCTAGTGAGCCATGGTGCCAGCCATGAGGAATTATGAACTAGTGGTCGGGGCAGGGCTTAGCAGGGAGAAGTTATACAATGTGGGTGGAACTGGGATCATTATGTCAGGTGAAATAAGCCTGGCACAGAAAGATGAGTCCCCATGATCTTGTTCATGGGCAGAATCCAACAAAGCTGATCTTAAGGTGGCTGAGAGTAGAAGCTTCTTACCAGAGAGTGGGGTGAGTAGGGGAGAAGGATGGGGAAAGTTACTAAGTTACATTTGGTAGGAGAGCATTCTGATATCTTGTTGCACAGTAGGGGGACTATAGATAATGAAAACATACTGTGTATATATATATATATATACACACACACACACTTATTTGGCAGGTAGAGTTAGACAGTGAGAGTGAGAGAGAGACAGAGAGAAAGGTCTTCCTTCCGTTGGTTCACCCCCTAAATGGCTGCTACGGCTGGCACTGCGCAATCTGAAGCCAGGAACCGGGTGCTTCCTCCTGGTCTCCCACGTGGGTGCAGGCGCCCAAGCACTTGGGCCATCCTCCACTGCCTTCCCGGGCCACAGCAGAGAGCTTGACTGCAAGAGGAGCAGCCAGAACTAGAACATACTGTATATTTTGAAACAAACAAATAAAAAGCAAACAAGGGGCAGGCTTTGGTGCAGTAGCTGTCACTGCTTGGATGCCTACGTTCCATACTGGAATCTATGGTTTGAGTCCTGGCTCTTCTGATCCAGCTTCCTGCTAATGCATGCCCTTGGGGGCAGTAGGTGATAATTCAAGTGCTTGGGTCCCTGCCACCCAAGTGGGAGACCTGGATGGAGTTCCTGGCTCTGGGCTTCAACTTTGGGGGTCCTATCCAAGAATTTGTTTTTGGTGTTTTGGGGGTCTTATCCAATGTCTTGGAATGTTTCCCTGATATTTTCTTCCAGCAAATTCATAGACTCAGGTCTTAAATTTGGGTCTTTGATCCATCTTGAGTTGATTTCTTATATGGTTAGAGATATGGATCTAATTTCATTCTTCTGCATATATACATCCAGTTTTGCCAGCACCATTTGTTGAAAAGAGTATCATTACTCCACTGTGTGGTCTAAGCACTTTTGTCAAAAATCAATTGGCTGTATGTATGTGGGTAAATATCTGGGCCCTACGTTCTGTTCCACTGATTTTTTTGTCAGTTTTTATGCCAGTACTACTCTGATTTTTTTAAAGATTTATTTATTTGAAAGAGTTACAGGGAGGAAGAGGGGGAGAGAGAAAGAGAGAGGGAAAGAGACCTTCTATCCGCTGGTTCACTACCCAATTAGCTGCAATGGTTGGAGCTGGGCCAATCCATAGCCAGGAGCCAGGAGCTTCTTCCTGGTCTCCCACGCGTGGGCAGGGGCCCAAGCACTTGGGCCATCTTCTACTGCTTTCCCAGGCCATAGCAGAGAGCTAGATCGGAAGTGAAGCAGCCAGGACTCGAACTGGCGCCCATATGGGATGCTGGCACTGCAGACCAGGGCTTTAACCTGCTGTGCCAGAGTTGACCCCACCGTGCTGTTTTTAATTACTATGGGTTTGTAGCCGGCGCCGTGGCTCAATAGGCTAATCCTCCACCTTGCGGCGCCGGCACACCGGGTTCTAGTCCCGGTTGGGGCGCCGGATTCTGTCCCGGTTGCCCCTCTTCCAGGCCAGCTCTCTGCTATGGCCAGGGAGTGCAGTGGAGGATGGCCCAGGTGCTTGGGCCCTGCACCCCAGGGGAGACCAGGAAAAGCACCTGGCTCCTGGCTCCTGCCAGGATCAGCGCGGTGCGCCGGCTGCAGCGGCGGCCATTGGAGGGTGAACCAACGGCAAAAAGGAAGACCCTTCTCTCTCTCTGTCTCTCTCTCTCACTGTCCACTCTGCCTGTCAAAAAAAAAAAAAAAAAAAAATTACTATGGGTTTGTAGCGTGTTTTGAAGTCAGGTGTTGTGATGCTCTCCATTTTGCTTGCTCAGGATTACCATGATTATTCAGGGTCCTTTGTGACTCCATATGAATTTTAGGATTATTTTTAATAATTCTGTAAACAATGCCACTGACATTTTGATAGGGATTGTATTGAATCTGTAGATTGCTTTGGGTTGAATAGAGATTTTAATGGTATCAATTCTTCCAAACCATAAGCAAGGAATATCTTGATGATTTCTTTTATCAATGTTTGATAATTTTCATTGTAGAGGTCTTTCACTTTGGTTAAATTTATTTCTAAATATTTGTTTTTTTTTTTTTTTTTTTTTTTTTGTGGCTATTATGAATGGGATATCTTTCTTGATTTTCAGTGAGTTCATCATTAGGGTATTAGAAAACTACTGTTTTGGCCAGCGCCGCAGCTCACTAGGCTAATCCTCTGCCTGTGGCACTGGCACACCGGGTTCTAGTCCCAGTCGGGGCACCGGATTCTGTCCTGGTTGCTCCTCTTCCAGGACAGCTCTCTGCTGTGGCCCGGGAGTGCAGTGGAGGATGGCCCAAGTGCTTGAGCCCTGCACCCCATGGGAAACCAGGATAAGCACCTGGCTCCTGGCTTTGGATCAAGATCCTTCAGATCTTTAAATAAATCCTTGTGTTCCAGATCTGAGGGGAAATGCTTTCAGCTTTTCCCCATTTGGTATAATATTGGCTTGTTGATTTGTCATATGCAGCCTTTATAATTTTTATTTTCCACTTCTCTACTTGACATGATCAATCTTTCCTCTAAATTGTAGAATATATGATACAGTTATTATAATTCTTTTAATATCCTTTCTTGTTAGTTTTAACAATCGTACCAATGGTTTTTTTTTTGCCTCCTCATAGATTATGTTTTCCTGCTACTTTGCATGACTGGTAATTTTTGATCAAGTGAGAGACATCATGAATTTTGCCTCATTGGATCCTCATTTATTTTATTTCTATAAATAATTCTTGAGTTTTGTTCTTGGACACAGTCACTTGCAAACAGGTTTATCTTTTTAGTACTAATTTTGTCTCCTAGGCAATACATTTCTTTTTTTAATTATTTATTTTATTTTATTTTTTGACAGGCAGAGTGGATAGTGAGAGAGAGAGAGAGAAAGGTCTTCCTTTTGCTGTTGGTTCACCCTCCAATGGCCGCCGCGGCTGGTGTGCTGCAGCCAGTGCACCGCGCTGATCCGATGGCAGGAGCCAGGTGCTTCTCCTGGTCTCCCATGGGGTGCAGGGCTCAAGCACTTGGGCCATCCTCCACTGCCTTCCCGGGCCACAGCAGAGAGCTGGCCTGGAAGAGGGGCAACCGGGACAGAATCCGGCGCCCCGACCGGGACTAGAACCCGGTGTGCCGGCGCCGCTAGGTGGAGGATTAGCCTATTGAGCCGCAGCGCCGGCCAGGCAATGCATTTCTGTAAACTGAGAAGTTCTTGTGATTTCTACTTCCCTTGTTTAGTTTCTTCTCCTCTTTCTTATTTTTGCAATTTATTTGTTAAAGAAATTGGGTCAATTGTTCAATAGTTTTTCATAGTCTGTATTTTCTGATTGCATACATTCTTCTCTTTTCTAGTATTTGCTGTGGACTGATAATGCAAGGAGAGGTATCATCAGACCAAGACTTGATGTGTTGGTTAGATCCCATTCTAGGTAGCTTTGTATGTTTTCATTGAAGCACATAACTTATGTTCTCTGTTTTTATGATGTTAGCAGTCATGTATAATTACTGCCTAGATCCATCAATTCATAAGGAATTTTTGAATTCCATTATACCATCATCTTAAGCCAGGATAATTCTATAAACAGAATAACAAATACAATTCTATAAATAGAATACTCCTCTTACTAAACATTTGGCTGTCCTGAGAAACTTATCATATAATAAAGGCAGGGTAAATACTTAATTCTTTTTCTTTATTTCTCAGTTTCTATGAAATTATTCTCTTTTCTAATATTCTCCTCTGATAAATAATTGATTGTTAATTTTGTTTTCATCTTCTGCCAGTTTCACTCATGGATTTACATTTTTAAAACAATTTGTATAATTGTCTGGTTTCTGTAAGCACGAGTTTTTGGGCTTCTTGCAAGTCAACTAAAATTATAAAGAAAGTAAGACCGATAACACTCTTAAGATACAGAGCTATGACAATGTTCATGGTAGACCCCAGGGTATGGAATGCCCAGTGGGACTGTATTTGAAAATTGTCTCATTTTTGGTAGCATTCTAAACATTTCACAGTGCTTAATAAGAATATATTTTATAATTACTTTGGTTAGGTTAATTCAGAGGGTGTGATTACTCAAAAAAAAAGTAATAGATAATATAAACTTTAGTTTTATAATCCTTTCCAGTCATGGTGTTTTGAAAGTTGACCTATGTGTATGTTAGAAGACAATTCAGAGATTCTTACAGCACTCAAATACTCACAGACTTGAAAGAGAATTTCAAGTTGCCTCCTTGGATTCATAAACTAATTTGCTTAATTGCTAGTGATCAAAGTTGAAACCCCCCAAAAAATTCCATTAGTTTTCAAGATTTCATCATCCACTTTAATTAACATTTTGAGAGCCTGAACAGTAATTGGTAATTAGAGAGACAAATTTCTTCATACTGATTATGCATAATTAATTTTAGAGTGTAATAAGTCTTGGCAAATAGAATATTTATGTCTCCTTTTCTTGTAAGCAGTTTGATAAGTCATTTTTATCATCAATTGCAGCTATCTTATCATCTTAAGAAACATCATCAATTACTAATCCTTGTAATTTCAATTTTTAAAATAGCAATTGGTTACAGTGATAAAGCACGAAGCAGAAAGTGAGACCAACCCTGTCTTCTCCCTTCACTAAGTGTCAAGCCTAAAAGTCATGTGCTTAACAATAGCAACAAGCTCATCGTGAAGTCAGTGAGACAACTAAATGAAATAGTATGTTAAAGTGGCCAGCGCACAGTAGGTCTGTAAACTGTTGATGCCTTTCCTTACTGTGTTCCACACACAGAACATTAATTTTCTTCTAATTACATTTTCTCAACAATTTCCATAGGTGTGGTTTCTGCAACCAACCAAACACCTTTTTAATGCCTAAGGTTAGTGTCACAATGTATAAATGTAAAACTTGCAGTGGGACTTTAATTTGAAGATGAAGAGATCATTTGTGAGTAATTGCTCTTAATCTTGGTAAATATATTTCCTAATTATGTTGTGGCGTCTTGTTGCTGACAAATCATTCCTTGGCTAATGATATATAACTTCTTCATCAAAATTATGGGACACACTCAATTACTGAGTTAGGGATTTTCTTCACTTGCTAAATTATATGGATTTATTCTGAGATGAACATGAATGACAATTATACTGAACATTTGAAAAATAAATAAAGTTATCCTACCCTAGGAAACATTTATGTTTAAGGGATTAAAAAACTAAACTTTGTTATGGTTGGAATATGGAGGAATGGTTTATGAGGGTCTAAAATTATTCCCGGTAAGTGAGATTATCTATGCATTATCTATATCAAATGCTTCCTGTAGTTCTAGGGTATATAAAAATTGGATAATGTTTTATATGCTTTTCCATTACATATTTACTTGGTTGTTAGATGTTTGTCATTTGTTTTATTAAAATTAAATGTATGATGATGAAATTATTTCTGGTTAGAGACACTTGGCTAAGAGTTTGATCTCTCTTCCCTCTTTTCATGAAAACTTGGTTTTAAATATAATCATGCTTTATTCAAACAATACTCATTTTATTATTTTCTTCCTATGTTTCCTAAAACCTTTTCTGGCCTCCGTTGTTTTATGTTGAGGTCTTAGTACCACTCTTTTTGCCAAACTGAAAATTGTTTTATTTATTTTCAGAGCAAGCTATGTAGATACAATTTTCTCCATTATTATTTTAAATGCACTTCAGATAACATTTGTTAAGAACTCTTGTGGGGGCCAGAACTGTGGTGTAGTAGGCTAAGCCTCCACCTGCGGTGCCAGCATCCCATATGGGCGCTGGTTCCTGTCCCAGCTCTCCCCTTTGGATCCAGCTCTCTGATATGGCCTGGGAAAGCAGTAGAGGATGGCCCAAGTGCTTGGGCTCCTGCACCCACCGGCTTCGGTTTGGTCCAACTCCAGCTGTTGCGGCCATTAGGAGAGTGATCCAGCAGATGGAAGACCTTTCTTTCTGTCTTCCCTCCCTCTGTAGCTCTACCTTTCAAATAAATAAAATCTTTACAAAACAAAAACAAAACAAAAAACTTATGAAAAGCTGTGCACTAATTCAGTGAATAATAATATTTGCTTAAAACTCTACATCTGTTATCATACCATAAAACTAAGGCAATTCATCTTTGCTTAAAATATTTATTTTAATTATTTGAAAGGCAGAGCTACAGAGAGAGGAGGGGAGGCAGGCAGAGAAATGTTCCATCCACTGGTTTACTCTCCAAATGGCCGAATGGCCAGGGCTGGGCCAGACCGAAACAGGAGCCAAAAATTCCATCCTTGTCTCCCAAGTGGGTTCAGGGGCCCAAGCATTTGGGCCATCTTCTGCTGCTTTCCCAGGCACATTAGCAGGGAGCTGGATTGTAAATGGAGCAGCTGGGACTCAAACCAGCGTCTATATGAGACTCTGGCATCACAAGCAGCGGCTTAACCCGTTATACCACAATGCTGGCCCACTAAATTGGTCTTTGCTGTCTTATGTAGTAATTTTTTGGGGAGGGATGTTTCAGGAAACCATGGGCATGGCCAGAATAAATCCTGTCTTAGCCATTAAAGTCAACCAAAAAAACCTACTGAAACACATGAACAAATGAACTTGAACATCAACAAAACAAAGTTGTTACAAACCTATATGGAATGCAGGCTGTGGGAAATAAAAAAATTGAAGACATTCTGTATGGTTTTTCACTTTCCCAGTGATGAGGTGTTTATAGTGTGGTACAATGTGAGAATCCTACGGTAAAATATTTTTTGTAGGAATGCCTCGAGGCCATTCTTCTTAAGACACAGGAAGGGAGGGGCTGTGCCTTGTGTTGCTGTCCACTCATCGTCCACATCTCTCAATTACTCTAGTCCTCAGAGGAGAGGGACTTTCCATTTAAAAATAATTTATTTATGTATTTTGGTTGATAGGCAGAAAGAGAGAGAGGGAGAAAGAGAGAGAGATCTTCCATCTTCCGGTTCACTCTCTTGATGTCTTCCATAGCCAGGTCTGAGCCAGGATGAAGCCAGGAGCTGGCAACTCAATCCGTCTCCCATGTGGGTGGCAGGGAGCCCACTTCTTGAACCACGATGTGCTGTCTCCCAGGGTGCATATTAGCAGGAAGCTGGGTCCGAAGCAGAGAGCGCCCAGGCCCTCTGCCCACGGAAGAAGGCATCCCAAGCAGTGACGTCACTGCTGGGTCAGACACCCACGTGGACTGCTGTCTGTGCGCTTCTTCTTGCACGACTCTCCCACAGTCTCCTCTGAGCTGTCTCTAACTGCTCTCACTTCATTCACATCACATCTGCTTTCGTCGGATTTGTCACATCACTCAGTCATTCTTTCAATAAAACTGCTGGTCCTTTTGTTATGCGGTCCAATTTCAGTGACTCCAACTACACACTAAAATAGAAAATGGAAGAATAGGAATAGGAAGTCCTTTTTATAAACTCCTTCTCCCACCAAAGTACTCTGAAGGATGCAGCAAAACCTAGGCTTTCTGCTGGACCTGTGGACACAGTCACAGCAGTTAAGAAGACCCCACTGGGCGCGATCTTTACTGGGGTTATTTATAGTAAACGGAGCTCGAGGCAACAAACATCGCATAAATCAGAGTGCAGCTCTGGGGGCAACACTGCCATTTAGTTTTTCCTTTCACCACTCTTCTCCTTTTCCACTTTCTTTCCTCTTCCTGGGGTAGCCTGGTCAGAAGTCTTTTTGGCACTTCCCTCCCTGCTGTGGGATGCCTTGTACATTCAGGTCCTCTAGGCAGAGGGCATCCTCTGTAGGAATGCCTTGATGCTATTTAACTTGATGTTATTAACTTTTGCAATGTCCAGATTTGGTCGACTTCTTTTTCCACCTTCAATGTTAAGGTTTTTTTTTTTTTTTAGATTTATTTTATTTATTCTTTGGAAGGCAGAGAGCGAGAGTGACAGAGAGCAAGAGAGCACTTTTTTTTTTTTTTTTTTTTTGACAGGCAGAGTGGACAGTCAGAGAGAGAGACAGAGAGAAAGGTCTTCCTTTTCTGTTGGTTCACCCCTCAATGGCCGCTGCGGCCAGCGCACTGTGGCTGGCGCACTGTGCTCATCCGAAGCCAGGAACCAGGTGCTTCTCCTGGTCTCCCATGCGGGTGCAGGGCCTAAGCACTTGGGCCATCCTCCACTGCCCTCCCAGGCCACAGCAGAGAGCTGGACTGGAAGAGGAGCAACCGGGACAGAATCTGGCACCCCGACTGGGACTAGAACCCGGGGTGCTGGTGCCGCAGGTGGAGGATTAGCTTATTGAGCCATGGCACGGGCCAGGAGAGCACTTCTTTATATGCTGGTTCACTCCCCAATGGCTGCAACAGCCAGGGCTAGACTGAAGGCAGGGGCCAGTACCTTCATCCAGGTCTCTGACATGGGTGCATGGGCCCAAGCACTTGGGCCATCTTCTGCTGCTTTCCTAGCTGCATTAACAGGGAGCCGCATTGGAAGTGGAGCAGCCAAGACTTGAACCAGCACTCATATGAGATGAGCCCGTGCTTCAGGCCAGAGCGTTAAAACCTGCTGCACCCTCACTTTTTGTATTAACCCTCCCTTTTTCTTTAGTTAACTCTGGGGAAATTTGTGGGACAATAGAGGAGGACGTTAATTTCCTCCCCTTTGCTCCCTAAGCAATTCCTGTGTTCAGCCAGGGCTTGGAAATGCGCCGGCACGGAGGAGACTGGTTTCCCAAGGGCTCAGCCTGCTCCTTCCGCTGAGTGATGAATACGAACGTCCTGGGCGGGCGCTTTCTCAGGCAGTCTGCGCCTTACACGGTGCCACGCCCGGCTGCGGCAGCCATGGTGCTCCTGCACTGCTCCCTTCCTTCTCGGGTCTTCCACGCGCCCCTCCACTCTCCAGCTTCACCCCAACAGCCCTGCAGTCATTCTTCCTGTTTCTGGAAAGCACGGAGTTCCTTCCAGCCTCAGGGACTTCGCCACACCCTTCCTTCTGCGTGGGTTACTCCGCCCTGGGTTTCCTCCCCTGCTCCTCTCTCCTTTCTGCACTTTCACACATACCTGGCTTCTTCGCTTTCTCCAGATCTCAATTCCAGTGCGGGTTTTTCAAGGGCGCCCTCTTTGGCCACCCAATTGAACGTACATCTTTCCTCCATTCTCTGTCATAGAGCCTTGTGCACTACAAGCATAACTTTAGTTGTAATGTGTAAATTCTTATTTTTTGTTTTCTTTTCTTTATTGTTGCGGTGGATTCGTTCTGAGAGGAGGAGCATGGTGGGGGCAAAGAGATGGAGTCATCACGCAGATCCTGGAGTTGGGTGAAAGCAGGCCAGAGGCGAGCAGCTCACAGATTCGTTTATTTCAGTTGGTACAGCAGCTTAAATAGCCAAGGCAGCCAATCTGGTCAAGGCGCGGTTTATGCCCTAACCAATCACAGCCTATTGCCAGGCAGGCTCCATTGCCAGGTGGCTTTCAAAGCCATTCCTGAGTAACTGATGCTTGCTTGCCAGCGGCCATCTTGGCATGGCCTTCTCACCCCACCATACTTTATCGTCAGCCTCTTGCTTGCAACTATAAGCTCTGTGGCCAGGTGTTATTTTTTTTGGTTGGAACCAGTGCATATCCAGTGTCCAGAACATAGTATCTGCTCAATAAATATTTGTTGAACAGATGGAAAAGTATCCTCTTTTAGCAATATTATCTATTCTTCCTGTGGATTTTGTAGATTACCTGTGCTTCCTCAGCCAGAGAGATGAAATCCATTACCAGGATGAAAAGAACGTTTTATGGGGTAAGTGTTCCAAATCCTTGTTTTGAATACTTTGCTTTTTAAAACTATGAAATATTTCTGCTTTTATATCTGTGCTTTATCTGCAGATTGGAAACAAAGGAATCTACAAAGCGATTGGTGAACTGGATATTCTTCTGTCCTGGATTAAAAAGTTCTTGGAAAGCATTCCGGAAATCAAGAAGCCAAGCATAGAGATTTGATAGTTATTTCAAAATAGGAGAACCAATAGAAATTGATTGATGACATGCTTTTTTTAAAAAATAGCTTTCTTTCAATATATATTGCTGAGTGCAAGTTAAAAGATTTAGAATAGGTTAGAGAGATTTAACGTATTAAAGCTTTGGAAATAAGTAACTTCACAAATTTATATATTTTTCTGTGTTTTCAAAGAATGTTTTTGTTCTGCTCATGTTTTGTTATTCACAAGTGCATTATATGCTTTTAATTTAAATATATTTAACCTGAATTAACTCTCATCATAGCAGTGGCAAAAAATGATAGTCTTTTGGGATAGCATATAATGTTATTAAGACAAGTAAATGCTATGTCTATGATTATTACCTACTCAGGGGTTTGATGAATTTTAATTGAGCTGAGAATGAAGTTAGCTCTTAACAGACTTTGATTTCAATCAAATATGCTGTTTCTTTCCCTGGACGCCCTTCCTATGCCAGTGTGCTAGGATTTCATTGAGTACAATGGGTGATGATGAGATCAGATCAATGAAGACACACGCGTCAACTAACTGCCTGGCCCAATCTCCCAGGAATGCTTTTGGCAGACAACCCTGGCCACTAAGTTCATAGGTTAGCAAACTGAAATGCTGTGAACACGTGGTAGTCTCCTCCTGGGGACTGTACGATTAAGCAAGTTGACAAGAGGCCAAATCAAAGTCAGCTGAGACTGCAAGTCAAGTCCTCATAATTCTAAAGCCTCATTTGCATAATCAGCCCTTCAGTTAAATGAGTACTATGTCCTGGTTATCATTTTTGCTAAAGGAGATTTGCTTCATTGCTACTGGCATAGGAGACACAGGCAGTTTCTGACAGAGCGTCCTTGGTAGCCAGCAAGTTCACTTCCACGGGCATTCATCACACCCCTGCTATGTCAGTCTTGGTTATAAATCATCCTTAAGCCACCCCTTTGCTCAGGGTCTCCAGACATCAGAGAGCCTGGGAATCATTCATTTGACAGTCAGCAAAGAAGTATTTATGATGTGAACTTTTGGTCTTTATGGGTAGCATTTCACCTGCTGTCCTAATGTTTTGGGATGATTGAATTCAGTGGGTTTGCATGATGGATTGTTTTCCAAATTCTTTCCTTTGTGTAGGACAGTCAAAAGGTGGCTAGACTCCATCAGGAGTAAAATAGGAATTAAAAAGTCGTTGCTGAGTAAAACAGTAATATCCATGTATTGGTGCCTGTTTGTAAACAAGCTTTTATCAGAGTTCAGGAGGGGAAAGCACAATTTTTTGTGTTTGGGTAAAGACTGGTGTATTGAAGAGGGAGAAGCCGAGAGGGGACTGTCTCAGTGGAATGAGTGTGGACCCAGTGGTGAGGCTGTCTTACACACCCCATACTGGGCTTTGTTGGAACCAGAAGTGATCACACCTCAGAAAATGGCTGCACTGCCCCATGTGCCCATAAGACACTGTATAAACCCCCAACCCATTTAGCATTTATAACAGGAACTCCCTCTGGGGAGACCCCTCTTGGATCATTCCTAGGAAAATAAATTTGAATGCTTTGCTTGTCAGCATTGAACAAATCCTTAGTTCCGGGTGGAGCAGGAGGAGCCCGAGCACCAGGGAACACAATGGGGTATTGGAAGGGACTTCAATGGAGTTGAGAGATGGGGCCAGCCCCAAGGTCACTCCCGTGAAACACTGGTCCTCCTGGCAAGCTAACCCCTAAGCCCTGCTTCACTTCTCCACCCTCCCCCCCACCCCCGGCTTGCTTGTTTGCTTACTGGGGTCTCTACCATATCAGAATATTGGCTCCATGGGGCAGGAATGTTGTCTCTTTTCTGCAGCGTCTCCAGCACCTAGAACACAGCCTTAGAACAAGGCACTGCAAAAACATGTTGTGAGTGTGCAAATCCACGAGAGAATGAGTGGGCATTGGCCTGACTGTGGACAAGAAGTGTGGCCAGTGTCAGGTCATGTCACTTCCTGGGCCTCTGTTTCTGGATTGGTCCTAAATGACGTGAGCTACCACAGTGGTTGTACCCAGACATCTGCACGATGAGAGACTCAGGCCTTGTATTCTCCAGCTGCCCTGGCCCTCTCTGGGTCTCACGCACCCACCTGACTCCAGTACCAACCCAAGCTTTGTTTTGCCTGGTTAATTTTCCTGATCTTTTTAAGATTTCATTCAAACATCATCTTGCTCTTAATGGTTTCATGTGTGCTATGTGTCCTCATAGACCTTATCAGAATTCCTTTACCTGTTTTTTTTTTTTTTTTTTTTTTTTTTTTGACAGGCAGAGTGGATAGTGAGAAAGAGAGACAGAGAGAAAGGTCTTCCTTTTGCCGTTGGTTCACCCTCCAACGGCCGGCGCACCGCGCTGATCCGATGGCAGGAGCCAGGTGCTTCTCCTGGTCTCCCATGGGGTGCAGGGTCCAAGTACTTGGGCCATCCTCCACTGCCTTCCCGGGCCACAGAAGAGAGCTGGCCTGGAAGAGAGGCAACCGGGAAAGAATCCAGCACCCCGACCCGGACTAGAACCCAGTGTGCTGGCGCCGCTAGGTGGAGGATTAGCCTATTGAGCCACGGCGCCGTCCCTTTTACTGGGTTTATATTTATTATTTTTTTCTTTTTTAAACTTTTATTTAATGGATTACAATGGCTCCCCCCCATAACTTCCCTCCCACCTGCAACCCTCCCCTTTCCCGCTCCCTCTCCCCTTCCATTCACATCAAGATTCATTTTCAATTCTCTTTATATACAGAAGATCAGTTTAGCATATATTAAGTAAAGGTTTCAACAGTTTGCACCCACATAGAAACACAAAGTGAAGAATAGTGTTTGAGTACTAGTTATAGCATTAAATCACAATGTACAGCACATTAAGGACAGAGATCCTACATGAGGAGTAAGTGCACAGTGACTCCTGTTGTTGACTTAACAATTTGACACTCTTGTTTATGGCATCAGTAATCACCCTATGTTCTTGTCCTGAGTTGCCAAGGCTATGGAAGCCCCCTGAGTTCACCGACTCTGATCATATTTAGACAAGGTCGTAGTCAAAATGGAAGTTCTCCCTTCAGAGAAAGGTACCTCCTTCTTTGATGACCTGTTATATTTAATGTCTGCCTTTCCCACTGGACTGTCACTCTGTGATTCACTGCAGTTCATTCAGCCTAGAAGTTTATGCATAGTAAGTGCACAGCAAATATCTGTTGAATGGAGTGAAATAGTGAATTGGATTAGAGTCTCCAAAGTTTCTTCCAGCTCTAACATTATCTGCTGTCATAATTTCTTTTTTTTTAAGATTTATTTATTTGAAAGTCAGAGTTACACAGAGAGGAGAGGCAGAGAGAGAGAGAGAGAGAGAGAGAGAGAGGTCTTTTGTCTGCTGGCTCACTCCCCAACTGGCTGCAACTGCCAGAGCTGTGCCAATCCGAAGCCAGGAGCCAGGAGCTTCTTCTGGGTCTCCCGCATGAGTGTAGGGGCCCAAGCACTTGGGCCATCTTCTACTGCTTTCCCAGGCCACAGCAGAGAGCTGGATCAGAAGTGGAGCAGCCAGGACTCGAACCGGTGCCCATATGGGATGTTGGCACTGCAGGCGGCAGCTTTACCCATTACACCACAGTGCTGGCCCAATAATTTCTTTTAAAAATTAAAAAAATTAATTTGTTTTTGTTTTTTAAATTTACTTGAAAGGCAGAGAGAGAGAGAGAGAGAAAGGGATATCTCCCTTCTGCTGGCCAACTCCCTGCATTGCACACTGCCTGGCCAGTGATGGGCCTGGCTAAAACTAGGAACTGTGAACTCCATTCCTGTCTTCCATGTGTGTGGCAAGGGCCAAGCACTTGAACCATCTACTACTGCATTCAGGCCTAGGGCTGGGACTCAAACCCAGACACTCTCGATATGGGATGTAGGTGTCCCAAGCAGGGTCTTAACTGCTGTATCAAATGCCCTGTCCCTGTGGCCATAATTTCACTGGCTGTTGTAAACCTGGAGGAATGGCATACAAAGTACTTCCCAACTCAACTGAAAAGCACCTATCCTATAACATGCATAGCATTAATTTGAATAAATTCATTTTTTACTTACACCTGATAAAAAGTTCAATAAGCATATGGCTCTAAGAACAGGTGTCTTGAGCTTCAATACATTCTTAAATACATTCCAGGTTCCACGTGCACCCTGGGGAACCATCTTGCAAGGCGCGGGGTAGGTTGTGTCTCACACATTGGGAAACACTGCATTATAATGAGTTTCCATTGTCTCATTCTGGTCCAGTTTAGAAATACGCAAAATTAGAACCAGATTCTTCTAACCTACCCACAGATATAGGCTCAGAAAAAGTCAAGCCATGATGTTCAAGTTTCAAAGTGGTGTCAGAACTCCTGTCACTTTTTCCGGAGGTGGCGGGATGCGAGCGCCGGCACCCAGTCAGTCATTCCACGGTTCTGGTGACTGTGGCTCTCCGCAGAGGATGCTGGGCTGATCGCGCGGCCCTCGTTCTCCCCTTCAGCCTTGAGGAGGTGGCCATGGTGGATGCAGATCCAAGCAGGGAAGCCATAAGAGTCCCTGCCTGTCCGTTGGTGAGGATTTGGGATTGTTCAACTGGCCGCACAGTGGTAGGAACAAAAGCGAAAGCTCAGTTAGGCTGACCAGGAAAATCTGAAACCAGAACTGCATTGTGAATTATGATACATTCTAGGAACTCGCAGGAATGCATGACCTTTGTGTGGCTGTGCGTTACCCACTGAAATGAAAGCCAATCGATCCTGTCTACATGTATTGCATGTTTATCTGTTACACAGCCACGGAGGAAGTAATAATGATAATTAAGATGGTACTTCACAACGTGGATGGAAAATGGATCAAAAGCTAAGTTTATTTAGGTGCAAACATTTTTGAAATCCATGCCCAGTTTTTCCATAACGCATGTTTTCAGTGAACTTTTGGAAGACCTCCTGCATACATGAGTTTCAAAAGCCTTTGCACCAAAGTAAACTTACCTGTTAATTCCATTTTCCGTGAACTTTCTGAAGTCCCCACATGAAGCTCAGACTTTCTCTCCAGCAGTTTGGAACCTAGGAAGCTAGACAGCTAGGAAGACACCATCAGATGCCTTGGCAGCAGTCGTGGAGAAAGGTACAAGGCGTGGCGGCGGAGGTGAGCTTTGCGATGACTTATCCTGGAAGGCGCGGCTCACCTCTGCCAGCACGCCTCCCTGGAGCCTTTCTGCCTTGTGTTCTCCGGCCAGGCTGGGTAGCTGCCTCTTGCACAGTGTATTTGCAGAATAGCCTTTATCATACTGGAAGGTCGTTTAGTTTCCTTACCCCTTTTTCACGAAGGCACAGATTGAGTCATACGCAGGGTTGTGTCTTTGGTGCCTAGCAGAGCATTTTTTGCACAGCAGGCATCCAGGAAATCTGTTTTTGTTTTTTTTTTTTTTTTTTGTTTTGTTTTTTTTTTTCAAATTAAATAATGGAATAAAACACTGGCTGCAGGGCCGGTGCTGTGGCGCAGTGGGTTAAAGCCCTGGCCTGAAGTGCTGGCATCCCATATGGGCACCAGTTCTAGTTCCAGCTGCCCCTCTTCTGATCCAGCTCTCTGCTATGGCCTGGGAAAGCAGTAGAGGATGGCCCAAGCCCTTGGGCCCCTGAACCCACATGGGAGACCTGGAAGAAGCTCCTGGCTCCTGGCTTTGGATCAGCACAGCTCTGGCCATTGTGGCCAATTGGGAAGTGAACCAGCGGATGAAGGACCTCTCTCTCTATCTCTACCTCTCTCTGTAACTCTGACTTTCAAATAAATAAAATAAATCTTAAAAAAAAAACCACTGGCTGCAAGGTGGGGAAGGGTGAAAAGTATTTGGGAAATATTTAGGAGGTAGATGTGGCAGGACGTGGTGACCAACTGTTTGAGAGGGGACCAGTGTGAAAGGAGTAATATAGGGTGACTCTAGGGTCTTGCATTTTCTACTGACTTACAGTAAGTGAGAACTTAAACAATGCAATGCAATGAGAATTTAGTATCTTTTTGCAGCCAAACACAGAAATGCTTTAAAATTTGGACATCACAGAAGAGCGGAATCTCATATTTTGAAAGAACCAGTGAAACTATATTGTCTAATTCTTATATCAGAATATTCTTTTTTTAAAAAAGATTTATTTATTTGAAAGACAGTTACAGAGAGAGGTCAGAGACAGAGAGAGAGGTCTTCCACCTGCTGGTTCACTTCCCAGTTAGCCCCAACAGCTGGAGCTGCGCCAATCTGAAGCCAGGAGCCAGGAGCTTCTTCTGGGTCTTCCATGTGGGTGCAGGGGTCCAAGTACTTGGGCCATCTTCTACTGCTTTCCCAGGCCATAGCAGAGAGCTGGATGGGAAGTAGAGCAGCTGGAACTAGAACCGGCGCCCATATGGGATGCCGGCGCTTCAGGTCAGGGCTTTAACCTGCTGCGCCACAGTGCCGGCCCCCAGAATATTCTTTATAACACTGCCCCCTTCTAGAAAGTTCTAGAGCACTCAAAATTAAGACATTAAGTACTCCCATGGAAGTTCCTGTCTGTGTCTACAAAATCTTGCCCATTAGAAAATTATTTTTATTAATCTGAATGCTACTTTATTGAAACATTTTTTCTTAGTTCCATCATGCTGGGTATAGAGCAGCTGTGTCCCCCCTTCCACAGGACAGTTAGCTGGGTTAGGAGGTCTTCTGAGGAAGAGGAGGCCCTGCCCATTTCTTCTCATGGTGCCAACTGCAAGGTGCAAGAGCAGCTGTGCTCTAACCATGTGTGTTGCAACAGCCTGGGGCCAGAGGTAGTTATGCAGTCATCCCTAGATGGGAAGAAGATGGAACCTGCATTCTTTATTCTGGGTAGCCACACACTCTATTGAAAATGAAGGGTACTCCACTGTGGGCTGGTATGGATTTTGGATGACACAGCAACACATAAAAAATTTGTGGACAGGGACTAGCATTGTGGCATAGAGGCACCAGTTCAAGTGCAGACTCTTCCATTTCCAATCCAGCTCCCTGCTAAAGTGCCTGGGAAAGCAGCAGAGGATGGCCCAAGTGCTTGGGCCTTTGTACCCATGTTTGGAGACCTGGCTGAAGCTCTTGGATACTGGTTTTGGCCTGCCTAGCCCTGGTCACTGCAGCCATTTGGGGAATAAAACAGCAGATGGAAGATCTCCTTCTCTCCCTCCCTCTATATCTCTTTCTGTAACTCTACCTTTCAAATAAATAATCTTTTTTAAGATTTATTTATTTATTTGAAAAGCAGAGTTACAGAGAGGAAGAGGTAGAGGTAGAGGTAGAGAGAGAGAGAGAGAGAGGTCTTCTGTCTGCTAGTTCACTCTCCGGATGATGGCATGGGCTGGAGCTGTGCTGATTGGAAGGCAGGAGCCAAGAGCTTCTTCTGGGTCTCCCACGTGGGTGCAGGGGCCCAAGGGCTTGGGCCATCTTCTACTGCTTTCCCAGGCCATAGCAGAGAGCTGGATCAGAAGAGGAACAGTTGGGACTCGAACCGGTGCCCATATGGGATGCTGGCACTGCAGGTAGCGGGTTTATTGGCTGTGCCACAGCTCTAGCCCCAATAAATAATCTTAAGAAAAGTTTGTGGACAGCCATCCTTTCCCTTGTTTCCACCCAGGTTCATCACCACATCCCACCTAAACATCTCTCCAGGTTGCATCACTCCAGTTCTTCCCACCTGCTCTCCAATGTGTGGGGATGCGTCTCCATGGCTGGGGGCACTTTAAACACCGAGAGCTTTTCTCTGCTTCGAAAGGCATTCCCATCGTCCTCAATGAACCCAACAAGGGTTAATTCATTTCCCACAGTCAGTTCTTTTGATTTTCTCTTTTATAATTTATTAAGATGTTCACAAATGATAAAAATAATATGTACTTGTGGTATGTCGCTCCCCGTCTTCGTGGAGGAACGACACAGGACCCTGCGTTGTTCTTTCGTCTGCTCGGCCCTTCCCGGGTTTGCTGCTGGTTCTTCCCGGGTTGGCTGCTGTCCCTTCCACCTTCGTGGAAGGGCGGTTCCCCCTGGCCACTTTCCCCACTTCCGCGGGGGAGCGGCACACCGCCGGCCGGCTCTCTCGGGGGCTGCACAGGTGTTCCTTCAGATAGATGTTCCCCTTAGATGTTCCTGGTGCATGCCGTCTCTCTCCTCCTTTATAGTCCTCTTCCACCAATCCCAACTCTGCTACCCACACGCCGAGTACGCTGCTCTCCTCCAATCAGGAGCAGGTCCCACAGTTTATTGGTTGAACTGGAGGCAGCTGTGTAGAAGCTGTTTCCCTTCTCAGCGCCATATTGTGGGAGAGCAGATGCATAGAATAAGTCTTAATTCCAGTAACTTAGTCTAGTCCGAGTTGCTCCCAGTTGCTCCCCACATGGTAAAACCAAAATAACACCAAGGCATATAAACAAAAAATAATTATATCTGTCTGTCTTTCCATTTCTACTTTCCCCAGTAGGTCAAGGCTGTCAGCTGGCTGGAGCTCTTTCCATAATTTTTCTGTTTTAACCCTCCACAATAAAAACCTCTAATGTATATAAAATTTCTCTCCCTGTTTCAGAAACAAAACTGGTGTCGCACCACTTCCTTTACCTGCCTTTTCTGAGCATATCGAGGACATCTCTCCAAGTATATGAGCATCTGTGTTTGTACTCATACCCCTAGCCCACACGCACCTATGGAGGAAACTTTATTTTGGTGCAAGAAGATTTTGAAATCCATCCATAGTTTTTTTTTTTTTTGTATATATATATATAAGGATAAATAATATATTTTATTTATTTTTTAAAATTTTATTTACTTGAAAGTCAGAGTTACACACAGAGAGAGAAGGAGATACAGAGAGAGAGAGAGAGAGAGAGGTCTTCCATCTCCTGGTTTACTCCCCAGTTGGTCGAGACTGCCAGAGCTGTGCTGTTCTGAAGCCAGGAGCCAGGAGCCAGGAGCCAGGAGCTTCTTCCAGGTCTCTCACGTGGGTGCAGGGGCCCAGGGGCTTGGGCCATCTTCCACTGCTTTCCCAGGCCATAGCAGAGAGCTGGATCAGAAGTGGAGCAGCTGGGACTCAAACCAGCACCCATATGGGATGTTGGCACTGCAGGAGGCAGCTTTACCCACTATGCCACAGTGCCAGCCCAGTAATATATTTTACACATGGAATTCATTTCAATAACTAAAAAATATTCCATGGAGAAAGGCAACACAATTTATTGAAATATTCCAGTTTGTTCTTTTTTTTATATATATACAAGATGAGCTACAATGAGAATCCATATTGAATATCCTGATCTGTGCTTTTATTTTACAGGAATGTCTTCTAGAAGCAGGATTGTGGGGCTGTAAGTTATGCTAAACACTGCGAAATTCCTTTTCATAACCATCTTATGGCCCATTTCACTGCATTCTTGCTAGCATGATATTATCAATATTTGTAATTTTTTCTCAGTCTGGTGGCTGAAAATGATATCTTACTGTTTCAGTTTGTGTTTTTGCTTAATACTGGTTAATCTGATCACATTTCTCAGATCTACTCCACTGACATTCTTTTTTTCTGAGACTGACCCCACAAGGTCCTATGTGTCATTTATTTATGATTTTGAAATCTGGTGACAATGCTGCATTTTAATCAGTTCTAACATTTCAAACAACTTAACAGAGAGAAGCACTCTGAAGACATACTCATGCCTCGCTGCCATCCCTGTAAGATTAGTAGCTGTGTCTGTAAGAGACTCTGTGAAGTTGGCTTCTCCCTGAAGCTCCAGGCCAGGTGGGGTTGGGGAGTCCACACCAGCTTTCCTACTCTGCTTCTCTGGGTGTTCAAGGAGGAGGCAGAACCCAGCCCTAACTGGAAGCATTGGCACCTGCTGTGGGAGGTGTAGGTGGAGACTGAGACTCCTCAGGGTTAAGAAACCCTTTATTATTTGCCTAATCAGGTCCTGTTCAGAGCCTCTCCCAGCTCCCTCTATTCCTTACCTCCCCAAGAGAGTGGATGTTTGCTCCACTTTCCCACAAATGAACTCTGATCCATTAACACCCAGAAGCTTATAAGGGCCAGGGCTGGTGCATTGGTGTCACCTGGAGCCCCACTCATCCCTTGCATTAAATATCTTCATGTTTCACTGGCTTTGTGTCTTTAAGTAATTAGGAAAAGCATTCTTCACAGATAAAGTTAGAAAGCAGTGTCAAAGAGAGGTGGCCATTGTTTGTCAAAGGGCAAACTTCCTACCGTGACATTGCACGGGGTTGCTTTTCCTTTCCTCAACACATATGACCTTCAAAAACATGATAAAAATCACGTAAGTAGTATTTTCATTTAGTGTCATCCATTTTTTCCTTGCTAGAAAATAAGCTTTTCGATGAGATGGATCTTCATGTATTTTGTTCACTATTGTATCTATATCGAAATAGTGTTTTCCCTAAAATGGTGCTCTGTATACTTCTGTTGAGTGGGTGCTTGAGGTGTTCAGAGTCAAGGAGAAGAAAAAATCAACAGAGCACTGTTGCCAAGGATGCAAAAAAATCTTAGCCATGGCTGGTTCCTAGCCTCGCCCTCTGTGACGGGACAGAAACTCTCACAAGGAGTGGGTGAAACGACTTCCCAACCTTGTGGTTGCATTTCCTTTAAACAGAAGTGCTTTCAAAGTAGTTGATTCAACATGAGGGCTGATGATTTTTCTATTTTCCATTTCCCCCATCACTTATGGTTGACTCCTTTAAGACTAGACTTAGGGTGGCTTGGCTCACAAAGGCATATTTGGAGATAGAGATAGACAGCCACAAGTGTCACTAATTTCTGCATGCTAGGATGATTTAAAATAGTTAATTGAATTTATTTGAGAGGGGAGAGGAGAGAGAGAGAACGAGAGAATGAGAGAGCTATTTCCCATTTATTAGTTCACCCACCAAATGCCAAGTGCCTGTAACAGCGGGGGCTGGGCCAAGCTGAAGTAAGGAGTCAGGAGCCTAATGCACGTGTCCCATGTTTGGCAGGGACACACTCACTTGAGCCATCACCTGCCTTCAGGGAGTACATTACCAGAGAGCTAGAGTTGGGAGCAGAACCAGGACTTGAACTCAGGTACTCCATTGTGGGGTGCAGGCATTTCAACTGCAATCTTAACCACTAGGCCAAATGCTCACTCTGTAAGGTTATCTTGTGGGACTTTTTGGAACAGGTGAGAAGGCATTCTCTGCACGAAACTCAGGCATCTCTGGTACTTTTTAGTCATGGTAATTTTCATAAATGTGGTGATTTTTTTTTGTTTGGCATGGTACAATGTATAGTGAATGGAAAATCCTAGATTTCCATCCAAATGTTGTGGATAGGATCCTACCCTAGGGATTCCTAGTCACAAGGATTGGTGCAGAATTCAGGAAGCGGTTGTGCTCCATGAAGGCCCAATCAGAATGAACTAGTGGACTTGTAAATGAGCCCTGGAAAAAAGTAATTTCTCTCTCTCTCTCTCTCTTTCCTTCTATGATCCTTAGGCTTGAAAAGATATAGGCTGGAACTATTGCAGCCATTTTTCCACCATGAAGACAGAACTTGGCTGAGAATCAAGCTAACAGTTTCATCTCTCAGTTTCTGGAAATCCAAATTGGTCCTCTCTCTGTCTCTCTCTCTCCCTCCCTCCCTTCCCCCTCTCTTTCTTTCTTTCTTTTCTCTTTCTCTCAATGTCTCTTTCTCTTTTTTTTTCTGAAAAACCTTTTGTAAAAAATTATTTAAAAAATATATTTGAAAAGTAGAGAGACAGAGACAAGAGGATCAGACACAGAGAGAGTATCCATCTGCTAGTTCATCTTCCAAATGCTTGCAATAGCCAGGTCTGGGCTAGGCTGAAAGTAGGAGTTGGAAACTCAATCCAGGTCTGCTATGTGGGTGACAGGGGCTCAAGTCATTGAGCCATCAGCTATTACCTCTCAGAGTCTGCATTGGCAGAAAGCTGGACTGAGAGTGGAGATGGGACTCAAACCCAGGCACTTATGTATGGGGCACAGGTGTTCCAAGTGACATCTTACCCATTGTGCCAAATACCCGCCCCATTCCTGTGATCTTTCTGCTTCACTTGGATGTTGCTTCTTGGTCTTGTGAGCGAATTTCTTTTTTATCTGAACACTACAAATCGTAGGACCCAGGACCCACGCACAGGTCTGTGGCCTCTTCTAATCTCTGTGTACTCTGGTGCCCTGTATTTAATTCAATCCCATGACCTTAAACACTATCGCTATACTCATGTACCCTGGCATGGCATATCCCTTGAATTTTGTCTTACATTGCACTGTGTACTTGATATTTCCACAAAACTTCTCAAAAATATCATGTCAAAAATGGGAACTCTGCTTCTCCTTTTAAAATTAGTTTATACATTAGTCTTCAGAAACTTGGAATGACAAAGCAGAATGATATCGTGTGTAAGCACACAGACTCTGAAACAGTAAAGCCTGGGTTCAAACACAAGGTGTAACTTAGCAGGTGAGCTGAGTCAGTATCTGTCTCCCCTTGTCCGTGTGGCAGGGACAATGACAACAGTATGTGTCTTATAGGGTTGTTGAGAGATTACATGGGGGAAATATATTCAAGGTGGTTAGACCACGAATTATTGGTCGCACTTGATTAATGCAACCTACTCTGCTGGTAGGGTCTTGACTTCTTTTTCCTCATATCACAAACCAAATTTATCCTCACATCCTTTCAGCTCTGTGTCCCAAATATACCTCAAGTCCTGATTCTCCTACCCCATTATACCCTGGCCCATTTCACTGCCACTTTTTACTTGGACACTGCAAAGTGTCTCCCTTTAATTGATCTCATTGTCTCTGCTCGCTCCTACCCCGAGTCCAGCTTCATCACAGCTTCCAGAGAGATCTAAAAGTGTGTAGATCACAGCAGGTGTTTGGCCTGGAGGTTAAGATGTCTGTTAAGACGGCCATGTCCTGTATGAAAGTGTCTGAGTTTGATGCCTGGCTTTGGCTCCTGACTCCGGTTTCTTGCCAATGCAGACCCTGGGAGGCAGCAGGCAGCTCAAGTGATTGGATTTGTCCTACCCATATGGGAAACCTGAATTGAGTTCCTGGCTCCAGCCTGGCTCAGTGCAACATGTTGTGGGCTTTTGGTGGGGGGTGGAGGGGAAGAATCCAAGAGTTGGGAACTCTGTCTTTCCTTCTCTATCTTTCTGCTTCTCTCAAAACATGTTTTAAAAATTGTAAATCAAAACAAACGAAGCATATTCCTTCCTGTTTGAGACCTTTAATAGCTTCCCTTGCACTGAGAATAAACCTTATTATCTGACTGAGAGGGACTGCCTGGCCTTCCAGGCCTTCTTCATTATCCTAATCGCTCTGCTGAAAAGTGCAGATTCAGTCCTATTCTGGGCCTTCATGCTTGCCCCTTACACTTCCTAGAATACCTTCTCCCAGGTCTTTGCATGGTTTGCTCTTTCCGTTCAGGTCTCCTCTCATGTGTTCCTTCCTTCCAGATGACATTCCTAACCCAGTTAAACAAAGCTTCCCATCCATCCCCAGCAACTTCGTTTTTAAAATTTATTTGCATGCATCTCATAAATACAACATTAGGAACATAAAGAAAACCCAAGAATGATACATCTTTTGAGAGCACTTAGACTTAATTATCACTTACGAGACATAATAACATCCTCCAGTTAATACACTAACACGAAGTTATTCTTTGAGATCAAGTTTTACAATTGAGTCCCATATTACAATTCTCTTAGGACTGAGGTCCACATGGGAAGTTAGTGCACAGTGACTCCAGAAGACAGTATGGAGATACCTCAGAAATCTGAATATAGATGTATCATATGACCCAGCCATCCCACACCTGGGAATTTACTCAAGGGAGATGAAATCAGCATATGAAAGAGTGATCTGTACCCCCATGTTTATTGCAGTTCAATTCACAATAGCTAAGACATGGAATCAACCCAAATGCCTGTCAACTGAAGACTGGATAAAGAGATTATGGGATATATATACCCAGCAACTTCTAATTGAATCAGCTTGCTTATTGCCTTCATATTATCCTCCTTGTATGAGATTATCTTGTTTATTTGTTGATTTTCTTGCTTGCTATCTTGCTACCTCTGACACTATCAAAATGTAAGTAAGCTTCATGAGAACAGGAGTTTTGTGTACCATGCTGATGAGCTCACCTCTATATTCATTGATGCCACTTCTCATCTTTCAGCTCTTTTACTGGCTCAGTTAGATTTCGTCTTTGGATTCTTCTTGTCACAGTATCTGCTAAACATAGGGGATTTCCAAAAGTTCATGGAAAATATGTTTTATGAAAAATCTGTGCAAGGACTTAAAATATTTTTTCACTTAAATATGCTTATCTTTTAATTCTATTTTCCATAAACTTTTTAAAGTGGATGCATACTTGGGATATGCCGCTTGTCATTCATATTAAACCTTTGATTTCCATGAGTCTTACACCAAATCCAGAACTCCATGAGAGTAGGGATTATGTCCTGCTGATCTTTGTCTTGCCAGCACTGAAACAAAAGGCTAGAATAGAGCAGGGGCCCATAACAGTCAAAGAGATGAATTAATGCACCACTATTTATTAGGCACACTAAAGGGTTTGACAAGTTTGTGAGAGTGAAAAGAGATGTTATCAGTTCTTTGAGCATAAAAGTAATAATTCTAATATTAAGAAATGTTTTGAGGAAAATGATCCTTGCTGTTAAACTGGCTAATCTGTAGTAGAAGAGTGCTTTGGGGAACATGGCATAGATTTTCTTTTTCTGTATATTCCAGGTAGATGTTGGATCTTGTGTAGATAGCTGCTTGTTTCTTTTAGTCTCTTGTAATTTTCCATTTAGTAACTGCTAAATGAGGTAAGAGAAGAATCTTTTATTAGTTTCAGAATAGACTTTTTTTTGTTTGAGTCTGGTCTAATGTTGGAAAGATTGACTTTATGCATTATTTCTAGAAGTTTCTGTTCTTCAGGTATGAATCAAGTCAGTTTCTTGATGGTGGTTAATCTATTTTATGGTTTTACCACTTTCCCTGCAATGGTGCTTTCTAATTTCTGACACATTATGTGTTCTTGAGAGATGGACTGGTTGTAGCAACTGGCTTAATGCATGGTCTAGCCTGCACCTTTCACTAGACCGTCCCAAGCTGGACAATGACACAGAGACACATTATCAAGGAGCAAAATGTGTACTGAGTGCTTTTTGGTACATTGCTGTGTCAATCCTTAATGTAACTACATGAGGCAGCCATGCATATTTTCCACTTGTTAACATATCAGTTATTCAGAGTCTTTCGTCAGCTCTTCACTCTGATTATTCCTAGCCAGAAATTGAGCACATTGTGAGTGCTCAACAAGAATGTGTTGGTAAGTGACTAGATGGGTTTACAAGTCCATCTCTCATTACCCTTGACGTGTGCATTCCTCTCAAGACCAGTTCACTTTAGAAATGTGTGTACATATGTATTTATTTGAGAGATAGAGGGAGAAAGATACAGAGAGAAAAATCTATCCGCTCGTTCAATCTCCAAATGTCCATAATCTTGGGAACTGCAAACTCCATCCAGGTCTCCCATGTGGGGAGCAAGAACTCAAGTAGTTGAGCCATCACTGCTGTCTCCCAGGGTCTATGTCATCGAGAAACTGGAATTAGAAGCTGGAGCCAGGAATCAAACCCAGGTACTCACATGTGGGACATAGACATCAACCATCAGGCCAAATGTCCATGTCAAGATTAGTTACATTTTTGTGTTTTTAGAACAACAACAAAAAACTCTACATGAGATAAACTTGAATATGTTTTCATGGCCTTGTCCATGTTGTTTTGTCCATTTGCTGGGTCCTCTTCATTTCTCTACTTGAAGCCAAATTCTGTATTTTCCACATGGTCTTCCCTGGTCTACTGTAGCCCACAGTAAGTATTTCCTTTCAGTTATTTCCTACATTATCATAGTTAGGCTGTGAAAATATATTGAGCTTTTTGTACCTGATTTTATTAATAACACTTCCAACCTGGGGATTTATAGCTTTCCAAGTGTTCTCACAGATCTGATGCTGTTGCCTTTTCTGTTCATTGACCAAGAAAAGTTTGTTTTTCTTTTTCTGTGTCAGGCTCTGTTCTGGAAGCAAAGATGTAAAAATACTGCTCTAGTTGTGGGGACACATGCAACATGCCAATGAAGAAGTCACTAGAAAGTTAGTCAAGAACACACAAGCTGGGAGGGAGGTCAGGGGTAGGGACGTCAAGCAGGGGTTGCTTTATTCTCTAGAGTGTGGTCAGGAAAAGGGTCACCAAGGAGATGACATTGCCCCACAGATCTGAAGAACCCTCACCACGACTGAGAAGATGACAACCAGGTGTTTTCTTTTTTTTTTTTTTTTATCAATTTTGTGTGCTTTTATAAATTTTGTGGATGTAGAAATGGAGGCTTGAGTGGTAAAGTATTTTCATCACTTAATTATTATGAAGTAAACCCAAAGCATAATCTAGAAGATGTTGTACTTCTCTGAGCTGCCCGTAGTACTTTACCTTGCCTCAGGTGAGATCTCAGTTGTCTGTAGTGACTTTTAATAAAGGGCAGAAACAATTTCTTAGCTAGGCAAAACTATGTTCACTTCCTTCGCCAAAGTATTTCTCCATTTAGGTTGCAAATATGATTTTCCTTTTAAAATATTTTATTTATTTGAAAGGTAGAGAGAGAGAGAGCAAGTGAGAGAGAAAGAAAGGAACTTCCATCCTCTGGCTCACTCCCCAAATGCCTGCAAAAGTGAAGGCTGAGAGCCAGACATAAGCCACAGGACATTGGAACTCAATCCAGGATGCTCATGCAGGTAGCAGGGACCCAACCTTGGCACCCTTCACCTACTGCCTCCCAGGATGCATATCTGAAATTGGGAGCAGAGCCAGGACTCAGACCCAGGCACACAGACACGGAATATAGGTGTCCCAAGTAGCAGCTTACCTGCGAGGCCAAACGCCTGCCCCATATACACTTCCTGAATAAAAAAATCGAGCAACAACTGTCAAAAGTTCTGAAGTACAAAGGGGACAGACAAGTAACAGAAGTCAGCACCCAGTGAACAAGAAGGTCATGTGCCACATAAGGGCGTTTTGGTCAACAATCGATTGTATGTACAGCAGAGGTCCCACTAGAATCCAATAGAGTTGAACAAGTCCTCATCTAGTGGAATTGTAGCTGTTGTAGTATGTGCATGTGGGTGTGCGTGGTGGTACTGGTGTAAACACATCCACTGAGCTGCCAGTTGTGTAAAAGTACAGCATATACAACAATGTACAGTGCATATTACTTGATGATGATAATACACAGCTATGCTACTGGGTTATGTATTTGCTACACCATACCTACATATCATCATCACCCACTGCCTCCTAGGGTGCACAGTAGCGGGAAGCTGGAGTCAGGAGCCAGGAGCAGGCACTCCAGTGTTGGATATGGGTATTTTTTTTTGACAGGTAGAGTTAGACAGTGAGAGAGAGAGACAGAGAGAAAGGTCTTCCTTCCATTGGTTCACCCCCCAAAATGGCCGCTATGGCTGGCATGCTGAGCTGATCCGAAGCCAGGAGCCAGGTGCTTCCTCCTGGTCTCCCATGTGGGTGCAGGGCCCAAGCACTTGGGCCATCCTCCACTGGCTTCCCGGGCCACAGCAGAGAGCTGGACTGAAAGAGGAGCAACTGGGACAGAACCGGCGCCCCAACCGGGACTAGAACCCGGTGTGCCGGTGCCGCAGGTGGAGGATTAGCCTAGTGAGCTGTGGCGCCGGCCAGGATATGGGTATCTTAATGGGTGTCTTAGCTGCTATGTCAAACACTTGCTCCAGGACAGAGAATTCAGAGTGCCCAAAGTCATCCAGTACCTGGACAGTGGCTGGTCTCAGTGCCCTGGCTTTCTGGCTCCAGTGCTCATACTTTTAATGACTTCACCAAACCTTTTGGAACCACTCCCAATTTGAGCAAGTTTGTTTGTTACATACTCTCAAATAACAGTTTTCTGTTCCTTCTTAAAATTTCATGTATCTATCAATCTAGCCGTCATCTATCTCCTCCTCAGGATTAAGCTATAGATATTCTGCTGGATTGCTTACTTCTGCATTTTCAGCATTAAAAGTGGTCCAGGCAAATGGGAAGCATTCTACAATTACTAATCAAATATCTACAGCATTATGTTCACTGGCTTATTTGATTACTATTTATCTTCATCCTCCCTAGACTATAAGCTCCCTGACAACAGGATCTTTACTCATAGTTTCATCCTCAGTCTGAATACAGTACCTGGGATGTTGGAGACTCAATTTTTGTTGGTTCAAATAACATTTTTTTTTTAAAGATGGTAGATTTTTCAGAATGGGACTCCTCTGTCACCACTTTAGGAGACCAAGTGTCTTCTGGGATGTTAGAAGATGTAAAAGTCAAACAAGTATCTCAAAGGATAAACTTGTCCCTGAGGTTGTGATTGGTGCTTACGCTGGAGTTGGCAATTTGAGCACATTCTTGACAAAAGTACTCTCTTCCCTGAAAAAGTTGACCTGCTAGCAAGAAATAGAGCCTAGAAGAGAGGCTGTCAAATGATGGGCAGGAGGTGGCGGGGGCAGGGGAGGAATATAGAATGGCTGGAGAATGGGGACAAAGATGCAGCTGGACAAGAGGATTAATTCCTGGTGTTCTGTAGCATGGTGGAGTGAACATCAATAGCAATAATTTACTGCCTACTTCAGCATAGCTAGGAGAGAGGATTCTGAAGATTTGCAGATTCCCCACACAAAGAATACAGATACTAGATATTCTAATTACTCTGCTTTGATCATTACGTGTGTGTACATGTTCAGAATATCACACTGAACCTATGAGTATGTACAGTTATGATGGTGCCAATTAAAGATCAAAAATTCTAAAAAGTATCTTACTCCCTCAGAAATGCTCTTGTTAATAATAAATTCTCCTTTGCCCATGATATGTGGTGTCTACTATAGCAGCTTTCTGGGCAACTTCTCCCTTAGACGGTGGCAGGAGGGAGGAAGCACAGATCAGAATATTAGGCTTCCAGCTTAGGCCTTGGTCCTTTAGGAAGCTGTGTTAGTGGAAAAACCCAAGCAGAATACGAAGGAAGAAAAAGACAAATCTTCTTGTAATCTTGCAACTAACTGGACAGTTCTGATTTGTTCTCGGGACTCCTAGTTCAAAATTTCCAGCTCCTAATCTTGTGCTCTGTTAATATCTTCGCCAAATAGACTGTGACACGTGAGTTCTATTTTCATGTCCTCAAACGCAAAACCTAAGAAATATAGCTATTGTCGAAGAGGAACTCTGCACTCTGTTGCAACAGCAGCAATACATGGAGGCATAGTTATAGAAAATTTTAAGAGTAAAGGCCGGCGCCGCGGCTCACTAGGCTAATCCTCTGCCTTGCGGCGCCGGCACACCGGGTTCTAGTCCCGGTCGGGGCGCCGGATTCTGTCCTGCTTGCCCCTCTTCCAGGCCAGCTCTCTGCTGTGGCCTGGGAGTACAGTGGAGGATGGCCCAATTCCTTGGGCCCTGCACCCCATGGGAGACCAGGAGAAGTACCTGGCTCCTGCCATTGGATCAGCGCGGTGCGCTGGCCGCAGCGCGCCGGCCGCGGTGGCCATTGGAGGGTGAACCAATGGCAAAGGAAGACCTTTCTCTCTCTCTCTCTCTCACTATCCACTCTGCCTGTCAAAATAAATAAATAAATAAATAAATACATAAAAAATAAAAAAAGGAAAAAAAAAGAAAATTTTAAGAGTAGAGCAAAATAATTGAATATATAAATACTGTGTTCCAGGCAAAATAAAACTGAAGAGCTACCTGATGAATTAGCTCTAACTGAATGATTGAGAATCAATGTCATAAACACCAAAATAGTAGGAAATATCATAATAGGTTAGATCAAGGGGTCTTATTTAGTCAAAAACTTAGAAAACTATATTTCAAATAATTTTTAAAATGAATTTAAAAGGGATTAAACATATTTGGGGAGTGAATAAGTGGATGGAAGATCTCTCTCTCTCTTTCTCTCCTGATTCTAGCTTCCTGCTAATATCCACCTTAGGAGGTGTGCACTTGCTCTGTATGTAGGATCTCTATCCTTAATGTGTTGTACTAGGCGAATTAGTGTTAAAACTAGTATTCAAACAGTACTTTATACTTTGTGTTTCTGTGTGGGTGCAAACTGTTGAAATCTTTATTTGTATATACTAAGTTGACCTTCTGTATATAATTAAAAATGAAGCGGCTCACTAGGCTAATCCTCCACCTGCGGCGCTGGCACTCTCTGAGTTCCAGTCCCGGTTGGGATGCCAGATTCTGTCCTGGTTGCTCCTCTTCCAGTCCAGCTCTCTGCTGTGGCCCGGAAAGCCAGTGGAGGATGGCACAAGTCCTTGGGCCCTGCACCCGCATGGGAGACCTGGAGAGGTACCTGGCTCCTGGCTTTGGATTGGTGCAGTGCACCAGCTGTAGTGGCCATTTGGGGGGTGAACCAATGGAAGGAAGACTTTTCTCTCTGTCTCTATCTCTCACTGTCTGACTCTGCCTGTCCAAAAAAAAAAAAAAAAAAAAAAGAATCTTAATGAAGAGGGAGTAGGAGATGGGATGGTTTGCAGGTGGGAGGTAGGTGTTATGGGGGTGGAAAACTGCAATAATCCAAAAGTTGTACTTTCAAAATTTAAATTTATTAAATAAAAGAAAAAAAACCAAAGTAATCTTTTCCATTTGAAAAATCAGTAGGGAAATACATCAGTTGGGCCCTGCCCCCTGCATCTTTTTTTGGAACAGTGACGTGATAGGGGAGGTATTCGTGTATATTGATATCGGCAGCTGTTCAGTTCTAGTCCCATGATGACCCCAGTACTCTGGAAATTCTGGGCTTCCTTGGAGAACGGTCATTCCTCTCCTGACTGAGAGGGACACCTCTGAGCACTCCGAGGTTATGCTCTTGCCTCAGTCCTTCCAGGCACTTAGATCCCCACTGCTGCCTTGAAGTGGGAAAGACCTGGGTGTGTTCAAGGAACAGGAAAGGGGTCAGGGTGGCCCCAGGGAGAATGGAGCAGGGGTTGTACAGAGTTTGAGTGCTGATCATAAAGGGATGTCTTTGAGGGGTTTTCTTTTTATTAGTTTTCAACTCTGTTATCAAATCTGGAAACTTAGAAAGAGATTGAGAAAATACTGTGAATAGTAAACACAACTAACTCCCAAACATCAAACCTTAAGCAGTTAGCTCTTATTTTAAAAGTTCTCAGCTGGCGCTGCGGCTCACTAGGCTAATCCTCCACCTAGCAGCGCCGGCACACCAGGTTCTAGTCCCGGTCGGGGCCCCGGAATCTTTCCCGGTTGCCCCTCTTCCAGGCCAGTTCTCTGCTGTGGCCCGGGAAGGCAGTGGAGGATGGCCCAAGTGCTTGGGCCCTGCACCCCATGGGAGACCAGGAGAAGCACCTGGCTTCTGCCATCGGATCAGCGCGGTGCGCCGGCCGCAGCGTGCCAGCCGTGGTGGCCATTGGAGGGTGAACCAACAGCAAAAGGAAGACCTTTCTCTCTGTCTCTCTCTCTCACTATCCACTCTGCCTGTCAAAAAAAAAAAAAAAAAGTTCTCAATATCTGGCAATCTTGGTTCACCAATCTCTCCCCCCACCACAGATTATTTTAAAGGAAGTTCCAGATATAGTTTTTTTTTTTTTTTTTTTTGACAGGCAGAGTGGACAGTGAGAGAGAGAGACAGAGAGAAAGGTCTTCCTTTGCCGTTGGTTCACCCTCCAATGGCCGCCGCGGCCGGCGCGCTGCGGCCGGCGCACCGCACCGATCCGATGGCAGGAGCCAGGAGCCAGGTGCTTTTCCTGGTCTCCCATGGGGTGCAGGGCCCAAGCACCTGGGCCATCCTCCACTGCACTCCCGGGCCACAGCAGAGAGCTGGCCTGGAAGAGGGGCAACCAGGACAGAATCCGGCGCCCCGACCGGGACTAGAACCCGGTGTGCCGGCGCCGCTAGGCGGAGGATTAGCCTAGTGAGCCGCGGCGCCGGCCCCCAGATATAGTTTTCTCATAAATACTTCAATAAGTCTAAGAAATAAGGACTTTTAAAAAAATATTTATCACATATAAAAATTAATCATACAATAATGTCAGCAAAATAACATCTAATAAAATTTTAAATAATTGGTTCAATTGAATTGGAATTCAAAATAAATGTGCAGATACATGAGTGCTTCTTAAATCTCTAACAGTTCCCACCTCTTTCTCTGTCTCTCAACATTTATTGGTTGAAGAAAGCAGATCATTTGTCCAATAGAATTTCTTGTCTTCTGGGTTTTAATTTTAAAAAATTAAAGTAAAATTAATAAACATTCATAAAATATTTATTTATTTTTCATCTATTTGAAAGTCAGAGAGGGAAACAGAGAGAAGGAGAGGCAAGAAAGTGAGAGAGCGAGAGAGATCGTTCACCTTCAAATGCACTCTTCAAATGCCCACAACAGCCAGGGCTGGACCTGGTTGAAGCCATGGATCCAGAACTCCAACTGGGTCTCCCCTGTGGGTGGCAAGGACCCAAACACTTTGAGCCATCATCTGCTGCTTCCCGTGATGCATTAGCAAGGATGTTGGATCAGAAGCAGAGTAGCTGGGACTTGAACCGGCACTGTGATATGGGATGTGAGTGTCCAGACCAGTGGTGTAACCCACTGCTCCACAATGCCTGTCCCACCGTGGTGACACTTAATATGTCTTTCTCCCCTAAAATCTCCTATAAACTGGTGATTAGATATAGGGACATGATTATATTCAGCTTCTAATTTTGGGCGAGAGTACTTCAGGCTGGTGCTCTAAACTCCCTGCTGTGTCGCTCAGAAGGTGCTGGAAAGCTTGTTTGCTCCTCCTTTCTTGGTGTTAAGATGGCTTAGCGGTTTCAGGTGTTGTCAGATAAAACCATTACAGCCAGGGAATTGGCAAGTCATGATTTATGCTGAAAGAACCTGCTGGCTATATGGTGAAAGGCAAGGATGGTGATAAAAATATTTTACAACCTGAATGGCATGAGCTCTGAGCAGCCATAGAGAACTGAAGACCTACCCACTGAATCCCTGCTCTGGCTCTAGGAGCAGATCCTTGGAAGACAATTAAGACACTTGCAATGTTGCATATGAGAGATGATAGCAGCCTGGACCAGGGAGAAGGTAGTAGAGATGGGATAATGTTGGATTCAGGAAGCCTTAGAAAGCTCCAGGAGTGACTAGGGTAGGAGCTATCTAAACTAGAGCTGTCGTTTAAGCTCCAGTTAAGGGACTCCTGATTTGATCTCTACTCCAAATCATTTTTTACCAGGTTCTCTCATCATGACCCTAGAATGAAGCCTGATTCTAGAAACAAAGGTGTTCTCATAGTCTCTTTGATTTGCCAACACAGTAGAAGAAGAGAAGATTAAGAGTACTATTGAGGAAGAGAAAAAAACAATTAGATTTCTTTTAAAAGAAAAAGAAAACAATTCAGGATGTAAAACATTGACATGAGGTACTGTTTTGAGAAAATTTAGTATGTATATATGAGGATACTCCTCAAAGTTTATAGAAAATGGAGTGGAAAGAGGTGTTTTCGATGCAAACATTTTTGAAAACCAGGCAGAGTTTTTTCATCATACATATTTCTCACACACTTGCTTGAAAATTTTTTGTAGTCATTGATTTTGATGTTAGCTGTTTGTATTGATTAAAATGAAGCGCATATCCTAAATTTGAAATTCACTGCTAACATGTTTCAGGCTTCTGCTTCCTGCTTAGCTCATCTCCCAGTGAACAACTGGTGAGTGTCACCACAGAAAGCCTTTAACCACAAGCAAAGAACTGAGCTGTATTTCCTAGACAAAATGTAAGACCCAACAGTATTCACTTTTTTTTTTCTGTTCATGTGTAACAATTTGGGAATGGCCAATGACACTTTCCTACTGAGAAAGAAGACTTTTCAAGTCAGCAGTAACCACAGGTTTGGTTGATTACTCACATATTTTACATTAGTAACATCTTTTGTTCTATACTCCACATGAGGAAAAAAGTTCTGTATGCAAAACCACAACCCCAGCTGTTGGTGGAAATGATAGTTAATGGCACCTCACAGCTACATCACAGGGCGAATTCTTGGTAGAGGGGATTATCTTGAATGTGGTTTCCAAATCAAGGGATAAGGGTTGTGGCAAAAATTCTATGATCCAATTACATATTACACTTTAAATATACTGCCTTTTTGTAAGACACGTTTGGTTATAAATGAAAGAAATCAGCATAAAGTGCTATGTACATATAGATGTATAACTAAAAGAGACTCTAGGTATGGAATCCTAGGTATGGAACGTGCGCTTTCTAAATATTATTGTAAACAATACTCTAAATTATGGTGGGAATAATTTGGAGTCTCACACTATCAATTCAGAACCCCAAATCCCATGTTAGAGGGTTATGGTCATGAAAACAGCCAAGCACCCCAGAAAAATTTGATTTATCAAATAGTTTGTCAAATTTTCCAAATATAATTGAAATAAAATATGTTTAAGAATGATGTGTTTTCTGTAACTATTTCTACACTAGTAATGTATAATTTCTAAAAATCTCAGGATAACATTCCCCCCCCCAAAAAAATCACTAAAAAGTCAGCTTTTAGGCATACAATTCAGCTGGATTTTTCATCTTTAATAGTTTTTCAAAGAATCTAAAGAAACTTCTCTGAGAGCGTTACAATGATAAGTCCTAAAATTGATAATTTTTAATTTGTCATTTAGGACAACATCTTATTTTATAGCTATAACTGGTGACCATAATGCCGATGTGAAAGAAAACCCAATTACTGCTCTTCTGTAATGTGGATTTATTAGTAACACTACTAAAGCAGCTACTGATAAAAATGCTGCCAATAGAAATTTTGGCCAGATGGTGGTAAATATTTTAAAGAATGCTTGGCCCAATTCCCATCAGCAAATCTCCCAAATAATATAGCTACACTCCTTTACGTGGAGCACAGACAGCTGTCTGAGTTATGTTACATAGGCTCCTCCTTATAATTGGCTCCAAACTTTGGTTTCTTCCTCACCGAAATGAGCACATTCAACCCAGAGATTCTGTAGCTCCCTCATAACTCTGCCGTGTCCTGCTGGCTCTAGGAATGCTGGTCTGTGTCCTGGGTCACATTCACTTCCTCCTTTCTGTCTGTTCTCTTTCTTAGGAGCCCTGCTTCCTACAGTCCATCTATTAGTACTCATGTAGAGGGGCCCAGCAGTGTGGTGCAGTGGGTAAAGCTGCAGCCTGAGGTGCCGGCATCCCATATGGGCGCTGGTTTGAGTCCTGGCTGCTCCACTTCCAATCCAGCTCTCTGCTATGCCCTGGGAAAGCAGTAGAAAATGGCCCAAGTCCTTAGACCCCTGCACCCATGTGGGAGACCCGGAAGAAGCTCCTGGCTTCAGATTGGCGCAGCTCCACTAGTGCTGCCATCTGGGGAGTGAACCAGTGGATAGAAGATCTCTCTCTATCTCTCTCTCTCTGCCTCTGCCTCTCTGTAACTCTGCCTTTCAAATAAATAAATAAATAAATAAATAAATCTTTAAAAAATATTTATGTAGAAGTGCACATCCCCAGATGGTGCAGCAGGAGCCCAGAGCACTTATCCCTCTGAGAACTAAAATCCCTGGTAGCCATTGCGGAAGTGAAGAGAGGACCCTTCACTCTGTGTGCTCCTGGCAGGATCTTCAGCACTTCCACCACTCTTGACTCTGAGACCAACTGGAATAATCTCATGACCTTTTCCTTCCTTCCTTCCTTCCTTCCTTCCTTCCTTCCTTCCTTCCTTCCTTCCTTCCTTCCTTCCCTCCTTCCCTCCTTCCCTCCTTCCCTCCTTCCCTCCTTCCCTCCTTCCCTCCTTCCCTCCTTCCCTCCTTCCCTCCTTCCCTCATTTCTTTCTTTCTTTCTTTCTTTCTTTCTTTCTTTCTTTCTTTCTTTCTTTCTTTCTTTCTTTCTTTCTTTCTTTCTTTCTTTCTTTCTTTCTTTCTTTCATTGACAGGCAGAGTTAGAGAGAAAGGTCTTCCTTCCGTTGGTTCACCCAAAAAATGGCTGCTACGGCCAGCGCGCTGTGCTGATCTGAAGCCAGGAGCCAGGTGCTTCCTCCTGGTCTCCCATGCGGGTGCAGGGCCCAAGCACTTGGGCCATCCTCCACTGCCTTTTCTGGGCCACAGCAGAGAGCTGGACTGGAAGAGGAGCAACCAGGACAGAACCCGGCGCCCCGACCAGGACTAGAACCAGGGATGCCAGCGCCACAGGCGGAGGATTAGCTTAGTGAGCCATGGCGCTGGCCTGTTTTCATTTCTTTTTAAGACAGAGGCCCCAAGAAGCCCTCAGTCCAGCCTTTCATTTCCAAAATGGCTCTGCCCTTTCTTTGCCTGAACCCCATCTCTTCAGAAGTCTTCAACTTCTGAAACTCTGTGTCCTCTGAACTCAACGTCAGTTGCCTGTAAAATCTCTCACATCTTTCCATCTTCCCCTGGACTTTGCCTTCCTGCTATGACTCTCCCTGGTGCGGTGACTCCCTTGCAACTCTATCTGCAGCTATTTTTTTTTTTTCTTTTCCTTTTCTCTTGCCTCCTTGATTATGGCAGTGGAAACAGTTTAAGTATCCTCCTTGTTATTCAGCAGTTCGCAGCATTGTCCCTCTCTTCTTATGAAAACTTAGCCTCTTCCTGCTTTAAATATCACACCCTGACTGCATCACCACTAGTCCCTGGTAGCCATCATCTGCTGGTCTCTCAGTCACTCCTCCTCATTCTAGAAAGACTTTTGCCTACTGGCTCACTGTTAGTCTCTCCAGCATCACTCCAATCACAAACTGCAGTATCCATACAGGGGGTTTTTCACACACGCTGGTCTCTCATGATCTTCTCCCCACTTGGATTTCCAACTTGATCTTACTGTAGCCATGGGCAGATCCTAAAACTTGAATTACATTAACAACATCCCCATTCCCCAAACTATCTCAGTCTCATGAACCCTGGTCTGTGACTTTCCAGCTTGTTCCTCTTGAGCCCACTACAGCACTCATTCATCCCCAATGAGATCAACAGTGTCTTTTCACTGTGATCCCAGTGTCTTTTCACTGTCCCTTGTCTCCTTTATGCCTTTACTTCCCTTGTTATTTAGCCTTGCCAAGGTCTGCCATTTTCCTTTTTCACCTCCCTCATATTCTCCTGGAAAAACCCCAATAATGGCCACGTCTAGTGCTCTGCGGTTTCCCCTGGGCTCTGCACCTGGTGACAGAATCTGAAATGATAGGGAAAACATTTTTATAGGGCTTGCATTGCAAACTAATGGTATCAAGCCTTGGCAATGCTGATAATGATGATGATGACCACCATCACCACCAGCAACATCCTAGCTCACTCTGCCTGGCAGGGATCCAATGCTCTATACACATTGGCAAGTTCGTTCTTCACAGTAACTATGAGAGCGTTGCTGTTAGCTTCTCTGTGAAAAACAAGATTCCATGAGGAATCAGATGGGTTAATAGGCGGACAGGTTTGTTCCAATGGAAATTTAGGGTGCAAAATGCTTGCTTTCCCCAACAGTTATCTTCAGCATGATCAAAAGTACCTGCCCCATTTCTTAGGAATTTCCAATTTCACCATGAAAATGGCAAGGGAGTGGCTATTCCATCTTTCTGAGCTCACAGTATATTGTAAAAACAAGTTACCTACCCCACCCCTCGGCAAATAAGATTACAGATCAGGTCTTTGATAGGTTTTGTCCTTGCCTTGTAACTGAATGTCAACCTGATTGTCAAGTTTTTTTTTTTTTTTTCTCTTTCCCAAAATTGTGCTTGAAAACCCCACTACCACCAGCCCCTTCTGGTTTGTTCTCTCTTGGAGCCCATCCTGGTCACTCTGCCTGGAGGTTTCCGACTTAAATAAATTTTGCTTTTTAATACCTTTAAATGCTTTTCTTTTTGCTTTTTCCACTTGGAAATTCTTCCATGTGAGACAAAGAACTAAGGTAATAATTTTTTCTCCACTGCTATTTCACCCTTAACATTTTGGTGCTATGAGTTGGAGAGCAACTCCAACATAACGTGGATCCTCCTTGAGTCCGACTCCAGCCAGCATCCTATCATCTTGCTGGACAGGTGAGCATGTGGACTGCTCTCACTTCTGTATTTCAGAGAGTATTACTCTTCTCCATAGCAACTTTCTTTCTCATTTTTTTCAAAAACACCGGGTCTCTGTCAACCAGTTAAAAGCTGGCCTTAAGACTCAGGGGCTAGGCTTGCTGATTAGCCAGAGCAATCCCTTAGAGCTGAGACTCTATTCTAACCCCTCTTCTCTGCTGTGGATCAGTCCTTTGTGAAAGAACTGGGAAAAGGCCTTGAGATGACTGAAGGGCTCTGGCTGGGGCACTCCCTGGTGTGTTCTGAAAATCTCTTAGCCAGACCCCAGTCCCTAACAAACCCGTGTGGGCGTTGGTCTGTGAAACACTTCCCCTCCCTCTTGCATGGATTGGTCCTTTGCGTGGGACTGGGAGAAGGCCTTGAGACAACTAACAGATTCTGGCTGGGGCTACACTCCAGTGCTTCCAGCCCCTGACAGCTGGAATGGTGTTGGGCCAGGAGACATACTTTCCTGCAGGAAGCTGTAAAGTCAGAGGCTCCACTCTTCAAACTTCTCATCTCAGCTCTGAGAATGTTGGTCTGGTCTGACTCAGCTTCCTTTCCTGGGGATTGGCCTGTCACATCGGACTGGGAGAAGGGCTTGGAGTTACCTTGAAATTCAGGCCAGGGCCACTCTCTGGTGTATTTCAAAGGCTCCAGGACCAGACACCAGACTCTGACAGCCTGTTAGGGTGTTGGGCTAAAAACTTCACTCTATTCTTCTCCTGGGAGATCAATTTGTTGATGAGGCGGGGTGCAGCTTGGATGGAGGCCATGGGCTCCAGGCTCCATCCTCAATGAGTTTTTCCTTTATTCCAGGTCCTGACAAGATCTCTGTCTCTGCTCCTCTAAATGCTTTCTGTACCTAACCAGGTCTCCTCAATTCCTACGAAATTGGTTTCCTGGTCCCAGTAGTGGGTATTTCCTAGATATTTCATTCATTAGTTCTGGGTTAAAGTTTAATTATCTCTTTTCGCAGACAGGCAGTTTTTGGATCTAGACTTCCATTAACTATAGCTCCCTGCTACACCTGAACATGTGTAGACAAGCCTCAGCGTGTCTCTGGTATCCCTTACATTCCTCCTCAAGTCCCCTCTTTTGGGTCCCTTCTGTCTGGTCCTTTCCATGTAGCTCAGAGAATTTTATTCCCCTACTCTCATTCTTTACCTCTTCGTTTGCCTAGTCACCACCCTAAGTGGTAACCAGGACTGGCACCCTCTCTCCAAACTGGCTTGAAACACCTTTTGTGGGGAGCAACTGGGAGCAACTCGGACTAGACTAAGTTACTGGAATTAAGACTTATTCTATGCATCTGCTCTCCCACAATATGGCGCTGGGAGAGGAGAAAACAGCTTCTACGCAGCTGCCTCTTGCCAACTTGAGTGATGACCTCCAGGAGCTGATCCTGCTCCTGATTGGAGGAGAGCAGCGTGCTCGGCGTGTGGGCAGCCGAGTTGGGATTGGCAGAGGAGGACTATAAAGGAGGAGAGAGACAACATGCACCAGGAACATCTAAGGGGAACATCTAAGAGGAACACCTGTGCAGCCCCCAAGAGAGCCGGCCGGCGGTGTGCCGCTCCCCTGCGGAAGTGGGGAAGGTGGCCAGGGGGAACCGCCCTTCCACGGAGGTGGAAGGGACGGTAGCCAACCTGGGAAGAACCAGCAGCAAACCCGGGAAGGGCCGAGCAGACAGAAGAACAGCGCAGGGTCCTGTGTCGTTCCTCCACGAAGAGGGGGAGTGACACCTTTGTATGCTAAGACCCTCACCATGAAGGCTCATTGTCAAAATCAGGCCCATCAAATAAGACTCAAGGTTAAGAGGCATAGAACAACTATTTTTCTTCATTGAGGGGAACAAAGCAATGACATATATTTGACCAGGCAGAGGCCCAGTCTAGCACACTGCTGATGAAGGGAACTGATCACTCCTTGCATGTGCTCTTCTGACAAATACATATATATATATACAAGGTTACAGGCGTGGAAAGCTGAGTGAGTGTGGGCAATATAAGCTAGACCCACCCTCACCTTCCTCCCTTCCCTGAGGGCTTCAGCATGTCTGGATGCCACAGGCAGTAAGTTTTGAGTGACATCTCAAACTCAGGAGAGATAAGAACCAGAGGTACTTCTGTTTTTATGCTCATTATAGTAGGCATTCCCTGGGGAATGCATCATTAGACTTAGGGCTCCTTTGACCCCTGAACTTACAGAAAAATGCCTCATCTTTTTCTATACCACCGCCTGGCCTGGTTATAAGCCAGAGGGTGGAGAATTTAGCCTAAATGAGTTGTGAAAAGTGCTAGCCCCTCTACTCTGACTCCCAGTCTCGGAGCTCTTGTCTCTTGAATGGCCTCTTGCCTCTATTTCCCTGCATGTGTTCCAATATGCATTAGATTATTTTGCAGTGTGTCACAGAGTCCTTGGGTCTATTTAGTGAGGCACCAGGGTCCCTCTGTTATCAGGTTTGACTATTGCTGAGCATTTAAGCATTTTTTATTTAAGTTATACAAGTGTCATATATTTCATATATACAAATTTAGGAACACAGTGGGACTTCCCCCTCATGCTCTCTCTCACCCACATTCCAACACTTCCTCCTTCTCCCTCTCAGGTTCCTGTTATTAATTTTTACAATGATCTATTTTCAGTATACTTAATGATCAGATGGTTAGCCCTACTCTAAGTAATGGAGTTCAGCAAATAGTGTGAAGAGAAAAAATGAAATCCTCTCTGTTGAGGCTTTTAATCCCTGGTGGAGGAGAGTTTTTATCAGGTGACCATTGTCCCCATTGTTGTCATTTTACCCAGAGGCATCTAGGCAAGAATCTAGGCCCAAAGACCTCAGATGCTATTGAATATATATGAATGAATATATATTCAGATGCTATTGAATATATGAATGAATCCAATGATGGAGTCTTGGACTTCTTGAGATAGCTCCTCATCCCTGAGGCTGGTTTGACTGACAGCCCCATGATTAGACACTTTCAGTATTGGCCTTTGGTCCAGGGTACAGGGTTACTGTCTCTTTGTAGGGCTGCCAGTTTTTTCCCTCTAGCTTGCCTCTTTGCAGACTCTTACAGGAGCCTCCTTAAAGGTCATTGTTCTTTATTCTGTGCCCTATCAGATTCTCCTCTTTAGGAATCTCTCTGGAGGGGTGCCCATCTGCTCTGATGGATGCCCTCTCCCATTAAGCCTAACATAAAGGTAAACAATCTCCAGTGAACTTCATGTCCATGGCACACCAGCCCCTGGCCCACAATCACCTTTGGGACCTATCTGGCAGTCCCAAGTAGCTGGCTGTTGACTAGACATCATTGACCTAAGATGTTCTTTGGGTAAACAGAAAACTAGACTCAAATTCAATTTAAAATCTAAAAATATGTCTTTGGTAAATAACAATCTCATGCATGAAAATTTGGTTCAGTTGTAATGGAACATTAGGTTTAAGATCACTACCTAAAAATTTTGCATTGTAGCTTGCCAAAGATGTTTTGTGATTTGGTTTAACAGACCTGGATGAAATAGCAATGGGTAATTAGTGCTCCTTTTAGCCCTGAAGGTAGACTTTGCAATCTCTGGTTTATGTCATTAGCTAGAATTTTTAAAAAAGGAGCATAATTCCATGCGGATGTAATTTTGACCTTAATTCAGATAAAGATATAATATCAACATCTTAAGTCATTTAGGTGTAATTGCTAAATATAAATTGGGTAAAGGTAAATGAGATAAATGTGTCTAAATGTAAACTTTGGTACTCTTAGCACTTTATATTCTATGGAAAAATTATTTTGATTTGTTAACAAATATGTTTTCATAAACAGTCTATGAAAATAGTTCAACACTGCTTGAAAGTAACTAAGGCTGAAATTTGGTGTGTTACCTTAATTTAGAGAATGTTGTCTTAATCTGGAGATTTTTAAAAGGTTGTTTCAAAATGTAAATCAACGAAATCTGCAAATGTAAAAAGGTCACAAGTACATTAATGTGTGCTTGCTAAGGAAGATTAAGAAAGAAAAGACTTTTTGAATAAAGAAAGGACATGGTTTGTAAGAATTATTTTATCCTGAAGGCTAGTTTACTCTAGAGTGTAATGGAAAAGATAGAAAGGTTTAAGTAAGTTGCAGAAGGTATGAGGACGTCACAGAAGTTTATGAAAGAAAGAAATTTTTGGATAAAATCTATTGATCTATTTTTCTTTGATATAGAATTAGAATCTGATCCTCTGTTAAAGCAATGAGGTTTTTGCAATATATATATATGTTAATAAATATTTTGAAATAGTCTTAAAATATGTTTAAAGACTGCAGCATCAATATTTTGAAATAGCCTTTAAAATCTGTTTAAGGACTGCAGCATCTCTTTTTAATAGTTTTTTTTTTTTTTAATTGGTGACTCTCTGTCACTTTTCTAGCCAGCTCCAGTATGCTATTTTCTCTTCCCTAGTTCTGAGTCTGTTAAAATGGTTCCAAGTTATGGGATGATTCCATGTGCTAACTCTTATATTTAAGGTTTTATTTCTGATTTTTGGATTGACCAAAGAGACACAGATTTTGTGTTCTGTTGAAGTAATCTATTGCATTTTCTGTCTCTCCTTAAGTTCTAGTTGTTTAAGAACAACTGAGTTTTTTTTTTTTTTATTAAAAGTTATGGTTTGTTTACATATATTTTCATTCTGTAGCATTTGAGTAATCACTTTGTAACAATGATCAAATCTGGTCTATGTTATGTCATGATGTTAGGGATACTGTTTCTATCTGATATTTTAAGGCTTCTTGGTATCTTTGACAAGCATTCAAAAAAAGTCAAAGTTCCAAATTCTTCAGACTTTGATATTTCCATCTGGGCCCCTGGAAATATCAAAGAATATATGGCTCATCTTGCAGAGACAGGAATAAGTCTCTTTGGGTTATATTAAAGGTATTGTCAAGACGTGAAGTGGTGCTAAATTTTAAATTTTTGATAATGGAAAATGCTACTGATACAAATGTTCAAAGTTATAAGTCTAATAATCTTTAGTGTTGTTATCAGACATGACAGTTATTTTAACGAGAAAGGCCCAGAGACCTAAAGGGATAAATGGTTTATAAAATCCAGCAGGTGCTTTCAAAAATACTGTGTGGAGTAAGCAAGTGCCTCTTCTTTGTTAATGAGTTTATAATTTTAAAATTGGCTATTTAAAGTCTTTTGTCATCTACAGTATTGTATTCTCTAACACTAAAAATCAGATTATTGCTTATGGAAGTTAAAATATATTTGGTTTTGTGTTTAAATGTGTCATCTTTTAATTTCCAAAGGACTTCATTTTCCTTGACCTCTATTATATTTAGTACTTTAAGGACAGTTCTGTAAGCTGATAAAGCCAATAATGGGCTACAGGTTCCAACTTAGAAAAAGTATGGTTAATTCATATTACCAAGGATGTAATTCTAATTGGTGTATGGTAATTTAGAAAACAGTTAAAGATTTTAAGAAGCTATTACTGAAACTGCTTTATTGTTCTGTCTTGTATATTATGTCATACATGTATATGTAGTGTATGTCTACCTGGGAGAATTTATTGAGAGCTCTGTTTTAATTGGCTTATAGACAAAAGATTATTCATTAATTTAAACTGCTAAATTAACCAGAAGTACATTTTTTGGCTCATGTGACCTAAATAAATCTTTGGTTCAGATGTTTTGAATTTGTTGATAGAAAGAGACTAAAAATGTTTAAGACATTGACATGTTTTTGCTTGGGTTTGCTGGTCAAACAAATTACACTTGTGTTAGGTATTTTAGCAATGTTTCCAAATACACATACTCTTGTCTTGAAATTTACAGAAGGCACTGGACCTTTTGGTAAATGTTTTTGTAGTTGTTATTTAACAGTTACAATTGTTTGTTAAGTTTTCACTTGCTATTAAGTTACCAAGAGTAAGCCACCTGGGAAGCCTGATTTGTTCCCTCATTTCTCCATTCTCTTTCATATGGGAAACTGACTCTATTCTGAAGGATTCCCATTGGGATGTACAGTTTGATCTTTAGACCTTATGAAAGAGATGGCTAATTTTTTTTGTAATAATAGCCTTGCCACATAGAAGACCAAATAACATAGCCAAAATGAAATCTTTTTTTTTTAAATTTTTTGACAGGCAGAGTGGACAGTGAGAGAGAGACAGAGAAGTCTTCCTTTGCCGTTGGTTCACCCTCCAATGGCCACCATGGCCGGCGCACCGCGCTGATCCAAAGCCAGGAGCCAGGTGCTTCTCCTGGTCTCCCATGGGGTGCAGGGCCCAAGCACTTGGGCCATCCTCCACTGCACTCCTGGGCCATAGCAGAGAGCTGGCCTGGAAGAGGGGCAACCAGGACAGAATCTGGCACCCCGACTGGGACTACAACCTGGTGTGCTGGTGCCGCAAGGCGAGGATTAGCCTAGTGAGCCACAGCGCAGGCCTCAAAATGAAATCTTAAATTATGATTTCACAGCTAGATTTATTTGCCATTAGCACTGTAAACAGACAAAACCTCCCTTTGCAAACCAAATAAGGAAGAGATAAAAAGTCTTATTAATAACTTCAAAATGTATGGACAGGTTGCATAACATGGTCTGCACATTTGATGTAAAAGTGAGGACATAGCTATCCTCATGGGCAGTGTCTACCTCATAGAAAAAACATGTCTATGATTATAGATTTCTAGATTAGGCCACCAAAGTTAGGAATGAGGCTGAGCACCCTCCTTGACTTCCATCCTCTTCAAGGTTTCCTCTGGTCTTCTTTAACAGAGACCAAGAGGAAGAAGAGCAAGCTAGGCAGCAGGAACAACATAAACATAGCTGGCAGGCCAATTAATGGCTGCTTTACACAGTGATCTGCCATCAAGGAGACTCAATAGGCCAGTCCACTGCAAGTGGCATGGTTTTTGATGTGAAAAGCCAGGGCTTCAGATAGACACATAAGTCAGTTTTTGAAGAGGCCTGGCAGCTCTGCCAGCCAAGAGTTGGATCACTGGAAACAGAACTGCCCTGGTGTCAAAGGACTCCCAGGTCAGAACTGCAGACCTTGTTGACTCTAAGCTGAAAAGCCCTTCCCTTGGCCCAGCTTCCGAAATAATCACCGCTGCTGAGGGGTGGCCAAGTAGGGTCAGCAACATTGCAGGTAGTATTGTAAATTTTCCTTTGGAGATGCCGCCTGCCCTCTGTTGAGGCCAGCTAGGGAATGGAAGTCAACAGGGTGCCTTCCCTAAGGAGGTTCACACCTCCCTTATGATGTCTCTTCCAGTACCCCATGTGAAGAGATAGATAGATCTGGGCCTCATACCTGGCCAGATATTAAGGCCTACCTGATTATTATCAAGCCCTTCCTGTCAATTTCTTTTTTTTTATTATTTAAAGATTTTTATTTATTTATCTGAAAGGCAGAGTTACACAGAGAGAGGAGAGGCAGAGAGAGAGAGAGAGAGACAGAGAGAGACAGAGGTCTTCTGTCCAATGGTGCACTCCCCAGATGGCTGCAGTGGCTGGAGCTGCGCCAATCTGAAGCCAGGAGCCAGGAGCTCTCTCCAGGTGCAGGGGCCCTAGGACCTGGGCCATTTTCCACTGCCCTCCCAGGCCATAGCAGAGAGCTGGATTAGAAGTGGAGCAACCAGAACTAGAACTGGCACCCATATGGGATGCCGGCACTTCAGGCCAGGGCATTAACCCACTGTGCCACAGCGCTGGCCCCCTGTCAGTTTCTATTTGCCTCTCAATGGGAAAACTTCTTCATGGTTTAGACAGCACCTTTCTTAGGTTCTCTAATAATCATTCTATCCTTTGTTTTAGACCTTGTAAGTTTAATTTGCTTGTTAGATTTGTTTTCTCCAGACTTGAACCAGTGAAATTCTAGATGGCCATGCACATGAAACTTTGGATGGAAGCAGTTTATGCAAGCTGGCACTGCATTCCCCATGAGGGGCACCTGCTTGAACCCTGTCTTGAGTGCCATTCCCTACTCTGCCCCTACTCAGCTAGAAGAAGCCAGAGTGGTCATCGTCTCATTTTCCTAACAGTAGTTAGGGCCCATTCTTCAAGGGGAGGGAATGTAAGAGTCATTGAGTTAATAGGCAGTCACTGGTTCCAGTGGAGATTTAGGGTGCAAAATGCTTGCTTTCCCCAAAAATTATATTAGCAATGTCAAAAGAGCCTGCCCCATTTCTTAGGAATTTCCAATTTTACCATGAGAATTGCAAGGGAGTGGCAATTCCATCCTTCTGAGCTCACCATTTACTGTAAAAACAAGTTAGCTATCCCACCCCTTGGCAAATAAGATTACAGATCAGATCTTTTGATAGGTTTTGTCCTTGCCTTGTAATTGAATGTCAGTCAACCTGATTGTCAGGTTTTTTTCTTTCCCAAAATTGTGCTTAAAAACCCACTACCACCAGCCCCTTCTGGTTTGTTCTCTCTTGGAGCCCATTCTGGTCACTCTGCCCAGAGGTTTCTGACTTAAATAAATCTTGCTTTTTAATACCTTTAAATGACTTTTCTTTGCCTTGTTCACTTGGAAATTCTTCTTCCATGTGAGACAAAGAACCAAGTTAATCATCTTTTCTCTGCCACCAGTTCACGCATAACAGTTCTGAGAAGCTAAGTAACTTGCCCTTTGTCACATCATTCACTTCATTAGGGACAGTGATGCCAGGACCCACTTGAAGTTCTCAAGTAGGGGATTCCTGAACATTGGTCTTGTGGCTGTAAGGTCTGGGCTCTTTTTTTTTGGGGGGGGCTCTTAATTGTTAACCTATTCTGTCTCACCATTTAAGATTCACTCAGTACAAAAGCACAAATCAGACAAAACAAAAATAAGAGAACAGAAGGAAGATGTGTTAATGCAATAATGTTAAGTGCAACCCAGGTAGGGAGCTGGCACTTCAAAGACTTCAAGTGATCTCCTTGTAGACAGATTCTTGGAGTCATCTTTTTGTGTAGTCAGTAAGAAATGTTCCACAAACACCCTATGTAGATTGTATGATGCCTTTTTCTGCTTCTCTTGTGTTGCCCCATGGTTGCCAAGGGCTTTTCTCTCTATTCCTTCCAGGGAACTCCATGAGCAGAACACTTGGGCCCTCCCCCACCCTCACTCACTGAGCCCTGAGAGCGACTCTATGTCTGGGAGGACCACTAGGGAATATGCATCCCAGCCCCTTTCTCTTCTCTCTTTGTTCCCTGTGGGGAGCATGGGACCTCTTCTTCCCCCAAGGGTTCAAAGGAGGTGTCCATCCTGTGTAGTACTTCAGGTTGGATGAGTGTTGAATTCTGAGATTTCCTTTTTTTTTTAACTTTTATTTAATGAATATAAATTTCCAAAGTACGGCTTATGGATTACAATGGCTTCCCCCCATAACGTCCCTCCCACCCGCAACCCTCCCCTTTCCCACTCCCTCTCCCCTTCCATTCACATCAAGATTCATTTTGGATTCTCTTTATATTCAGAAGATCAGTTTAGCATACATTAAGTAAAGATTTCAACAGTTTGCTCCCACACAGAAACATAAAGTGAAAAATAATAGATGATTTTTTAAATGATGATGAAATCAGATCAGACCTATTGTCATGTTTAATCCCAGTGAGAGTCAAGTTGGGAATTGATAATTTCTTCTTCTTCTTCTATTTTTTTTTTTTTTTACAGAAGATCAGTTTAGTATACATTAAGTAAAGCTTTCAACAGTTTGCACCCCCATAGAAACTCAGAGTGAAATATACTGTTTGAGTACTCGTTATAGCATTAAGTCTCAATGTACAGCACGCTAAGGACAGAGATCCTACATGAGGAGTAAGTGCACAGTGACTCCTGTTGTTGACTTTACAAATTGACACTCCTGTTTATGGCCTCAGTAATCTCCCCATGCTCCAGTCATGAGTTTCTAAGGCTATGGAAGCCCTCTGAGTTCTCCGACTCTTATCTTGTTCAGACAAGGTCATAGTCAAAGTGGAGGTTCTCTCCTCCCTTCAGAGAAAGGTACCTCCTTCTTTGAAGACCTGTTCTTTCCACTGGGATCTCACTCACAGAGATCTTTCATTTAGCATTTTTTTTTTTTTTTGCCTGAGTGTTTTGGCTTTCCATGCCTGAAATACTCTCATGGGCTTTTCAGCCAGATCCAAATGCCTTTAGGGCTGATTCTGAGGCCAGAGTGCTGTTTAGGACATCCGCCATTCTATGAGTCTGCTGAGTATCTCGCTTCCCATGTTGGATCACTCTCCCCTTTATTTATTCTATCGGTTAGTATTAGCAGGTACTAGACTTGTTTATGTGCTCCCTTTGACTCTTAGTCCTTTCATTATGATCAATTGTGAACTGAAATTGATCACTTGGACTAGTGAGATGGCATTGGTACATGCCACCTTGATGGGATTGAATTGGAGTTCCCTGGTATGTTTCTAATTCTACCATTTGGGGCAAGTCAGCCTGAGCATGTCCCAAATTGTACATCTTTTCCATCTCTTATTCCCACTCTTATGTTTAACAGGGATCACATTTCAGTTAAATTTCAACACTTAAGAATAACTGTGTATTAATTACAGAATTAAACCAGTCATATTAAGTAGAGCAGACAAAAAAAACTACTAAGAGGGGTAATGTATTAAGTTGTTCATTAACAGTCAGGGCAATGCTGATCAAGTCACTGTTTCTCATAGTGTCCATTTCACTTCAACAGGTTTCCTTTTTGGTGTTCAGTCAGTTGTCACCAATCAGGGAGAACATATGGTATTTGTCCCTTTGGGACTGGCTTATTTCACTCAGCATGATGTGTTCCAGATTCCTCCATTTTGTTGCAAATGACTGGATTTCGTTGTTTCTTACTGCGGTATAGTATTCTAAAGAGCACATATCCCGTAATTTCTTTATTCAGTCTACCGTTGATGGGCATTTAGGTTGGTTCCAGGTCTTGGCTATTGTGAATTGTGCTGCGATAAACATTAGGGTGCAGACCACTTTTTTGTTTGCCAATTTAAATTCCTTTGGGTAAATCCCAAGGAGTGGGATGGCTGGGTCAAACGGTAGGGTTATATTCAGGTTTCTGAGGAATCTCCAGACTGATTTCCATAGTGGCTTGACCAGTTTGCATTCCCACCAACAGTGGGTTAGTGTCCCTTTTTCCCCACATCCTCGCCAGCATCTGTTGTTGGTAGATTTCTGTATGTGAGCCATTCTAACCGGGGTGAGGTGAAACCTCATTGTGGTTTTGATTTGCATTTCCCTGATTGCTAGTGACCTTGAACATTTTTTCATGTGCCTGTTGGCCATTTGGATTTCCTCTTTTGAAAAATGTCTATTGAGGTCCTTGGCCCATCTCTTAAGTGGGTTGTTGGTTTTGTTTTTGTGGAGTTTCTTGATCTCTTTGTAGATTCTGGTTATTAACCCTTTATCTGTTGCATAGTTTGCAAATATTTTTTCCCATTCTGTCGGTTGTCTCTTCACTCTCCTGACTATTTCTTTTGCAGTACAGAAACTTCTCAATTTGATGCAATCCCAATAGTTGATTTTGGCTTTGACTGTCTGTGCCTCCCGGGTCTTTTCCAGAAATTCTTTGCCTGTGCCAATATCTTGAAGGGTTTCTCCAATGTTCTCTAATAACTTGATGGTGTCAGGTCGTAGATTTAGGTCTTTAATCCACGTTGAGTGGATTTTTGTGTAAGGTGTAAGGTAGGGGTCTTGCTTCATGCTTCTGCATGTGGAAATCCAGTTTTCCCAGCACCATTTATTGAATAGACTGTCCTTGCTCCAGGGATTGGTTTTAGATCCTTGATCAAATATAAGTTGGCTGTAGATGTTTGGGTTGATTTCTGGTGTTTCAATTCTGTTCCATTGGTCTATCCATCTGTTTCTGTACCAGTACCATGCTGTTTTGATTACAACTGCCCTGTAGTATGTCCTGAAGTCTGGTATTGTGATGCCTCCGGCTTTGTTTTTGTTGTACAAGATTGCTTTAGCTATTCGAGGTCTCTTGTGCCTCCATATGAATTTCAGCATCATTTTTTCTAGATCTGAGAAGAATGTCTTTGGTATCTTGATTGGGATTGCATTGAATCTATAAATTGCTTTTGGGAGAATGGACATTTTGATGACATTGATTCTTCCAATCCATGAGCATGGAAGATTTTTCCATTTTTTGGTATCCTCTTCTATTTCTTTCTTTAAGATTTTGTAATTCTCATCGTAGAGATCTTTAATGTCCTTGGTTAAGTTTATTCCAAGGTATTTGATTGTTTTTGTAGCTATTGTGAATGGGATTGATCTTAGCAGTTCTTTCTCAGCCATGGCATTGTCTGTGTATACAAAGGCTGTTGATTTTTGCGCATTGATTTTATATCCTGCCACTTTGCCAAACTCCTCTATGAGTTCCAATAGTCTTTTAGTAGAGTTCTTTGGATCCCCTAAGTAAAGAATCATATCGTCTGCAAAGAGGGATAGTTTGACTTCTTCCTTCTCAATTTGTATCCCTTTAATTTCTTTTTCTTGCTTGATGGCTCTGGCTAAAACTTCCAGAACTATGTTAAATAGAAATGGTGAGAGTGGGCATCCCTGTCTGGTGCCAGATCTCAGTGGAAATGCTTCCAACTTTTCCCCATTCAATAGGATGTTGGCTGTGGGTTTTTCATAAATTGCTTTGATTGTATTGAGGAATGTTACTTCTATACCCAATTTGCTTAGATTTTTCATCATGAAAGGGTGTTGAATCTTACCGAATGCTTTCTCTGCATCTATTGAGATAATCATATGGTTTTTCTTCTGCAGTCTGTTAATGTGGTGAATCACATTGATTGATTTGCGAATGTTGAACCATCCCTGCATACCAGGGATAAATCCCACTTGGTCTGGGTGGATGATTTTCCTGATGTGTTGTTGTATTCTATTGGCCAGAATTTTATTGAGGATTTTTGCATCTATGTTCATCAGGGATATTGGTCTATAATTTTCTTTCAGTGCTGCATCTTTCTCTGGCTTAGGGATTAAGGTGATGCTGGCTTCATAGAAAGAATTTGGGAGGATTCCATCTTTTTCGATTGTTCTGAATAGTTTGAGAAGAAATGGAATTAGTTCTTCTTTAAATGTCTGGTAGAATTCAGCCGTGAATCCATCTGGTCCTGGGCTTTTCTTTGTTGGGAGGGCCTTTATTACTGTTTCAATTTCTGTTTCAGTTATGGGTCTATTTAGGTTTTCTATGTCTTCATGGTTCAATTTAGGTAGATTGCATGGGTCCAGGAATCTATCCATTTCTGACAGATTTTCTTGTTTGCTGGCATACAAATCCTTGTAGTAATTTCTGATGATTCTTTTTATTTCTGTGGTGTCTGTTGTTATGTTTCCTTTTTCATCTCTAATTTTATTGATTTGGATCTTTTCTTTTTTTAGTTAGTTGGGCCAATGGGGTGTCAATTTTGTTTATTTTTTCAAAAAACCAGCTCTTCGTTTGGCAGATTTTTTGTAATTTTTTTTTTTTGATTCAATCCTGTTAATTTCTTCTCTGATTTTAATTATTTCTCTTCTCCTACTAGATTTGGGTCTGGTTTGCTGCAAATTTTCTAGGTCCTTGAGATGCGCTGAAAGCTCATTTATTTGGTGCCTTTCCAATTTCTTGATATAGGCCCCTATTGCTATAAACTTGCCTCTCAATACTGCTTTTGCCATATCCCATAAGTTTTGATATGTTGTGTTGTTATCCTTATTTACTTCCAGAAAGTTTCTGATTTCTCTTTTGATTTCTTGAATGACCCAGTGTTCATTCAGGAGCATGTTGTTCAGTCTCCATGTGTTTGCATACTTTCTGGGGTTTCCTGAGTTGCTAATTTCCAGCTTCATTCCACTGTGGTCTGAGAAGCTGCATGGTATGATTCTAATTCTTTTAAATTTGCTGAGACTTGCTTTATGGCCTAGTATGTGATCAATCCTAGAGAAGGTTCCATGCACTGCTGAGAAGAATGTAAAGTCTTTAGATGTAGGATTGGAAGTTCTGTAGATATCTGTTAGATCCATTTGGGCAATAGTGTCGATTAAATCTGCTGTTTCCTTGTTGATCTTCTGTCTGGATGATCTATCTATTTCTGAGAGTGGAGTATTGAAGTCCCCCAGTACTATTGTATTGGAATCTAAGTCTCCCTTTAAGTCCCTTAACATATCTTTTAAATAGACCAGTGCCCTGTAATTAGGTGCATATACATTGATAATTGTTATATCTTCCTGTTGAATTGAACCCTTAATCATTATATAGTGCCCCTCTTTGTCTCTCTTAACAGTTTTTGTATTAAAGTTTATTTTGTCTGATATTAATATGGCTACACCTGCTTTTTTTGTTTTTTGTTGGCATGGAATATCTTTTTCCAACCTTTCACTTTCAGACTGCATACATCTTTGTTAGAGAGATGTGTTTCTTGTAGGCAACAAATAGTTGGGTGTTGTTCCTTAAGCCAGTCAGCCAGTCTGTGTCTTTTAACTGGACAGTTCAGGCCATTCACGTTTAATGTGACTATTGATACATAGTGACTTTGCCCTGCCATTTTCCCAGAGATATTTTCTAGTATATGCTTTGAGCTTCCCATGCTCTTTTACTGGTAGATGTTCTTCCTTTCCCTTCTTTCATATTGATGGCCGTGTTTCTGTGTTTCTGAGTGCAGCACATCTTTAAGTATCTTTTGCAGGGCCGGACGAGTGGCCACAAAGTCTTTCAATTTCTGTTTGCTATGAAAGGTCTTTATTTCACCTTCATTCACAAATGAGAGCTTGGAAGGATATAATATTCTGGGCTGGCAATTTTTCTCTCTTAGCACCTGTGCTATGTCTCGCCATTCCCTCCTAGCCTGTAGTGTTTCTGATGAGAAGTCTGCTGTGAGTCTGATTGGAGATCCTCTGAGAGTAATCTGATGTTTCTCTCTTGCACATTTTAGGATCTTTTCTTTATGTTTCACTGTGGTGAGTTTAATTACAACGTGTCGTGGTGAGGATCTCTTTTGGTCATGTTTACTGGGGGTTCTATGAGCTTCCTGTACTAGCATGTCTCTGTCCTTCTCCAGACCCGGAAAGTTCTCTGCTAGTATCTCACTAAAAAGGCCTTCTAATCCCTTCTCTCTCTCCATGCCTTCAGGAACTCCTAGAACCCTAATGTTGGTTTTTTTAATAGTATCCTGTAGATTCCCAACAATATTTTTTAGATTTCTGATTTCCTCTTCTTTTCTTTGGTTTGACTGTATCCTTTCCTGTTCTCTGTCTTCTAAGTCTGATATTCTCTCTTCTGCTTCACCCATTCTGTTTTTAAGGCTCTCTAATGTGTTTGTCATTTGATCTATTGAGCTCTTCATTTCATTTTGATTTCTCTCCACTATCACACTTTTCTGCTCTACTAGTTTCTGTGTTTCATTTTGATTCTTCCTTAAAATTTCATTTTAACGAGAGAGATTCTCAATCCTGTCCAATAAGGATTTCTGTAGTTCAAGGATTTGCTTTTGAAAACTTCTAAATGTTCTTATCATAAATTTTTTGAAATCCGTATCTTGCATTTCTTCTATCTCATCATCTTCATAATCTTGGCTTGGGGTGTTTTGTTTATTTGGAGGCATCATAATGTCATCGTTGATCTTGTTCCCTCGATTTCTGTGTTTATTGCTTGTCATGGTTAATTCTGTTTCCCTCACTGTGAGTTTTTTTTTTTATTATTATACTATGTTCGTGTTAAGTGGACTGCCTGCTGATGGAGGAGCCTTGGAGGCTTGAGATGGGTGTGGCCTGAGAGCTCTGCTTGGTTCTTCAGGGTTACAGGTGTGCAAAGGTGACACCCTCAGGTTATGCGTGGTAAGTCTCTATTTATTTAGTTATTTATTCATTTATTTTATTTTATTTTATTTTATTTTATTTTTTGTTCAGGAGGTAAGTAATACTGCAAGGCTGAGCAGAATGGATGGTATTTAGCTTCCCTGGCTTCTACCCAAAGAGTCCTGCGGACTCCTGCTGGGTTGCCTAGGCTACTGAATTGTAGTCTTAACTCTCCCCTTTTATTATGTATATCCCAGCTCTTTGTCTCTTGCTCACCTTTGCAAGGTTGGAGGAGAGTGGAACTTGTCTGTACCAGTATGCCCCCACCTATTTATTTATTTATTTTTCCTTCTCTCCTGTAGTCTGTTGGACTTTACCGCTTCAAAACCCGCGTCCCTCTAAAATTCTGTCCACCGTTTCCCCGCCAATGTCTCCAGTTACTAAGCTCACCTCCGCTTCCAGCGCTGATGTGTGGACTCGGAGCCCTGGGCGTCTCTCCTCTCCCCGCTGGTTTCTTTGTCACATAGACTCCCCTTCCCGCACTGGCGCTCAGACTCTGCGGCTCCCGCGGTTCGGTTTCCGTGTGGTGGGCGACCCTGCTCTCCCAGTAGGTCCTTTGAGTCACAGCAAATAGCTCCAGAAGAGTTTCCTCTGCAATTTTTTTGCTGATCCTTTTTCTGAGGCTACCATAACTCCGATTTTATTAAACTAAATTTTCCCGGACTATCAGTGCACGCCCTCACTATTCCGTCATCTTGGCTCCGCCTCTTGAGATTTCCTTTTAGGATTCTTACTTGCCCACAGATTTCAGTAGTATTCACTAAAACCAGTTTTATCAGTAAAAGGATAATATTTTTATCTTCAATTTATATCTGTTTTTGTCTTATTTTTCAGTTGGCACAGAACTGGAATGAGAAGAAAGATGGTATTTATTGGATATTTCACTGAACTTTGAAATCCATTCAGTTTTTTTTTTTTTTCTGAAAATCTGGCATTCATTTCCTTTGTACAGCTTCCTTATACTTCCCCTGGGGTGTACAAGTCCATAAAATAACTGCAACTATAGTAGTTCTCTATGGCCATTTCTCTGGACATGGTTTCCCTGCAGGAGAGGCCCTACCTAGTTTGATGGGTAAGGTGACCACCACCCTTGCACAGGCCACTGAAATGCTCCACATAGGTGATTTCAGCCCTGCCATGAACTGTCTAAGCTGCCTCAAGTGCAGCTCCCAACCTTGCTGTTCTTGATTCTCAGCTCTTTCAACCCCTGCAGTTGACCATCTCTCAGGTGCATCCAACCCTGAGGGTCACATCCTCAGAACTGGTTCCAACATCTGTCCTTTCATGCACTCAGCCACTCTTTCTCTGCCTGGTGGTCACTCCAAGGCTATGACAAATTTTTCCTTTTAAGTCATCCATATATGAAGTGACTACTTATTCTCTTGGCCTTTCCTTTCTGGGTAATGATAGTATTTGCCCTATGTAAATTCTCTGTGCAATTCGGGTAAGCCAAAGAGAAGTCATATAGTGGCTCATGTGACAAATGGGAAGGAAAACTGGAGTTACTTCATAGACTGAGCAGAATACTAAATGAGTTAATCCATGTAACTGGGCTCCAACAAGCAGTCACTAAAGATTTTGACAAAATTTGTTATTATAATTTCTTGTTATAGAAGAGGTGATATCCTTCTATTCTGTAAAATACAATTGGCTGAGGAACAGTATGAAGGATACTTATATTCAGCTGAATATTCCCCTTTTCCAGTTGATGTCCACCTGGAACCTATGCATGTTTAGGAAAAATAACAAGGCTATTTCCAAGGATGGGATGCCTGAAACAGCTGCAAATCTTAAGGACCTTGGGGAGGCTGCTCTGGGCCATTTCAGTATGCAGCACTGATGTGGGAAATTCTCAGAAAGCTTTTCTGGAAGCTACTTTGAACCTCACACCTGTCCATGGGCCTGCCACTAGAGAAAATGGCCTCTCCTCCCTTTTACCTTCTAAATCTCTCCCAGGGAGCTTATTTGGTCAACTCTAACAAGGGAACATATAGACAAGAGGATTCAGGAAAAGATATTTTTGGGTTTCACTATATCATGGAGGGAGACCTGTGAACAGGGTATGTGGTTTTGCAAGACAACCTAGATGGATCAATCAACTCCTGGTGGGATTTCTTCCTTCTTTCCTCCTTCCCTCCCTCCCCCCATCCCTCCCCTTTCTCCCTTCCTCCCTCCTTTCTTCTCTCTTTCCTTCCTTCTTTCCTTCCTTAAGATTTATTTATTTATTTGAAAGTCAGAGTTATAGCGAGGCAGAGGCAGAGGCAGAGAGAGAGAGAGAGAGAGAGAGAGAGAGAGAGAGAGATCTTCCATCTGCTGGTTCACTCCCCAGATGACTGCAATGGTCGGAGTTGCACTGATCTGAAGCCAGGAGCCAGGAGCTTCTTCCAGGTTTCCCATGCAGGTGCAGTTGTTCCCCATTATCCATGATGGCACTCAAATGTAACACTTAGAATTATCCAAGATGGCACTTGGGTCATCTTCTACTGCTTTCCCAGGCCATAGCAGAGAGCTGGATCGGAAGTGGAGCAGCCGGGTCTTGAACCAGCACCCATATAGGATGCCAGTGCTGAGATGGTGGCTCTATCTGCTATGACACAGCTTCGGCTGCCCTAGTGGGATTTCCGATTTCTGATTCAGAGGTAGTCAAGTCTCTGCCTCTGGCTGGAACCAGAGCTGTGAGGCAGTCATTTGCCCTCTGTGGAGGAGAGAGAGAGAAAGGCACAGGAAGAGAAAGAATGAAGCAAATAAATAGTATACAGAAAGGTGAAGCTGAGGAATCATGTACCGACTGCCAGAGAGAGAGAGAGAGTTAGAGTTTTGAGTCATGGTTGAATTTCCTGATTTAGAGTCTCTGAGCAAAACCTGGGTCTTTAGAATAAATTTTTTCCTTAAGATTTGGTTTCTGATTCTTCCAAGCAGAGGAGTCTAAGTAACATATCACCTGATCAGGGATAGCTATGCAGTCATGGGATGGGCAGATGGGCCAGAGATACTGGAGAGAGGTCTTTCCTGGAGGTAGAGGTTGAGAAGCCATCATAGAGAGATGTAGTAGAACTGTGAGAGTAGAGCAGCTTGGACAATGGCTACCTTACTCGAAGATGAATGATAATGGACTAGTTAGAGTTCCAATTGTTGCTCTCCCATTCACGGAGGAATGACACCGGACCCTGCGCTGTTCTTTTGTCTGCTCGGCTCTTCCCGGGTTAGCTGCCGTTCCCTCATTCGTGGAGGAACGACGCCATCCCAGGTTAGCTGCCGGCCCCTCCACCTCCGTGGAAGGGCAGTGCCCCCTGCCACTTTCCCCACTTCCGCGGGGGAGCGGCACACCACCGGCCGGCTCTCTCGGGGGCTGCTCAGATGTTCCGCAGGTGTTCCTTCAGATGTTCCTGGTGCATGTTGTCTCTCTCCTCCTTTATAGTCCTCTTCCACCAATCCCAACTCTGCTACCCACACGCTGAGCACGCTGCTCTCCTCCAATCAGGAGCAGGATCAGCTCCTGCAGCTCATCAGTCAAATTGGTGAAAGGCAGCTGTGTAGAGGTTGTTTGCTCCCTTTCAGTGCCATATTGTGGGAGAGCAGATGCATAGAATAAGTCTTAATTCCAGTAACTTAGTCTAGTCTCAGTTGCTCCCCACATCAATGGTTTTACAATATGTTAGTGCTATTACAAAAAGAGATAATCAGCATTCTGAGAACAAAAGATAACTTTGGAGTGTGAAATGAAGTTGGAAGGATGAATAAGATGGACAAGGCTGGACAGGAGGCTAAACATTTTGGACAGATCAGGAGGTAAAGCTGGTGGATCTAATAGTTCAAGTTAATGTGGGAGTTTTCCTTTTGGAGAGTTGGTAGAGTTCATGCCACTAACGTGTGGGAGGAAACACAAACGTGGCTTAGCATGGGTAGATTATGTTTGTGGTGCTGTTAAGATAACTGCTTTGAGATCCACCCTGCACTGAGCAGCCATGTTTATTGGTTTTCTCAAATGTAGCACTTAGAATTTGGTCACAAAAACAGAAACTGTGTTAGTTATTTCCATGTGTGCAAGGTTTTAAGCACAGTAATAAAAGCTTGTTTCAACCATTGCAGGGAACTGTGGTCAGGCAAGCTGCCACCAATGTGGGCCTATGGGCCTGAGCTCTGTGGTTCTGGCTTATAGCATATAAACAACTTTAGGGGTTGAGGTCACAATACTTCTGTAGGACTTCACTGTGGCTTCTGGGCAGGGCACCTGACTCCTTGGGTCTATCAGAATCCCTCACTTGGGTTCTTTTGGATGACTGCAGTAGCTTCCTATTTGATCTCAAGTGTCTCTACTCTTGCCCTACTAGGGCTTACTTTTCATTTATCAGCCACTCTTTAGTTCAAACCCCATCAGATACCATCTCAAAATGAAGAGCAAAGGTTTTTCCTTGGCTTCATAATCTGGCCTCTAGCAGTTTCTTTGACTCCATCACCTGCTCCTCAGGCTCACTAGGCTCCTTGGTGTGACGGGAGCCTGGCTAAGGATGCTCTTGTCTCGGGTCTTCCCATTTCGCTCTTCTCTGCCTGGAACCCTGTTCCCTGCCATATTCATGACTCCCTCTCTCCAGTCAAGTCTCTGCTCACATGTCCTTTCCTCAGAAGAGTCTTCTCGAATCCACCCACTGACAACATCACTATTCCTTTCCCCCAATTTCCTTTTTCAAACCACAGCCTCTACCTGACTTTATACTACAAAATTACATGATGTCCCTTCCATCAGAATGAAAGAGCCAGGGATGGTGATTTTATTCCTTTTGTTATGAGTGCTGTTTCCCTAGTGCCTAGAATGGGGTCTAGCCCATCATCATGTGCTTTTTAACGGACTTTATCATTTTTTAGTGCTGTTTTAAGATCATAACAAAATTGAGAGGAAGATACAGAGATATCCTATGTACGCCCTGTCTCTGCACCTGTACAATCTTCCTGGTTAGCAGCATCCTCTTCCAGAGTACACATCTGTTAAGACTGATGAACCTACATTGATACGTCATTATCACACAAAATCTATAGTATATATTAGCACTTGCTCTTGGTGTTTTGCATTCTGTGATTTTGGGTAAATGTAAAATACTTTGTTACCATACAGAGTATTTTCAATGTCCTCCTTTATACTCTGTCATTTAAAATTTGTATTAATATAAAGAAAACAGATTTCATGTATTTCACAGATACAATTCCAAACCTTCACTTCAATCCCTGGAAACCATTGTTCTTGTCCAGAATGTCATACAGTTGGAATTATGCAGTATGTAGCCTTTTCACACTGGCTTTTCTTCACTTAGAAACATGCATTCAAGTTTCCTCCATGTATTTTCAAGGTTTATGAACTCATTTCTTTTCATTATTGAAAAATATTCTGATCAATGGATATGCCACAGCTTTCAATCCATTCAGTTACTGAAGGATATATTGGCTGCTTCCAACTTTTTGCACCTGTGAATAATACTACTATAAACTGCTATAAAGTTTCTATAAATCTATGTGCAAGTTTTCATGTGGACAAGTTTTTCACACATTTGGATAAGTATGAGAGAACACAATAGCTTGATCCTATGGTAAGAGTACATTTAGTACTGTAGAAGTACCAAACTGTTTTCTAAAGTGGCTGGACCATGACGGAGAGTTCCTGTTGATCCACATCCTAGCTAGAATTTGGTGTTTTCAGTGTTTTGAATTTTTGCCACTCTAATAGGAGTATACTACTATCTCCATGTGGTTTTATGATTCAGATTTTTTCTTTACTTTTATCTTATTTGAAAGGAAGAGAGACAGTGATCTCCCATCTGCTTGTTCACTCCCTAAGTGAATAGAGCCAGGGCAGGTCAAAGCCACAATCCTGGGAATCAACTCAGCTTTCCCACATGGATGACAGGGACCTAAGTGCAAGCTAGATTGAAAGAGGGGCTAGGACTTGAGCCAAGTATACCAATATGGGTTGGGAGAGTCCCATGTAGCATCTCACCTGCTGTGACAAATGCTCACACTTCACTGTGCTTTACATTTGCATTTCCCTAATAATATATTATGTGGAGTTCAACAAGTATGGGATGAAATAGTGTTTCAGATTGGAATTGTACAAATACAGCTTATTGTAAATAAGTTTCAAATAAAAAAAGAAACAAAAATAAACAGAAGGAACACATACTGTGCTTATTGTCCTAAAAACTTTACATAGAACTCCTTTGCTTCTCACAAAAATGCTGTGAAGTTGATGCCAATATTGTCAGCTAACTCCAGAGAGCTTAAAGAACTTTCCCAGGTTCACACAGCTGATGAAAGATGGAGCCAGGTTTCAAATTTAGTCTGGCTTGTATGTGTGTGCTATTAACCATGATTCTGAAATGAAGCCATGTTTTAAATGGATAGTTTATCAGTCATGCCATGATACCATGAAAGTCTTTTGTACAATTAAATTTTTATTTTGTATTTGTATTATATATATATATATATATATACACACACACACACACACATATGAATACCACAGAAGACTAACGGCATTTGATGTCACCATCATTTCAAGGAAGAGAGTCACCTTATAAACAGGACCAATTATGAAATGAATACACTTGAATAAATCTCATTAAGTAGACATGAATCAACCAGTTGATCATGAAAGTGATTTGTCACATGTGTTGAACACTAGCAGCACATTACATGATTGGTAGAAAGGCAAAATCAGCAGGTGTCATGACATATCCCCTGTTCCCTGTATGGATTTGGCACTGAACTCAATTAAAGGATCAAGGTATCCTTGGACTGGCAGCTCTGTGCAAGTGAGCTTGCTGGTTCCACCCCCCAGGCCTGGTGATCGAGTTATTGGAAATTTCATGCAAAGCATGGAGCCGGGCAAGTGGGGTTGGACAAAGGAAACAGGGATACAGAGTATGCTCTGGAGGACCTTAAACGCTAGTGAGGGAGCAAGCATGTGAGGATAACTCGGGATTTCTTTTCTTCTACAAAGTCAGATGATTTAGGTAAAGTGCTTTCTTCAGGTGAGGTGATTCAGCGCGTTTGACTTCGTAAAGCTTTTCTACACTTTCGCAGGGTTTCTACTTCTTGGCTTCAGCTGCTGCCCCAAGGGGCGTGGCTACCTGGAAGGAGGGAAGATACGAAACACACTGCAGAGGCCCTGGCAGCTCTGCAGGGGGTTGTCTTCCAGTTTTTAAGATAAGAGGAAGTCAAGAAACCTCTGACTCTGTGACAGGGGACACTGCCGTGCCACACTGTCACTCAAAGCCTTCGGTTTCTGCAGAGGCTGGAGCCTCTGCTTACATCAAGGGGCTGGGTTGAGAGAAAGGAAGTGTGACATCAGCGCTGGGCGGGGGCATACAAGCGATTTCTTTTTTTCTCAGGGTGATCCACAGGAAGGAGATGGGAAGTCAGGTCAGAAGTGTCTTCACACCTCTGTCCTGGGAAATCCTATCAGGTGACTGAAAAGAAACCTAACCTGCCAAGTGGCTGTTCACCAAGAGATGGATGGAAGGTGCCCTGGGGAACCCCCAACCACAGGCCAATAGAGCAGAATTCTGCCGGTCTTCTGAAAAGGCCAGATAGCAAATACGACTTTTCACCCTCATAAAGGACTGTGGTATAGTAGGTTAAGCCTCTGCCTGCTGTACTGGCATCCCATATGGGCACCAGTTTGAGTCCCAGCTGCTCTATTTCTGATTCAGCTCCCTGCTAATGGTCTGGGGGAAGCAATGGAATATGGCCCAAGTCCTTTGGTCCCTGCACCTATGTGGGAGACCCAGAAGCTCCTGGCTCCTGGCTTTGGATCAATCCAGCTCTAGCCATTGTGGCCATCTGGGGAGTGAACTAGCAGATAGAAGACCTCTCTCTCTGTGTCTCCCTCCCTCTCTCTCTCTAACTCTGTCTGCCAAATAAATAAATAAATCTTAAAAAAAGAGGGCTGTCCAGGTCAGCCATCATTTATTTTTAAGTGTTTATTTATTGTAAATCATTGGAACAGCACACAAGGTGAGAGGTGGGGGGTGGAGAGAGAGAGAGATAGAGAGATAGAGAGTTAGAGAAGTCTTCTATCCTCTGGCTCACTCTCCAGATGCCTGCAATGGCCAAGGTTTGGCCAGGCTGAAGCCAGGAGCCAGGAACTTCATCCAAGTCTTCCATGTGGGTGGGAGGGTCCCAGGATTGCATTTTACAGGGCGCTGGATGGGAAGTGGAGTGGCCAGGACTGAAACCCATATTCTGACACAGGAGGATGTATCCTAAGGAGCAGCTTAACTCATGCCTATCCCTTGATTTTTTATTTAAGTTCTTCAAATATTGCTAAGGTTTTCTCTTAATTGTAAAACTTGTGCTTGATTGCCTTAAAACATTAACATGTTAGGAAAAATCCAGTGAGAACGAAAATGAATTTCACATTTTATCAACATCATTTTCTGATCTGCCAACCTTGTACAAGGTAATCATATTAAAGAACCCGCATATTATAGCAGAATGCAATTTACTAAAGGGAAAAATAAGATAATTGAGCAATTGTTTAGTAAAGAATTAATCTTGTCTAAAGAGGGTTTAATTTTTGCCTTTAACTCTAGGTTGTAACTTCCAAGCCTTTGAAATGTCCCGTCTGATGAGTGTCTTTGTATCCTGAGGGCCTTGAGTCATTCCAGTTAGTCTATGCTAACCATGTGATTTACAGTAGGGGCCATCAGGTACAAAGGTTTAGATTTACCTGGAGACTAAGATCAGGTGTGCAGATAATGAACCACATCTATGAGACCAATGCAACAAAAACACAAGGCTCGTGTGAACTTCCCTGGTTGGCTATACTCTGCATATTGTCACACATGGTTTTTGGGAAAGTTTGCATCATTCACTAATCTACTGGCAGGGTATATCTGGAAGCTCTAGGCGTGGAATGTTTCTGGACTCTGCCCTTTGTGTCTCCTTCCTCTGCTGGTTTTAGCTTTTTTTTTTCTTTTTTGTAATAATGATGTGAATGGTTCTAATGGACAATTCAACCTGAGGATAGTCTTGGGCACTCCAGATGAAAATGGCATTGGGCACTCATCAAAAGGCTAGTACAAATATTACAGTTTGGTTCCAGACCACTTCAATAAAGAGACTCTCACAATAAAGTAGGTCACACAGATTTTTTGGTTTTCCAGTGCATAGAAAAGTGATATTTATACCATACTATTATAGTCTATTAGCTGTTTAATAGCAGTACGCCTATGAAAGTACATATTATAATTTAAAAATATTTTGTTGCCCCCAAATTCTACTAATAATCTGAGCCTTTTATAAGTCATAATACTTTTGCTGGTGGAGGGTGTTTCCTTAATGTTGATGGCTACTGACTGATCAAGGTGGTGATTACCCAAGGTGAGGTACTGTGGCAATTTCTTAAAATAAGACAATAATGGAGATCATCATATTTGTTGGTCTTCCTTTCATGAAGAATTTTTCTGAAGCATGTGATAATATTTGATGACATCTTACCCACAGCTGGACATCTTTAAAAATTGGAGTCAATCCTTCCAAACCCTGCCAGTGCTTTATCAGCTAAACTTTGGAATACTGTAAGTTCTTTTCTATCTTTTCAACAATGTTCACAGCTTCTTCACAGGGAGCAGTTTGCATCTCAAACAATCACTCTCTTTGTTCATCCATAAGAAGCAACACCTCATCCAAAAACATTTAGTCATGAGATGGAAGCACTTTGGTCACATCTTCATGGTCCACTTCTAATTCTAGTTCTCTTGGTGTTTCTACCACATCTGCATTCATTGACTCCACTGAAGTCTTGAACCCTTCAAAGTCACCATTGAGGGTTGGAATCTACTTCTTCCAAACTTCTGTAAATGCTGTCTTTCTCTCAAGAATCACAAGTTCTTAATGACCAGAATGACAAATGCATTCCAGAAGGTTTTCAATTTATTTTCCCCAGATCAATCACTATCTAGAGCAACTACAGCCTTCCAAAATGTATTTCTTAAATGATAATACTTAAAAGTTGAAATTTCTCTTTGATCCTTGGGTTGCAGAATGGGTGTTGTATTTGCAGTCATGAAAACACTATTAATCCTTTTGTGCATTTCTATCAGAGTGTGGGGAGCAACCCGGACTAGACTAAGTTACTGGAATTAAGACTTATTCTATGCATCTGCTCTCCCACAATATGGCGCTGGGAGAGGAGGAAACAGCTTCTATACAGCTGCCTCCAGTTCAACCAATAAACTGTAGGACCTGCTCCTGATTGGAGGAGAGCAGCGTACTTGGCGTGTGGGTAGCAGAGTTGGGATTGGTGGAAGAGGACTATAAAGGAGGAGAGAGACAACATGCACCAGGAACATCTATCTGAAGGAACACCTGTGCAGCCCCCGAGAGAGCCGGCCGGCGGTGTGCCGCTCCCCCGCGGAAGTGGGGAATGTGGCCAGGGGGAACCGCCCTTCCACGGTGTGGAAGGGACAGTAGCCAACCCGGGAAGAACCAGCAGCAAACCCGGGGAGGGCCGAGCAGACGAAAGAACAGCGCAGGGTCCTGTGTCGTTCCTCCACGAAGACGGGGAGTGACATAATGGTGCCGTGACTCGGATATGAAGCCTAGGCAGGGTTTAGTGTCGTTCCTCCATGAAGAGGGGGAGCGACATAATGGTGCCGTGACTCGGATAGGAAACTTAGGAGGGAAGAAACGGGAAGAAGTGGAAAATACCGGAGAGAGAGACTAGCAAAGAGCCTAGGGAAAAGCCGGACAGAAAAGGTGCCGGAAGAAGCTATCGAAAGCCTAGGCATAGACTCGGATATGGACTGTGGGAAAGAAGCTAGGATTTAAAGTGAAAGCAAGAAGAAACTTAGACTCAGATACGGACTGCAGGTTGAAAGTGAAAGTGAAACCTATAAGAAACTTAGACTTGGATACGGACTGTGGGGAGAGGCCAGGAGAAATGAGGGAGGAATATTGTTGGAAGAAAACTTGGGGAAACATACCGGGTAGAGAAAAATGTTAGGGAGGATGAAGCCGCGAGTGCAGGCCGAGGCGGAGACGTAAGCCATCTTGGAATTCTTCAAGTCAGCCCGGGGAGCAAGAGGCGAAGATCTGGAACCAGAGGCAGAGACGTGGGCCGCCAGGTTGGAATTCGCCAGGTTAGTCCGGGGAACTTGGATTGAATACCAGTGGCGAAAACGTGAACTATGCTGTGTGATTCGCGGAAGCCGCCGCGTGCAGAGAGAGCACGGGGCGTGAATAGATAGGGAATGCGGGGCTGGCGCGAGGCCGTGGTGCAGGCGCGAAGTGCGTGGAGACCGCGGAGTGTGCGTGCGAAGCCGAGCCGCGCAGAGCTGGGAGCCCGCCGCAGGGCGGGCGCCGGGAAGCCGCGCAGATGAGAGAAGCGCGGGCTGAAGCGGTGCAAAGCCGGGAAGCCGCCGCGGGGCGGTGAGGCGCCGAGAAGCAGCCTCGGGGCGGGCACCGGGAAGCGGCGAAGATAAGAGAAACAGAAGTTTAGAAGTAAAATGAGAGAAATAGGAATGCTGGAAGATAGAAGTAAAATGGGAGAAATAGTAATGCCCGGAGATAGAGAAATAGAGAAATAGAAAGGCCTCCCCACAACATGGCAATGAGAGAGCTTGGATTCGGTCTGCCTGATTAGTGAGGCGATGAGCACCTGCGGGCGGCTAGCAGCTTATGCGCCGCAGGTCACCGAAGACAGGCACGTTATCAACACCAATAAGTCTCCCCACAATACGGCAATGAGAAGGCTTGGATTCGGTTTGCCTGATTGATAGGGCTTGTAAGCACCTGCAGGCAGTTCTGGCAGAGCATGCGCTGCAGGGCACCGAACACAGGCACGCATCAGTGCCTAAAAACCTCCTCATAACATGGCGAAGAGAGGACCTGGATTCGGTTTGCCTGATTGATAGGACTTGTAAGCACCTGTGGGCAACTCTAGCAAGCAGAGCAGAGTGTGTGCCGCGGGGCACCGAAGACAGGTGCGTATCAACGCCAAAAATAAAAAGAAAGGGGGATCTGTGGGGAGCAACTGGGAGTAACTCGGACTAGACTAAGTTACTGGAATTAAGACTTATTCTATGCATCTGCTCTCCCACAATATGGCGCTGGGAGAGGAGAAAATAGCTTCTACGCAGCTGCCTCTTGCCAACTTGAGTGATGACCTCCAGGAGCTGATCCTGCTCCTGATTGGAGGAGAGCAGCGTACTCGGAGTGTGGGCAACCGAGTTGGGATTGGCGGAAGAGGACTATAAAGGAGGAGAGAGACAACATGCACGAGGAACATCTAAGGGGAACATCTATCTGAAGGAACACCTGTGCAGCCCCCGAGAGAGCCAGCCGGCGGTGTGCCGCTCCCCTGCGGAAGTGGGGAAAGTGGCCAGGGGGAACCGCCCTTCCACGGAGGGGGAGCGACAGCTGCCCCTCTTCATGGAGGAACGACACAGGACCCTGCGCTGTTCTTTCGTCTGCTCGGCCCTCCCCGGGTTTGCTGCTGGTTCTTCCCGGGTTGGCTACTGTCCCTTCCACCTCCGTGGAAGGGCGGTTCCCCCTGGCCACATTCCCCACTTCCGCAGGGGAGCGGCACACCGCCGGCCGGCTCTCTGGGGGCTGCACAGGTGTTCCCCTTAGATATTCCCCTTAGATGTTCCTGGTGCATGCCGTCTCTCTCCTCCTTTATAGTCCTCCTCTGCCAATCCCAACTCGGCTGCCCACACGCCGAGTACGCTGCTCTCCTCCAATCAGGAGCAAGTCCTACAGTTTATTGGTTGAACTGGAGGCAGCTGTGTAAAAGCTGTTTTCTTCTCTCCCAGCGCCATATTGTGGGAGAGCAGATGCATAGAATAAGTCTTAATTCTAGTAACTCAGTCCAGTCCGGGTTGCTCCCCACAGATCCCCCTTTCTTTTTATTTTTGGCGTTGATACGCGCCTGTCTTCGGTGCTCCGTGGCACACACTCTGTTCTGCTTGCTAGAGTTGCCACAGGTTCTTACAAGTCCTATCAGTCAGACAAACCGAATCCGGGTCCTCTCTTCGCCATGTTGTGAGGAGGTTTTTAGGCGCTGATGCGTGCCTGTGTTTGGTGACCTGCGGCTCATACTCTGGTCGAGCCGCCTGCTGGTGCTTACCGCCTTAATCAGGCAGACCGAATCCAAGCCTTCTCATTGCCATGTTGTGGGGTGACTTATTGGTGTTGATAACGTGCCTATCTTCGGTGACCTGCGGCGCATAAGCTGCTAGCCGCCCGCAGGTGCTCATCGCCTCACTAATCGGGCAGACCGAATCCAAGCCTTCCTATTGCAGTATTGTGGGGAGGCCTTACTGATGTTAATTCGTGCCTGTCTTCGGTGACCTGTGGCACATAAGCTGCTAGCTGCCCGCAGGTGCTCACCGCCTCCCTAATCAGGCAGACTGAATCCAAGCTTTCTCATTGCCATGTTGAGGGGAGGCCTTTCTATTTCTCTATTTCTCTATCTCCGGGCATTCCTATTTCTCCCATTTTACTTCTATCTTCCAGCATTCCTATTTCTCTCATTTTACTTCTAAACTTCTGTTTCTCTTATCCCCGCGGCTTCCCGGCGCCCCGAGGCTGCTTCTTGGCGGCTTTCCGGCTCTGAGCCGCTTCAGCCCGCGCCTCTCTCATCTGCGCGGCTTCGCTTTAGCCCAGCGTTCCCTATCTACTTGAGCCCCGCACGCTCTGTCTGCGCGCGGCAGCCTCCGCGAGTCACACAGCGTAGCTCACGTCTCCACCACTAGCATTCAATCCAAGTTCCCCGGGCTAGCCTAGCGAATTCAACCCAGCTCACGTCTCCGCCCCACGATTTGGCTTCCCGTCCTTTGCTCCCCGGGCTAATCAGACGGATCCCAATCTGGCTTACGTTTCCGCTTCTGGTTTCAACTTTTCGCCCCCCATTCCCGGGCTAACTTGAGAATCCCAAAGTGGCTTTCGTCTCCGCCTCGGCCTGCCCCCCGCAGCTTCAATTTCCCTAACATTTTTCTCTACCCGGAATGTTTCCCCAAGCTTTCCTCCAACAATACTCCTCCCTCATTTCTCCTGGCCTCTCCCCACAGTCCGCATCCGAGTCTGCTTGTTCTAGCTTTCACTTTCGCTTTCGACCTTAGAGATTTCTCCCAGCTTCCCCCCGTAGTCCGTATCTGAGTCTATGCCTAGGCTTTCAATAGCTTCTTCCGGCACCTTTTTCGTCCGGCTTTTCCCTAGGCTGTTTGCTAGTCTCTCTCTCCGGTATTTTCCACTTCTTCCCGTTTCTTCCCTCCTAAGTTTCCTATCCGTCCTAGGTTTCCTATCCGAGTCACGGCACCATTATGTCGCTCCCCCTCTTCATGGAGGAACGACACCAAGCCCTGCCTAGGCTTCATATCCGAGTCACGGCACCATTATGTCGCTCCCCCTCTTCATGGAGGAATGACACCAAGCCCTGCCTAGGCTTCATATCCGAGTCACGGCACCATTATGTCGCTCCCCGTCTTCGTGGAGGAACGACACAGGACCCTGCGCTGTTCTTTCGTCTGCTCGGCCCTCCCCGGGTTTGCTGCTGGTTCTTCCCGGGTTGGCTACTATCCCTTCCACCTCCGTGGAAGGGCAGTTCCCCCTGGCCACATTCCCCACTTCCGCAGGGGAGCGGCACACCGCCGGCCGGCTCTCTGGGGGCTGCACAGGTGTTCCCCTTAGATGTTCCCCTTAGATGTTCCTGGTGCATGCCGTCTCTCTCCTCCTTTATAGTCCTCCTCTGCCAATCCCAACTCGGCTGCCCACACGCCGAGTACGCTGCTCTCCTCCAATCAGGAGCAAGTCCTACAATTTATTGGTTGAACTGGAGGCAGCTGTGTAAAAGCTGTTTTCTTCTCTCCCAGAGCCATATTGTGGGAGAGCAGATGCATAGAATAAGTCTTAATTCCAGTAACTCAGTCCAGTCCGGGTTGCTCCCCACAGGCAGCAACACAGAGCTCTTGGTGACCAGGTGTAGTACTTTGAAAGGAATTTTCTTTTCTTTTTTTTTTTTCTGAGCAGTAAGTCCCAAGTGTGGGCTTAAAATATTCAGCAAACCTTGTTGTAAACAGAAAGGCTGTCATCCAAGCCTTGTTCCATTTATGGAGCATATGAAGAGTAGATTTGGTATAATTCCCAAGGGCCCTAGGCTCTACAGAGTAGGAAATGAGCACTAACTTCAAGTACAAATCACCAACTGCCTTACTGCCTAACAAGAGTTAGCCTGTCTTTTGCAGCATTGAAGCCAGGCATTGTCTTCTCCTCCCCAGTTTTGAATATCCTAGGTGGCATCTTCCTCCAACAGAAGGTTGTGTTATCTACATGGAAAACTGTCATTTAGTGCAGTGGCTGTCATCAGTGTCTTACCTCTTGTGCAAAACTTCTACATCTACTGTACACGTTGATGTTATGGATATGGCTTCTTTCCTTATACCTCATGAACTATCTCTGCTAGCTTCAGGCTTTTCTTCTGCTACTTCTTCACCTCTAGCAGCCTTCATAGAATTGAAGAGAGTTAGGGCTTTCCTCTAGAGCAGGCTTTGGCTTAAGGGAGTGTTGTGGCGAGTTTGCTATTCTAGCCACATCACTACAACTTTCTCCGTATCAGTAATAAGGCTCTTTTGCTTTCTATCCATTCTGTGGTCAAGGGAATAGTGCTTTTCCTTTCCTCCAAGAACTTTTTCTTTGTACTGAGAACTTGATTGTTTAGCACAAGAGGCTTAGCTTTTCCTTACTAAGTTAATCATTTCTGGCTTTTGACTTAGAGTGAGAAGCAACTCTTCATTTCCCTTGAATATTCAGAGGCCATTATTGGGTGATAAATGGGCCTAATTTTAATATTGTGGTGTCTCAGGGATTGGAGAGGCTGGAGGAGGAGATAAATAAGGAACAGCTGGTGGGTGGAGCATGTCAGAAGACCAACATTTATATATAAAGTTCTGTGTTATATCAGTGTGGTTCAGAGTGCACCTAAACAATCATAATAATAACATCAAAGACTACTGATCACAGGTCACCATGACAGGCATAATAATAAAGCAAAAGTTTGAATGAAATATTATGGGAATTACCAAAATGTTATGGAAACCTAAAGTGACCACATACTGTTGAAAAATAACATTGATATGACAAACCAACACTTTAAAAAAACCACAGAATTTGTGAAGGGCAGTAATGCAAAATGCAATAAACAAGGTATGCCCATAACAAAAAGTCAGCCATTCCCCGATCCATGCATTTGCACTCCGAGGTGATCATTTCCAATTTGTTTAGCTTCAGTTCTTAGTTTCATCTTACTAAAACTTTCTTTTCTTTTCTTTTCTTTTTTGACAGGCAGAGTGGACAGTGAGAGAGAGAGACAGAGAGAAAGGTCTTCCTTTGCCGTTGGTTCACCCTCCAATGGCCGCCGCAGCCGGCGCACCATGCTGATCCAATGGCAGGAGCCAGGTGCTTCTCCTGGTCTCCCATGGGGTGCAGGGCCCAAGTACTTGGGCCATCCTCCACTGCACTCCCAGGCCACAACAGAGAGCTGGCCTGGAAGAGGGGCAATCAGGACAGAATCCGGCGCCCCGACCAGGGCTAGAACCCGGTGTGCCGCCGCCGCAAGGCGGAGGATTAGCCTAGTGAGCCGTGGCGCCGGCTTCATCTTTCTAAAACTTTCTGATATCAAATTGTTCCCATTCCAGATAGCATCCAGACACTTTCTGCTAGACAATTATGATTTACTGATTTTGTTCCGTGTACATGCACATAGCCTTCCCTCACTCTCTGGTCTTCCCTGAAGGGTAAAATTCACATCATTATGATTCAAACTATATAGTTTACAATTTTTGTACATGTTTCCATTTTCTTGAACACAATGTTTTTTTTTCTAGAGTTAATGATTGATGTTGTTTGACTGTTTGCACATACCCACTGCTGCTATATTACCCCCACTTCCAATCTCTGATAGGGAGGATTTGCTTTGGAGAACTCCCTTCTGGGCATCTCAGTCTTTCAGTGCTGATAGCTCTGCAGATGCACTGCACACCTGTCAAAATGTAACTTCCTTCACAACCTGCTGTAAAACGCCCGGCTGCTTCCCTGTGTTAGGTCTTTTCTTTCTTGGACCCCAGGTCTTCCTCTTTGACTTAGTCTTCATTTCATTAAATTTAAATGCCTTCTTAACTTTTTCAAGATGCTTCTTGAGAAAACATATGTGGGAAATAAAGTCATGAAATCTTTCATTAGTGAAAACTGTCCTTATCCTAATAGTTGATTTCTAGCTTGACTTGAGTATGAAATTCTAGTCTGAACACTCTTTGTATTCAGCTATATCCAGTAGTTTGATGGCATTGCATCACCAAACTCTAGGTCCCAGAATAGCTGAGAAGTTTGATTCTATTTCCTCATTCTTTGTAGGCAACCTATGTTTTCATTTTAGAAACTCTTGCTCTCTAACTATGAAAAACTTAAATAATTTCCTGGAGGGGGCCAGTGCTTGGGCACAATAGGTTAAGCCACCACTTGTGACACGGCATCCCATGTCAGAGTGCTGCTTCCTGTCCTTGCTGCTCTTCTTCTGATCCAGCTTCCTACTAGGAAAGTAGAAGTGATGGCCAAGCACTTGGGCCCCTGCCACCCATAATGGAGACCTGGATGGAGCTGTGAGAACTGAGCTTTGACCAGGACAAGACCAGGCTACTTTGGGCATTTGGGGAGTGAACCAGTGCATGGAAGTTTTTTTCTCTCTTTCTCTCTCTCTTTCTCAACACCCCCCCCTCCCCCATCTCTCCTCCATGTTTGTAATTTGAAATAAATCTTAAGAAAATAATTTCCTTGGTAATTTTCATCTCTTAATTCCCTCTTTACTGATGTGTATCCTCAAACATGTGACTTGCATCATTACTACTGCAAGAAAAGAGAACTGGAAGGATTCTCAGGGACTTCATTTGGCATTGGTGAAGAAGTGACTCACATTACATATATTCAGAGTTAATTGGCCATAAAAGCAATCACATGACACTGTTTAACTGAAAAAAGATTGTGAGGGAGACTAGATCTGAATACTGGGAAGCAATGTTGACTACACATTTATATATCAGGCATTACACTATTGAACATAATCTATGTTCATGAGATCTTTTGTAAAAAAGATTTTTATTTATTTATTTGAAAGGCATGGAGAGAGAGAGAGAGAGAGAGAGAGAGAGAGAGAGAGAGAGAATCATCCTTTGCTGATTCACTCCCCAAATGGCCTCGATGGCCAGAGCTGGGCCAGGCTGAAGCCAGGAGCCTGGAACTTCTACTGGGTCTCGCACATGGGTAACAGAGGCCCAAGAACTTGGATTGCCTTCCACTGCTTTCCCAAGCACATTAGCATGGAACTGGACTGGAAGAAGAGCAGCCAGGACTTGAACCCTTGCTCTGATGTGGGATGCTGAGGTTGCAAGTGGCTTAACCTGCTGAACCACAGTGATGGCCCTTCATGAAATCTTTTGAGACAGCTACTTTTTATATTATCTTTTTTATAGTTGAGGAAACACGCAGAGGATTTAAGCAACTTACTCAAAGTCAACAGAGAGTGAGGAGCAAAGTCATGGTTGAAGTCATGTAGCCTTACTCCAGAGCCTTTGGATTAAATCACTGGGTCATTTTGTCTCAATTTCATTAATTTACAAGCTTATTGGGGAAATTCTTTTCTTATACTCTTTGCATTGTGTGATTATTTTGCTTAAAAGATTCTACATACTTTTATAAACATTAAAAAATTATTTCCATGTGAAAAATTAATGGATGGAAATTTGGCTCAGGTACTTAATGAATTGGTTCAGGGACTAGGGACATAGTAACCATTACAGAAACCCCAGAGAAGTGAAAACTGAATTCATTGGATCATAGTGGATGTAGAGTTCCTCTGCAAGGTATCATAGGGAAAACGTGACTCTGCCAATCTGATGTATGGAACTTTTATGATGGGAAACCAAGCAAGAAGTCTCTTTAGGACAACATGTACATGTTGCCATTTTTTTTAAAAACTTTTTTACAGGCAGAGTGGACAGTGAGAGAGAGAGACAGAGAGAAAGGTCTTCCTTTTGCTGTTGGTTCACCCTCCAATGCCGCCGCGGCTGTACCGCTCTGATCCGATGGCAGGAGCCAGGTACTTATCCTGGTCTCCCATGGGGTGCAGAGCCCAAGCACTTGGGCCATCCTCCACTGCACTCCCAGGCCACAGCAGAGAGCTGGCCTGGAAGAGGAGCCACCGGGACAGAATCCGGTGCCCTGACTGGGACTAGAACCCGGTGTGCCGATGCCGCAAGGCGGAGGATTAGCCTAGTAAGCCACGGCACCGGCTACCATTTTAGGGGACACCAAAGGGCCAGCTCACTTCTTGACGTCATTGAGATAAAAAGGACTTGGAGGCCTAAATACAAGTTTTGAAGTTTTTACTTATTTGTTCTTACACATTTTGTATGGTTTTCAAAGTTCAATTCAAATTAAAACTCAGTTCCACTTAAATTCAAGACTTCAGTTACTGATGAAATTTCCTAACTTTCCTATCACTTAGGAAATTATTTCTCATTGAATTTCTGAGTCTGTTAGTCTCTACTTCCTGTCACCTTGGCCCTTAGTGATGTCTTATATTCTTACTAAATCATAGTCACAGGAAGGGAATGTTAGCAATGAAAGAGAATGTCATTGGCCCCTCTTCATTTTAAGGATGGTACAGTTGAAATGTAAAGTACAGGAAAAGGCTTTGTTCAAAATCCCATATCATATCAGTAGTTTACCCAGAACTAGAATTTGGGGTTTCTTTTTTGTAGGTTAAAGTTCTCTCTCCTATATTATTTAATGAATGTAATTTTTTTCCTCCAAAATTTATCTTCTTAGACAGTTCAATCTTTTAGTTCTTTGTAAAAAAAAAAAACTCATATGGAGCTATAACTAAGAAATAGCAACAAGTAAACCTTTGTCCCAAGAGGGAACACAAATAATGAAATATTGACAAGGTAGTATTATCCCAGATTTCAGTGTTAAGAAGTATTCAGAAGCTTTATCTAGAAAGAATGTCATGACTGATCAACTGCTGTTGGTATAGAATGAGGAAATGCAATACATATGTCAGATATGTGTTTTTTCCTCTTACCAATAATCAGTCCTCTTAACTATATGAACCCCCTGGCAAGTATATATATATGGGTGAAGAGAAAGAGGATATAGGCACCTATCCAGTACCTGGAGAAGGAGACTTGACCTTAGCTCCCAGTGTAGTGACAATACTCTCCAGCTAGACTGCCTTATTGCTAATGCCTTTGCAACTCCTAAATTTATGAGCATGTAGTGGGTGCTTAATAAAGATATATTAATTAATTGAAATTAGAATATAAATAGACACTTTCACAACAGAATTTTCTATCTCTGTTTGCTAATCCTATGTCAATCATTTACTTGGCACTTAGTAGGCACCATTCAGTTCCTTGTAGAATGTATGCGGCCTTCAAGGCAGAGCCGTGAAACTCTATATTATCAATGCATAAATCTATCTATAATAAAATTGAGACTATTATAAACTGATGATTTAACTGCATAAGTATAATGCCTTCCATATTCTTTGAATCATCCTTCACCTCTCAAAATTGCCAAATGAAAAAGGGGGATTCAGAAAACTCTTATGAGTCAAATTACAGGGAAAATCTGACTCCGCATGGACTTCCATTCCGTCTGTCATGTCTCTTCCGCAGATTCGGCTCACAGTGATGTCAGGAGTTCCAGGAGTCAAAGTAGCGTGGGAGCACGGATCCAACGTTGACTCATCATGAGAGGAAGAAATCTACACCAAGGCTTGGATGAGATAATTAGGTTGTGAGTGCTAGGATGTGACTGCTGATCTCAGAGGAAAAGGGCCACCTAGGTGTTAAGTTTGGTCTTACTGACTGTGTGCCCTGCCAAGGTGAGGATAGCACGAGATCTGATTGAAATCTTGCTGACACAACATGCATAACCATAGCCAGTTTTCAGAAAGAAAGTCTAGCTACAAAGAAAAAAGAAAGTTTTCAGTCCCTTTATTTTAGTCATTGGTCACACCTTGGCTCCTGGTGGCTTTTCAAGACTTTTAAAGAATATCTTGGTGGTGAGTTCTTCTGCAGTCCCACTATTGGCTGAACCAACAAAGTGTGAAACCTCTAGTTTGCATGTGCAACACATGGTGTTTTACAGGCAAAAAAGACAAAGAAATTTCTTTGCTTGCAAAGTTGACAGGAAAAGATCAGAAGAAGATATTGTAGTAACACCATTCTGAACTAAAGAATCATATGAAAATCCAATAGATGATTCACTTCCAGCCTAGGATGCAAAATTAAGTACACAATTTGCATGGAGTAGATAAAAATGAAGATGTGGGTCCATTATTAAAATATTATTAGGAATTTCAAGGGGTGACGGCATGTGGGTTGTTCCAAATTCAGGATCCTGGCAATTCACATAGATGTGTGCTCATGGAGTTGAATTTACTAACAGGTCTAGCCAAGAATTTCTTTTTCTTTTTTTTTTTTTTTTGACAGGCAGAGTGGACAGTGAGAGAGAGAGACAGAGAGAAAGGTCTTCCTTTGCCGTTGGTTCACGCTCCAATGGCTGCTGTGGCCAGCACGCTGCGGCAGGCGCACTGCACTGATCCGATGGCAGGAGCCAGGTGCTTCTCCTGGTCTCCCATGGGGTGCAGGGCCCAAGTACTTGGGCCATCCTCCACTGCACTCCCAGGCCACAACAGAGAGCTGGCCTGGAAGGGGGGCAACCAGGACAGAATCTGGCGCCCCGACCGGGACTAGAACTGCAAGGCAGAGGATTAGCCTAGTGAGCCGCGGCGCTGGCCACCAAGAATTTCAAAACCTTTATTTTCAGTCTTACTTTTTTTAAAGAAATTAAAGTGTGAATGTTAATCACACAAATTCTACAGAAAAACTCCATAAGCCAAAGCCTGATGGAGTTTAATATTTGAATTCACATTTCTTCTTCTTTTTTAAAGACTTATTTATTTATTCGAAAGGTAGAGTTAGAGCGAGTGGTGGGGGGTGGGAGAGAGAGAGAGAAAGAGAATATCTTCCATCTGCTGGTTCACTCCCCAAGTGGCAGCAACAGCTGGGGCTGGATCAGGCCGAAGCCAGGTGCCTGGAACTCCATCAAGGTCCCCTATGCAGGTGTCAGGGGCCCAAGCACTTGGCTATGCTCCAGTACTTTCCTGGGTGCACCAGCAGGGAGCTGTGTTGGAAGTGGAGTGGTAGAGACTCAAATCAGAGCGCATATGGGGTGTCAGTGTCACAAGAGGCAGCCCCATCCACTGCATCACAATGCCAGATCTCTTGAATTCATATTTCTAATATAGTTACAGGCATATACAGTAAGTTTAGTTGCTATTGATCACTTGGGAATGGGTTGATTAAAGTAAATATCTTGTTTTAGACTCAGATATGTATTACACAGTTGACTGAAATTAAGCACAGGACTGTTTTTCTGAGTCTTTACAAATATGAAAAGTAAGGGTACAGACCATAGATAATCCTTAAAATTTCATAATTCTGTCCTGGGTCACGCTATTAGAAGTTATTAGAGCTTGTATTTTAGTCATTAGATGCAATTTAAAAATTTTGGTCATATCATAAACACATTTTAAGATATATCTGTAATTTTGCAGTGATTATCAAGTTACAAATGTCCAAGTAGCATATAATCTCCTATTATGACTCCCACTATTTTAAATTCTTCTGTTCCTACACTATATTCCAGTGGATAAATCAAGGAATGCATAGAACTAACTTTTACTCTTTTTCAGATAGTTGAAATATTTCTTTCAGTGACTCAAAATTTGGCCATTGGTTTCCTGGAAGTTATTGATTACCTCTGTTGTGCCTCGAGGCTTTGATAAGCCTTTGACACCTGTCCCTGTGTCACCCTGTGAGCATAGTCTCTGTATATTTCCTTGAAGACAGTTAAAGTAGAGCTTAGTGTGCAGAAATGGGATTTCCACACTTTCCACTGGCTTTCAAGAGGCTTTTGTTGGTGGAGACCAGCGCTGTGGCATAGTACTTTAAGCCGCTGCCTGCAGTGCCACCATCCCATATTGGCACCAGATTGAGTCCCGGATGTTCCACTTCTGATCCAGCTCTCTGCTAATGGCCTGGGAAAGCAATGGAAGATGGCTCAAGTGCTTGGGCCCCTGCATCCACATGGGAGACCTGGAAGAAGCTCCTGGCTTCAGATCAGCCCAGCTCTGGCTGTTATGGCCATTTGGGGAGTGATTCAGTAAATGGAAGACCTCTCTCCCTCTCTGTAACTCAGCTTCTCTAATCAATCAATCAATCTTTTTTTTTTTTTTTTAAAAAAAGAGGCTTCTGTCTCACAGATATGTTCTGAAGTTACTTATTCTTTGGGAAGATAATTTCTTGAAGATCTTTCTGGCTCTTTTCTTTCCACATAAAATAATACATGGCAATGGCCCAGTCAGCATGCACTGGTTAAAGAGACACAGCACCATGTTTCCAACATTAGTCTTAAATATTACTTAATTAAAAGCTAGTTTCCCACAGGTGAGGCCTGATAGCACTAAGATCAGAACAGGAGAATAAGAAACATAAAAATAGATCCTTAGGCAAGCTTTAAATCTACATTTGGGGCCGGCGCTGCGGCATAGTGGGTAAAGCCAGCACCTGCAGTGCCGCATCCCATATGGGCACCAGTTCGAGTCCCGGCTGCTCCACTTCCAATCCACCTTTCCACTATGGTCTGGGAAAGCATTAGAAGATGGCCTAAGTTCTTTGGCCCCTGCATCCACGTGGGAGACCCAGAAGAAGCTGGCTGCTGGCTTCTGGCTCCAGCCATTGCGGCCAATTGAGGAGTGAACCCGTGGATGGAAGACTGACTTCTCTCTCTCTGCCTCTCCTTCTCTCTCTGTGTAACTCTGACTTTCAAATAAATAAATAGGGGCAGGGCCGTGGTGCAGCTCTGCCTGTAGTGCTGGCATCCCACATGGGCACCAGTTCTAGTCCTGGCTGCTCCTCTTCCAATCCAGCTCTCTGCTGATGGCCTGGGAAAGCAGTGGAGGATGGCCCAAGTGCTTGGGCCGCTGCACCTGTGTGGGAGACCTGGAGGAAGCTCCTGGCTCCTGGCTTCAGATTGGTGCAGCTCTGGCCGTTGCAGACGTTTGGGGAGTGAACCAGTGGGTGGAAGACCTTTCTCTCTGTCTCTCCCTCCCACTGTCTGTAACTCTACCTGTCAAATAAATAAAATAAGAAAATAAAACAAATCAATAAAAGATTTGTCCAAGCACATCTGCATGAAACAATGCCGTAGGGAAGAAAAGTATGTCATTAAACCATGGAACAGTTTCTGATTTTAAGGAACTCAGTCAAATATGGAAGAAGACATATGAGTGACTAATATGAGATTGATGATTAGGACTCTAAGAATAAACTATGCACCAAGAATTAGATCAATAAAGAGGATTTGAGACTAATTTTCAGTCAGATAGTTTTGGGGGAATTTGTGGAGAAGATGATTTTTAGTCTGGACTGGGGTGAATGAGGACCACTCCAAGGGGCAAGGATGGGAGGAAAAGGAACTCAAGACCAAAGAAACAGCAGCAACAAGGATGTGTGTGTGTGCGTGTGTGTGTGTTTTGGAATACTAGTCATCTAGCATTCCTGAATAACAGATAACTTAATAATTATTGAGTGATTGAAGTACGGCAAAAAAATCCTTAGCACTTTACATGGATCATTTGATTTGATCTTCAAATGAAGCCTACAAGGAGATGCTATTATTAAGCTCATTTTAGAGATGAGGGAACTGAGTCCTAGACGAGGTAAGAGTCTTCCTCAAGGTCACACACTGATAATAGTGGAGCTAGGATTCAAGTGCACCTGTAGCCATAATATAGCTTTATGTACACAGTGCAAGTAAAGACATAAAGTGTGTTGGAACCACAGTGTAGATGATCTTTGGTGCCATGCTGAAACATTGTACTTCATAAATAAACTAACAAAGAAAGACGAAGAACTCTATTTTTTTGTATTCTAAAGAAAAATAATTAGAAAGTTGAAAAGAGTCTATTATTAGTGATTATTTGGACCAACTGGTCACCTGGAGCTGTATTGTTCAACACAATAAACTAGTGACAAATGGTTATGGAATATCTGAAATATGGGTTGTCTGAATTGTGATATGCTATAGGTTCAAAGTGTACACCAGATTTCAAGTGTGTAGTATGACAAAAGTTATGCTAAAACATCTTATAAGTAATGTGCATGGATACATATTGAAATATTTTGGATATATGTATATATGTAGTTTAATATTTTTAAAAATTATTTTTGTGTTTCTTTTTACTTTTATTAATGGAACTAGCAAAAATTTAATTTCACTTATGTATATTGCATTAGCTTTCTGTTGGGAAGAGAACAATTTGTGGTATTTTACTAACCAACTCTGATGAAGGACTTCCTTGCCACACAGCTCTTTTAACCACATTCTTTCCTTGCTTTCTGGTCATTTGCAAGAAAATTTTTAAAATGCTCCCCCTTTGTAAAGGTTTGAGAGGCCCTAGAATTTCCTTTTTCACTTCTTCCCAACCACAAACAAATGATCAATGTGCTCTGTGGATGAGGAATCAACATTTCACAAGGGCAAAGTGGGGAATGTGAAAAAATTTCCAGCCGGTGAATGGTGTGAAGTAAAAGTGCTTTCCAAGGATCCCACAAGAATGGCACAGGTGGGCATAATGGGTCTGGCTCATCGTCAAAGAACCCAAGAAGTTGAAAGGAAACTCTAACTACAACACCAAAATGCCACAAAACCATAGTTATTAATACAAACTAACTAGCAATCCTGCCTATCTGTCACCATCTCATCTTAAAAAACTTGTGAAAATACGTAATCCTGATGAGACTTCAATCAGGTATAAATACCAGCAGCAAAGGGAGATGCGGTACATTGTTCTGATCGCCTGCTGATCAGCTATTAGGAAAGAGAGACCAGCTGAGTGCTTTGGGCCTGAACAACTTCGTACACTGACTCTCGTTTCAACTTCTTCAGCCTCACTCTCTCCGAAGCAATGAGTTATACAAGTTACATCTTGGCTTTTCAGCTCTGCCTCATCTTGGGTTCTTACGGCTGTTACTGCCAGGACACACTAACCAGAGAAACAGAACACCTAAAGGCATATTTGGTAAGTTTGACCTTTTAATAATACTTGCATGTGGTTGAAAATGACTGAATGTTAACTTGCAGTTGGATATGATAGGCTGTCATCACTACTTCACAGTCATTTTGAGAAGACTTGGTGTTATTTTACTAATTGTTGGTTGGATATATTTCCTAACTAAATACTCTAGACACTACTTTGATTCTCTGCTCAGTGTGCTCTACTTACAGAGCATACATGACTCTTCCAAAAAATGAGCATAAAATGGGTCTAAAGCATAATGATATTGATAATTTTGTGGTGAGAATCCATTCAGTTGGGTTAAACCAAGTAATATTCACATTGACAAAATGATTGGCTTTTAGGTTCTGGTTTCTCAGCCTACTATGAAGATGGCAGTAAAAATGTTGTGGTTAGCGTTTAAAATGATAAAAGAAACACAATTTATAAATTGATGTAAAAGAGAGGGAAGTCTTTAAAATGAAAGTCATTTATAGGTGTTTTCAATGAAAAAGTAACTCAAAATTCTACTGCTATATTTATTTTATTGGGGAGGTACACCTGAACGCAGCCACTTACTGAGATTTTGTAGGCATTAGAATTCTGGACTGGAGTTAAAAAGTTTTTTGTTTTGTGAAATATTTTTAAAATGTTATTTATGGTTAACAAAAATTGTTTTTGCATTTTAAATATTTTATTATTTGTTGAAAAATTATCTAATATACCTATGACAGTTATAATAATGTTTAAGCATTCACAATCAATTTTATTCTTATAATATAAATCAAATCACACATACATGTATTTGAAACTATCTTAAAGCTGATTATCAAGCAACACATTATAGAAGGGGACAGGTAGATGATACACAGATCTGTACCATAAGGGGGCAGTATTCTATAGGAGAATGGTCTTGCTGATTATCTATCTATCTATCTATCTATCAATCATCTATATCTATCTATCTATCTATCTATCTACCTACCTACCTACCTATCATCTATCTATCTTTAACAAAGCTTTAAAACCTTCTCTTTAACTTACTGTAGTTATTTTTGAGACTATATGTTACATTGCAATTTGACATTATGCTAGTTAATAAGAAAGCTAAGAGAATTAATAGTCTTTGACTAAATCTAACCAAAACTTCTGGGAAAAGTTATTGTTGGAACTCAACAGAAGGGTTGAAAAGGAAATAAAATATTGTCAGCATCTGAGTTCCATGAAATTTGAAGTACATTTTAGGGCAATTTATGGACTATTTGTGAATCAAGTTTCCTTCTATTTTCAGAAAGCAAATACATCAGATGTGGCAAATGGTGGACCCCTTTTCTTGAATATTTTGAGGAATTGGAAAGAGGTAAATTATATATTCCCATCTGGCTCATTTTCCTGTTGCTTATCTTCTGAATGGATAATTCCATCATTCTCTCTTGCTGTTCTTTCTCCCAAGGAGAGTGACAACAAAATAATTCAGAGCCAAATTGTCTCCTTCTACTTCAAACTCTTTGACAACTTAAAAGACCATGAGGTCATCAAGAAGAGTATGGAATCCATCAAAGAAGACATATTTGTGAAGTTCTTCAATAGCAACCTCACTAAGATGGATGACTTCCAAAATCTGACTCGAATTTCGGTGAGGGGATTTTAATTCTCTCTTTGGTTTCATTATAGAGGCTCTTGTGCAGCATTTAATTCTCAGAAAGTAGAAATTAGCTATTTAAGAGTTGCTAAAGTTGTAAATTAGCCCATACATGAAACTCTTCCTTACTAATTCTGTTATTGCCTTGGGTGATATTGCAAAATCAGTATGGGAATCATTTAAGTATGTAATTTGGCAACACTAGTGCTAGCATTAAAATGATTATGTGAAGACAGTTAGGTGCACAAGTCCAGTGGAGTGGTAGGTGGGGGGAATACTGAGAAACAATTCTCTCCTTGCCCCTAGTTTGAGTGATGGAAATTTGGATGGGAGGCCACATGTCTTAGTGGAAAGAGCAGTGGAGGAGGTGAGAAGGTTTGTGTTCTACTCCCAATTCAGCAAACTGTGACCCGAGATGAATCACAAGCCTGTCTGGGACTTGGTTTTCTTATCTTAAAAGGAGCCTGTTGGGTTCACTACCCAATTCTCTGGTCTCATTTCCTCTACAACTCTACAATGTCATGGGTAGAAGATGAGAATGAGAAAAGGAAGCAGCAGTTTTTGAGAAAGCACCAGGAGCATTCCACTGCCAATCTCTGGCCAACCTCTCAGCCCATGCAACCCAATTGGAAGTGACAATGTTCACTGCTTGCTTTTAGGCTAGAAAAGGTAGATAGACAATATACCTTATGAAAGAATTGTCTTATCAGCTTTCAGATACTAGAGTATCTCAGGTAATGAAATCCTCAGGTTCCTCATCTTTATTACATGAAATCATCTCAAGCCTTTGGTAAACTTTTAGAAGCTGAAAGTTACCTTTAAAGCATAAAGACAAATTACATTTTCCCAAATTTTGTCTAAGAGATAAGACCTCCAGTTTCCTTTGGGTGGGTCTGACTTTGACATAAATGGGCTTAAATAAGAGGGGCAGGTTCTTGTTAGGCCTGGTGCTCTTGGAATTTGTGTCCAGCTTTCATTATACTTTGATCTGCCTCTCATTTCTGTCCTGTAAGCCCCCAGGGACTAGAGAGGGGTGGCAGAAGGTCTCCTCTGGTCAGAGGCTACTGGCTGAAAAAGTACTTGTTCCTAGCCTCTTGCAGCTCCTTGCATACTATTCAGTGATAGGTAAATCTCTTGGTGATGCTTTGCTGGAAAGTAAAATTTATGATTTGCAAACTTACAGATGGTGGAAACTTTTCCTCCTGAGCTTTCATTAGGACTGGAAAAGTGAAAAATTTCTTCTTCTATCTTTTCAGAATCTCCAGGTGTCCTGATTCAAGACGGGTGGTCTTGAATGAGGTCTTAACCATTGTCCTCTTTTCTTTAGTTGTTAATATTTTAGGCATGTTATACCTTTTAATGATTAGTCCTGCAGCTTAGAATCCTCCCAGTCATCCTCAAAAATGTGGCAAGGTGGCCACAGGTTTTCCAGCACTAGAAATGAGTTAGTGGCAAAGTCAATGTAACAATAAATGGTTCTCATTTTATTAAGCATGAAATCACCTAAATGACCCTCTTGGTTAGAATGAGGAAATACATAGTTCAGTTTGCTGGAATAGAAGGCAAGGTACAGAAAAAGTTGTTATAATTTGTTTAAATTTTGTCAGAAATTTATTATGGCTAAAAATTATTAGCATTTATTTATAATCCCATTGTGGAATCTGTGGAGATCTTATCTAGGGGAAATTAAAAATTACAGCTTTCCTCTGTCTTGGACTTGGTGTTTTACAAAGTAATTAACCTGTGTTTGTGGTTACCTGGGTAACTGTGAATGTTCAATGGCATAGGTCTTCTTCTCCATGCAACTGGGTTTCTGAGCCATTTATTAGGTCTTCAGGTTAGTTGCTACATTACAAAGTTAAGGATCACTGATTTATATTACTCACTTGGTACATACAGCAATGACTTATTGAAGTACAAAGTAATAGAATTAGTAGGTTGATGACCTAGTGATCATCTAAATAATCTCTTTACCTTTTAAATGAGAAAGCAAATATTCAGAGAAATTAAGTGATTGGTTCAAGGCAGGATTATTGTATACATGGGATTTAAACTTACTTTCCCCAAACTCCATTTCAGGACTCTTTTCACTATATAATTTTGAGAATTCTGTAGCAGTATTTTTAAAGATAGGTAATGAGCATCACCATAGCACAACTAGCACAACTAGTAGCACACTAGCAATTTAAATTTTAGCCTTAACTGCTAAAGAAGTGAATATTTACTATTAAGGTAATATGTTGCTAGCCAAGGATCACCTTTTTTCTTTTTAAAGGGATACTTACTTTTTCACTGACTATGACATTACCAGAAGAATGACTTCTATGCCTGAAATGAACTTTTCTGTTTTCTTTTCCAATAGGTGGATGATCGGCTGGTCCAGCGTAAAGCAGTAAGTGAACTCTCCAATGTGCTGAATTTTCTGTCTCCAAAATCCAACCTAAAGAAGCGAAAAAGGAGTCAGACGCTGTTTCGAGGTCGGCGAGCATCCAAGTACTGATCAACTCACCTGCAATATTTGAATTTTTATCTAAATCTATTTATTAATATTTAACATTATTTATATGGAAATCTACTTTTGATGCATCAATTAAAAAGTATTTATAATGGCAACTTTTATGTAATGAAAATGATTATCTATTTATGTATGTTATTTATAATTCCTGAATCATGTAACTATTTCACTTGACTCTTTTTTTCTCTGACTAATTAGGCAATACTATGTGATTATAAGGCTTTATACCTGGGGCCAAATAGGCAACTATTCTAAGCAAGATCCTATGCACTGTGCATTTATTTCACTTGAATGAATACTTGTGCACAAAATTATACAATCTAGTTGCTGCCTGTACTGTCCAGTTGCTGCCTATTTGAGAACATGTCTGCATTCTGAGCCACTGCTTTAATGGCAGTCAAACAGCACTTGAACATGTCAGGTGATGTGACCTTGTCCTCTGATAAAAACAGCATCTCAGGAGATTTCATGCCTGGTACTTCTGAATATTGTTGACAACTGTGACTGCCCCTGAATGGAAAGTAATTCACTTGTTCAGTTTATCAATGTCTAATATATATGAATAAAGTATAATTTTACAACTATTTATGTGATGCCAGACTTTTTTTTACTGAGTGAGGACTTGTATGAAGTACATACCAATGAATTGGTAGGAATAAAGTCATTTTTAGCTGTGGAAATCTTAGAGTTGCATTAAATGTGGTGATTCTCTCCGCTGGCAATTTGGTGGCTTTCATTGCTCCACTTGGCAGCTGTTAGATTCAGTCTTCTCAAAATATAGATTTAATTATGTCACCATTCAATTTAGAGCTTTTGCTATGTAAAGTAGTCCAAAGTGCTTAGCTTGGCACACAACGATTTATTTTTGCTATCTCCTCCAGTTCCCCACTCACTTCCCCATCTCATTGTCCTCTTATCCCAACTCTCCCCCCACAATCCATCTTGGGCAAACACCACTGAGTATGGATGAAATAGTGAGTATGAACTCTAGACAGAAAGAGGACTGGATTGGAATCTAGCTTATGCGGTTGGAAGCAGTATGACTTTTAATGAATTTTTATATTACCTAAGCTTCTAAACTTCAATCTTTTTCTGAAAAATAGGAGTAATTGGGTTTTCTTGATACTATTGTGGTGACAGTTCATTTGTTTAGTCAACAGCATTTATTTGGACAACTGCTATGTGCTTAGATCAATGAAACAGACAAATATCTTTGCCCTTGGAGAATTTTAAATTGTACAAAGGGGAAATAGACAATAAACAAAATGCATAATATTAAGTAAATTTCATGGTATCTTAGAAAATTATTGGTGTCATGGAAAAAAGTAGTAGAGCAGGATAAGGGGACTGAGGATACATATGCCTTGTGGTGCAGCAGACTAGAAGTTTACAGAGAGTGGCTAAAAGTGGCTGCACTGAGGAGATGCCATTTGAGGAGGCATTTGTAGGGAAGATTGTGTTTAGGATTCCAGGCAAAGGGAATATTCTTGCAAAGGCTCTAAGTGGGGGATTGGCTTGGAGTGGTAGAAGGACAAGCAGACTAGCCTGGTGATCTCAAAAGATGAGAGAGAACAGCAGCCACCATTCTAGGAGTATGCAGGGGAAGCAGAGCTCCTTAGAAGAGAGCCAGGGTATCTCTTAAGTAGGAGGAAGGTGAGGATGTGAGATATTTGATTAGTTCTGGGTGTAAATTCCAGAAGACCCAGTGAATTAGGCTAAGCGACGAGGTCATCAAAAGGAAGCGCACATAGAAATGTACTGTAGTCGAATCTCAGAAGTGTTGTAGGGTTTACCAAAGAGGCGAAATCAGCAGTAGAGTGGGAACTTGAACTCAGGCACTCCAATATGGAATGCAGACATCTTAACTTGTGACTTAACTACTAGGCTAATATCTGCCTCTCATCCCAAGATTTTAAACAATTCCACCTGGAACGTCCCTTTTACCATATAAAGGAACATTCCCAGACTTTGGGAGTTCGGATTTGTGCGTTTTTGGAGAGGTGTCATTCTGCCCAGAAGAGGGAAGCAACTTGATGCGAGTAGCCAGCACTTCAGCAGAGGGGGGATATGCATGTGAAAGAGTGCCTGGAGTCCGGTGTCAGGGGACCAGCAGGATAAGGAAGACATCCGTTGGTTGGGGTACTCTGGTGAAGGGAGTCAGAGAGGAGTATGAATGGATCCACCAAGAGAAGGTGTTAGTATGAATGGAAGATTGGTTACTCACATAGGTACTAATTAAGGAAAATATATCAACAGTAAAGTTAGCCTGGCTTTTCATTGCTGAAGAAAAAGGTGACAGAATAGAAATGGAGAAAATTAGAATAAATTCTATGACATTGACATATAATTGGATTTATCAATATGAAGCTATGGTTTTCAATATAAGAATTTTAGAAAGAAATAAAGTTTAAGTACAAGTTTGCATGCTTATAATTGTTCACTGAGAGGACCCAGGAGCAGCGATATCCCATTAACAATGAGGACGCCTGGTTCCCAGAGTTTGATTTCTAAATACTACAGTCTCCTGAAGGGAATCAGGAGTCCTTGAAAAATTGTCTAATTCCAGGGCTTGTGTAGGGAGAGTTCAAGATGTGCTTTACTCTCCTAGGAAGCAAGGAATATTGAGACAATGATGGATACACATTAAAAGGCACAAAAAACTAGTCTGAAGGAATTCTCACTGGCCAAATATGGGAAAATTGGAGTATCAAAATCAATAGAATTAGTAATGTATTTTAACTTGTTGAGTACAATAGGAAACCATAAATACATCCAGCTGTAACTGAATAAACTGAAAGTTTGATGTGGAGTGAGGTGTTTACATAGCTGTAACCTATCTCTCTACAAGAGATTGTACAGTAGAGAAGCCTAACAGAAATTGTCTTTATCAAGCAATAAAAGTGAACATCTTTTTAAAAAAAATTAATTGAAATACAGCATACATACCAGGAAATGTACTTAAGTGTTCATAAAAATGAGTTTTTTGGTCATCTGATCACAATCATAATCAATATCCAAATTAATAACAAAGCATCATTAGTCCTCCAAGAGTCCTCAAAAATTCACCTTTGGTAATGGGATCAACGTAGGTGGTTTGCTAACTTCCATGTTATCCCCATGGAAGATGCAGAACCTATTCCAATGGTGAGAAAACATCATACTACACAATGAACATCACACTCTACACAATGAACATTCTACACAATACCTGGTCTGTAGTCTTCAGCTTGTCAACGTCATGTAAGTTAAGGAGGGACTGAGGCTTGAGGAACCCCTCGTAACTGAAATCAGCTTAGACATGACAGCTAAATGTAATGAATAGACCCTTTTGCAGTAGAGGGCATTTCTAGAATAATTAGTGAAACTTGAAGAAGGTCTGAAGACAAGATAGAAGTGATACATCAATGTAATCTTCCTGATTTTGAAGGTAGTATTATGGCTATGTAGGAGATATCTTCGTGGTTAGAAATTCAGAGGAAATCAGTCATCATGTCAGTGATTTGGTCTGAGATGATTTAGGGCCTGTAAAGCTTTTCCAACTCTTCTGTGAGTTTGTGATTATTTCAAGGTAAAAATATGAAGAAGTCACTGTGAAATTAGTTCAGAGTAACAAGAAGTGAGGTCTACATTTTGGGGAGGGTACTTCATTCTAATCATAACAGATAACAGAATTCTCTACATTCAAAGCATATTGAGGAGCCGGCGCTGTGGCACAGTGGGTTAAAGCCCTGGCCTGAGGTGCTGACATCCCATATGGGCTCCTGTTCTAGTCCCAGCTGCCCTTCTTTCGATCCAGCTCTCTGCTATGGCCTGGGAAAGCAGGAGAAGATGGCCCAACTCCTTGGGCCCCTGCACCCACATGGGAGACCCGGAGGAAGCTCCTGGCTCCTGGCTTCAGATCGGTGCAGCTCCAGCCGTTGCGGCCATGTGGGAAGTGAATCAGCGGATGGAAGACCTCTCTCTCTGTCTCTACCTCTCTCTGTAACTCTGTCTTTCAAATAAATAAAGTAAATTTAAAAAAAGCATATTGAAGGCTGGTGTTGTGACAAAGCAGGTTAAGCTATCACCTGTGATGTTGGCATCCCATATCTGAGTGCTAGTTCCAATTCCAGCTGCTCTGCTCTCCATCTAGCTTCCTGTTAGTGCACTTGGGAAGGCACTGGAAGATGGCTCAAGTGCTTGCCCCTGCCACCCATGTAGAAGATCTGGCTGGAGTTCCTGGCTCCTGGCTTGGGTTTGGCTAAGCCCTGGCTGTTGTGGCCATTTGGGGAGAGAAGCAGCAGATGGAAGAATTCTTTCTCTGACTTTCCCTATCTCTCTCTGATGCTCTGACTTTCAAATAAAGACAAGAATGAATGAATAAATCATTTGTTTTTAGAAAAAGCAGGTTGAGTTTTACAAAGATGATCACACTTATGCACCAGTTCTATTCCATGCTCTTCTTACAATGTGACTGAAGAGAGGGAGGGTGAGAGGGGATGGCTATGTTCTTCCTCTTAACACCAGGAAGTGGCTCATGAATTTCCTCACCAGTGGAGTACAATGAAAGTAAAGCTATGTGACTTCCAAGTCTAGGGCCAGCTTCTTCCTGACTTTCTTTTTCTTCACATTTGCCCTTATAACCTGCAATCCTATTAAGACTTTCGGGCTGTATAGGGAAGCCACATGTGGATACGTTGGTCAACAAGTCCAGTGATGCCTCTAGCCAACACCTGCATCAATCACTGGACGTGTGCATGAACACACATTATGATGATCCTAGCTCCAAGCTTTTGAATTCCCAGCTGTAGCCTCAGATACCAAGCTGCTTGGGATTAGAAGAAAATCATGGCAGACTTCCAATTTCAGCTCTGATGTATACAAACCATGGGAATTTTTACTCCATTCCTTAAAAGAAGACAAAAACTAGACAAATTGAAAATCAGTGCTGATTCTAGATTCCATCAAAGAGCCGAGTTTGAAGTCAAGTTCTGCTTACTTGTACCAGAGATTGCTGGAATTGTTGACTGGCAAGAACTCTCAAATGTTAATTTGATGAATTGTTGGTAGCTTAGTGTGTACTAGCATGGGAATGAGAAATCACTGGGGTTAAAGTTTAGGGTCCCTCCTCCCCAGCATTTCATGAACTTTACTATAAGACTCCTGACAGATTCCCATGGTTCAGATCTGAGACATTTCCCACAGCTCTGGCAGGGGGAGAAGAGTCATCCTGTAAAACATGTTTAGAAACAAACACCTGCTCCCCGAGGGGAAGACTTTACCAGAGTCTTTCAAGGGGATCAAGGGAGAAAGGTGTTCCTCCAGCCTCTGCCGTCTTCTTGTGTCACCTACAGTTACACCAGAAGAAACACTTGGGAAGACCTCAGCCCCGAGACACAGGCACTTTAAGATACTTAGATTGAATGGAAAGATGCCAGAACACATTCCTTTCCCCAGACCTCACACCACACCACAGGGCTCCAGAAATAACAGTGGCCTATAGGTGAAAGGGTCTCAGTGGGCTAGAATTAAGGTGTTGGGCAGCTCTGCATTCCTTCTGGAGGCTCTTAGAGAGAATGTTTCCTGCTCTTTGCTAGTTTCTATAGGCTGTCTGCATTCCTTGGTTCACAGCCTCCTTCCTCCATCTTCAAACCAGGGGCTACATTGGGCTGAGTCCTTTTCATTCTGCAATCTCTCTCTCCCTCCTTTTTTTTTTTTTTTTTGACAGATAGAGTTAGACAGTGAGAGAGAGAGAGAGAGAGAGAGAGAGAGAGAGAGAAAGGTCTTCCTTCCATTGGTTCACCCCCCAAATGGCTGCTATGGCCAGCATGCTGTGTCGATCTGAAGCCAGGAGACTGGTGCTTCTTCCTGGTCTCCCATGTGGATGCAGGTGCCCAAGGACTTGGTCCATCCTCCACTGCCTTTCCAGGCCTCAGCAGAGAGCCAGACTGGAAGAGGAGCAACCGGGACTAGAACCCGGCACCCATGTGGGATGCCGGTGCCGCAGGCGGAGGAATAGCCAAGGGAGTCATGGCGCCAGCCCCTCTGCAATCTCTCTTGTCTATATATCTTTTTTGCCTGTAAGAACACTTGTGTTTATATAGTATTACTCAGAGAATCCAAGACAATCTTCTCATTTGAAAGTCAGATGATCATCCAACTTTATTCCATGTGTAACAATATTTTTGGTCATTTAAACATATATTTATAGAAAGAAATATAAGTTCTGCAGATTTAAAAGGAAGATATTAAATTTATAATGACATGGCAGTCGCTCCAGTAACTAAGGAATTAGCAAAAGTTTTCAAAACTAAGAAGTGAGTATATGGTTGTCTTCTTAGAATTCTATCTATGAAGCCGGCGCTGTGGCTCACTAGGCTAATCCTCTGCCTTGCGGCGCCGGCACACTGGGTTCTAGTCCCAGTCGGGGCGCCGGATTCTGTCCCAGTTGCCCCTCTTCCAGGCCAGCTCTCTGCTGTGGCCAGGGAGTGCAGTGGAGGATGGCCCAAGTGCTTGGGCCCTGCACCCCATGGGAGACCAGGAGAAGCACCTGGCTCCTGCCTTTGGATCAGCACGGTGCGCCGGCCGCAGTGGCCATTGGAGGGTGAATCAATGGCAAAGGAAGACCTTTCTGTCTCTCTCTCACTGTCCACTCTGCCTGTCAAAAAAAAAAAAAAATTCTATCTATGAGGGTCAATGTTGTAGTGTAGTACCACTTGCAGTGCCAGCATTCCATATGGGTGCCTGTTTGAGACCTGGCTGCTCCGCTTCTGATCCAGCTTTCTGCAAAGGCCTGGGAAAGCAGAAGATGGCCCAAGTCCTTGGGCCCCTGCACCCATGTGGGAGACCTGGAAGAAGCTCCTGGCTCCTGGCTCCTGGCTTTGCATTGGCATAGCTCCAACCATTGCGGCCAACTGGGGAGTGAACCATTGGATGGAAGACCTCTCTCTCTCTGCCTCTCCTTTTCTTTGTGTGTGACTCTGACGTTCAAGTAAAATAATAAATCTTTAAAAAATAATTGTATCTATGAAATACATGAAATTTGTTCTCTTTATATTAATAAAAATTAAAAATAAGTATGTATTCCAAGACTAATATTCAAAAATCAATTGTTTCCCTATGTATTAGCAAAGAGTAATGAAAATTTTAAATTTAAAAAGTAACATTTACAATATTTCCTACCAAATGGCATAAATATAAATCTAACAAAATATTCACACAACCTACAAAGCAAAAACTGCAAAACTTTGATCAAAAAACATCAAATAAGATGTAAATAAATGGAGAAGTATTCCATGTTCATGAATCAGAAGACTCAATATTGTTTGCTTATTTATTTGAGAGAGAGAAAGAGAGAGAGAGGGAAACAGAGACACAAAAATCTTTTGTGTATTGCTTAACTTCCCAAAGGCTTGCAACAGTCAGGACTGGGCCAGGTCCTAACTAGGACACCCAAACTCAATCTGGGTCTCCCACCAGGAGGCAGGGACCCCAGTACTTGGGATATTACCTGCTGCTTCCAAGGCATGCATTATCAGACATCTGGAATCAGATTTGGAGCTGGGACTAAAACCCAGGCACTCCAGTATGGGATGCTGGTGTTTCAAGTGATGGCTTGACTGTTGTGCCAAATGCCATCCTTCATTATTATTAAGATGTTAATTCTGAATATCTTGTTCTATATATTCATCAAAATCCTAATCTAAATCTAGGTAAATATTTTGTAGATATTAACAAGTTATAAAATTTGTATGGAAGGAGAAAAAGAATAGCTAACACTATACTGAAGAAGAACCAAGCTGGAAGATTCGTGCTACCTGATTTCACACAGTTCCTGGGAGGTGTAGTGCAGTATTCTGAGTGCTGCAATGCATGAATTGTAAAAGGTGAAGAAATACAAATTTATTTATTCCTTGAGTTCATTGAGGCTTAAATAATCAACTAAAGTATAATTTCTTTAAACTTTGCTAGCTTTTATTCACAAAACTCACCTTAACAGGAATTTTGTGGTTTACATTAGGACTATGGAGTAAAATTATTTTGAATCACTCACTCATTTGTTTTCCACATAATTGTTTTATACATTAATTTTTGTTATCACGTAGTAGTTATATATTGTTATGGAATACAGTGCACTATTTCAAAATTTACAGCGTGAACTGATCAGCTCAAATAACTAGATTTTCCAGTTCCTTACCTTTTTTCTTATTTGGATACTACCAGATCCTCTCTTTTAGTTCTTTTTTTTTTTTTCAAAATTTAAAAGCAATATTTATTAGGGTCTAAGGCCTCCAGCCAGAGTGGCATGGAGGGCAGACTCCAAGAGAGGCAAAACTTGGAGGGGCTGGTGGTAATGGGGTTTTTAAGCACAACTTTGGGGAAGAAAAAAAAACTTATCAATTTGACATTCAGTTACAAGGCAGGGACAAAACCCATCAAAAGATCTGATTTACAATATTTTTACCCTGGCTGGTTTGCTCAGGATAAAACAAAGGAGCCATCAGAAGGGTGGGATGCCTAATTTGTTTTATAGTAAGCTGGGAGCTCAGAAGGGTGGAATAACCACTCCCTTGCAAGTCTCATGATAAGATTGGAAGCTCTTAAGGAATGGGACAGGCACTTTTAATCTTGCTAAAGGTAACTTTTGGGGAGGCAAGCATTTTGCATCCTAAATTCCACTGGGGTCAACCTGATTGCCTATTAACCCATCTGACTACTCACATTCCCTCCCCCAGAAGAATGGACCCTAACTTCTATTAGTGGAACTGGACAATGACCACTCTGGCTGCTTTATGTTGAAAAAGGGTGTTGTTAGGAAAGGGAGTCAAGACAGGGTTCCAGCAGGAGATGGCCTCTTGAGGGAGACACATGCCAGCTTGCAGAAATTGCTTCCATCCAAGGTTTCATGTGCATGGCCATCTAGAATTTCACTGCTTCGAGTCTGGAGAGAACAAATCTAACAATCAGATTAAACTTACAGGGTCTAAAACAAAGGATAGGGTGATTATTAGAGAACCTAAGAAAGGTGCCGTCTAAACCATGAAGAAGTTTTCCCATTGAGAGGCAAGTAGAAACTGACAGGAGGGGGACTTGATAATAATCAGGTGGGCTTTAAGACCTGGCCAGATATGAGGCCCAGACCTATCTATCTCTTCATATGGGGTGCAGGAAGAGACATCATAAGGGAGGTGTGAACCTCCTTAGGGAAGGCACCCTGTTGACTTCCATTCCCTAGCTGGCGTGGGAAGACAGTTAGTCTGAATAGAAGGTAGGTGGCATCTCTAAAAGGAAATTTACAGTTCTGCCTAAAATGTTACTGACCCTACTTGGCTGTCCCCTCAACAGTGGCAGTTACTTTGGAAGCTGGGCTGAGTGAAGGGCTTTTTTCAGCTTAGAGCCTACAGGGTCTTCAGCTCTGACCCAGGAGTCCTTCAGCAGCAGGGCAGCTCTGTTTCCAGTGACCCGGTTCTTGGTTGGCAGAGATGCCAGGGCTCTTCAGAAGCTGACTTCTGTGTCCATCTGAAGCCCTGGCTTTCCACATCTAAAACCAACGCCATTTGCAGTGGACTGGCCTGTTGAGTCTCCCTGATGGCAGATCACTCTGTAAAGCAGCCATTAATTGGCCTGCCTCCTATCTTTACATTGCTTCTGCTGCCTAGCTTGCTCTTCTTTCTCCTGGTTTCTGGTAAAGTAGACCAGAGGAAACCTATAAGAGGATGAAAGTCAAGGGGGTGCTCAGTCCCATGCCTAATCTTTGGTAGCCTAAGCTAGAAGTCTATAGTCACAATCTATAGTCTGAGAGAGGTATTTCTGTGAGGTAGTGCCCATGATGAAAGCTATGTCCTCCCTTTAACTTCAAAGATGCAGACCATGTTATGAAACCCATCTATAAATTTTGAAGTTATTAGTACTGTGCTCATGGCAAAGTAAATCTAGCTGTGAAATCATAATTTCTTCTTTATGTAGCCAGGCTACTATTACAGGAAATTGTTAGCCATCCCTCTTATAAGGTCTAAAGATCAAGCTGTACACCCAGGATAAGCCTTGATAATAGCATCAGTTTCCCATCTTGAAGAGAATAGAGGAGAAGTGAGGGAAGAAGTCAGGCTTCCCAGATTGCTTACTCTTGGTAACTTAATAGCAAGTGAAAACTGAACAATTTTAACTGTTAAATAAGAACTTAAGAAAACATTTACCAAAAGGTCCAATGCCTTCTATAAATTTCAAGACAAGAGGATATGTATTTGGCAACATTGCTAAAATATCTAAAACAAGTATAACTTGTTTAACCAGCAGTCTCAAGCACAAACATGTCAATGACTTAAACAATTTTAGTTTCTTTCTACCAACAAATTCAAAACATCTGATACAGATATATTTAGGTCATATAGACCAAAAAAAAATCTTTGATTAATTTAGCAGTTTAATTTTATTTGCGATCTTTATCTATAAGCCAATTAAAACTAGCTCTTAATAAATTTTTCCATGTAGGCATACAATATACACATATGTATAGCATAATACACAAGATAGAACAATAAAGCAGTTTCAGGAGTATCTTCTTAAAATTTTTAGCTGTTTTTGGTAAATTACCATCAATTGATTAGAATTACTTCCTGCTCTTAGTAACCTGAATTAACAATACTTTTTCTCAGTTGAAACTTGTAGTCCATTATTGGCTTTATCTGCTTACAAAACTGTGCCTCAAAGTATTGAATACAATAGAGGTCAGAGAAAAAGAAGTCCTTTAGAACCTGAAAGAGGACACATTTAAACACAGGACCAATAATGTTTTAACTTCAATCTGATCTTTAGTGTTTGGAGAAAACAAAACTGTGGATGACAAAAGACTTTAAATAGCCAGGTTTAAAATTATAAACTCAATACCCAACAAGAAGGGGCACTTGCTTACTTCACACAGTATTTTCGAAAGCACCTGTAAGATTTTATAAAACATTTATCCCCTTTAGGCCTCTGGACCTTTCTCATTAAGCCAACCATCATGTCTGATAACAACACAACAGATCATTAGACTTTTGTAATTTCTGGACATTTGTATCAGTAGCATTTTACATTATCATAATTTACAATTTAGTGCTACTTCACATCTTAACAGTACCTTTAATATAGTCCAAATAGCCTTATTAGTTGGTATTTCTACAAGATAAGAGCTATATCCTTTGATATTTCCAGGGGCTCAACTGGAAATATCAATGTCTAAAGAATTTGTAACTTTGATTTTTTGACTGCCTGTCAAAGATGCCAAGATGTTTTAAAATGTATGGTAGAAACAATATCCCTTAACAACATGATATATTATAGAATATATTTGATTATTGTTACAAACTGATTCCTCAAATGCTCTAGAATTAGTATATATTTACACAATCCATAACTCTTTAAAAACTCAGCTGATTAAAACAATCAGAACTTAACAGAGACATTAAGTGAACACAATAGATTACTGTGATAGAACACAAAATCTATGTCTTTTTGGTCATCCCAAAAAATTAGAAATAAAACCTTAAGTATGAGTTAGTGCATGGGATCATTCCATAACTTGCAACAATTTTAACAGAGTCAGAGCTAGAGCAGAGGAAATAGCTTACTGAAGCTGGCTAGAAAACTGAGAGTCACCAATTAAACAAAACTATTATAAAGGAATGCTGCAGTTTTTAATCAGATTTTTAGGACTTTATTTCAGAGCCTTCTGTGACTTCCTCACACCTTCTGCGACTTACTTCATCTTTCTATCTTTCCCATTCCAGTCTAGAGTAAACTATCCATTAGGATAAAGTAATTGTTACAAACCATGTCCTTTCTTTATTCAAAGAAAAATCTCTTTTCTTAACCCAATTTATATTTAGCAATTACACCTAGATGACCTAAGATACTGATATTATATCAGACCTTTACCTGAATTAAGGTCAAAGTTACATTTATATGAATTCTAGTCCCTTTGATAAAACTCTGGCTATAAATCAGAGATTACAAAATCAGCCTTAGGAGGGCTATAACAAGTGCTGATTACCTATTGCTATTTCATCAGAAACCTGTTAAATCAAATTGCAAAACAAGTTTGGTAAGCTACAAAGCAATATTTTTAAATGCAGTGATCTTCCTAGATTCAAAAGAGAGAAATTCCTTTAAATCCACTATCCAGTTACAGTTGAACCAAATTCTCATGCATGAGATTGTTATTAACCAGAGACATCCTTCGATTCTACAATACTGGAAGTGTCTAATCGTGGGGCTGTCAGTCAAAGCAGCCGCAGGGCTGAGGAGTCAGGTCAGGAGCTGTCTCAAGAAGTCTGAGACTCCATCATATGGATTCATTCATATATTCAATAGCACCTGAGGTCTTTGGGCCTAGATTCTTGCCTAGAAACCTCTGGGCAAAATGACAACGATGGGGGCAATGGTCACCAGATAAAAACTCTCCTCCACAAGGGATTAAAGCCTCAATAGTAAAACACTGTACAGAGGGACCCCAGTGACTCACTAAAGAATAGACCCAAGGATCCTTTGACACTCTGGGAAAGAATTTAATGCACACTGGAGCACATGCAGGGAGGTAGAGGCAAGAAGCCAGTCAGGAGACAAGAGTTCCGAGATGGGAGTCAGAGTAGGGGCTGGCACTTTTCACAACTCACTTAGGCTAACTTCTCCATCTTCTGGCTTGTATCCCGGCCAGGTGGTGGTATAGAAAAAGATGAGGCATTTTTCTTTAAGCTCAAGGGTCAAAGAAATCTCAGAGTAGATGGTTTGCTTCTTGGCTGGAATGAGAAGATAAAAATGGAAAGGTACTTCAGGTCTTCTCTCTCCTGAGTTTGAGACATCTCTCAAAACTCGCTATCATGGCATGCAGCCATGCACTGAGGCCACAGGGAAGGGAGGAAGGTGAGGATGGGTATAATACGTATCACCCGCTCTTGTTCAGCCTTCTATGCCTGTAAACTTGTGTGCATATTTGTCAGAACAGTCCACACAGGCAGTGATCAGTTCTCTTATTGGTGCTGTATTAGACTGGGCCTCTGCCCAGTCAAATATATACTGTTGCTTTTGTTTTTACATATAAAGCAAAATAGTTGTTCTACACCTATTAACTTTGAGTCTTACCTGATGGGTCTGATTTTGACAATGAGCATTCATGGCGAGAGCCTTGGCAAAGATGTTTTTAAGCTAGAGTTTGATGAGAGAATGCCAATCCTGGTTACCGCCTCGGTTGGTGAGTAGGCAGGTGAAGGAATGAAGAAGCATAGTGGGGGAATAAAATTCTCCCCAGTGAACTTCCCTGAGGCAGGTGCTACATAGGAAGGATTTGACGGTGGGGACCCAAAAGAGGGGACTTGAGAAGGAAGTAGGGGATACTAGAGACACGCTGAAACTTGTCTACATAAGTTCGGGTCATCTGGGGAGCTGCATCTAATGGAAGTCTTGATCGAAAAACTGCATGTCTGTGAAAGAGATAATTCAATTTTAACCCAGAACTAACGAATGAGATATGTAGGAAATAGCTGCTAATGGGGCCAGGAATTCAAGTTTGTAGGAATTGAGGAGACCTGGCGAAGTACAGAAAGCATTTAGAGGTGCAGAGGGAGACAGAGATCTTGTCAGGATCTGGGGTAAAGAAAAGACTCACTGAGGCATGGATCCTGGAGCCTGGAGCCCATGGCCTCCATCCAAGCTGTGCCCAATCTCACCAACAAGTTGATCTGCAAGGAAGGAAGAACAGAGTGCAGTTTTTTGGCTAGCCAGTCAGGGAGTCCTTGAAAAACGCCAGAGAGTGGCCCTGGCCTGAATTTCAAGATTACTCCAAGCCCTTCAAGCAGTCCTGTGCACTGGGCCGATCCCTGCAAAAGGAAGCCGAATTGGACCAGACCAACATTCCCAGGGCTGAGACAAGAGGTATGAAGAGTGGAGCCTCTGGCTTTACAGCTCGTGAGGACTCCAGAAGAGCAGGGGGCTCACTCTCTTCAGGAAAGTGCATCTCCTGGTCCATTCACCATTCCAGCTGTCGGGGTCTGCTGTCTGGCCAAGGGACCTTCGGGAGGCACTGGAGTGTAGCCTCAGCCAGAATCCACCAGCTGTCTCCAGGCCTTCTCCCAGTTCATGCAAACGGTCGATCCTTGCAAGAGGGAGAGGAGGTGTTTCAGAGACCAATGCCCACAGAGGAATATTCATGCTGTTGTTACTAATGGCTCACTAATTCGCATCCCCACTAATAGTGTGTAAGTATTTTTCCAAACACATCCTTGCCAGCCTTTATTATTGTCTTTCTTTTTGTTAATAGGTGATACCTCATTGTTGTTTTTATTTGCATTTCCCTGATGGGTAGCGATATTGAGTATCCTTTCACGTATTTATTTTCCATTTGCATTTTCATGTATTTGTTTTCCATTTGCATTTTTTTGAGAAATATCTAATCAGATCTGTTGCCCATTTTTTTGGTTGTTGTTGTTTGAGTTCCATATAAATTCTGGATATTAGTCTTTTGTCACATGAATAGTTTGCAAATATTTTCTGTTTGACTTTGGACCTTGCCTTCCATTGGAACAGGTCGTTTCATGTTTGCTGTCAATGAGAAGTTGTGCAACAATGGAGATCAAGAAAAATCACGTTCCTACTTGAGTTTCAAGAGCCTATGATCTTCAAAAATAAAAGAGACTTTTGATAAAGAAAAATAATTTGGGAGAAAGCATTATGGCTCAGAAGAGCAAGGCTTACCTCAATCCTCAGGCCAATTAAGAATAGCCCTGAAAACGTACCGGGGGATCCCAATTCAATCCCATCAAGGTGGCATGTACCAATACCATCTCACTAGTCCAAGTGATCAATTTCTGTTCACAATTGATCATAATGGTAGGACTAAGAGTCAAAGGGATCACATAAACAAGACTAGTGTCTGCAAATACTAACTGATAGAATAAAAAGGGAGAGAACAATCCAACATGGGAAGCGAGATACACAGCAGACTCACAGAATGGCGGATGTTCTAAATAGCACTCTGGCCTCAGAATCAGCCCTTAAGGCATGCGGATCTGGCTGAAATGCCCATGAAAGTATTTCAGGCATGGAAAGCCAAGACACTCTGGGAGAAAAAAAAAGAAGACCTAAATGGAAGATCTCTGTGAGATCCCAGTGGAAAGAACGGGGCCATCAAAGAAGGAGGTACCTTTCTCTGAAGGGAGGAGAGAACTTCCACTTTGACTACGACTTTGTCTAAATATGATCAGAGTCAGTGAACTCAAAAGGCTTCCATAGCCTTGCAGCTCATGACAAGAGCCTAGGGTGATTACTGATGCCATAAACAAGAGTATCAAATTGTTAAGTCAACAACAGGAGTCACTGTGCACTTACTCCTCATGTAGGATCTCTTTCCTTAATGTGCTGTACATTGTGATTTAATGCTATAACTAGTACTCAAACAGTATTTTTCACTTTGTGTTTCTATGTGGGTGCAAACTATTGAAATCTTTACTTAATATATTCTAAACTGATCTTCTGTATATAAAGAGAATTGAAAATGAATCTTGATGTGAATGGAAGGGGAGAGGGAACAGGAAAGGGGAGGGTTGCGGGTGGGAGGGACGTTATGGGGGGGGGAAGCCAATGTAATCCATAAGCTGTACTTTGGAAATTTATATTCATTAAATAAAAGTTAAAAAAAAGAATAGCCCTGGGTGAAAGGAATGGGGAGAACTAGGAATATGTGATGGAGGGAGAAGGGGGTGAGCTCTGAAATACTAAAGATGGATGCGCGTCAGCCATGTGGCCTGAATGGAGTCTTTTAAGAATTCAGCCAGCTTCTGCTTCTGCACAGAAATAGCATTATTCAAAGAGACATTTTCCTTTATTTTCACCCACGGATTCTGGGAAACCACTCTATTAAAGACTAGAAAAAAATCTGTTAGCATCTCACCAAATACTAACATGTGATTTTATTTTGTTTATCCGTTTTGATTTTTAGAAATATGGTTGATATTTACCTTATTCATTGTCATAGCACCATTTAAAGAATGATCTATTTGCTCTTCAGCCATAATAAAAAAGATATTAATTATTAATCAATTAGCATCAGAAATTTCTGTGTGTTCACGAAATTTGCACATTTGCCCATGAAGGACAAGGCAACTGGTGCAGCAAAATTCAATACTGTCTCATCTAAGGAATTGCCACAGGCACTCGAACCTTTAGCAACCAGTATTCTGATCCATCACAGACATGAACACGTAGGCAAGATCCTCTACCAGAAAATGATTAAAACTGGCTGGAGGCTCAGATAACTGTTAGCATTTTAAAGCTATAATATATTCTTAAAGTAAGGCAGGTACACTGTTTTTAAGACATAATGTTATTGCGCACTTAATAGATGGCCATATTGTATAAACATGACCTCCATATGCACTGGAAAATGAAAAAAATTTTGTGACTCTTATTGTAATAGTCACTCCATTGCACTGGTCTGCAACCAAGCCTACAATATATCTGGGATATGCCTGTAATTATTTTTTGAGTCTTTCTGAGAGTTTTCTTGTGTCCAGAATGATTGCTAATTATCTTAGGACAATATTTCTGATGTTGTCATGACACCTTGAGAGATCTGCTGCATGTACCCCATGGGGATGTGAACAAGCTGAAGGAATGGAAGAAGGTATGTTGTCTGGAAACGTTGAAACTAAGTGATTAATTTCAAAAATAAACATTTGCAGCAAAGAAGGAAGGTAAGGCTTCCCCATTACCCTACAAGATTATTTGTCAGGTGGGGATAAACGTAGTACCTATTGGGCTGTTATTTAAATTAAGAGAACTAATGCGTGTAAGTTGCATGGGGCATGGGGCAATTCTTCCCTGCACAGAACTGTCCCATACATTACAGAAATTTTAATACTCTGGCTTCTCCACCCATGAAATTCCAATGGAACCTCTGAAATCACCATGAAAACCAAAGTTGCCCACATATACTTCTAAAATTATTTGGGAGTGAGAGAGAGGTGGTGACCATTGGTTTAGCTTTAGGGTTCCTGGACTAGATGAATTTGAAATAGTTCTCCAAAATTGTACATAAGTGAAACCTAGCTGTGTAAGACTTCTGATTCTCTTGTTTTTTAATCCATGGTATATAATTAATGTTCTAAAAAGTTTGACAAGACTATTTCAAATATTTTCTATTTACTGTTTTCCATTAATTGAAGGTACTCTGTGCAAGGCACATGAATAGGAACCATGAATATGGGTAATTGATTTTGGTTGAGTCAGGAGGCACCGAGGATTCTGAGTAACTGAGTTTTAGCTGGTCTTCTTTGCATCGTGAAGTGTAGGGACCACAGCCAGAGTAGCAAATGCTGTGTAATTGGAAAATGACAAGTTGGGAACTCTAGCTCAGGAGTTAGGAAATGCCCTACTCTCTGTTTCCTTAGGCTAACACATTGGGATTGAGCTGGACATAACTGAGGAGACAGACCCCAAAGTCACATCAGTCTGCAAGTGTGACTGTGTCTATACAACAAAGCATAATATAACACTGCTGACTTTATGGAGCAACATCAGTAAAGTTAACTTATTATAATGTGGTTTAAAACAATGATTGTTTCTTTGAGCTGTTTTCTGCTTTAATTCTTGACTAAGGGAAATCAGAGACTAATCATAAAAGCATGAAATGCATGTTCAGGGTGGCAATAACAAAAAGAGCACATCACGAGCTACTGAACAATCATATCTCCCTAAGCATCTATCTAACTTGCAACCAGTGATCTTGACATCTGGGACTCCATTATTTTCCAAGGACATCAAATTCTTAGATTCTTCTTCTTCTTTTTTTTTTTTTGTCAGGCAGAGTGGACAGTGAGAGAGAGAGACAGAGAGAAAGGTCTTCCTTTTTCCGTTGGTTCACCCCCCAATGGCTGCTGCTGTTGGCGCGCTGCGCCGATCCGAAGCCAGGAGCCAGGTGCTTCTCCTGGTCTCCCATGGGGTGCAGGGCCCAAGCACTTGGGCCACAGCAGAGAGCTGGCCTGGAAGAGGGGCAACCGGGACAGAATCCTGTGCCCCAAGCGGGACTAGAACCTGGTGTGCCGGCGCCGCAGGCGGAGGATTAGCCTATTGAGCTGCGGAACTGGCCAAATTGTTAGATTCTTAACTGATGTGTTCATCAGAGAGAAGTGAACTGTCTCATTTAATTCTGGTTTGACTTCATGTTAAATGCGATGTTCCAGCTTTTAAAGATAAATCTACAGCCTCTGCTGTCTCATGCCCATTGCTCTTGAGCTCAGGTTGTGTGACACCAAGAAAGTCAGGCAAGGTGTGAAATCTGGTGAAATTGGTCGGTAACTAATATTTCTATCAATGGGACAGTGGCCCAGGCTCTCTCTTGAAGTGTGAAATAGAAAAAAGAGGGGTTAGAAGAAGATTCTCCACCTTAGTAAAGGAAAGGATCATCTCAAGGGACTTCATCTATGAAGTGAAAAGAGACTGAGTTGGGAACCAGGCTTAGGTACTTATTAGTGTTCTACTCTTTTTTTTTTTTTCCTAACAAATAGCTTAAAGGTCACATAACTATTGGTATAAGAATGTTTTTAACCACACAAGTTTCAGTAAAATCAAAATCAAATGCTACTAAGGAAATCAGTTTTTTTGAATTTCTTTTATTTTGAACACCATGTTAACAAAGAAGGAAAATTGTAGCCTGTAAGACTGAACAGCTTGAGGCTCTAAATGGTCTACCAAGCAGTTCCTGGGAAACCACAGAACTGGGTTTTCTACCCTAAAATGTGGAAACATTTGTTTTCATCTTTTTCCTTTCTCAAAGACAAAACCAAAATGTTGGTATTAAAAACTGATTTTTGCTGTGCTCACCAAAACAGTGACATCCAAAATAGCAAAACAGGAAAGGACTTGCTTTTAGTCCTGTGGGGACTTCCGGTGTGTCCAGAGAAGGAGCAGTTTTCTAATGATGCTGACTGGGGCTGGGGCTAGGGCACAGCTAGACATTTGCTTTCTGCTCCTCACTACAGACAGTGGGAAAGTTGAAGTCTTTGAGGAGATTACAGGAAATGGCTTCTCAGAAAAGAAATGAGAGGCCATTTCTAGATTTATTAGATGGGTGTGGGGGAGAGACAGGAAACAGAATGGAAGGAAATTCAAGTCAGTAATGGAAGGCTGAAGGTACTTCACTGGGCTGTAAGGTAAGTCCCAGGAGAGTACGATCAGACGGGGTTGACCGTGTGCAGCTCTGAGAAAGACTTTTGCAATTCAGGAAATCAAGTTAGACTTTTGCAAAGAGTCTATGGGAAATATGATGCAAAATCTGTCTCCCACTCCTGCACCTCCTTACTCCTGTTGCCCCTTGACTTTTGGTTTGGAACAGCAAATAAGACAATGCAAAGCACTAAAACTCTTTGTATTGTACTTTATATAGTGCTTATAGAGAACGCTAGCACTCAAAAGTGAAAGACACTATGTACCATTATCCCTTCTCACTTTAGTGGAGAGTTTTAATCCAAGATCATGCTAAGGGATACAAAATATAAAAAGATGCAAACTGTTACATTGAATTAAAAACAGTGATGAATAGAGTAAAAGTGTTGAGCTTTTAATGCAAAGTAAAATTGTTATCAGTTTAAGGTAGCATGTTATGACTCTAAGATGCTTTATATAAATCTCAGTAGATAAGCAAAGATAAAAAGTGAGGAACAAAAACATTTTGCTAGAGAAAAATGATCTAATTAGATCTAATTGCTATGGAATAGAGCAAGAGAGGAAGGTATAAATAAAATGGTGTCAGTTTTCTGAAAAGACAAACAAAACTTGAGCTAGATGAAGAGAAAGATAAAATACAAATTGATAAAGTCAGAGTTAAGAGAGGGAGACATTACAATGGATAATACAGAAATACAAAGGATCATAATCAACTACTATAAAAATTATACAACACTCAATGGGATAAAGTAGAAGAAATGGATAAATTTTTAGATATATACAACCGGCCGGTGCTGTGGCTCAATAGGCTAATCCTCCGCCTTGCGGCGCCGGCACACTGGGTTCTAGTCCTGGTCGGGGCGCTGGATTCTGTCCCGGTTGCCCCTCTTCCAGGCAAGCTCTCTGCTGTGGCCCAGGAGTGCAGTGGAGGATGGCCCAAGTGCTTGGGCCCTGCACCCCATGGGAGACCAGGAGAAGCACCTGGCTCCTGGCTTCAGATCAGCACGGTGCGCTGGCCGCAGCGCGCCGGCCGCGGTGGCCATTGGAGGGTGAACCAACGGCAAAGGAAGACCTTTCTCTCTTTCTCTCTCTCACTGTCCACTCTGCCTGTCAAAAAAAAATAGATATATATAACCTACAAAGACTAAGTTATGAAGAAATAGAGAATCTGAAGACATCTATAAGTTAGAAAGTGGAATAAGTATCAAAAGTCTCCTATCAAAGCAAAGCCAGGAGCTGATGGCTTCAATGTTGAATTCCGTCACACTATTTTTTTTTTAAAATAAGAATGGAAGGGTGTGACATTTAGCCTAATGGTTAAAAATACTGATTTGGATGCCTTTCTGTCCTATGTCAAATTACTTAGGTTCAATATTCAGCCCCAGGTTTGATCCTTGGGTTCTGCACCTAAGTCTAGTTTCTCACTAATGCAGACCCTTAGAAACATTAATGATGGCTTGAATATTTGGGTTCCTGCCACTCATGTGGGAAACCAAGACTGAATTCCTAGTTCCTGGCTTCAGTGTTGGCCCGACTTCAGCCACGGTGAGCACGAGGGGTGTGAACCAGTGTATGGGAGCTATCCATATCTATATATTTATTTCTATTGTATATGACTCTGAAATAAATAAAATTAAAAAGAACTTACATTAATTTTTCTTCAAACTCTTTCCAAAAACAGAAGATGAGGGAATACTTTCAAACACATTTTGTGAGGCCAGAATTACCCTGATACCCAGACAAGGACTCTAAAAGGAAAGAAAATCACATGCCAACATCCTTGAAAAACATAGCTGAAAAAAGTCTCAATAAAATAATAGCAAGCAAAATTCTTCATCACATTAAAATATTACTGACTTTGATTGAGTGGAATTCATTCAGGGCTGCATGGATGGTTCAACCTGTGCAATTCAAGAAGGATGAAACAAGACCCCTACCTTACATCTTATATAGCAACCAACTCAAAATGGATCAAGGATTTAAATCTATGACCTAATGTCAAATTACTAAAAGAAAACACTGAGGAAGCTCTGCAAGACATTGGCATAGAACAAGGCTTTTGGGAAAGACCCCAGAAGCACAGGAAATCAAAGTAAAAATAGACAAATAGGATTATATCAAGCAAATAAGATATAAAGACACTCAGCATAGTGAAGAGGCAACCAACAGAATGTGAGAAAATATTTTTAAACTATGCAACCGATTAAGGATTAATATCCAGAATCTATAAAGAGCTCAAGAGACCCAACAACAACAACAAAATAAACAATTATTATAGTTAAGAAGTGGGCAAAGAACTTGAACAGGTATTTTTCAAAAGAAGAAAGTCAAATGGCCAACAGACACATGATGAAATGCTCAGGATCACCAGCCATCAGGGAAATGAAAATTAAAATAAAATTAAGGGGGCCAGCATTGTGGTGAAGTGGGCTAAGCCTCTGCCTGGTATGCCGGCATCCCATATGGGTGCCAGTTCTAGTCCTGGTTGCTCCTTCTCTGCTCCAGCTCTCTGCTATGGCCTTTGAGAGCAGTAGAAGATGGCCCAAGTGCTTGGGCCCCTGTGTCAGGTGGCAAACCCAGAAATAAGCACCTGACTCTGGGCTTCAGATTGGCTCAACTCTGGCCATTGTGGCCATTTGGAGAGTGAATCAGCAGATGGACGATCTTTGTCTCTCCCTCTCTCTGTCTATAACTCTACCTCTCAAATAAGTATATAGAATCTTAAAACAAAACAAAACAAAACAAAACAAAACAAAACAAAACAAAACACATGGGGCCAGTGCCATGGCTCACTCGGTTGATCCTCTGCCTGCAGTGCCATCATCCCATATGGGTGCTGGGTTCTAGTTCAGGTTGCTCCTCTTCCAGTCTAGCTCTCTGCTGTGGCCCGGGAGTACAGTGGGGGATGGCCCAAGTCCTTGGGCCCCTGCACCCACATGGGAGACCAGGAACCAGCACCTGGCTCCCAGCTTTGGGCTGGCGCAGTGCCGGCCATAGCGGCCATTTGTGGTGGGAACCAACGGAAGGAAGACCTTTCTCTCTGTCTCTCTCTCATTGACTGTAACTCTACCTGTCAAATTAAAAAAAAAAAAAAAAAAAAAAACAACACAATGAGGTTTCACCTCACTGCAGTTAGAATGGTTCTGAAATAGAAATCAACAAACAATAAATGCTGGTGAGGATGCAGGGAAAACGTACTTCACCGTTGGTGGGAATGTAAGCTAGTACAGCCATTGAGGAAGACAGTATGGAGATACCTCAGAAAGCTGAAAATGGATATAACCATATGATCCTGCAATCTCACTTGGACATTTACCCAAGGGAAATGAAATCAGCTATGAAAGAGTTATCAGTATCTCTATGTTTATTGCAGCTCAATTCAAATAGCTAAGATATAGAATCAACCCAATGTCCATCAACTGAAGACTGGATAAAGAAATTATGGCATATACACACAATGGACTACTACTCAGCCATAAAAAGAATGAAATCCTGTCTTTTGCAATAAAATGGATGCAACTGGAAACCATTATACTTAGTGAAATAAGTCAGTCCCCAAAACACAAATACCATATGTTTTCCCTGATCTGTGATAACTAATAGAGGACCAGCAATGCAATGTGTAGGAGTGAAATTGATATTTTGAGCTTAAGTGATTGCTTACAAGCCCTGTCTCCTCTGTTGAGGATCAGTGTTTTTATCTTCATACTGTTTGTTGAACTCTTTACTTAGTGTAGGGTGAATCTTACGAGTATAAAGTTAACTGAAAGTAGATCATTGCAAAAATTAAGAGAGGGAATGAAAGAGGAAGGAGGAAGAAATGTGGGAGTATGGGCAGGAGGGAGGTAGGGCAAGAAGCATCACTATGCTCCTAAATCTGTATGTATAATATACATGGAACTCATTCACCTTAAAAAATGAAAAAGCAAATATTTTTAAAAAAACAAAAAGACCATGTGCAATTCAAATAATGATATACCGCACTGACAGAATTAAGGACAAAAACTATATGATCATCTCAATAGCTGCAGAAAAGTATTAAGCAGAATTAGACATCTTTTTATGATAAAAGCTTTCAATAAATTAAATATACAAGGAGTAAACCTCAATACAATAAAGGCTGTACATGACAAGACCATAGCTAATATCATATTCAGTAGTGAAAAATGGAAAGTTCTCCCTATCAGATCAGGAACAAAACAAAGATTCTTACTCTCATCACTTCTATTTAATAGAATACTAGAAGTTCTAGCCTTAGCAATTAGGCAAGAGAAAAAATAAAAGACATCAAATTACATAGGAAAAAATTAAATTGTCTCTGTGGATAACATGATTTTATATAGAGAAGACCCTATATATACCACTAAACAATTAATAGAATTAATAAAGGAATTCAGTAAAATTGCAGGATACAAAGACAATATACAAAATTTAATGTGTTTTTATATGTTAAAAGTGAATTATCTGGAAAAGAAATCATGAAAACAATTCTATTTATCATTGATACAGAAAGAAAATACATAGGGATAAATTTAACTAAGAGGTTACTATGATTTGGATGTTCCCCAAAGACTCATGTATTGAAGGCACGATCCTTAGGGTGAAGTATTCCATGCTAATATGTCTGGGAAAGCAATGGAGGACAGCCCAAGTCCTTGACCCCTGCACCCACATGGGGGATCCAGAAGACTCCTGGCCCCTGGCTTTGGCTTGGCCCAGCCCTGGCCATTGCAGCCATTTGGGGAGTGAACCAGTGGATGGAAGACTTCTCTTTCTGTCTTTCCCTCTCTCTCTCTATAACTCTGCCTTTCAAATAAATGAAAATAAATCTTAAAAATAATAGTCAAGATCTAAATAGACATTTCCCAAAAGAACATATACAAATGACCAACTGGTACATGAATAAATACTCAATGTCATTAATCATCAGGGAAACACAAGTCAAAACTACAAAGAAGTATCAGCTCACACCTATTAGAATGGCTATTATCAAATAAGATGAAAGATAGCTGTTATCATGGAGCAGAGGGAACCCCAGCATGCTGCAGGAGATATAGATTAGTCATGGAAAATAGCGTGGAGGTTTCTCAAAAAATTAAAAATAGAGCTATCATATGACCAGAAATTTCTGTACTGTGTTTACATTCAAGTGACATGAAATCTGTAAGTCAGTGAGATTTCTACACTCTTTTTAAAAATTTTTTTTTATTTTTTATTTTTTTACTTTTATTTTTTGACAGGCAGAGTGGGCAGTGAGAGAGACAGAGAGAAAGATCTTCCTTTTGCCGTTGGTTCACCCTCCAATGGCCGCCGTGGCCTGCGTGCTGTGGCTGGCGTACTGCGCTGATCCGATGGCAGGAGCCAGGTGCTTCTCCTGGTCTCCCATGGGGTGCAGGTCCCAAGTACCTGGGCCATCCTCCACTGCCTTCCCAGGCCACAGCAGAGAGCTGGCCTGGAAGAGGAGCAACCGGGACAGAATCCAGCGCCCCAACCGGGACTAGAACCTGGGGTGACAGCGCTACAGGCGGAGGACTAGCCTAGTGAGCCAAGGCGCTGGCCAGAACTTTCTACTCTTAATATATGATAGATAATGTACACACATGATGAAATACCACTCAGTATTAAAAAAATTTGTGAAAACATGGATGAGTCTGGATATTATGTTAAGTGAAATAAGCCAGCCATAGAAAGGCAAATATAACTTGATTTCAATTATATGTGGAATCTAAAAAAGTCAAATTCATATAAGCAGGGAGTTGGATGCTGGTGACCAGAGCATGAGGGGTGAGGCTATTGGGCAGATGTTGAAATACACAAAATCCCAGTAAGATATGAGGAATAAACTCAAGATACCTGTTGAGCACCATGTCGACTGTAGTCAGTAATAATGTGTTGCATACTTGAAAATAGCACTAAGAGGATAGATTTTCTTCTTTTTCTTTTTACCGGTAGATTTTCAATGGTTCATCACCAAAGAAAAGATAATTCTGCGAGCTAAGGACCCGGAAAAGCAAAGGGTCCTTTTCTTCTTTAGGCGTGAGACAGAGAGCAGTGGAAAGCAAAATAGTAAGTTTTATTAGGGTAGGAACATCCGTAAGAACGCATGGGCACCTCTCCAGACAGGATCTGAGAGAGAGTGCATAGTGTGCATTTAGGCTGGGGCTTCTAAAGGGGTGGGTCTTGCCTTCCCACCTTTTCTCTCCCCCTCTCCTCCTCCTGAACAAAGGACTTGTTGGGTGTAAATACGAAAAATTCCTTTCTGAGTTTCTCCCCTGAAGTTATCAGACTGGGGAAGCCTGGCTGGCTTCGCCCCGCCTTAGAGGATGTTTATCAGGAGTGGTAGAAGGGGCAGGACCCCCTGGAAAGTGATCAGGATGCGGGAGGGACTTTGAAATGCAAGATGCTGGGCTTCTGGAGCTTCCGCAGTAGGTGCTGCTCTTCAGGGCTTTCTCATACCTACATAGGCTCAATTTATGACTTCCTACCTAACAGAAGTAGTCATTCTACTATGTATACATATATCAAAAGATCATATTGTACACCCTACAATATACAAATTTGAAAAATATATAAAATTTTGGTGCTCAATTAGGAAAACAAGATGTACTAGGTTTTCATCTAATAAGAAAGTAATTTATTGAGCACTTATATAACCTATCATTGTAGCATGTACTAGTGATATTGATACTTTTAAAAGGTGATGCTTGTCCTAAAGGCATACAGCAAATATAAAATGTAAACCTCCTTTGAAGCTCAGCTATAGTTCAAGTGTAACAGGAAAACATTTTCCTGAGAAGGCTATGTTTTTAAAGCAGCCCTTTTGAAACTGATCACCCTGAAGACATAAAGGAATGAAGCAGTAATGGTGAGGCTGTTGGTAACTGGGCAAGGGTAGAGACCCTGATTGGATGCTCCTCATTGTCATCTAGCTTCCCAATCAACTTGTTTCCCTGCAAGCATAGGCAAACTTATTGCTGCCAAGGGCCATTTGGCTATTTACAACATAATTCATGGGCCACATAAAATTATCAATTTAAAAATAAGCCTGCGGCCAGCACCGCGGCTCACTAGGTTAATCCTCTACCTTGCGGCGCCGGCACACCGGGTTCTAGTCCCGGTCGGGGCACCGGATTCTGTCCCGGTTGCCCCTCTTGCAGGCCAGCTCTCTGCTGTGGCCAGGGAGTGCAGTGGAGGATGGCCCAAGTGCTTGGGCCCTGCACCCCATGGGAGACCAGGAAAAGCACCTGGCTCCTGCCATCGGATCAGCGCGGTGCGTCGGCTGCAGCGCGCTGGCCGCGGTGGCCATTGGAGGGTGAACCAACAGCGAAGGAAGACCTTTCTCTCTGTCTCTCTCTCTCACTGTCCACTCTGCCTGTCAAAAAAAAAAAAAAAAAAAAAGCCTGCTATAGATTCAGTAAATTTCATCTCCTACCTATGGTTACCTTGCAAGGCCAGACCTAATGGACATTCCTCACCACTGCTTAAGAAACTTTTTCTCTCCTCTGTCACTATAAGAACAGGAGGCACAGATAAGACCCTGTATCCTGTATGATTGTCATTTTGGCAAAAGATGACAAAGAGCTTTAGAATGGCAGGTAGGTTAAAAATTGGCATGACAATATAACAATTCAAGTTATCTTGCAGGAAATAAATGACATCAACATTTCTTCCTCAACCAATTATTTCTTCTAAAAGAGTTATATATCATCAACCTCATCTTACTACTCTAGTTCTTGAAAAGAAGTCTTGGTTACTACTTAAGTATTATCTTTTTTTCATCACATACCTCAAGACCACTTCAAAGAATTTAACCTTAAATAAAATTCCCTTATTGCTACCCTTACACTGCAACTAGATCTAGGTTAGAAAGAGAATGAACTAGGTGTTCATCTACACAACAGAAATTTTATTGAGAACATATATAACCCAGCAATGTAGTATGAACCAGTGATATTTATACACCCAAGGGGTGACCCCTTTCTTGAGGGAATTCATAATCCACTTGAAAGGTAGACAAACAAATACATAATTGCGCGATTATGAAATGTTGTGATGGTGATGTGGACAGGGAGATGGGGGAACATGCTATCAGGTAATTAGGTGTCTAAGTTAATTAGGTGAAGCAGAAGAGGAAGAGCCTTCCAGGGATAGGACACAGATTTTATTTTCTCCCTTCCTGGAATCTGGTACATTCCAAATCCAGGAAAATACAAGGCCTTTTTTCATGACAAGTCAGGATGATAATAGAGACAAATCTTCTGTAATCTGTTGACGTTCAAGAGGAGACCAAAGAAGAAGGTCATTTTGGCAATAAGAAAAGTCTCCTTGTATGACTAAAGCTCCTTCCACAGCCCTCTCCCCTCCCATGTGGAAAGAATAGGATGGAAATAGACCACGCTCCAGAGGCATAGAAAGGAGAAGGGCGTGTTCAAAAGGGAAGGGTAGGCATCAGATGGGGCCACTGCACCCGCTGGCTTTAAAAGCTGAGGTGGAAGAATTCCTGCTAAATTGTCGTGGTTCCATATAAATTGCAAGCCTGTGACTCAATAGGAACTTTTGCTTATTCTTCTAAGATCCATGTGGATATTTAAAAAACAAAGTACTACCACATCTCTACTTTTAAGGTAGAGCAACATGTAGAAAGTAAGAAGGCATGAGAACTAATTATGCATGAGAGTACTTGTAAAACTATGAGGAAAGAAGATATGTTCAGGAGCAGGTGCTCAGCACAGAGGTTGAATTGTCTTTTGGAACGCTCTCATCCTATCTTGGAGTTCCTGGTTTGAGTCTCAGTTTCTCCACTCTTAATTCCAATTTCTTGCCAGTACATTCCCTGGGAGGGAGCAGATTATAGCTCAAGTACTTGGGTCTCTGCCACTCACTTGGGAGACACAGGTGGAGTTCTAGTCTCCTGACTGGCCTGGCCCAGCTCTAGCAGTTGCAGGCATTTGTGGAGTGAATCAGCAGAAGGAAGATTCTCTCTCCTTCTCTCTCTCTCAAAGTAAGCTTTCTTTTCATCCCAATTTTCCTCAAACTTTTTGAAGTACCTTCATATTTCTGGGTTTCCCAGTCATGTGTTGTAACCTCCACTCTTTAATCCTTGTAAAATGTTAGGGTCGTCCTCCCACATATTTTCTTACCTGTATCCAATCCTTTGGTTCCTGGAAAAGCCCTATCTCTGTGCCTTTTGCAACCCAGCTGAGTCACTAGCAACATCTCCTGTATCCTGAACCTGTTCTGTAAATATTCTCTTTCCTTCTAACTGAAATATGACTTTCCTCTAATGTCACTTCTTCTCTGCTATGTCTCAGAATACGACCATTTTCTCTTTTACAACCCTCATACTTCTGAGCTTGGGGTATGTAGGGATCCTCTTTATTTCCTGCTGCCTCTGCCAGATTAGGCTATTACCCCTCCTTAACACTCCAAATGTGAATCTCATGCCATATGTATAATTCCCTTCAATAGTGATAAATATTCCTTAGGTTAAGTCCTCTCATTATTCTTAAAGATCTTGATTCTCTCCAACACATAACTGTTGGAATTTTTGGTGTTTTCTTTTTTTCTCTCAGAAGTCTTTTTTTTTTTTAAGATTTATTTTATTTATTTGAAAGAGTTACAGAGAGAGGTAGAGACAGAGAGAGAGGTCTTCCATCCATTGATTCATTCCCCAGATGGTTGCAACAGCTGGAGCTGCACCAATCCGAAGCCAGGAGCCGGGAGTCAGATCTTCTTCCGAGTCTCCCACACAGGTGCAGGGGCCCAAGGAGTTGGGCCATCTTCTACTGCTTTCCCATGCCATAGCAGAGAGTTGGATTCGAAGAGGAGCAGCTGGGTCCAGCTGGGTCTTGAACTGGTGCCCATATGGGATGCCAGCGTTTCAGGCCAGGGCTTTAACTCACTGAGCCACAAACCTGCCCCCCAGAAGTCTTTTATTTAAGGAATACAAACTTCATACGTTTCATAATTATGACTTTAGGAACATGGTGATTCTTCCCACCATACCCACCCTCCCAGCACACTCCTACCCCTCTTCCTCCTCCCTCTCCTGTTCCCATTCTTATTTTTTACTAAGATCTATTTTCAATGAAAATATACATATACATATGATTAACTCTATGTTAAGTAAAGAGAACAAATAGTACAAAAAAAAAAAGTCCCTCAACAGTGAAGACAATGGCTGTTCAAAGTCATTGCTTCTCAAAGTGTCAATTTCAATTGCCTTTTAGGTGCTCTATTAGTTATTACAGGTCAGGGCGAACATATGGTATTTGTCCTTTTGGGACTTGACCTTACAATGTTCTATCTTCTCACTTCCTTAACTTCTCTTCTGGTGATCCTGTTCTCCATGCCATCCCAGTCACTTTTTATTTTTTTTTTACCATGCTTCTAAGTTTGACTCAGTCATTGCCAACAGTTGGAATCCTTTTTAAAATGTTTTTATTTAATTTTATTTCTGATATATAAAAGTTATGCAATTATAGAGTACTGTGTGTTGTTTTGATTCATATATACACTGTATAATGTTCAAATAAAGGTAAACATCTATGTTTTTTATGTTTTAAGTCGATCTCAAATTCTGAAGGTTAAAAAAAACTCAATTGTTTTAATTATTTTCCTTTCACTGTGAAGCAAGTTATCTATTTATCCAAAGTATCAAAAGGATTTAAAGATAAACACAGAAAGTATATAGTTGAAGAAAAAACCACTTGTCTCATAAAAAGAGGTGACTGAGTTTTTTCTAAACAATCAAATATCTTAATAAAAACTACAGTAAGCACTAGAAATTACTTTGACAAGATACAACCTGAGATTAAAAGTAATAAAAGAACTTCCATTCATTCTTCATTTTTTATCTTTTATTTAATGAATATAAATTTCCAAAGTACGACTCATGTGTTACAATGGCTTCCCCCCCCATACCGTCCCTCCCACCCACAACCCTCCCCTTTCCCACTCCCTCTCCCCTTTCATTCACATCAAGATTCATTTTCGATTATCTTAATATACAGAAGATCAGCTTAGTATACCTTAAGTAAGTATTTCAACAGTTTGCTCCCACACAGAAACATAAAGTGAAAAATAATAGATGATTTTTTTTAAATGATGATGAAATCAGATCAGACCTATTGTCATGTTTAATCCCAGTGAGAGTCAAGTTGGGAATTGATAATTTCTTTCTTTCTTTCTTTTTTTTTTTTTTAACAGAAGATCAGTTTAGTGTACATTAAGTAAAGATTTCAGTCGTTTGCACCCCCATAGAAACACAAAGTGAAATATACTGTTTGAGTACTCGTTATAGCATTAAGCCTCAGTGTACAGCACGTTAAGGACAGAGATCCCACATGAGGAGTAAGTGCACAGTGACTCCTGTTGTTGACTTTACAAATTGACACTCCTGTTTATGGCATCAGTAATCTCCCCATGCACCAGTTATGAGTTTCCAAGGCTATGGAAGCCCCTTGAGTTCTCCGACTCTTATCTTGTTTAGACACGGTCATAGTCAAAGTGGAGGTTCTCTCCTCCCTTCAGAGAAAGGTACCTCCCTCTTTGAAGACCTGTTCTTTCCACTGGGATCTCACTCACAGAGATCTTTTTGCCAGAGTGTCTTGGCTTTCCATGCCTGAAATACTCTCATGGGCTTTTCAGCCAGATCTGAGTGCCTTTAGGGCTGATTCTGAGGCCAGAGTGCTATTTAGGACATCTGCCATTCTATGAGTCTGCTGAGTGTCTCACTTCCCATGTTGGATCACTCTCCCCTTTATTTATTCTATCGGTTGGTGTTAGCAGATACTAGACTTGTTTATGTGCTCCCTTTGACTCTTAGTCCTTTCATTATGATCAATTGTGAACTGAAATTGATCACTTGGAATAGTGAGATGGCATTGGCACATGCCACCTTGATGGGATTGAATTGGAATTCCCTGGTATGTTTCCAACTCTACCAATTGCGGCAAGTCAGCCTGAGCATGCCCCAAATTATACATCTCTTCCCTCTCTTATTCCCACTCTTATGTTTAACAGGGATCACATTTCAGTTAATTTTCAACACTTAAGAATAACTGTGTGATAATTACAGAATTAAACCAGTCATATTAAGTAGAACAGACAAAAAAAAATACTATGAGGGATAATGTATTAAGTTGTCCATTAGCAGTCAGGGCTATGCTGATCAAGTCACCATTTCTCATAGTGTCCATTTCACTTCAGGAGGTTTCCTTTTTGGTGTTGAGTCAGTTGTCACCGATCAGGGAGAACATATGGTACTTGTCCCTTTGGGACTGGCTTACTTCACTCAGCATGATGTGTTCCAGATTCCTCCATTTTGTTGCAAATGACTGGATTTCGTTGTTTCTTACTGCGGTATAGTACTCTAAAGAATACATATCCCATAATTTCTTTATCCAGTCTACCGTTGATGGGCATTTAGGTTGGTTCCAGGTCTTGGCTATTGTGAATTGTGCTGCAATAAACATTAGGGTGCAGACCGCTTTTTTGTTTATCAATTTAAACTCCTTTGGGTAAATTCCAAGGAGTGGGATGGCTGGGTCGAACGGTAGGGTTATATTCAGGTTTCTGAGGAATCTCCAGACTGATTTCCATAGTGGCTTGACCAGTTTGCATTCCCACCAACAGTGGGTTAGTGTCCCTTTTTCCCCACATCCTCGCCAGCATCTGTTGTTGGTAGATTTCTGTATGTGAGCCATTCTAACCGGGGTGAGGTGAAACCTCATTGTGCTTTTGATTTGCATTTCCCTGATTGCTAGTGACCTTGAACATTTTTTCATGTGCCTGTTGGCCATTTGGATTTCCTCTTTTGAAAAATGTCTATTGAAGTCCTTGGCCCATCTCTTAAGTGGGTTGTTGGTTTTGTTTTTGTGGAGTTTCTTGATCTCTTTGTAGATTCTGGTTATTAACCCTTTATCTGTTGCATAGTTTGCAAATATTTTTTCCCATTCTGTCGGTTGTCTCTTCACTCTCCTGACTGTTTCTTTTGCAGTACAGAAACTTCTCAATTTGATGCAATCCCAATAGTTGATTTTGGCTTTGACTGTCTGTGCCTCCCGGGTCTTTTCCAGAAATTCTTTGCCTGTGCCAATATCTTGAAGGGTTTCTCCAATGTTCTCTAATAACTTAATGGTGTCAGGACGTAGATTTAGGTCTTTAACCCACGTTGAGTGGATTTTTGTGTAAGGTGTAAGGTAGGGGTCTTGCTTCATGCTTCTGCATGTGGAAATCCAGTTTTCCCAGCACCATTTATTGAATAGACTGTCCTTGCTCCAGGAATTAGTTTTAGATCCTTGATCAAATATAAGTTGGCTGTAGATGTTTGGATTGCTTTCTGGTGTTTCAATTCTGTTCCATTGGTCTATCCATCTGTTTCTGTACCAGTACCATGCTGTTTTGATTACAACTGCCCTGTAGTATGTCCTGAAGTCTGGTATTGTGATGCCTCCGGCTTTGTTTTTGTTGTACAAGATTGCTTTAGCTATTCGAGGTCTCTTGTGCCTCCATATGAATTTCAGCATCATTTTTTCTAGATCTGAGAAGAATGTCTTTGGTATCTTGATTGGGATTGCATTGAATCTATAAATTGCTTTTGGGAGAATGGACATTTTGATGATGTTGATTCTTCCAATCCATGAGCATGGAAGATTTTTCCATTTCTTGGTATCCTCTTCTATTTCTTTCTTTAAGGTTTTGTAATTTTCATCGTAGAGATCTTTAACGTCCTTGGTTAAGTTTATTCCAAGGTATTTGATTGTTTTTGTAGCTATTGTGAATGGGATTGATCTTAGCAGTTCTTTCTCAGTCATGGCATTGCTTGTGTATACAAAGGCTGTTGATTTTTGTGCATTGATTTTATATCCTGCCACTTTGCCAAACTCCTCTATGAGTTCCAATAGTCTCTTAGTAGAGTTCTTTGGATCCTCTAAGTACAGAATGCAAAATGGTCAAGCCACTATGGAAATCAGTCTGGAGATTCCTCAGAAACCTGAATATAACCCTACCGTTCGACCCAGCCATCCCACTCCTTGGAATTTACCCAAAGGAGTTTAAATTGATAAACAAAAAAGAGGTCTGCACCCTAATGTTTATTGCAGCACAATTCACAATAGCCAAGACCTGGAACCAACCTAAATGCCCATCAACAGTAGACTGGATAAAGAAATTATGGGATATGTATTCTTTAGAGTACTATACCGCAGTAAGAAACAACGAAATCCAGTCATTTGCAACAAAATGGAGGAATCTGGAACACATCATGCTGAGTGAAGTAAGCCAGTCCCAAAGGGACAAGTACCATATGTTCTCCCTGATCGGTGACAACTGACTCAACACCAAAAAGGAAACCTCCTGAAGTGAAATGGACACTATGAGAAATGGTGACTTGATCAGCATAGCCCTGACTGCTAATGGACAACTTAATACATTATCCCTCATAGTATTTTTTTTTGTCTGTTCTACTTAATATGACTGGTTTAATTCTGTAATTATCACACAGTTATTCTTAAGTGTTGAAAATTAACTGAAATGTGATCCCTGTTAAACATAAGAGTGGGAATAAGAGAGGGAAGAGATGTATAAATTGGGGCATGCTCGGGCTGACTTGCCCCAATTGGTAGAGTTGGAAACATACCAGGGGATTCCAATTCAATCCCATCAAGGTGGCATGTGCCAATGCCATCTCACTACTCCAAGTGATCAATTTCAGTTCACAATTGATCATAATGAAAGGACTAAGAGTCAAAGGGAGCACATAAACAAGTCTAGTATCTGCTAACACCAACCGATAGAATAAATAAAGGGGAGAGTGATCCAACATGGGAAGTGAGATACTCAGCAGACTCATAGAATGGCGGATGTCCTAAATAGCACTCTGGCCTCAGAATCAGCCCTAAAGGCACTCAGATCTGGCTGAAAAGCCCATGAGAGTATTTCAGGCATGGAAAGCCAAGACACTCTGGCAAAAAGATCTCTGTGAGTGAGATCCCAGTGGAAAGAACAGGTCTTCAAAGAGGGAGGTGCCTTTCTCTGAAGGGAGGAGAGAACCTCCACTTTGACTATGACTGTGTCTAAACAAGATAAGAGTCGGAGAACTCAAGGGGCTTCCATAGCCTTGGAAACTCATAACTGGTGCATAGGGAGATTACTGATGCCATAAACAGGAGTGTCAATTTGTAAAGTCAACAACAGGAGTCACTGTGCACTTACTCCTCATGTGGGATCTCTGTCCTTAACGTGCTGTACACTGAGGCTTAATGCTATAACGAGTACTCAAACAGTATATTTCACTTTGTGTTTCTATGGGGGTGCAAACGACTGAAATCTTTACTTAATGTATACTAAACTGATCCTCTGTAAAAAAAAAAAAAAAAGAAAGAAATTATCAATTCCCAACTTGACTCTCACTGGGATTAAACATGACAATAGGTCTGATCTGATTTCATCATCATTTAAAAAAAATCATCTATTATTTTTCACTTTATGTTTCTGTGTGGGAGCAAACTGTTGAAATACTTACTTAAGGTATACTAAGCTGATCTTCTGTATATTAAGATAATCGAAAATGAATCTTGATGTGAATGGAAGGGGAGAGGGAGTGGGAAAGGGGAGGGTTGTGGGTGGGAGGGACGGTATTGGGGGGGGAAGCCATTGTAACACATGAGTCGTACTTTGGAAATTTATATTCATTAAATAAAAGATAAAAAAAAAAAAGAAATCTACCAACAACAGATGCTGGCGAGGATGTGGGGGAAAAGGGACATTCTTCATTTTTAAAAAGATTTTTTTATTATTTGAAAGGCTGAGTTACAGAGAAAGAGAAAGGGAGAGAGAGAGAGAAAGAGAGAGAGAAAGAGACCGATCTACCATCAGCTGGTTCACTCTTCTAGTGGCTGCAAAGCCAGAGCTGGGACGATCTGAAGACAGGAGCCAGGAGCTTCCTCCAGTTCTCCCGCATGTGTACAGGGGCCCAAGTACCTGGGCCATTGCCTGCTGCTTTCCCAGGTGCATTAGCAGGGATCTTGGTAGAAGCGTATCTGTAACTCTGCCTTTCAAATAAATCTCAAAAACAACAACAACAACAACACTAAGATATCAGAGTTTAAATATCCACACAAGTTTAGGGGAGACAAGCACTATGCAACCCATAAAGATCTGTTCTGGAAGGAAAGGAAGGTAAATGTGGAAGTCAGTGGGAACCAAAAGCTGCAATATCTCCCAGTTACATCACTGAAATCGAATGAGGATAATGGTTACAGATGACTCAACAAAAGTACTATCATGCATTGTAAACTTCCAGTGGGGGAAAAAAGAGCACATACAAAAGAAAACCTGCCTCAATTTCAAGCAGGTTAATCTACTTCTTAGCTGAAGGAAGTTTTAACTGGCCAGAGTTCTAAATGAAGATCTCTGAAGCTGATAGTTCTGGCTGCACGGGTGAGAGAAGCTGACAGCCTGGCACAGCATCTGTAGCAAACCCACAATGAAGAGGCACAGCAACAAGCTAGACATAGCTATCTTCAAAAAAGGATTAAGGTTCTGCATTTGATATAACAGGACACTGGCCAGGACAAGTGTATGTCCTAGAGAGAAAAAACTGTCACGAACAAGAAGCAAAAACCAACTAGCACCAGACTACTAATTGGCTGGAAGGCAAAAATTTCTGAACATTTGTTTTTAAGTATGGAGTTCTAGTCCCAGTCAAATAAAAAATGCAATGTGGAGGCAGCATGATATTCTCAGACATTTTAGATCTCAGAAAATTACTTTCTATACATCCTTCCTGAAAAACATCATTTGAGATGGACTCTAGCAAGGAAAATCGTAAACCTGTTTTTATTAGGACTGTTTTATTTGTTTTAGAGCTCTTGTTTCTTCTTTTTTTTTTTAAGATTTATTTATTTGAAAGAGTTACACATAGAGAGAAGGAGAGGCAGAGAGAGAGAGGTCGTCCATTGCTGGTTCACTCCCCAATTGCTCACAATGGCTAGAGCTGTGCCGATCAGAAGCCAGAAGCCAGGAGCTTCCTCCAGATCTTCCCATGCAGGCGCAGGAGCCCAAGGATTTGGGCTGTCTTCTACTGCTTTCCTCAGGCCATAGCAGACAGCTGGATTGGAAATGGAGCAGCTGGGATTCAAACCGGTGTCCATATGGGAAGTTGGGACTGGAGGCGGTGGCCTTAGCTGCTATGTTACAGTGCTGGCTCCCTCTGGTTTCTAAGTTCATTAGGTCAAGTGGTCTGCTCTCACTCACTTCCCCCCCAAATTATGGCTATTTTTAGAGTGTGATTTGAAAGATTTTTTATCCCTTGTATTGAATTTCAATAGAAAATTTATATCTTTTTTTGAAAGCTTTTTATTAAAAAAACTTTCAAATACATAAGTAGACATAATAATATACTTAATGCTTATGGATCCTTTGTACAGCTTCAGCATAATCAATTCATAACCAATCTTTTTTTATCCCCTGGTCTCTAGCAACATGTCTATAATACTGTTGTCATGGGTGGCTGTGTCCGGTTGTTGTCTCTGATGCAAGAAAGAGATCCCAGTGGAAAGAAGCGGCCATCAAAGAAGGAGGTACCTTTCTCTGAAGGGAGGAGAGAACTTCCACTTTGACTATGGCCTTGTCTAAATAAGATTGGAGTTGGCGAACTCAAGAGGCTTCCATAGCCTTGGCAGCTCATGACAAGAGCTGCGGGTGATTAATGACGTCATAAATAGGAGTGTCAATTGTTAAATCAACAACAGGAGTCACTGTGCACCTGCTCCACATGTAGGACCTCTGTCCTTGATGTGTTGCACTATGTGAATTAACGGTAAAACTACTACTCAAACAGTACTCTGTACTTTGTGTGTCTGTGTGGGTGCAGTCTGTTGAAATCTTTACTTAGTATATACGAAGTTGATCTTCTATATATAAAGATAATTGAAAATGAATCGTGATAAAGAAAGGGATGGGAGAGGGGGTGGGAAATGGGATGGTTGCAGGTGGGAGGGTGGTTATGGGGGAAAAGCTGCTATAATTCAAAAGTTGTACTTTGGAAATTTATATTTATTAAATAAATGTTGAAAAAAATTAGGCAAAAAAAAAAAAAAAAGAAACAACTCATGGATGAGATACAGGTAAAGGTTGGAAGAGAAGCAAGATTTATTTGCATGCAGAGTAAATCACACACCCAGGGAGCACAGGCATGCCCAGGTGAGAGTCATACTCAACAAGGTCAGGGCCATCTTTTTATATAAACTGGAGGCATGGGCGTGGTGTCTAGGATGAGGTTTAATTGAATATTCCTAGAGGGTGGGGTTTGTGGTGGGGACTAAGTACCCCCCATTTATTTATCCTTTTCTGGAAATCTCAGGAATATCATGATGTCAGAGGCATGATGCAAGTAGATGTGTCAGCCATGGTAATTTTATTGTTATTACCTTATAAATGAGCTAAAGGTCATTGTGGGTTGTTAGCTATATTTGGCTGGTGCTGGTTCAGAATGGCAATTTTGCGGAAGTTGTGGTTTTTTTTTTCAACTTTTATTTAATAAATATAAATTTCCAAAGTACAGCTTATGGATTACAATGGCTTTTCCCCCTCATAACTTCCCTCCCACCCGCAACCCTCCCCTTTCCCGCTCCCTCTCCCATTCCATTCACATCAAGATTCATTTTCAATTCTCTTTATATACAGAAGATCGATTTAGTATATATTAAGTAAAGATTTCATCAGCTTGCACCCACACAGACACACAAGGAAGTTGTGGTTTTCTAATGCACGGAAGGGGTGCAGTTTGGGTGGCGTAGACCATTTGCTGGGGGCATGTTGGTGAAGTCTGTCTGCCTAGCATCACCAGGATATGCTCTTCTCCTTTGTAAGGGGCTGAGTAGGAGAGGTGGTTTCGTTTGGATGCTAGAGCTGTTTTGTTGACAAATGGAACATTATTGAGTCACTTCCTTTCTAACAGTATGAAATTTTCTTCCTCCAAAACCATGAGAAACCTTTGAATTATAGCCTCTCTTCCCAGATGGGTAGAACCATGCATTTCTTTGATAGTTTTCCACTGAGAGGGCACTGGGGGCATGATTTTATGATCTAAAGTCCACCACCCACTGGGATCTTCAGTGTAACCTTGTTGCAGGGTCCATTCTATCTCAGGCATAGTATAGTAAGGGCTTCCAGCTGTCTTTAGGGCCTATTTTACAGCCATTTCCAGAACCTCCTTGGTGGCAGCTTGCTTTGTTGTTCCATCTGCCATTGGATGTCCTCGGATGATATGGCTACTCCTCTTTCTGGTGTCCTCTGCAATGAGAAACAGCTACTTCCAGAGGCTCCAAATTTCCTGGAGGAGACCAGCGTCCGTTGACCTTGTTTTGGGGTGGGTTCTTCAATCATTAGGCCTCTTCTCTTCAAGTTGCTGCACATTTATGTAGCATGAGGAAGGTGTATCTGAAGTCTGTGAGATACTACCCTGGCCTGTCCCCAGTTTGAAGGTTCTAGTCAAGGTGAGGAGTTTGGCCTCTTAAACCAAGGTGGAGGGTGGTAATGCTTGTACCTCTGCATCATGGTTTAGAGCTACAGCGGCATATGTGGCCTTTCTAACCCATTCCTTCATAGAACGACTGCTGCAAGTGAACCTTCCTAATCTGGGTTCTCCTGAGGTTCATCTTGTAGATAAGGTCTACTGGAATGCATTTGCTCTGTGGTCCTACACAAAAATGAGCTAGCTTTTCAGTATCTTCAGTTGGTAGAAGAGTAGCTGGATTGAGGACTTGGCATACTTTGAAGGTCACCTTTGGTGATTCTTTTTTAAAATTTATTTATTTACTTGAAAGAGTTACACAGAGAGAGAAGGAGAGGGAAAGAGAGAGGGAGAGGGAGAAGGAGAGAGAGAGACAGAGACAGAGACAGAGAGAGAGAGACAGAGAGAGAGAGAGAGAGGAGAGAGGTCTTCCATCTGCTGGTTCACTCAATGGCTGGAGCTGCACTGATCTAAAGCCAGGAGCCAAGAGCTTCTTCCGGGTCTCCCACACAGGTGCAGGGGCCCAAGGACTTGGGCCATCTTCTACTGCTTTCCCAGGCCATAGCAGAGAGCTGGATCAGAAGTGGAGCAGCTGGGTCTCAAACTGGCGCCCCTATGGGATGCCAGCACTGCAGGCAGCGGTTTTACCTGCTACGCCACAGCGCCAGCCCCACCTTTGGTGATTCTTAAAGGACAGCCTGACGTTTAGCAGGGTGTCCTTCTAATCTGTCTAATATAATCTGATATCTTTTAATCTCTAGAATGCCCTCCATTTGATGTGGAATTTGAATTTCAAGAGGTTGGCCTAAGGTCAGTTTGGTGGTTTCCTCTATTGAAAGTGCAGTAGCAGCGATTGCCCTCAAGTATCAAGGCCACCCTTTAATCACTAAGACCAGCTGTTTAGAAAAGTAGGTCACTGGTCTCACTTGTGGGGTGAGTATATCCAGGGCCATTCACTGCCCTATAAACAAGGTGAAAGAACTTGTCCAAATCAGGAATCCCTAGTTCAATGGCTTTTGTCAGTAGATCCTTAATCTTTTGAAAGGTCTTTTGTTGCTTCCTTGTCCATTCAAGTAGATCAGTGTCAGGATCTGTTACAGCTTCATATAGGGAATTGGCTAACAGCCTGAATCCTGGAATCCAGATCCTGCAGAAACCTGCTGTTCCCAGGAATGTCCTCAGCTGTTTCTTTTTCTTTGGTGGCAATACACACAGTATGACTTTCTTTTATTTAAGAAGAGGGCCTGATTTCCTAGGATCAAGATGTATGGTATGCTACTTCTTGTTTGGAGATCTTGGCTTTGGTTGAGAAATCTGTAAAACCAGGCCGGCGCCGCGGCTCACTAGGCTAATCCTCCGCCTAGCGGCGCCGGCACACCGGGTTCTAGTCCCGGTCGGGGCGCCGGATTCTGTACCGGTTGCCCCTCTTCCAGGCCAGCCCTCTGCTGTGGCCAGGGAGTGCAGTGGAGGATGGCCCAGGTGCTTGGGCCCTGCACCCCATGGGAGACCAGGAAAAGCACCTGGCTCCTGGCTCCTGCCATCGGATCAGCGCGGTGCGCCGGCCGCAGCGCGCAGGCCGTGGCGGCCATTGGAGGGTGAACCAACGGCAAAGGAAGACCTTTCTCTCTGTCTCTCTCTCTCTCACTGTCCACTCTGCCTGTCAAAAAAAAAAAAAAAAAAAAAAAAAAAAAGAAAGAAATCTGTAAAACCTTGTTCCCCTACAATGTTTAAGATAGCCCTGACTGTTAATGAACAACTTAATACATTATCCCTCTTAGTAGTTTTTTGTCTGTTCTACTTAATATGACTGGTTTAATTCTGTAATTAATACACAGTTATTCTTAAGTGTTGAAAATTAACTGAAATGTGATCCCTGTTAAACATAAGAGTGAGAATAAGAGAGGGAAGAGATGTATAATTTGGGACATGCTCAAGCTGACTTGCCCCAAATGGTAGAGTTAGAAACATACCAGGGGATTCCAATTCAATCCCATCAAGGTGGCATGTACCAATGCCATCTCACTAGTCCAAGTGATCAATTTCAGTTCACAATTGATCATAATGAAAGGACTAAGAGTCAAAGGGAGCACATAAACAAGTCTAGTACCTGCTAACACTAACCGATAGAATAAATAAAGGGGAGAGTGATCCAACATGGGAAGTGAGATACTCAGCAGACTCATAGAATGGCAGATGTCCTAAATAGCACTCTGGCCTCAGAATCAGCCCTAAAGGCATTCCGATCTGGCTGAAAAGCCCATGAGAGTATTTCAGGCATGGAAAGCCAAGACACTCTGGCAAAAGATCTCTGTGAGTGAGATCCCAGTGGAAAGAACAGGTCTTCAAAGAGGGAGGTGCCTTTCTCTGAAGGGAGGAGAGAACCTCCACTTTGACTACGACCTTGTCTAAACAAGATAAGAGTCAGAGAACTCAGAGGGCTTCCATAGCCTTGGAAATTCATGACTGGAGCATAGGGAGATTACTGATGCCATAGACAGGAGTGTCAATTTGTAAAGTCAACAACAGGAGTCACTGTGCACTTACTCCTCATGTAGGATCTCTGTCCTTAATGTGCTGTGCATTGAGATTTAATGCTATAACGAGTACTCAAACAGTATATTTCACTTTGTGTTTCTATGGGGGTGCAAACTGTTGAAATCTTTACTTAATGCATACTAAACTGATCCTCTGTAAAAAAAAAAAAAAAGAAATTATCAATTCCCAACTTGACTCTCACTGGGATTAAACATGACAATAGGTCTGATCTGATTTCATCATCATTTAAAAAAAATCATCTATTATTTTTCACTTTATGTTTCTGTGTGGGAGCAAACTGTTGAAATCCTTACTTAATGTATACTAAGCTGATCTTCTGTATATAAAGAGAATCAAAAATGAATCTTGATGTGAATGGAAGGGGAGAGGGAGTGGGAAAGGGGAGGGTTGTGGGTGGGAGGGACGGTATGGGGGGGAAGCCATTGTAATCCATAAATCGTACTTTGGAAATTTATATTCATTAAATAAAAGTTTAAAAAAAAGACCTTAATAGTATTTTTTTTAAGATTTATTTATTTATTTGTGAACATCTGGGGATGAATGACCGAAAAAATGGGTGCTGAATAAGAGCTGTCTTTCAGGAGTGCGAGGGTCTATGATAGTACTTTTTTATTTATTTATTTATTTTTTTGACAGGCAGAGTGGACAGTGAGAGAGAGAGAGACAGAGAGAAAGGTCTTCCTTTGCCGTTGGTTCACCCTCCAATGGCCGCCGCGGCCAGTGCGCTGCGGCCGGCGCACCGCGCTGATCTGATGGCAGGAGCCAGGTGCTTCTCCTGGTCTCCCATGGGGTGCAGGGCACAAGCACTTGGGCCATCCTCCACTGCACTCCCTGGCCACAGCAGAGAGCTGGCCTGGAAGAGGGGCAACCGGGACAGAATCTGGCGCCCCGACTGGGACTAGAACCCGGTGTGCAGGCGCTGCAAGGCAGAGGATTAGCCTAGTGAGCCGTGGCGCCGGCTTGATAGTACATTTTTAAGGCCTCTCCCATCTGTGAGTTGAATAGGACTGGACTGTATTCCTTATGTTGTACTGCCTTCCTGATTTTTTCATAATTTATGAGTGGGTGTGATAAGAGATTTTTTTTAATCCCACTCACTAGACAGATAATCAAATGGTCTTCCTGTGCCCTGAGTCTTTATGAACTGTTTGCTAATTCCAACTGGTTCTGCTTGTGAAACTGCTGTGGCTCCCACAGCATATTGGTTGGACTGTTGAGCACCTGGGAGCAAGTATGATCTTGGGCCTCGGCCCTGATTCATTGTTCCTTTTTAAAAGATTAATTAATTTGAAAGGTCCAGCAACAGAAGGGGGAAAGGAGAAAGAGAGAGGGGGAGGGAGGGAGGGAGGGGGAGGTAGTGGGGGGGGGGAGAGAGAGAGAGAGAGAGGTCTTCCATCTACTGGTTCATTCCCTAAATGTTCACAACGGTCAGGGCTGGGCCAGGCCAAATGCAGAAGCCAGGAACTTCATCTAGGTCTCCCACTTGGGTAACAGGGGCCCGGATCCTTTTGCCTTCCCAGGCATATTAGCAGAGAGCTGGATCAGAAATGAAGAAGCTGCAATGTGAACTGGTGCTCCAATATGGAATGCCGGCATTGGAAGAGTGTTGGTTGCTCACCTTCATGAGTGCATGATTGACTGGGAGCCACACTCATTCCCACTACCCAGTGTAGACAGAAAATATGGTACTACACACCATTAGCCTGTGAAAAGAGCAACATTCAAAACCTGAAGTGTGGTTTCTGCTGAATATATATCACTTCACCCCACTGTAAAGTCAAAGAAATTCTAAGTCGGACCATTGTAAGTCATGGATCACCACACATGTATTCAAGAACAGATGTTAACTAGATATTTTAGATAATATGAAAAAAAGTTACTTTTAATCTCTCCAGCTGTGATAATAGTGGTATAAGCAAGGAGGAAGCTTGCAATAATGAATTGTGTGCCAATGTCTTGAGTGTTTCCCTGATGTTTTCCTCTAGTAATTTGATGGTTTCAGGTCTTGGGTTTAGATACTTGATCCATTGGGATTGTTGGACAGAGTGTAAGGTAGTGGTCTTGTGTCAAACTTCTTTATTACATTTTTGGGTTAGTTGGGTCAATGGTTTATGAATTTTTCTATTTTTCCTAAATAACATCTCTTCATTTCACTGATATTTTTAATAGATTTTTAAATTTCTATTTTGTTTACTTCTTTTCTAATGTTTTGTATTTCTTTCCTTCTACTAATTTTGGGTTTAGTGTGTTCTTTTTTAGGTGTCATTTTTCTTGGTTCCTGAAATGTATTGCTAGGTCATTTATTTGATGCCTTTCAATTTTTTGATGTAAGCACTTATTGCTACACTTTCCTCTTAACCCTGCTTTTGCTGTGTCCCATCAGTTTTGACACTTCGTGTTTTCAGTTTCATTCATATAAAGAAGTTTTTTATTTCCTTTTTGATTTCTTTAATGACCTGCTGTTCATTCAGAAGCATGTTTTTCAGTCTCTATGAGTTTGTGTTTTCTGGAGTTTCTTTTGTGGCCAACTTCCTGCTTCTTACCAGTGTAGTTAGAAAAGATAAATTATATGATTTCAGTATTTTTTTAACTTATTGAGACTTGTTTTATGGCCTAGCCTATGGTATATCCTAGAAAATGTTCCATCCACCAATGAAAAGGATGTGCATTCTGCAGCTGAGTGATGAAATATTCTGTACATATCTATGAGGTCCAATTTGTCTATAGCTTAGATTAGTTCTATCATTTTTTATTGCTTTTTGTCTGGTTGATCTGTTCATTGATGAAAGTTTTGTAAAACTGCATGCCCTGGTTTGCTTGCATATACATTTACTTTAGTTACTTCTTGTTAAACTTATCCCATAATCATTACCTAATAACTTTCTTTCTCTTTTTAAAACACTTTTTGTCTTGAAATCTATTTTTTTTTCTGATATAAGAATAGCTACTCCTGCTCATTTTTGATTTCCATTTGCATGGAGTATCTTTCACTTTCAGTTCGTGCGTATGTTTATTGGCAAAGTGTGTTTCTTATAGGCAGCATATAGATGGTTCTTTTTAAAAATCTATTCAACAAATCCATATTTTTAAATTGGAGAATATAGTTCAATTACATTTAAGGTTATTATTAATAAATAATGACTCGGTCCTGTGATTTTTCCATGAATATTCCTATTGTTTGTTTTGAATGTCTTTTGCTTTTTTACTAGGAGGTTTTCTGCCTTCAAATTCTTTCATGATGTTAAATGTCTTTCTCTGTATTTAGTACATCCTTAAGTATCATTTGTAAAGCTGACCAGTGGTGATAATTTTTTTCAACTTTTGCTTGTCTTGGAATGTCTTTATTTCACCTTCCCTTATGAATGAGAACTTCGCTGGGTAAAGTACTCTGGGATGGCAGTTTTTTCTTTTAGAATTTGGACTATATATCTCCTTTCTCTCCTGGTGTATAGGGTTTCTGTTAAGAAATCTGCTATTAATCTAATGGGAGATATTTTACAGGTGATCTGGTGTTTTTCTCTTGCATAGTTTAAGATATTCTCTTTATGTTTTACCTTTGAATGTTTGACTATAATGTGTTGTGGTGAGGATCTTTTCTGATTATGCCTATTTGAGGTTCTATGTGCTCCCTATATTTGGATATTTATATCTTCCTCCAAACTGGGGAAATTTTCTGCCATTATTTCATTGAATAAGTTTTCTAAGCCAATCTTTTTTCCATACCTTCAGGAACTCTTAAGACTCACATATTTGGTTATTTGATAATATTTCATAGGTCCCAAACACTGCTTTCAGTCTTTCTAATTTTTCCTTCTTTCATTTGACAAAGATATTCCCAAAACCTTTCTTCCTGGCTGGCACCGTGGCTCACTAAGCTCACTAGGCTAATCCTCTGCCTGCGGCATCTGCACCCTGGGTTCTAGTCCCGGTCGGGGTGCCAGATTCTGTCCCAGTTGCCCCTCTTCCAGTCCAGCTCTCTGCTGTGGCCTGGGAGTACAGTGGAGGATGGCCCAAGTGCTTGGGCCCTGCTCCCACATAGGAGACCAGGAGGAAGCACCTGGCTCCTGGCTTTGGATCAACGCGGTGCACCGGCTGTAGTGGCCACTTGGGGGGTGAACCAATGGAAGGAAGACCTTTCTCTCTCTCTCTCTCTCACTGTCTGTAACTCTACCTGTCAAAAAAAAAAAAAAAAAAAAAAAAAAAAAAAAAACCTTCTTCCAGATCAGGTATTTTTCTACCTCACCAAGGCTATTGTTTTTTGTTTTTTGTTTTTTGTTTTTTTTATTTTATTTTATTTTTTTTTTGACAGGCAGAGTGAACAGTGAGAGAGAGACAGAGAGAGAAAGGTCTTCCTTTGCCGTTGGTTCACCCTCCAATGGCCGCCGCTGCAGCCGGCGCACCGCGCTGATCCGTTGGCAGGAACCAGGATCCAGGTGCTTTTCCTGGTCTCCCATGGGGTGCAGGGCCCAAGCACCTGGGCCATCCTCCACTGCACTCCCTGGCCATAGCAGAGAGCTGGCCTGGAAGAGGGGCAACCGGGACAGAATCCGGCGCCCCGACCGGGACTAGAACCCGGTGTGCCGGCGCCGCAAGGTGGAGGATTAGCCTATTGAGCCACGGCGCCGGCCCTACCAAGGCTATTGTTAAGGCTTTCCACTGAATTTTTTATTTGACTTATTAAATATCTGCTTTCTATTATTTCTACCTGATTTTTCTTAGATTTCTCTGTCTGTGTGGAACTTCTTGTCCATGTCATGTGTGAGTTCCCTTATTTCATGTCCTTATTTCATGTAACTGTTTCTCTGTGTTCTTGAGTAACCTTACAATCATTTTTTTGGATTCCTTTTTAGTCATGTCATCAATCTCCCCTTCTTCAGTCCAGGATTAATCTAGTATTGTGTTTCTTTCAAGGAGTCATAGTGCCTTCTTTGTTCATTAATCATTTGATTGTACATTATTTTTATGCATCTGAGGGTCATCTCTTGTTACCTACTTTGGGAGGGATGGGCTTTTTTTTTTTGATTGAGGGATTTATTCTTGGAAATATGCTCTCTGGGTCAGTAGAGTGCCTAGTTGTGCTGGAGTTCCATGGATGCGTGCTGGGTGGGGCCAGGGTGATTTGGCCACAGTTTGTGAGTAGGGTAAGAGTACAGAGTTACACCTGAGTTGGGCATGGTGCAGCATCTCTAAATACAGTCAGTACAGGGAGGGAATGTTAGAGCTGGTCAGTGTGATCACAATCCCAGCCCTTCTCCCTGCCAACGTGAACCCATTGACTCATGGTCTAGAGTGAGCTCGTGGTGCCTACACATCATATTTACCCAGGCACATGCACCATACGGAATACTGACCCATGTTATGATGTGTTCCCTGAGTACTCCTGAAGTCTGTTCCAGTGCACCTGGAACTTTGAGTTTCTGCAGTCAGACATGCAGGGGCACAGAAACTCAGTCAACACTGTGACCCTCTCGGCTCCATGGCCTATGCCCAGAACTGTGACAGTCACAGGGTGCAGGGGTTCTGCATTCTACCTTGCGAGCTCCCCACCATTCTCTGAATCAGGACAAGAGTGGCTCAGCTGATTGAGACTGGTGCTTTGGTGAGGCTTGGGGAGAGAATCGATGTAGTCTTCCTCCATGGACTGAAGTAATTGCTCAGCCCCAGCTAGTTCCCCAGGCCAGATTCAAAGATATTGAGAACCATGTAGTTTTCCCTCAGTCAAAGCTGTCATGGCTTGGGCTGCAGCAGCCTCCTCTCACCTTGCCAGGGAAGAGAGTGCCTTCCAATTGGGCACTGGCTGTGAATATGCAGGAGTGTGTGGCTGGCAACTATGTGTCTGTTGTCTCTCCTCATTGCTCCCCACAGTCTGTTCTTTCTAGTCAATTCTCCACTGAAATTTCAGTCTGTTCCACTTAATGTGGTCCTTCTTTTATCTCTCTGTGACTGAAGTCAGTGCAACTTCTCCATATTTAGCCATCTTGGATCTCCTCTATCAGTCAAGCCTTAGTCATCTACCTATCATCTACCTATCATTATTATTCTATTATTAGAAAGCAAATTATGTTTGAGTTGAATTTTAAGTTGTGATTTTCTTTCATCTCCATACTGAGCAATTATTTCTAATGAATTCAACTCAAAAGGACAACCTTTTTTTTAAGATTTAGTTGATTTATTTGAAAGGCAGAGTTACAAAAAGAGAGGGAATGACATACACACACACACAGAAAGAGAGAGAGAGAAAGAGAGAGAGAGAGAGAGGTCTTCTATCTGCTGGTTCCCTCCCCAGATGGCTGCAAAAGCTGGAACTGAGCCAAGCTGAAGTGAGGAACCAGGGGCTTCCTCTGGGTCTACCACTTGGGTGCTGGGTGCAAGCATTAGGACCGACATCTACTGCTTTTCCAGGCACATCAGCAGGGAGTGGGATCAGAAGTAGAGCAGCCAGGACTTGAACTAACACCCATGTGGGATGCCAGTGTTGTAGGCAGCAGCCCAACCCGCTATGCCACAATGTAGCCCAAAGGGAAATCTTTTTAGGGACTGAAGATATTGGGAAACAAGAATTCTATCAAAGCAACAAACTGATGCAAATTGAAGGTTGAAAGGTTCTTGTAGTCAATAATCACCGTGGCATTAACTGCCAAACTTCCTAGGGGCAGTGAGGGGAGTAGACTTCTCTTCCCAAAGTCTTGACCACCAGCAACCTCCAAATGTCAGCTTGCTTCTTAGCTGCTTTGGCACTCAGAGGTAACTGAAACACAGCTTCTCAAAAAGGATGATGGCCTTTAAGAACGAAGTGTCTGAATGCCCCTGCCACTGCTTTCACTTTTTTTTATTTAGTAAATATAAATTTCCAAAGTACAGTTAATGGATTACAATGCCCCCCCCCATAATTTCCCTCCCATCTCCCGCTCCCTCTGCCATTCCATTCACATCAAGTTTTCAATTATCTTTATATACAGAAGATCGATTCAGTATATATTAAGTAAAGATTTCATCAGTTTGCACCCACACAGAAACACCAAGTGTAAAAATACTGTTTCAGTACTAGTTATAGCATTACTTCACATTGGACAACACACTACGGACAGATCCCACATGAGAAGTAAGTACACAGTGACTCCTGTTGTTGACTTAAAAATTTGACACTCTTGTTTATGGCATCAGTAATCTCCCTAGGCTCTAGTCATGAGTTGCCAAGGCTATGGAAGCCTCTTGAGTTTGCCGACTTCGATCTTATTCCAACAGGGTCATAGTCAAAGTGGAAGTTCTCTCCTCCCTTCAGAGAAAGGTACCTCCTTCTTTGATGGCCCTGTTCTTTCCACTGGGATCTCATGGCGACAACTAACTGAGCACCAAAGGGGAAATCTGTTGAAGTGAAATGGACACTATGAGAAACAGTGAATTGATCAGCTCTTGTCCTGACTGTTGATGTACAATGTAATACTTTATCCATTTTAGTATTTTTTCTTTGTTTTATTCTAGTACTATTGGTTGAACTCTGTAATTAACACACAATTATTCTTAGGTGTTTAAATTTTAACTGAAAAGTGATCCCTGTTAAATATAAGAGTGGGAATAAAAGAGGGAGGAGATGTACAATTTGGGACATGCTCAATCGGACTTGCCCCAAATGGTGGAGTTAGAATTGTGCCAGGGGATCCCAATACAATCCCATCAAGGTGGCATGTACCAATGCCATCTCTCTAGTCCAAGTGATCAATTTCAGTTCACAATTGATCACACTGATAGGTCTAAGAGTCAAAGGGATCACAGAAACAAGACTAGTGTCTGCTAATACTAACTGATAGAATCAAAAAGGGAGAGAATGATCCATCATGGGAAGCGGGATACACAGTAGACTCATAGAATGGCAGATGTCCTAAATAGCACTCTGACCTCAGAATCAGCCCTTAAGGCATTCGGATCTGGCTAAAGAGCCCATGAGAGTATTTTAGGCATGGAAAGCCAAGACACCCTGGGGAAAAAAAAAAAAGAAGACCTAAATGCTTTCACTTTTGTAAGGAACACAAGCAGAGTTCAGTTTTTAATTCGTCATTTTTTTCTCACATCAATTATGGGTGTACTTTAAAAATTCATGGGAAAATGGCTTTAAAAGATAAGTTTAGGGGTGAGTTTTTGGCCAGGAGTTTGAGATTCTGGTTAAGATGCCTGTATTCCACATTGGAATATCTGGGTTGGATACCTGGCTCTGCATCCTGACTCCAGCTTCCTGCTAACGGAGACCCTGGAAGGTGGTGGCAATGACTCAAGTAAATGGGTTCCTGCTACCCATCTGGGAGAACTGCACTGATTTCTAGCTCTTGGCTTTGACCCAACCCAGCCCCAGCCATTGAGAGCATTTGGGAATGAACCAGTGGAAGAGATCACTCTCTCTCTCTCTCTCTCTCTCTCTCTCAGTCTCTCTTTCTCTCTCTCTCTCTTAAATATTTAAATAAATTTAAAATATTTAAAGATAAATTTATTTTAGTGCCAAAAATGGATTTTTGAAGACTATTCATAGTTTTTTCACACTATGCATTTCATGGAACTTTTTGAAGTTCTCTCATATCTCACTGGCCTCAACATTTTCTCTTTCAGAAGAAAATAAAGAAAAAATTACTACCAAAAGTGACGTACTGTTATTTCCTCTTTTCCAATCTCAGTAGTTCAACATACTGGCATTTTTTAGGGGATTGATTTTAATTTGTTTGGAGTTCAGTTCAAAATGAGTAAATATGTGTAGATATATTACATATATTTCCATTTAAATTATCTCTAATACATGTATAATTCTTAGTCATCTATGAGCGAAGTTCTGGCTTTAAATTCCAGACATATCATTTACTAATTATGTGATCTTGGGAGAATTATTTCACTTCCTCATTCTGAAGTTTCCTCATTTGTCAAATGGTATAAATATGAAGCATGCCCTTTAGGGTTGCTGAGATTTAAATGAATTAATGCATGCTTAGTTTAGTGACTAGAGTATAGTAAATGCTCAAGGGAGGTTAGTAAAATTATTCATGATATTTTTACTTTCAAAGTTGTCAGTATTGATTTTTCCTCATGCATAATCACTGATCCTGTAGTACTTTCACAATCTGCTCATTTTAGCTTTTGTTCATAGATGTAACCTGTGGCAATTAGTACTATCAGATTTTAATGATACCTTCTTGATTCTCTCATTCCTTCTATGCTTATTAATTTTTTTCCTTTATTTTTTAAGAAAACTTTTATTTAATAAATAAAAATTTCAAAGTACAACTTTTGGATTATAGCGGGTTTTCCCCCCATAACCACCCTCCTACCCACAAACCATCCCATCTCCTACTCCCTCTGCATTTCATTCTTCATTAAGATTCATTTTTAATTATCTTTGTATACAGAAGATAAACTTATTATATACTAAGTAAAGATTTCAATGGATTACACCCACACAGACACACAAAGTGTAAAGTACTGTTTGAATACTAGTTTTACCATTAATTTGCATAGTATAACACATTAAGAACAGAGATCCTACATGGGGAGTAAGTGCACAGTGACTCCTGTTGTTGATTTAACAATTGATACTCTTATTTATGATGTCAGTAATCACCCAAGGCTCTTTTTTTTTTTTTGACAGGCAGAGTTAGATGGTGAGAGAGAGAGAGACAGAGAGAAAGGTCTTCCTTCCATTGGTTCACCCCCCAAATGGCCACTACAGCCAGCGCACTGTGCTGATCCAAAGCCAGGAGCCAGGTGCTTCCTCCTGGTCTCCCATGTGGGTGCAGGGCCCAAGCACTTGGGCCATCCTCCACTGTACTCCCAGGCCACAGCAGAGAGCTGGACTGGAAGAGGGGCAACTGGGACAGAATCTGGCACCCCGACCGGGACTAGAACCTGGGGTGCCAGCACCACAGGCAGAGGATTAGCCTAGTGAGCCACGGCGCTGGCCTAACTGAGGCTCTTGTCATGAGCTGCCATTGCTATGGAAGCCTCTTGAGTTCACAAACTCCAACCTTATTTAGACAAGGCCATAGTCAAAGTGGAAGTTCTCTCCTCCTTTCAGAGAAAGGTACCTGCTTCTTTGATGGCCCATTCTTTCCACTGGGATCTCACTTAAAGAGATCTTTTGTTTATGTCATTTTTTACCACAGTGTCTTGGCTTTCCATGCCTGAGAAACTTTCATGGGCTTTTTAGCCAGATCCAAATGCCTTAAGGGCTGATTCTGAGGCCAGAGTGCTGTTTAGGACATTTTATGTTTATTAATTGAAATTATAATTTATGCAAGGGTTTTCCCTTCTCCGTTTATTTATTTATTTGGTTATATATTTATGTCAGTATAGATTCATGGATACTTATTATTTGGGAGTAAATCTAGCAGTGTCATCATTTATTTTGTTGCTAATGTTCTAACTTTGACCAATGAGTGCTCTTTAAACTATCTCGCTCTGTGCCTTTTCAGCACATTCTTTTAAAAAGTGTGTTAGCATTTCTTACTTTCTGGACAAAAGATGCTCCAATATCATTTTCACTTTCTCTACCCTAACATTGGAATCAAGCAGAGACCTATAGTCTCTCTTGAAGAAGAGGGTTTAGAAACTGAGAATTGGTTGCTAGGTATGCTAAAATCCACTGAGATGTCACTGTTCTACTTACAGTCAGTGAATAGAACTAGAAATAAGTATAGGTATACTTACTTATACACATCCAAATGAGGGATATTTAAAAAGCACCTCGGAAATGCATAGTATGAAAAAACTACGCATAGATTTCCATTTTTTGCACCAAAATAAACTTACCCTTGAATTCTATTTTTCCATAAACATTTTTGTGATATTCTTGTTTCTTCATTTCTGTACCTATCTACCTGATACATATTAGAAACAAAACTATGAGTCATATTCTAACCTTTATCCTTTCCTTATTTCTTTCTCTGAGTGACAAATCTCCCTTTCATTATTGGAAATATGTTTATATTTTTATTCAAATCTAATATTCAGGTAACGTAGTTTTACAAACCCATACTTACAAACCCGTACTCCATGAGGATCACTTTTAGCAGCTAGAGTAAAGTGTGCAAACTCAGTTTTCCTTTAATGTTTATTTTTTTAATCTGAGAGGGAAGGAGACATAGAAAGATAGATAATAGATACATACATACATAAATTAGATACATATATGATAGATACAGAAAGAGAAGGGGAGAGAGAGAGAGAGAGAGAGAGAACCCCAACCTGCAGGTTCACTTCCCCTGTGTCCAAAATAACTGGGACTGGGTTAGGGCTGAAACTGGAACCAGTGACTCAGCCCAGAATTACCATGTGGGTGGCAGGAATAAATTATTTCAGCCATGATTGCTGGCTCCAAGAATCTGCCTTAGCAAGAAGCTGGAGTCATGAGCATGGAACCAAACCCAGGTATGCCCTGAACCCAGGCACTCTGATATGGGATGTGAATATCCTAGACTCTGTCATAACCACTATGCTAAATTCTTGTTCCTGACTTGAGCTTACAGGATCTATTCAAAGTAGTATTCCAAAATTACTTAAACTCCTCTTTCCCCATCCTCCTTCATTGTGGGTGCTATTCATTTGTAATACATGCCGTCTGCAATGTATTTTTCCTTACTTCTCAATTTAAAAAATAATTATAGGGGCCTGCACTGTGGTATAGTGGGTAAAACCGCTGCCTGCAGTGCCAGCATCCCATTTGGGCACTGGTTCAAGTCCCAACTGCTCCTCTTCTGATCCAGCTCTCTGCTATGGCCTGGGAAAGCAGTAGAAGATGACCCAAGTCCTTGGGTCCCTGCACCTGCATAGGAGACCCAGAAGAAGTTCCTGGCTCCTAGCTTCGTATCGGCATAGCTCTGGTCGTTGTGGCCAGTTGGGGAATGAACCAGTGGGTAGAAGACCTCTCTCTGCCCCTCCTTTTGTGTAACTCTTTCTCTGTATAATTCTGACTTTCAAATAAATAAATAAATATTTTTAAAAACGAATTATGGATTGCAAAATTCACTCTCAGTTATGCACTGTTTTATAAACTTAGCCAATGCATGGAGTTGAATGCTCTCCCTGCAGGGTCTTAGTCCACCCGAATGAGGATGGACTGGGTCTGAAGAAAGGTAAGTGTGCCACTCGCCCGTTCCCTGGCCTCCTGATCCCGGAGGCAGGGAGTCAAGTCAAGCAAGCAAGAACTCGTTTATTGCACACGTAGCAAAACCTTTTAAAGCACAAAACTTCAGAGTCACTGGGGCAGGGCATAAGGGCCAACCAATTACTTAAAAAGTCATGTTACAGGGCAATTTTTTGCAGGACCAACCATGTCTGTACACTCGTCATCAGTTGCCGTCACCTCCCCTGATGCTGCGTGGCCAATCAGCTTTGGTGGTAAACAACTTTGGGTACCGCCCACCTTACTTCCTTTGGGCGCCATCTTTGAATTACCTCGTGTGCCTAATTTCCCCACACTCCCCACGTCCATCCTATCTTTACATCCCCTGCGGTGTTCCTTCATCTTCCTCACTACCTGGCAAACATCTACTTCCCAACCCTGTGGTTCCATTTATCATCTTGTCTTCATTCACTTAATTAAATGCATTTAAGATTTCCTCATGTTGTAATGTGAATCAGCAACCCTTTTTTAATTGGCTAAATAGCATTTTTTGAACATGTGTAGCACAGCTTGTTGATGAGTTCAACAGTGAAGGATTTATAGATTGTTTCCACTGGGGTACCATGAACAAAGCTGGCATAAACATGCACCGTCATCAATTTGTCAATTATTCTGCCTCTTCTTCTACTTAAGAAATGGAGGTTGTAAAATAATCCATACAGTGTGAAAATATAGAAAGCTAAAAATCATAGAAGTATTTCTATAAGGAGGGAACTTTTAAAAGTTTGTGGGAAATGGAATTAAAAGATAGGCTTATTTTGGTGCCAAAATTTTGAAATCCCTGTACAATTTATTTATAATATACTTTTCCAACATACTTCTTGTAGACCCCTTGCACATTGCTCAGTTAGCATATATGAATATAATAAAGGCATGAAAAATTTCCTGGAATTAACAAACACAATTGAAAATTAGAGTTATCTCCACTGGGAAGAAAGAGGAACAGTGGTGATGGGAATAAAAAGAGCTTAACTGTGTTTATAATGCTTTATTTTCTGACCTAGGTGATGATACATAGATTGTATTATTCTTTGTTAAATAACAAATAATTAGAAAAAACCTAAAGCACAAGCCTTAACAAGAAGTCAACTTCAGAAACAGACGTATTGGGTATTTTTCCTTACAACATGAGGGATCTTTAAGAAGTTCATGGAAAACGTGAATCATGAAACTATACAAAGGACTGGAGCTGTGGCGCAGGGTTAATGCCCTGGTCTGTGGTGCCAGCATCCCATGTGGGCACTGGTTTGAGATCTAGCTGCTCCACTTCCAATACAGTTTTCTGCTATGGCCTGGGAAAGTGGTAGAAGATGGCCCAACTCCTTGGTCACACACATGGAAGACCTGGAGGAAGCTCCTGGCTCCTGACTTTGGATGGCGCAGCACCGGCTACTGCAGCCAGTTGGGGAGTGAACCAACGGATGAAAGACCTCTCTCTCTCTCTCTCTCTCTCTGTCTCTCTCTCTCTCTCTGCCTCTCCTCTCTCTGTGTAACTCTGACTTTCAAATAAATAAATAAATCTTAAAAAAAAGAAACTATACATGAATCGCAAAACTTTTTGTGCCAACATAAACTTATCATTCAATTCTATTTTTCCACAAACTTTATGAAGTACCCTTGAACATGTGTTTATTATCTTAATTTAAACATTCATGTATTATTTTATACACATAAAGCAAAAACAGTCTCTAAAAGATAAAAACATTAGAATTGTTTTACAGCCATAGAATTATTTTATAACCATGGAGATTGTCATGTTTTATATTCAGCACCTCTCTTTGTTAAACTTGAGATGTCTCTTTATATATATAGGATCATGGGAAAACAGTCATGGTTACAGGGAGGAGCAGAAGTTGATCGCTTAATCATCTCCCTTGAGAAAGCAACATGCTTCGGAATCAGAGCCCTCACAAATCTCTGGTTTTCCTTTCTCACTGCATGAAGTTAAATCTCTCTTAACTTTCATTTCCTTAGCTTTTAAGTGAGAATGATGAAACCTTCCTTGAAAGATTGTTTTGCAGTTGATAGAAGACAGATGCAATGCAAGTGTCCCAATAGCAACCCTTGCTCACCCTGCTCTGACTATACATGACTACTCTCCATTGCTCCAGCAGCTCCAGAGGTTTCTCCTTTAAGGCTGCTGCAAACCCATTTCTTCTTCTTCTTCTTCTTTTTTTTTTTTAAAGATACTTCATCTTCCCATGGCTGCTGCCTTCTAGTCACTCAGGTCTCAGCTTCCAAGGCAGTCCCTTAAAGAAGCCATTCCTGATTACCTAAGGTCAAGGGGTTTACAAGTTATTCTCTGTTATACTGTGTATAATATTTATTGCTGTCTGATACTTTCTCATTTACTTTTTTTAAATAATAGTTACCCATCCCAACTCAGCTTGGCCAGCTGGCACTTGTACAAAATAAAGTCAGTGAATATTTATGGAAAGAAAGAAAGAATAAATAAGAGTTATTGTTCTCTTATTATTAAGAAGAAATCTTAGTATTGATAAATTACTACAGGATGTTTTAAAATCAAGGAAGAAGGGAAATTTTCTGGGACATGAACTGATGCCCAAATGGGATATTGGTTTTGCAGGTGGTGACTTAACCCACTGTGCCACAAAGCTGGTCCCTGATCAATTATTGTTATTTTTTAGAGTAGCGTATAGAAAGTTAAACTTTTCCAGGAAAATCCACTCTGAATGATCAACTTTGAGGCAGACAGACTGACATAATCCTTCTAGATCTCAGGAAACAGGAGATGCTTCTTACTCTCATATAAATCATATGTGAAGTAAGCTATTTGAATAAGAGATGGATAAAAATAAGCTCAGGAGGCAGCATTTTGTCTGTTTAGTAGCTAAGGAATAAGGGAAATATGAAGTCCTGAAACTTCTGGCATGAGCCACTTGGTGGACAGTGGTACTGTTAAGCAACATAAAAGTCTTGAATCAGGAAGAGGAGGAGAAGCAAGAAATCGAGCAATGAGAAGAGCCAGTGCTGTTGAATGTTATGGGTTTGGTGTCCAGCTTCTGGGTCTGGACCGGACTGCACCATCCAGTGGATTTTCCAGATGGCTCGCAAAAGCATGGGAGTAGCTGTGGTCTGTAGACAGTGTGTGCAGAGAAAGAAGAGGGACAGTGACTGACTCTTCCAGCTACAGTGAAAGTAGGGACAGAGACACAAGAAGGGAATGAGAGAGGGAGCTGCAGTGTCAGGGGACCCAAGGGACTGGCACCATAAAAGTCAAAAGAAGAGGGTGTGGTCAGTGATGTTAGTTGCCATGAGATGACAAGAACAGTCTGGAAATGAATCTAGTGATTTGCCAACTTGTGGTCACAGGTGACATTTGGCAGTCACAGTTTCAGAAGTATTGGTAAGTGGGGGGTGCAGAACTTAGACAGCCGTGGGCTGAAGAGAGAGATAAGAAAGAAGAGACCAGTATCTTTTGTCTGTATCTTTGAAGATGTGACATTCCTGCACTGCTAGCAAAGTCTACTTTGTAGCCAACTCACTACATATGTTGGTGGTCCATTTCTTTTAAAAAATATTTTATTCATGTGAAAGGCGGAGTTATACAGGGAGAGTGAGCGAGATCTTCCATCCACTGATTTACTCCCCAAGTGGCTGAACAGCCAGGGCTGGCCCAGGTGAGAGCCAGGAGCCAGGAGCTTCATTCATGTCTCCTACATGGGTGGCAGAGGTCCAAGTACTCGTCCCATTCTCTGTTGCTTTGCCAGGTGCATTGGCAGGGAGCTGGATCAGAAGTGGAACAGCTGGGACTCAACTGGTGCCATGGGACGCTGGTGTTGAAGGCAGTGGCTTACCTCACTGTGACACAAGGCCCACCGATGTTGCTGGCCAAGTTCTAGCTTGTGGTGGACTATGACCTTCAGACATTAAAGAAAAGAAAAGGAAAAAAAAAAATCTAAGCAAGGTAGGGTCTTTCTATCCTGAATATGCATAATAGAATTTTTAAAGATTTCATTCATGTCTCACATTCATCCTTTCCCAAAAGCCCCTTATCAGTTTAAGTCAAACTTTCCAAACTTATTCGGAAACCAGACTGTATTACTCTTCCCTTTAGAGTTTTACCTAGGATGCTAATTTCTAAGTTGACTGAACTAGAGTTGCTTGTGTTACTATAACCTTTGCACATGGAAAAAATATTTCATTATAGGAAAAAAAATGTTTGTTTTCAGCTAAACTATGAAGTCTAACTGGAGATCAACTGGCCAGAGGTTCTTCAATAATTGTATTTGAAATAGAAAATGATCCCAAATCAGCAGATGTGTACTATAAATGTCCATGGATGGTTTCAAGATTCCAAATCCTCAAAACAAAAACTGTCATTATAATGCACTTGTTCAATGGCTGAATGCAGTTTTTAGATAAGTTTTTGATAAAAGACTTAAAATTCAAAGCCAGGACACTTTCTTGCCTGCATATGCCATTAATTGAGGTTTTACATTTTACACTTTGCTTTTTTAGCTTTGCAAGGGACCATGACGTTGAGTTCCCTGGGCAGTAGAAGGATTATTTTCATTTGACTTGGGAGAAGAACGAGGTGCAAAATGTATATTCCTTGGGTGTGATGTGCCCAGGACATATAATGCAGACCTTCTGATTTCTCACCCAGGGCTTTTGCCATGACCTTTCCAGCACCTGAGTCAGATGTCTTCAGCCACAAATTATACAGAGTTATGTCTCAAGGAGAAAAATGCAGCTAAAAACGACAGAAACAACTTTCTATATAGCTCAGCTCATTGTGTGAAGTTCGTGGTCACGAAACTGTGGGACCTGGAGCGCTGGTTACAGCAAGTTGCTATGTGGGCACAAGATGCTTTCTTGAGGCAGCTTGGGCAAACGGTGCATGCAACGCACTCTTGCCCTTTTGGCTTGTTCTGTAGCAGACACAGGGCCTGCGAAGCCACCAGCTCAGCCCTAAGAAAATATGTGCCCTTGTCTCCATGCAACCCCCGTTGGCACGCTGCCAGAAAATGTTTACAAAGAGCAGCCTCTGAAGTCTGTTTGGGAATCTACAGCCTGTGTACATCCGACAAGTGACCAAACTGCTTGGGGGTGTGCTGACTCATTTAAGAACCACCAATTGAGATTGCTGCTGGGGCGTGGGTGTCAGAGTGTGCTGTGGTTGATTTTCCAGCATGCTACCCAAAAAGCAATGGATGGAAGAGGCCAGTGAGGAAGTCATAAACAATTACTGTACTGTTCAGAACGTAGCTGGTTATTTCCTTTCTAAATATATCTGTTGGGATGACTCTGTTGTTAGCATATGCATTTGTCAATGTTTTAGACATACTGAAATGAGAAACGTAATACTTACGGAGCACTCATATCACATGCCAGGCATTTTTCTAACTATTTGACATGCATCAAATAACTCTGTCTTGATGACCACAGTGAGGCAGCGGTGAGAATCTGTTGTCACATCCAGCTTGCAGTTGGAGGCACATGAGCAGTAATGAACTTGACGTTATTAGAGTGTGGTGGTGCAGGACATCCACCCAGGTGGGGCTTCTGTCTGCATTTTGCACCCCTAAAATGCTGTTGAGGTTTTGGTGCCATTTATACAGAACGGGATGGGCTGTGCTTGATGCTCAGCAAATACAATTTGCACATCATTTCCTGGTGTTTTGGTGCATACATGTACGTAAGATAGAAGAGGAAGGCTTGCCCATTTAATCTGAGATTGTGTACCAAATGGACGAAAGTAAGAGTAAGAAGAAAGGACTACATTCTTTTCCCAGGAGATGGATTTGAATGTCCCTGTAATTCTTTCAAGGGCTTGATCCCTGCTCAAGGATGTATCTAAGAACATTTCTGGATGCAGCAGGCCCGAAGCAGGTCTGGGTGTGATGCTGCAGGCTGAACTGCGCCTAGCTTGGGGTAGGGCCCACCTAAGAGTCCTGACCCCACTGAGCGCAAATTTTGATTCCTGCAAATTATATTTCAGAGAGGGAAGTGTTTCCTTCCCAATAAGAGTCTGCAGTGTTCTGTTTTCACCTGTATCTCATCTGAGCCTCCTCCCCAGGTGGGCAGGTTGGGGATTTTTTGTTTGATTTCTTGGTAGTAGCTGGAAGTTGTAAGTACAGGCTTGCACCTGTCTTCATGTCCTGCCCCAGGAAAGACTATGAAAAGGATCTCATAGAATCTGGTGCCATTTGGCCCAGGCTGCTGTGTAGGGTCCAGCTAAAAGCTCAACCCAGAGGAAGAGCCCAGATGCTGGGAAGCACTAATGCTCTGATGGTTTGGTGGGGAGCTGGAGATTAAACCTGCAGTCCTGCAAGTAGGGCTAGGCCTTTTCCTTAAGGAAATGAACGCTCCCGTCGGTCACTAGGAGCAGAGAGTTCCATCCAGACACTGGCCTTCAGACCAACTCTAGCGAGCTCTATTTCCTGCCTCTGGGACTTTGAGGGATTTTGCAGAGATTCTGAGACTAGGGACTTTCCTCCAAGCAGGGTGATGACAGAGAAGCCAGCTGTCTAGTGGAGGATGACCAGGAACGTAGAGATTTTTGTGGGCTCTAAGAAAAGCCACAGAACAAGGGGGCTTTAACTTCTGCTATGTGTGCATTTGGTCTCAGTTGTACTATAGGGTGTTATAGAAAGGTTTTCTCCCCCAGGTCCACACAGCTGGACCAAGAGGGAGCAGGGCCACTTCCTGAGGTCAAGAGAAGGGGAGGACATTCCAGTGGAGATGGCAGATGTGATCCGAGCAGTTCAACCCAGAGGATCAACCTAGAGAACAACGTCGGGGGAGAGAGGGACCTCCAGGATGGACAGTGGGGCTGGGTCCCTGAGAGTGCTCAGCATCCTAGGATCACAGTGGAGGCTAATGTTTAGCACTTGGGTCAAAAGAGGGAGAAAGTTCACAATTTTATTACTTAAGCAGTTACAAAACAAATACATAAAACTGCATCTCTCGTTTGGAGTCACCTTGATGAGGTCTGAGACACTTGGGTCAAAGCCCTTGGTTCCCAACTGTCCCAAGTACCAAGGGAGATGGAAGAAAATAAATCCAGGACACTGTTAGCAAAAGGTGTTGCAGATGAGTGTGTGCATATGGGAAATACTAAATTATGCCCTCAGAGTAATTCACTCACCCTAGTCCAGAAGACACAAGTGCTTGCTCGTTGGAACCTGGCTATTTCCCCTCCTTTCAGACATTACCATTGGCTAACATTTTTATTATTTTAATGCATTTTATTTTTTAATGCAGTAGAAAGAATACTGAGTGTGAGATTCTGAGACCTAGGTTTGAATTCCAGTTCCATATTTCCTTAGACACACTAACCATAGCATTACTTCATTAACTGCAACTGAGATACATGCTTGCCAGCTGTCATGCAGGTTCTGGCTTGGCTAGACACCTACCTCTGCTGTTCTTCCTTATTTCTAGGCCTGGCCCGTGCCCTCGGCAGCAGTCCTTAGCAGATGTCTTCAGCCTTGTTGTGACCTGTGCTCCCATCGTCAGCTCCTGTGTTGGAGGCTCTCAGGAACTTCTCCAAGTGCTAGCTTGAGTCTTTGGGGCCTGCCTCCATGTATAATAGCTTCCGGCTTCTTTGGAAGTCGACCAACTGTGTTTCCTGTTCTGCTCATCGAGAATTTACTCCAAGACATTTCCAGTGTCCACGATTCTGCAAAAGGTTTTAAGCAAGTTAATGAAGGCACTTTTCTGTTCCCCTGGGGACTTCTGCAGTGTCTTGGGATAGAGCTCGGGTCCCTGACCTCTCCCTTGGCCTCCAGAGGTCTGTTGTGTAGAGCCTAGGATGCACCCCTAGAACTCCAATATGAACCAAGCTTATGGCATGTTTTATTGATTGACACATAGGGATCCACTCATGCCAGTTAGAAATAACGTGGTTTGCTGGGAAAAGCACTGAGCAGGTAAGCCATTTACCTTTTGATCTCCTACCTCTTTTCCATTCCTTTCACCCTGTAAGGTCTTGTCACCAACCACCTACGTGATCTTGAGCAAAACTTAATTTCTATGATCCTCAGATATGATATCTTTAAAATGAATATATAGTACTAACCATTTCATCAATATCCAATAATTTTTATAAAGAAACACAATTAGATATTTATATATATTTGTATATTTGGTAATCTAAATTACTTGAACCTTGGATTTTTTAAAAAAAGGTTTATTTATTTATTTGAAAGGCAGAGTTACAGATAGGCAGAGGTAGAAAGAGAAAGGTCTTCCATCTGAGGGTTCACTCCCGAATATGGTCGCAATGGTCGGAGCTAGGCTGATCCAAAGCCAGGAGCTGGGAGCTTCCTCTGGTTCTCTCATGCAGATGTGGGGTCCCAAGGACTTAGGCCATTTTCCACTGCTTTCTCAGGCCATAGCAAAGAGCTGGATCAGAAGTGGAAGCAGCTAGGACTGGAGTTGGTGCCCACATGGGATACTGGCACTGCAGGTGGTGGCTTTACCCACTACACCACAGCACCGGCCCCTGAACCATGGATTTTTTTATTCAGAGTATGTATTATTTAGTGACTAGAAGGACATGGGGACATATGTGCCTCCTGGAACATACTAGAGACTGCATCTCCTGCAATTCATCTGTTGAACTCCTAATACCCAGGGTGATGGTGCAGGAGGTGGAGCTTTTGAGGGGGTCATTATGGTTAGAAGAAGTCATGAGGGTGGGCTGTGGTCTGATGGGATTAGCAACTGTACAAGAAGAGACGCCAGAGGGCTTGCTCCCCCCGCCCCGCCCTGCAACAACCTGGTCATGGGAGCTCAAAGGGAGACGGCAGCCACCTTACAAGTCAAGAGAAGAGTCTTCAGAATGAAACTTACCCTACTAGCATCTTGATCTTGGACTTCCCAAGTCTGCAGATGTGTGAGAAATAAGTTTCTATTGTCTGAGGCACCCACTGGTGGCATTTTGTGGTAGCAACCCAGGCTTGCTAACTAAGTGCATATCAGACTCCCGTAAACTAACAGTTGTTTGTAAGATGAGCAGTCATATGGCCAAAGAAGCATCTGGATTTTTCTCACCCAAACTTAAGTACATCACAATCAGGCCAGAAATGCCAGATTTTCTAATCCTATCTTCTCTTTCAAAAATTCCCAGTGACATAAACCTAAGTGCAGACAGGGAAGTCCACTTAAGAGAATCTAATTAGTAAGATGATAACAGGATCATAAATATGAGTTCAAATAGATATAGATTTTATGCGTGTGTGTATAAATGATAGAATTTCACACCTTTCCCCCTCTAACTCTTCTGTTTTCCATTTTCTCAAATCCCAGTAGGGATGATAGAGTCCAATGGCAAGCACATAAGTTTCTTCTTAAATCATTACATAAAAAAGAATGAAATCCTATATTTTGCAAAAAAAAAAAAATAGATGCAACTGGAAACCATTATGATTAATAAAATAAGCCAGACCCCAAAAGACAAATATTGTGTTTTTTTTTCTGGTATGTGGCAGTTAATAAAGAATACAAAAAAATGTATAGGAATGAAACAAACATCTTGTCACGCGATTGTCATTTTTAGCCCTTGGTTATACTTCTGGGAAACTGTGGTATTTCTACTTTTTACTTATTGAGTGATGAATTCAGCTTGTGATTATAGAGGTGATTGAAAATATGTCTTTGCAAAAACTAAAGAAAAATAAGGAAAGGAAAGAAGAAGGGGGGTTGAGGGAAGGAGAGGGGAGAGAGGAAAGTATGGTTATCAACTTAAAACTGTACCTATGAAATATTACATTAACAACATAAAAACAAAAAGGTCAGTAAAGAAGAAGTTTACCCTTTGATCTCTTGCCTTATTTTCTCTTCCTCTCACCCAATAAGTTTCATTTTATTGACGCAAAGCAGAAGAGAAGATGTTGCAGAATGATCAAACTTTTGGAGCTCCAGAAAGTGGGGACAAGACTTTGCATGGGTTTTTCAACTAGATCAGAGGTAAAACTATGAACTTTGGCTTTTCTATTGTTTGAAGGAGTTTTATAGTTTACACTGAATATCTTTCGGGAAGAGTAGTTAAATAATAATGTGTGCTAATGCTAATTACTAATGATGGTTAGCCTATGTGGAGGGAAAGATGCATGAAAAGACAATGTGGGAGGCCAGTCATATTTGAGATGCTCTGTGTTCCACTTCCTTTCCCATACTCCAGATTTAGCTCCGTGATGCGTCTTACTTTATACATTCTTCGTTTTTTTTTTTTTCCTAAATTTTGGTTTGTGGTATAAGTACCAATTTCATAATTAACAAACAAAACATTTTTTCTCAGTTTTAATGTGGGATTTTTATGGTCTGGAGTTTTAGTTTGTCAACGAAGAAAATGAGAATTTTAAGAACGCATTTCTGACAAAAGGTAGTTTTTGGCTGGGTAGGAAGTTTCATCAGCTAAGTTAGATTGCTTATGATGGAAGCTGTCCTATTTCTCACTGATTCTAGGAGTATACTTGATATTTTTCAAGACTATATTTATAATGGAATATCAGTTATAGTTAACAAAGGAAGTGTTGCTTTCATTGTGAGATTTATGTTTCTTTAAATGATCATTTATCGTTATTATCATTTCCATAATTGTTTTTCTCTTTTTCCTCTTCTTCTCTTTTGGCCTCTAATAACCATCCTGCATGGTGTTCCTCTCCTGATCCAGGAGCACGGTGCTGCTTTCCAGGCGCCACAGAGGCCCGAGGGAAGAGCGAGTCAGGACCCGGACTTCCTCGTAGTCCCTAGCTGCTGAAAGGACCCCTGCAACTCTAACATTTTCCCTTTCATCGAACACAGCTGATTTCTCTCACTATTCTTATCTTCTTTTCCACCACTGCCCATTTCCCCTGTACCCACTTCTTTGTGTGGGAAGCAACCCGTCAACGCCAGTTAAGGGTGCCTTCCTCACCTGAGTTAGGATTCTCATGGCAAGGCTGCATTAGCATTTCAGTCCGTTGAAAAGTACTCATGCTCATTTTGATCTGAGCCACTGCTCTGGGCTCTCCTTGAAGCTCAACTTTTTAGGTTTTACTTGTTGAAGCATTGTGGAGCAGCATTAAGCCGTTGACTACAATGTAAATTAAGACTAGATTATCTCAAAAATTAAGAAGAAGGAAAGGAAGGAAGGAAGAAATAAAGAAAGAAAAGTGGAGTGAGGGAGGGAGAGAGGAAGAGAGAGAGTGAAGAAGGGGAATATTATATTCTTAGAATTGTATCTATGAATACATTACATCTGTTTTCTTTATATTAAAATAAATACTTGAAAATATGAGAATATAAAAATATTAAAAAAGGAAACTAGAATCTGAGCTCTGTGCCCTCCAGTATTTTTACTTGTTTTCTGATATAGAGATCCTTTAACGTTTCAGATTTTTTAAAAAAATCACAATTAAAATAATTTTAAACAATTGTAAAAAAGATGTGTGCTGGAGTGGGAGGCAGTGATAAGAGATGGGGTGGACTACAGGGAAGAGTCAGCCACTAAGGAGGTGAGAAGGAGGAGAGAAGTCTATTTGAGGAGGTAAAGAAATAGCAAAGGAGCCACTGGAATGTCTGGAGAGCAGAGTTCCAATTGCAGGAATAACATTTCTGAGCAGGAATGTGGAGAGAAGGTTGGGGAAGAACAGGAGGCCACGGTGTCTATAGAGCAGGGACAGGGACATGAAAGCAAATCAGGTTCTAGAAGTATCTGGAATCCCAATCCTACCATTGAATAACACAACAAAGCAGACTGAGAATACTAAAAATGAGAAACATTATTGTAGTGCAATACGTCATCCAGGACAAAACAACATTGTAGAAGCAAGTGCACTACCAGATATTTGAAAAGGGAAGGAAGTCAGTGCCATGGACGTGAGTGAGGAATCGGGGGCCTTGAGATGTTCTCATTCATTCATCTGCTCAGGTTATGCTTAGTGCCAAGTATGTGGTAGGTGGCTGAGACACATAATGAGCAGACCTGACCAATCCCTGCCCCCATAAACCTACAATCTGGTTGGGAGGAGAGAAGGGATACAACCAACTGTGGGTGAATACATAATTGCACTACTCTGAAACTTGCCCGACAGCGCGGTGGAGCGCAGGGCACTGGAAAACGCCATCTCAGGCCCTCAGGGAGGGCGATGGAGGGCCATGCTGAGAAGGGTGCTCAGTGGCTGGCCAGACAGCCCTCCTAGGAGTTGTCTGGGGAGAGGGGCAGACCGCGCTGCTCCCAGGGGAACTAAGCCAGGCTTGTTTAAGGAACTGAAAGGCAGCAGTGTAGTCAAGCAAAGTGAGGGTAGATTGGAGAGGTGTGTATCGGCAGGCGTCTTCAACAGTGAGGCTGCAACCAGAACTTGTGCAGCTTTGGATTTTATCCAAAAAACACCGAGCAGCAAGGAAAGATTTAGAGCAAGGGGTGGCGTGGTCAGATGGTTGGTTTAAGATGCTCATGCCCCAAGCTGTGTAGAGAAATGCAGAAGAAGTAGGGTGGCGGAGCTAACCGGGTGTGCTGTTCTGAGGTCATTGCAGGAGGCTGGGTTAGGGTGATGCTGGCTTAGCTAAGAGGACAGATGAGACTGAGAAGAGGCAGGGCGGACATGCTACGGAAGTACATTTATCAGGTAGACTTCAGGTGATACAGGGAATTCTGATTCAGCTATGTTGTGAAAAAATCAGAAATGCAAAGAAAAGAAATCCCTCAGTTCTAAAATTCAATCAGTGAAAGAAACTTCAGGCAGAAAATTAAGCAGTCGCCTTGGAGAGCTTGTATGTTGACAATAACTGTTCGTCACACCTGGAAAGTCTTCGGGAGTCTGACTTGCTGCAGCCATGCACATTGTGAGATAATGACTAACACATTTTTGTAATTAGTAGCGCACCTGCTATGGTCTAGGAAGAGCTACAGGTGCTGACACACAGTGGAGAGTAAGGTCACATTTCTCTCCTTGGAGAGCTGGTATTCTGGTAAAACTTATATTCCTATATATTCTTTTAAAAAATCTATAGTTTGGGGCAAATAGGTAAATAAAAGTGAATATAAAATAATAATAGTTTCTGAGTTTTCATGGGAAGGCCTTTTTCTGTTTTAAAAAAAGGATTTTAAAAGTAAATAAGGGAATTGGCATTTGGCACAGAACTAAAGGTGCCACTTGGGATACCACCATCTCATATTGGAGTGCCTGAGTTCAAGACTGTTCTGCTTCTGATCTAGCTTCATGCTAATGTGCACTCTGAGAGGCAGCGGTTATGGCTCCAGTAGTCGGGTTCCTGCCAATCACATGGGGGACCTGGACTGCGTTCCTGCCTCCTGGTTTTGGCCAGGCTCAGCCCTGGCTATTGCAGGTGTTTGGGGAGTGAACCAGCAGCTATGCTGTAGATCATCTCTTTCTCTCTGTCTCAATCTCTTTGCCTCTCACAGAAATAGAATAAATTTGAAAAAGTTAATAGGCAAATAACTTACTGAGGAGATATTTCTCGCCAAATTGACCAAGGAATAATGTCACTATCATACAAAGATCTCGCGCAGATGTGGGCATTTTTGTCTAGAATTCGAAACGCCTGAGTTCCACATCAAACCACCTGGGTTTGATTCCTAACTTTGGCTTGGGGCTGCAGCTTCCAGCATATTTGACCTTGAGAGGAAGCAGTAATGGTTTAATAATTGAGTTCTTACCCACCCATGTTGGGGACTGGATAGAGTTCCCAGCCCAGAGCCTTGGTTTGATCCAGTCTCAACCATTGTGGGCATTTAGGGGCGTGAAGCAGAGAATGGGAGTGCACTCTCTGTCTATAGCTCTCTCCTCCTCTGATACACACTTTTTGTCTGCCTTTACGCCTCTTGACTAAAGAAATAAAAAAGAAAAAAAATGTTCCAGAGGCATAAGGATAATACAATGGCTTTTTTTTTTTTTTGACAGGCAGAGTGGACAGTGAGAGAGAGAGACAGAGAGAAAGGTCCTCCTTTGCCATTGGTTCACCCTCCAATGGCCGCCGCAGCCGGCGTGCTGTGGCCGGCGCACTGCGCTGATCCGATGGCAGGAGCCAGGTACTTCTCCTGGTCTCCCATGGGGTGCAGGGCCCAAGCACTTGGGCCATCCTCCACTGCCCTCCCTGGCCACAGCAGAGAGCTGGCCTGGAAGAGGGGTAACCAGGACAGAATCCGGCGCCCCGAATGGGACTAGAACCTGGGTTGCCGGTGCCGCAAGGCGGAGGCTTAGCCTAGTGAGCCGCGGCGCCGGCCTACAATGGCTCTTAAAATAAATAACATGAATGGTTTCCAGATAAGAGAAAATTGACCTTTGTAGCCATATAGAAATGTGATGTTATTTGCTCCTCTAAAATTAGCAGTTTTCTTTTTTAATCATGATATGAATACTTAGTGGTAGGTGAGTATGGCTGGATCTGTATGAATTGCCACAACTTTCCTGGAAAGCAATTTGGCATGATGAGGATTCAGATGTAAATCTTTTCACTTGATTCCATTTTTAGGGATACAGCTGGAAGTAATTAGTGCTAAAGATTTAGGGGCAGGCGCTGAGAACAGCAGTTAAGACACCTGCTTGGGATGCCCACTTCTATACCAGTGTGGGTGTGTGTCCTCCTGTACTTCCCACTCACCTCCTGCTAATACACTCTGGGAGGCAGCAGTGATGGCTTAAGGAACTTGGATCACTTCCACCCACATGGGAGACCCAGATAGAACGCCTGACTCCTGGCTTTGGCCTATCCCAGATCTGGCTGCTGTGGACATTTGGGGAGTGCACCCATAGATGAAAGATCTCTCTCTCTGCATTTCAAACAGATAAATAAATAATATTTTGAAAAGGCAAAGATTCATATACATAAGAGTGGGTAAAGGGTTCAAGATAGGGCACAGATCTTGAAATAGGAGGTCTGAAAGTTGACTCCGTGACCTAAACTGCAGTAAGATTTTTCAGAACTTGCAGAGAGCTCATTTTGACTGTGTTGTTGATGGGCTGAGTGCCTTCAGCAAAGCCCTACGCCATCTAAGCTGGAGTCTCCATCCATTTCCTGGTCAGAAGAGGATGTCATGCTGATTTAGTGACAAAGCAAGAAGCAAAGCTTAGAGTTTCCTTCTCCTCACCTTTAGATATCTGCCCTAAGGCCTCAGGGACCACAAATCAGTCTTGACCCTCTTGTTAGAAGCTCTCTGCTGCCATCTCCAGTACTCTCTGCTCTCAGTCCTGCCACCATCTCCATTCTAGATTTCAGAGCTTCAACACACACCACACACACAAGTGCACACACACCAACACATACATACTACATGCACTGCACACAGAACACATACCACGCATACACTGCCCTGAACACAGGCACCACACACACAGTACTGCCTACACACTCACACACATATATGAAACATACCTATCACCCACACACAAAAGCACATGCACAACACACATAATCCATGTACGGTGCACACACATGCACACATACCCACAATACCACATACATACCACGCTGCAACCCCCCCACATATACCACATACATACATATCCCTCTCACACACACTGCACAGAAGGCAGGAGGAGAGAGGGTGTAGAAATAAAGTTAATTTTAAATTTACAATCAGTAATCATAACTGAAAATGCTTGAGGCACTGCATTTTATGCATGTATTAACTAATTTAACCCTAATAAGAATAATAAAACAAATAATGTCCTCATGAGGTAGATACCATTAGAATCTCCTTTCTATGGAAGAAGAAACTGAGGTGCCATGATTGGCCAAGGTTACACAGCCAGTTTGTGGTACAACTGTGATTGGAATCTAAGCAATTTGAGTTCAGAATCTTGCTTTTTAAAAAACATTTTATTGAAATGCAGAATATCTACCAAAAATGCACATAAGTATACAGATAAATGTTTTTGATCCTCTGATCACACTCATAACCAATACCATAACTAAGAACAAAACATTATTAGTACTCTGAGTCCTCATTATTCTCCTCTAATATATATATATATATTTAATGTGGTAAAGAAGAGTATCCTGCTTTAAAAATCACCACTCAAGTGACTGGAATTCATGTCTTGACTCTCCTACTTAGAGCTGGGTGACCTGGAAAGAGACTGACCTCTTCAGAGCTTGGGTTTCCTATGTGAAATGGGTACAGCAACACCCAGGCATTGAGTGCTGTGACAACAGTATGGAATGATGTGTGTGACATTCCTGGCATGTAGTAAGCATTCACATACATTAGCATTACCATTCATAAGCACATCATAATTACAGGCAGGTTTGTACACTGGTTTTTCCATAAACTATGGCTACTATTTAAAAATGCATCACAAGGAGAAAGCCATGCCAGCCTGAAACACTTTGGAACCCCTTTCTTGTGTTGCTGTATGTGGTGATTATGCATACTAAAGAGTTCTGATTTCTATCTCTTGGTCACATCTCTAGGCATTGTACCACCTGGAAAACCCAATGACTACGAGACAGATCTCTGCCTGTGGTGGGGCCCATGACAGTGAGTTTAATAGGAGTTGTTATTGAGTTTAAAAGGAGCCGTTGAGTTGGTTAGTAGCTGTTGGCACCCAAGTGAGTGGCTGCTAAGGTTGGTCATGAAGGAACTCACTAATATTCTCCAGTATGGAATCCTGGGGGACTATGGTTGCAGAATTTACAACTAGACCTGCTTGTACGTTTGATCCCATCAGCAAGCTTCTAAGAAAGGGCTATGGTATAGAATTTTATGCCAACCACAAGAATGCAGTTATAAGCACATCTTAATCTACTCTCTTATTTACGTGATCACTCGTTGCTCATTTTGATCCTGCAGAGTAAGCATTCTAAGAAAAAGAGAAAAATAGATTCCCTACATAAAGCAGAAGAGAAGTGAAATGGAAACATTTTTTTTTCTTGCTCACCCTGTCAGCATCGTGTTTAACAAGTTTTTGTGTTTATTTATGTAGAATATACATCTGATCATTGTCTTCAATTTTTCTTTGTTTTAAAAATTATTTATTAGAAAAGAAGGGAGACAGACACAGATACACACATGGAGAGAGGGAAAAGGAGTTGTCTGGGATTTCGAAGTAAGCAAGTAAATAAGCTAAAGTAAGTTAAGCAAGTAGGATAAAGGCCGAAGGTCTGTTGAACTAAGCTCACAGTTAGAAGGTAAAGTTGGATTTTACTAAGAACAGTTTAGAGGACCCATGAGGGCTGGCACAGATGAAAGAACTGAGGGTGCGTGGGTAGTAAGAAAGTATGAAAATAAATGCAGGTTATTATTTAAAGAAGTTAGGCTATAAATAGAGGATAAAAGACTATGTAGACAATGGAGAGAGAGATGCTTTTCTTACAGTAATTGCAGTGGGTTTCACAGTATAAAATTCAGGGGGAAGAGCCATTGGAGGGAAAGGCAATGAAGATAAAGGAATAAGAAGTTGATGGAGAGAGGAACTGAATAATCATTCAGTAGAGGACTGAGCCAAGAGCACAAGTTTCAGGGCTAGCTCTACAGATGGGGAGGGAGACGAGGATGGTCCATGTGTAGTAGATGAGTACTGTACTGATGGACTCAGGAAGACACAGAACAGATGATGGCGCATCAGCCTCCACCTGTTCTGTGATGAAGGTGGCAGGAGCAAGCAGCTCAACCAAGGAACCCAACCCTGAGCTCACAAGCATGCTCTAGGATAAGTGTGCACAGTTCTGAATCCCAAATTCATCACTTCCCAACTGGGTCAGATCAGGTGAGCTGCTTTATCTCTCTCTGTCTCAGTTTACTTATCGTTAAAGTGGAGATACTAGTATTACCTACCAACTACAGATGTATGGGTGGTGTGAAAGATGGGTTAGTAAATGTTAGACTTTATTATGATGGACACAAACCTGAATGCCTTATATCCTTCCTTTCATAAACATTTAAAAAATGGTCACTGCATTCATTTCATCAAGATTCTCAAGATTCGTTTCCATAAAGAGTTGTTTAGAGTTTTAATATTTTTTGGTGTTCTCTTCGGATGGATATGATCCTCAGCTACATTATTATTTGAAGATGCATTCCATAAATATTGTTTCAGTTGGCACACAAGTATATTAGGTCCATAAGAATGCCAGAATATTTTAGAATTAATAAAACCCTCTCTTAAGTCCTTAGCTGGGAAGGCATTGGACATAATATTTATGCCTTCAGCTTGAACAGGAAGTTTTGCGGATCTCTTTTTCAGAAATTTTCATCCTGTCATTTCTAACTTTGGACAGCCTCCGTTACCTGTGACTTCAGGATGGGTGGCTCGGCATTGTAACTGCAATCCCTCCATAGACCACTGTAGCAGGCTGTGTTCTCAAATGCAGGCTGACTTGATCCTGTGGAATGTATGCACTGAATGTGGTTGAGCTTATCTCTGAAATAATTTCATTACAACAAGCTACCTTAACAGTGAGATGCACACCCACCTGCATAATTTTCATAATATGCATCTCTATTAGCTTATTTAATACCAAATCTTTTTGCAGCAAAATAAGCTAGTCTTTTATTTCCATTTTTTTCTATTAACTTTTCAAAATACCCTCATATATATCAATTAGGATAGTGTGTGTGTGTGTGTGTGTGTGAGAGAGAGAGAGAGAGAGAGAGAGCAAGCGAGCAAAAAGAAGAGAGACAAAGAGGGAGAGACAGAACTAAGAGAAGAGATAACGAATTATGTTCTCTCATTGTGCTAAAAATGCCTGTACTCTGTCTTTTCTTAATCCAGAAAATAAAATCCCAAGCTAACATGCTGGTGCTTGTGTTTAAATCATCTATTCATTGTGAATAAATAGATGAGATAAAGTTCCACAGAATTAGCCAAAGTGACTTCTCACAGAAGGGACAAAGGAAGTGCTCCAGGAGATTGGGTAGAGATATGTTATGAACGTAATGGCCACTCGTCAATTGACTTGGCTTTACTTCAAAGGAAACATGCAGATCTTTGTAAATTAAACCACATCTGAATTTAGTAAGAGCATCTTGGGTGTTGGAACTAATTCTGAAGGCATACCAGTGTGAGCTGCTTTGTTAAGAAGGGATATTTAGGCCGATGCCGTAGCTCACTTGGCTAATCCTCCACCTGCTGCGCTGGCACCCCGGGGTTCTAGTCCCGGTTGCTCCCCTTGCAGTCTAGCTCTCTTCTGTGGCCCGGGAGGGCAGTGGAGGATGGCCCAAGTGCTTGGGTCCCTGCACCTGCATGGGAGATCAGGAGGAAGCACCTGGCTCCTGGCTTCGGATCAGTGCAGTGCCAGCCCTAGTGACCATTAGGGGAGTGAACCAACGGAAGGAATACCTTTCTCTTTGTCTCTCAGTCTATAACTCTACCTGTCAAAAAAAAAAAAAAAGGGTCATTTATTCTATCATGGTACTTCTGGAACAACTCCCAGTCATCATTTTAGAAATCTATGTAACTCACTTTAAAATTTCTGGGATGAAATATACTTAATAATTGCACTTACAGTTTTTTGGCCCTCAAATTTTTCCCAATACACTTAGATGTGCCAGAGGTTCCAGATGGAGGATGTTTTATATCTTATATAAAATTACTGGGCTCTTTACTCTAAATTATGGGATGTGACAAATTTAAAACATAAGTAATTCTTTTTTAAAATTTTTAAACTTTTATTTATTAATATAAATTTCCAAAGTAAACTTTTGGATTACAGTGGCTTTTTCCCCCATAGCCTCACTCCCACCCACAACCATCCCATCTCTCACTCCCTCTCCTATCTCATTCATATTAAGATTCATTTTCAATTATCTTTATATACAGAAGGTCAATTTAGTATATACTAAGTAAAGATTTCAACAGTTTGCACCCACACAGAAACACAAAGTATAAAGTACTGTTTGAATACTAGTTATACCATTAATTTATATAGTACAACACATTAAGGACAGAGATCCTACATGGGGAGTAAGTGCACAGTGACTCCTGTTGTTGATTTAACAATTGACTCTAGGCCAGCATGGCAGCTCACTAGCTAATCCTCCGCCTTGTGGCACTGGCACACCGGGTTCTAGTCCTGGTCGGGGCGCCGGATTCTGTCCCAGTTGCCCCTCTTCCAGGCCAGCTCTCTGCTGTGGCCAGGGAGTGCAGTGGAGGATGGCCCAAGTGCTTGGGCCCTGCACCCCATGGGAGACCAAGATAAGCACCTGGCTCCTGCCTTCAGCCGCGGCAGCCATTGGAGGGTGAACCAACGGCGAAGGAAGACCTTTCTCTCTGTCTCTCTCTCTCACTGTCCACTCTGCCTGTAAAAAAAATAAAAATAAAAAAAGAAACAATTGACACTGTTACTTATGATGTCAGTAATCACCTGAGGCTCTTGTCATGAGCTGCCAAGGCTATGGAAGCCTCTTGAGTTTGCCAACTCCAACCTTATTTAGACAAGGCCATAGTCAAAGTGGAAGCTCTCTCCTCCCTGCAGAGAAAGGTACCTGCTTCTTTGATGGCCTGTTCTCCGCTGGGATCTCACTCATGGAGATCTTTCATTTAGGTCATTTTCTTTTTTTGCCACAGTGTCTTGGCTTTCCATTCCTGAAATACTCTTATGGGCTTTTTAGCCAGATCCGAATGCCTTAAGGGCTGATTCTGAGGCCAGAGTGCTGTTTAGGACATCTGCCATTCTATGAGTCTACTGTGTATCCCGCTTCCCATGTTGGATCGTTCTCTCCTGTTTAATTCTATTAGTTAGTATTAGCAGACACTAGTCTTGTTTATGTGATCCCTTTGACATTTAATCCTATCATTATGATCGATTATGAACTGAAATTGATCATTTGGACTAGTAAGATGGCATTGGTACATGCCACCTTGATGGGATTGAATTGGAATCCCCTGGCACCTTTCTAACTCTACCATTAGGGGTAAGTCTGTTTGAGCATGTGCTGAACTGTACATTTCCTCCCTCTCTTATTTCCACTCTTATATTTAACAGAGATCACTTTTCAGTTAAATTTCAACACTTAAGAATAATTGTGTGTTAATTACTGAGTTCAACCAATAGTATTAAGTAGAACAAAAAATACTAAAAAGAATAAAATTGTAAGTTTTTCCTCAACAGTCAGGACAAGGGCTGTCAAGTCATTATTTCTCATAGTGTCCATTTCACTTCAACAGGTTTCCTTTTAGGTGCTCAGTTAGTTGTCACCGATCAGGGAGTATTTCTTTTATCAAGATCTTGAGTAGATGTGCTAGGGTGAATGTTGGACGGCAAGAACACATAGAGGAGTACACTTATCCATTGCTTCATTCATGTCAAAACGTTGTCTTCTTTGTGTCAGACATTGTTTGATTCTTAAGCTAGGGACTCAGTAGTGAGTAAAGCTATCAAGAAAAAAGAAAGCTGTTCTTAGACAAGCATACATTTGAATTTGGGGAAGCAGAAAGGAAACAAAATAAGTACATTGCAATGGATGCTTGAAAGGAAAGCTGGAAGGATGGGTCAGGCTGCTCCTTTGTAAATTCTTTAATTATTCCCACAACTGTAGGAGCCCTTCTAACGCCCTCCAGAGGCTGAATACCTTGTTTCTTCCACTTTTCTGTTTGTTGCCCCACTTCTGCCCTAGGAGGCATCGTTCCCTTTTCTATGATTGCTGCTAGGCACCTTTCCAAATGCAATTCTCTCTGGATCCACAGGCTCTACCCCTGCAGGTTCCACATCTGCAGGTTCAATCAGTTCAAGATCACAAATATTGAAGGGGAAAAATCATTGCATCTGTACTGAACAAGTACATTTTTCTTGTCATCGCTTTCTAAACAATAATACAGTATAACAACTATTTACACAGTATTTACACTGTACTATGTATCATAAGTAACTTAGAGATGATTTAAAGTATACAAGAGGGTGTGCATAGATTATACACAAATTACTAGGCCATTTTAAATGCGAGATTGAGCAACTGCAGTTTTGATAGCTGCAAGGGTCCTGGAGTCCAACCCCTGAGAATACTGCAGGATGACTGTATACTTCTCAGATCCTTTCTCTTCTACTCTATCACTGTCTCTCCCCAACCCAGACAGCTCCGGGTCTCAGCTTAAATACGACTTTTTCCAAGAAGTTTCAAAGTCCTCTCCACAAGCCTGAGTTGTGTACTTCTCATGAGTGATGCCGTAACATCCTTTACTGCTCTTCTCACGACGCTTGTCACCCTGTATTATGGTGCATGCATGTGTGTCTGTGAATGTGATTGCTCTTTGATTCTGTTTTGTTTCCCTGCTTCCTACACTATAAACTATCCTTAGGTGTGTCAAGGGTGCCTTTGAAGGGACTATGTGTCTGGAAATGTGAAATTGCCTTGTCATGCTGCTGCCCTCTAGTGAAATCACTCTGAGAAGGAGAGCTGCTGCTTCGAGTCTGCAAAGAGAGAATGCTCCTTATCCAGGCACCGTGGGGCTGAGAGTGATAACATTCATGGTTTCTGCAAAGACCTGAGCCTGTTCAAATGTTGTCTTGGAGTTGGCATGAGCCCCCTGAGGAGGCTGATTGAGGGTCAAGTCTGAGGAGATCAAATGGAATCTATCTTGCTACACTATTTTCCTGCAATGAAATTCATAGATAAATGTAAACCCACTACGCACATGACTTCAAAAAATCAACACAATGCTCTACTGTAGTTTAGTATTCATTTTAGCTTACAAATGCTAGGATAAAACTACTTTAGACATAATGAGGTAGTCAAAGAGTTGTACCTAAATTAAAGAAATGTTTATTTAAAAAATTCTAAAAGTTATTTATTTGAAATGCAAGAGACAGAGACACAGAGAGAAAGAGGTCCTACATGCTGGTTCACTCCCTAATACTTGCAACAGCTGAGGCTGGGCCAGGCTGACACCAGGATCAGGGAACTCAACCTAGGTCTCCTGTGTGCGTGGCAGGAACTTAACCACCTGAACATCATGTGCTGTCTTCCAGGGTGCTCATTCTCAGGAAGCTGGAATCTGAATGGAGCTGGGACTCGAACCCAGGCACTCTGATATGGGACGTGACCATCCCAAGCAGTACCTTAAACTGCCACATCAAACGCCTGCCCCCTTTTAAATATATTTAGATTTAAGAGGGTAAGATCATGTACAATTGCATATTGATCACACATTTTCTAGATATTGAAGATGTTGAAAAAAGGGCCTGAGGCAGCTATGCATGCAGATGAACAGAGGTGTGCGGTATCAGTGATACAACATCCGTTACTGATGAAAACCTTAAACAAATTGGGTATAGAAGGAACATTCCTCAACACATTCAAGGCAATCTGTAAAAACCCATATCCAGAATCCTATTGAATGGGGAAGAGCTGGAAGCATTCCCCCTAAGATCCAGAACCAGACAAAGATGCCCATTCCCACCACTGCTACTTAATATAGTACTAGGAGTTTTAGCCAGAACCATTAGGCAAGGAAAAGAAATCAAAGGGATACAAATTAGAAAGGAGGAAATCAAGCTGTCTCTATTTGCAGATGACATGAATCTTTATATAGGGGATCCAAAAAACTCCACTGAGAGACATTTGGAACTCTTATAAAAGAGTTTGGTAAAGTGTCAGGATATAAAATCAACACACACAAAAAATCAATAGCCTTTGAATACACAATGTCATGGCTGAGAAAGAACTTTTGAGATCAGTCCCATTCACAATAGCTCCAAAACAAAAAAAAAAAATTCAAATACCTTGGAATAAATCTAACCAAGAGTGTCAAAGATCTCTACGATGAAATTACAAAACACTAAGAAAGAAATAGACATTAAAAAATGGAAAAACCTTCCATGTTCATGATCAGAAGAATCAACATCATCAAAATCTACATACTACCAAAAGCAATTTACAGATTCAGTGAGATCCCAATCAAAATACCAACAGCATTCTTTGCAGAGCTAGAAAAAATGATGCTGGAATTCATATGGAAATACAAGAGACCCTGAATAGTTAAAGCAAACTTATACAACAAAAACAAAGCTAGAGGCATCACAATACCTGATTTGAAGACATACTACAGGGCAGTTATAATCAAACAGCCTGGTACCAGCACAAAAACAAACATGTAGGTTAATAGGAGAATAGAAACTCCAGAAACAACCAACTTTTTTTTTTTTTTTTTTTTTTTGGACAGGCAGAGTGGACAGTGAGAGAGAGAGAGAGAGAGAGAGAAAGGTATTCCTTTACCGTTGGTTCACCCCCCAGTGGCCGCTGCGGCCGGCGCGCTGAGGCCTGCCCACCGCGCTGATCTGAAGCCTGGAGCCAGATGCTTCTCCTGGTCTCCCATGGGGTGCAGGGCCCAAGTATTTAGGCCATCCTTCACTGCACTCCCGGGCCACAGCAGAGAGCTGGACTGGAAGAGGGGCAACCAGGACAGAATCTGGCACCCCGACCAGGACTAAAACCTGGGGTGCCAGTGCCACAGGTGGAGGATTAGCCTATTGAGCCACAACGCCGGCCTAAACCAACCAACTTATTTTTGACATAGGCGCTAAGATTAATCCTTGGAGCAAGGACAGTCTCTTTAACAAATGGTGCTGGGGAAACTGGATCTACACATGCAGAAGTGTGACACTAGACCCTACCTTACACCTTACACAAAAATCCACTCAAAATAGATCAAAGACCTAAATCTATGTCTCAATACCATCAACTCATTAGAGAACATTGGGGAACCTTTGAAAGACATTGGCATAGGCTAAGAGTTCTTGTTAAAGGCCCCAGAGGCATAGGAAATCAAAACCAAAATTGACAAATTGGTTACATCAAGCTGAGAAGCTTCTGCAATGCAAAAGAAATGGTCAGCAAAGTGAAGAGGCAACTAGCAGATTGGGAGAACGTATTTGCAAACTACACAGCTGATAAAGGGTTGACATCCAGAATCTATAAAGAGCTCAAGAAATTCAACAACACCAAAGCAAACAATTCAGTTAAGAAATAGGCAAAGGACTTGAAGAGGCATTTTCAAGAGAGGAAATTCAAATGGCCAACAGACATTGAGAAAATGCTCAGGATCACTAGCCACCAGGGGAATGAAAATCAAAACCACAATGAGGTTTCACCTCACTCCAGTTGGAATGGCCCACATACAGAAATCAACAAATGACAAATACTGGCAAGGATGTGGGGAAAGAGGTACCCTGGTCCACTTTTTGTGGGAATGTAAACTTGTGCAATCACTATGGAAGACAATATGGAGATACTTCAAAAATCTGAATATAGACATACCATATGATCTAGCCATCCCACTCCTGGGAATTTACCCAAACTAAAAGAAATCAGCACATGAAAGAGTTATCTGTGGCCGGCGCCGCGGCTCACTAGGCTAATCCTCCGCCTTGCGGTGCCGGCACACCAGGTTCTAGTCCCGGTTGGGGCGCCAGATTCTGTCCCGGTTGCCCCTCTTCCAGGCCAGCTCTCTGCTGTGGCCAGGGAGTGCAGTGGAGGATGGCCCAAGTGCTTGGGCCCTGCACCCCATGGGAGACCAGGAGAAGCACCTGGCTCCTGCCTTTGGCCGCGGTGGCCATTTGGAGGGTGAACCAATGGCAAAAGGAAGACCTTTCTCTCTGTCTCTCTCTCACTGTCCACTCTGCCTGTCAAAAAAAAAAAAAAAAAAAAAAGAGTTATCTGTATCCCCATGTTGCTTGCAGCACAATTCACATTAGCCACAATATGTAATCGACCCAGATGTCCATCAACTGATGAGTGGATAAAGAAATTAGGGTATATTTACACTATGGAGTACTACTCAGTTGAAAAAAAAAATGGAATCCTGTCTTTTGCAATAAGATGGTTGCAACTGGAAACCATTATGCTGAGTGAAAGATACCAGTCCCAAAAAGACAGATATCGTATGTTTTCCTTGATCAGAGGTAATGAATAGAGTACCTGAAATATAATGTATTGAAGTGAAATAGACATTTTGGCAATCAATGACGGTTTGTAGCCCTTGTCTCTTTCGTTGAGGAAGTGTTTTGTTTTGCTTTGTTTTATTTTGTCTCCAAGCTATTTGTTGAAATATTTTACTTAGGGTAGCATTAACTATACAAGCATTAAGTGTACTAAAAAAAAGATCATTGTGGAAATTGAGAGTGGGAATATGAGGAGGAGGGGGAGTAAGGGTTGAGAAGGGAGGGTTGGGGGGAAGTGCCACTATGTTCCTATAATGGTAAAAGGAAATATATGAAACTTATATAACTTAAATAAAATATATATTAAAAATTAAAGTTATAAGCTCTAAATCTTGAAGAAGACTAGAAAAATGTTAAGAATTTTTCCTTGAATTCTCCCAACAAATCATTTGACCTTTGTAAACCAAGGCCATGGTCTTATGGGGGAAGTTCTTTTTTTAAAAAAAGATATTTATTTATTTATTTATTTGACAGGTGGAGTTACAGACAGTGAGAGAAAGAAACAGAGAGAAAGGTCTTCCTTCTGTTGGTTCACTCCCTAAATGGCCACAACGGCTGGAGTGGCCCTGATCCGAAGCCAGGAGCCAGGTGCCTCCCCTGGTTTCCCATGCCGGTACAGGGGCCCAAGCACTTGGGCCATCCTCCACTGCCTCCCCGGGCCACAGCAGAGAGCTGGACTGGAAGAGGAGCAACTGGGACTAGAACCTGGCACCCATTTGAGATGCTGGCGCCATAGGCGGAGGATTAACCTAGTGTGTCACGGCTCTGGCCCCAATTGGAGAAGTTCTGACTGCATCCTTCCATCCTGGCTGACTTTACCAAAACTGGAGGAAGACCAAGAAATGACCTCTCCTCTACTCAAAATGTTTAATGGAAGAGAAAAATGACTCGGAGTACCAAACCAAGAAAATAGAGTTTGCAAGATGGAATTTCTGACTATCTTACTTAATGGATGAGTACCTGTACACAACACATGGTAAGTTTTTGGATAAACTTAACATTAAAGCAAATGACATTGATGACAACAACTGGAGAACACTAAGTTTGTGGGAAAACTCAATATCAATCTCTGAAAAGGCAAATTACATCAGCTGGAGAAAGGCTAGAATTCTGTTTGCTTTTGAGCCATGCTGATGATGGGAGGACAGACTGTTGCTTAAAGCTATCATGTTTGGTTAAAGTGGAGGCGATGTGTGACTGTTACCAGACCTGGGAAACCCAATAGGACTTCGCAGGTGTTTTTCTGGCCCTGAACTCAGCTGCTGAATATGTGTCTTGTTGATAGAAATTTTGCTAACCTCCCAAACTCCCTGAAGTCTTCCCCTACTTAGTCGAGCTATGCCTACAGCAGTGCTATGGAGAATTCTTAAATTTTTAGCTCGGAAGAAATCAGAGGAATAATATGAATTACTTGTCAATAAAGTATTTTTTAAAGATTTATTTATTTGAAAGAGTTACACAGAGAGAGACGGAGAGGCAGGGAGGGGGGAGAGAGAGATGTCTTCCATCCATTGGTTTACTCCTCAATTGGCTGCAATGGCTGGAGCTGCACCCATCCGAAGCCAGCAGCCAGGAGCCAGGAACCAGGAGCTTCTTCCGGGTCTCCCACATGCATGCAAGGGCCCAAGGACTTGGGCCATCTTCTACTGCTTTCCCAGGCCACAGCAGAGAGCTGGATCGGAAGTAGAGCAGCTGGGAGTTGAACCAGCACCCATATGGGATGCCAGCACTGCAGGCGGTGGCTTTACCTGCTATGCCACAGTGCTGGCCCATCAATAAAGTATTTTTTAATCTCCTTTGAAACTTTTCTGATTAGCCTCAAAGCACATTAAAGCCACAACAGGTTTACTGGAAGTGTCAGTTATTAAATAGACATTTTACTGTAATTGAGTGTTAGTGTCACCATAGTTCAGACCACAGGCCCTGGCAACCCAGAGAAAGGGTTGCTTTTAGCAAACTGCATTGACAGGAAGCAAACTTCTCAGCTGGGTCCCACCACACTGCTTTGGCCCTCAGTAGCAAGAGGGAAAACCTACAACCACCAGCCCAGCTGTTGCCACTGAGCTGCTGCCCTTGAAACAATGCTGTGGGACAGGTATAACACAAGTACGAAGAAAACCAAATACTGCTGGGACTTCTAAAAACTCATTTAAAAAGAATTGTTTGGGGGTGGTGGTGCTGAGGTTTATCATGTTAAATGGTTAAAGTGAAGAATAGGAGGGAAATCCCCAGTCCTCATTGTGGGACTCTGTTTACTGACATTTTAGCAGAAATGATATGAAGTTGCTCCATGTTTTAATTGTGTGTGTGTGTGTGCATGTGTGTGTTTCCTTTTTAGTTAGGGAGAGTGAGAGATCCCAGTCACTGGCTCATTCCCCTAAATGTTTGCACAGGCAGGGCTGCACCAGAAGTTGGGAACTCAATCTAGTGCTCCCATGTGGGTGCCATGAACCCAAACACTTGAGCCGTTGTTCCCATGTATCAACAGGAACCTGGAGCCAGGGACCAGAACTGGGTGGGATGCGTGTGTCCAAACCAGCATCGTATCCACCTGGCCAAATGCCCATCTCTTAAGTGTGGTTTTAAGCCATCATCCAAGAAGCAGAACTCCATGTCACGTGGAGTTTTAGTCTCCTGACACCCAGGCAGATAGAGCAATTGTCACCATCTAAACCCAGGACGGAGTGCCTCCGTGTCCTCCACTGGCTGCAGTTCTCTCCCGGCCACTGTGTCCTCCTAGTGCTCCTGCTGAGAGTGATTCATAAAGTGGCACTGAGCCAGCCCTGTGACAGTGAGGTTTCTTCCCATGTGCTTAGGGCTCATCCTCTCGCCTGTGTGCTCAGCCACCTCTCCAACTTCTTCAGGATCCTCCACGGATCATTCCTCTGACCTCCCAAACATATGCCAAGGTCTTCTTCCATCTTCAGAGAAAGAACAAACGATCCTTCCACAATTTGTCACTCCCCTCCATTTAAAGCTTTTTTCCTTCTTCACTTCACAGCTATAAATAGTTAGTTAACAATAGTGTCTTAAATGTCAAGCCCAGTGACATCATTATCTAAGGAGTGAGTTGAATGTTTCCACTTTGCTAACCAGACCCAGTATCCATCTTGTCGGATGCAAGCCCTGCATGCCGTCAGTCTTTGAGTCGCAGGTTCATCTGGACATCTTGTAAGTGGGCCCAGACTGTAGACTTGGTTTTTTTTTTTTCTCTTGTCCTGGTCTGCCTTGTTTCCCTGTCTGTTGGCTCAGGTGCCCTCATATATGCGGCCCATCACTAAAGAATGACCAGAACTCCTGTACCTTGACATGTTATTATGAGCCTTCTTTCACTAGGTCTGAATTCAAGTTTTACCTCTGGTGAGAATTTCTATTATATATGAACAGATTTCCTGTGGCTAACCTTGTTTGGCTATCACACATGTCATATATATTTTCATTCCATATGATGTGTCACACTGTGTGCTGTATCATCAAGATAATGAGAAACATATCTAAGGTGAAACTAAAAGAAAAGTAGTGTTAGGCCATCAATAACTTTCTTTTCCTCCTCCCCCTTCTTCTTCCTCCTCTTCCTCCTCCTCTACCTCTCCTTCTTCCTCCTCTTCCTCCCCTTCCTCCTGCTCCTTCTTTTTCTTCCTCCTTCTCTCATCCTCCTCCTCCTTCTCTCCTCTTCTTTCCCCTATTCTCCCCTCCCCTTCCTTCCCCTCCCCTCTCCTCCCCTCCTTTTCCCTTCCCATCCCTTTTCCTTTTCTTCCTAAGCAAGAGAATGACCAGCTTTGATAGAGACAGAATCTATTGTCTCTCATCTCCTCCTGTTGGGATTTCTAGATCAGAAGGAATGAGTTATTGTAATTTTAACAAAATAATTTTATTCCGGTTTCCTATTTGGGAGCCTTACTCTAAACCCAGTCCTTTTTGGAAGTGAGCTTAGTGATCTGGCCATTACCAGCCCCTCAGCACTGGATAGGGCATCCATGAAGCCAGACAGGCCATGGAATAGTAATCTTGTCATCTGGCCCTGAAGTATGACTGCCAGACTGCCAGGTGACCTGCACTGTCTGGTGATCAGTGAGTTACCCTTGGCTTCTCTTGCAGGCTGAAGTCAGCTTGGACTGCATCCTTGTTTGTCATGAATGTTCCTTTGTAGTTGCATTTTTGACTACTGGCTACTTACATATTAGGGGTCAGACACAAACCAGCTTAATCTCGACACTCCAGCCTGCTCTTTCCAATTTCCTCTCTTAACCACCAACCCAGCATGGAAGGCAAGCCCATTTTAGATCCAGCTCAGCCATCAAAAATGTGCAGAAAGATAGTTTAACAATAAAAAAGTTAAATGTAGGCATGTAGGCATGATGATGGTTATTCACTCCAAGAAACCATGCTGTCATCTGCTCTTTATGTGTCAATAATAACAACATAGCAATAGCACTTAATGCTAGCAAATCAGAAGTGCTATATCACTTACATGGTCTTAGTTATTCTTCACAGCAGTCCTATGTTATGAACATCCATAAGGAAGTCATTCAGTCTACTTTGGTAGGTAATTCAGTGTTATATCTAAAGCTATGGATCTTCAGTGGCTCACCAATTGTAATCAGAGACATATATTTTAGAGAAGTACTTCTCAAAATTTATATTATTTTATGAGTTTTAAGAAAGATTTATTTTTTTGAACATCATAGCTAAATATAGAGAGACAGAAAGACCTTCTATCCACTGGTTCACTCTCCAAATGGCCACAATGGCCAGCACTGGGCCAAGTCTAAGGTAGGAGCCAGGAGCTTCATCCATCTCTCCCACATGGGTGGCAAAGGCCCAAAGGTTTGTGACATCTCCTCTGCAGAGAGCTGGATCAAAGGTAGAACAGCTGGGACAGGAACTGGCACCTATGTGGGATGCTGACATCATGGATAGCAACTTTATCACTGTGCCATAACACCGGTCCCTCAAATTTTAATGTGCATATGAATCATCTGGCAATATTGATAAGATGCACATTCACATTCAGCAATCTGAACAAAGGTTATGTTTTAAAAATCCATAATGAATTTTACAATTCGTACTGCAGAGAAACTGCAAAACATCACACTTTCATTCATTCAAAGAGTTTGAACTGAGCACTCACTTTGCACCAAGTACTTTTGTAGCATCAAGAACCAATCAGTGAAAAGATGGAAGGGGAAAACACAATAGCACACTGCTTGCATGGAGCTTACATTCTAGTGTTTGTGCCTGGGTGAGGAGGGCAGTAAGGCCCTGAATAAATAAATAATTAAATATATGCTATATCAGATGGTGATCAATGTTGTACTAGCTATTTATTTTTTTAAATTTTTCTTTTTTACTTTTATTTAATAAATATAAATTTCCAAAGTACAACTTTTGAATTATAGCAGCTTTTCTCCCCATAACCTCCCTCATAACCACAACCATCCCATCTCCCACTACCTCTCCCATCCCATTCTTCATCATGATTCATTTTCAATTATCTTTATATACAGATCAACTTAGTATATACTAAGTAAAGATTTCAACAGTTTGCACCCACACAGACACACAAAGTATAGAGCACTGTTTGAGTAGTAGTTTCACCATTAATTCTCATAGTACAACACACTAAAGACAGAGGTCCTACATGAGGGGCAGGTACACAGTGACACCTGTTGTTGACTTAACAATTGACACTCTTATTTATGACATCAGCAATCACCCAAGGCTCTTGTCATGAGCTGCTAAGGCCATGGAAGCCTCCTGAGTTCACCAACTCTGATCTTATCTAGACAAGGCCATAGTCAAAGTGGAAGTTCTCTCCTCCCTTCAGAGAAAGGTATTGCCTTCTTTGATGGCCCGTTCTTTCCACTGGGATCTCACTCACAGAGATCTTTTATCTAGTTATTTATTTTGAGAAGGGAGTTAGAGAATGCTGAAGGGGAAGTAGGTGTAATTTTAAATAAAGCTGTCAGGGAAAGTCTCCTCGAGAATTTGAACTTTGATCAAAAATGTGGAAAGGTGAGGAAGTGAGCCATATGATTATATGTAGGACAAATGCAAGGGCAAAGGCCCTGAGGAATAAATGCCTCTTGTGTGTAGAATGAATAGCAAAGACATCAATGTGGCTAGATTGAGTGATTACAGGGAAGAGTAATGAGAGATGGGAACAGAGGTGGGGGGGCGGGGTGCAGTTGTAGCTATAAGAACTGCTGAGACGCCTAAGAGAAGGAAAAATGAGAGAAGGGACCCAACTAAGAATCTTAAAGGCTAACAGAGAGAAAAGACAAATAACCTATGAACTATCACCCATTAGACTGACAGCCGACTTCTTAAGACTGACAATGGTAGTTGGAAGAGGAGGAGCAATGTCCCTGAAATGTTATAAGACAGAAAGCAAAACTATTTGTTGAATAAAGGTGAAAAAAAGACATTTTCAGAAGAAGTTGACAGAGCTCATCATCAGTTGACAATTCTTAAATAGATGCCTAAAAACCGTGCTTCAGGAAATAGGGAACTTTTCTCGTAAAAATCTGGGATGAAAGAACAATAGGATGACTGTGGAATGAAAGAAAACTCCAGTTTGCCTGGCAGCTACTTCAGACACAAGTCCTTTGGGATGAAGTGGGTAATCTTATGCCAAGGACAGGAATTGTTAATTTCTCAAGGCTAAGTTGATGAAAAAAGAAATTTCTAATTTACTTTGCATCAATCCTGTATTATAGGTTGTCTTCATTATAACAAGAAAAATGCATTTATGTTGCTTCTAAGTGTTTTATTTATTATCTCTATTTAAATAAGTGACCATAATACACAATGTTATTTATAACAAATTTATGAAGAATCTAAAAATAAAAGTTTTAAGTTAGAATGTTAACTAACTTGACTTAGCTCTGGGATTCTAATTATTTGCCTGCAGGGAAAGCTTTTTTTAATTAAAATATTGATTTTATTTATTTGAAAGGCAGGATTACAAAAAGACAGAGGGAGAGAAAGAGAGAGAGAGAATCTTTCAACCACTGGTTCATTCCCCAAATGGCTGCAACAGCCAGGGCTGGGCCAAGCTGAAGCCAGAAGTCAGGAGCTTCGTCTTCATGCAGGGACTCACGGACTTGGACCATCTTCTGCTGTTTTCCCTGGTACAGTAGGATGGAGTTTGATTGGAAGTGGAGCAACTGAGACTCAAATTAGCACCCATGTGGGATGCTGGTTTTTCAGGTGGTGGATTAACCTGTTATGCCACAATGCCAGCTCTGGAAAAACATTTCTTATAATAAACTATGTCTACTTGAATGGGGAGGACTTGTAAAATTCCTGTGGACTCATAAAGGAAAGGATAACAATAATCCATGTTTAAATCTCTAAAGGAATCAAATAATTACTATTTTGGCAGTGCAGTGTTTTGGTTAAATACTGCAATAGGTTAAAAAATGTCACATTATGTGTTTAAAAATTATTAATGAATTAATAAATTGCATTAGCTATTTTGTCAAAAGAATAGTATATTACTGAAATCCCTTACATTGATGAGAGGAAAGGGGGAAATAATTTTAATCAATACTCAACAAGTATTTGTTAAACATCAATATTCTTTCAATGTTTGTAAATAAAAAATTCTTAGCCAGCGAGAAAGACAAGAAAAATTTAAAGAATAGGTTAAAAATATACAATAAGCATTGTGCTTAATGGGGCCACATTGGAAGCATTTCAGTTACAGTTAGGGACAGTGTCAAAATGCCTGTGTTGTAGGCTGGTGCCATGCTTGCTTGAGGGCCTGCACAATGGAATACCATAACAGAAATACATGACAGATGCAATTGTTAGCAAGGAAGACAGAAAACATTGTCATTCCAGAGCAATGTGATAGTCTTGTAGAATTAGAATGTAAAGGGAAGGCTTTGGGGGGCTATGGATCAATATACAACAATCACCAACTTTTAAAAATGGCAGCAATGATCATTTACACATGTATTCAAAAAATTTATTTACTATTACTATAAAATCTGTGAAATATCAGGAATAAGCCCAGTAATGAAAATGCAAGATATTTAGAAAACTAGTGAAGATTTCCTGAAGAGAGTGAATAATAAAACCTGGTGTATTAAAAATAGTACATTGTTTGAGCATGGCAAGACTCAGTATTCTGTTTTAAAATATTTATTTATTATTTGAAAGGCAGAGTATCAGAGAGAAAGGGAGACACACACACACACACACACACACACACACACAGAGAATCTTCCATTTACTGATTCACTCCCCAAATGGCTGCAATCACCAGGACTGGGCCAGGCTGAAGCCAGGAGCCAGAAACTCTGCCTTTCAAATAAATAAAATAAATCTTTTAATGGGTGATGGGGAACCAAGTACTTGAGCCATCTTCTGCTGCCTTCCCTGGGACATTAACAGGAAGCTGGATCAGAAACAGAGTAGTCAGGACTTGAATCAGCACTCCTATATGGGTTGTGAGCATTGCAAGCAGGGGCTCAACCTGCTGTGCCACAACACTCACCAAGTTACATTACAAGTTCAATACAATTCCAACAAAATTCTTAAAAGGAAATTTTATGAACTAATTGTAAAAATGTGGAAGAATATATGCACAGGAAAAGTAAAGCAAATTAAAAAGCATACAAATAGAATGAATAAAAAAGGGATCATGCCACACTACAAATTAGAATACTACAAACCTACAGTAACAGAAATGTATGACATTAGAAAGAGAAAAACAAGATTGATGGAACAGTACTAAGAGGTCAGGAATGAATCCTTGTATATATGAGACATCAGCTATGCATTTTAGAAAAGATAAAATTATGCCAATACCTAATGCCATCAAATTGAAAAAAAATCCAAGTGTGTTAAAGGAATAATTATATACATAAATACTAGGAAATACTAGGAAAATATGGCTCTGAGTTTGTAGTGGATGCAATCCTAAAGAAAATTTATAAATACATTAAGAATAAAATATAAAATTTGTTTTGTATTCAATAAATTATAAAATTTCTGAATAACACAAAACACCACAAAACAACAACCACAGCAAAAGAAAACACATAAAATACACCTAGGAAAAATACGTGAAACATAATAAAGACCACATTCAGAATATACAAAGAACACATGATAATAAATATGGAAAAGACAAACTGTCCAAAATAGGCAAAGGTATGAAAATGATTCCCAGAAGAGGTGTTACAAGTGGACTGTAAACACACAAGCTGAGTGTACTTCTGGTAATCAAGGAAATGTAACCAACAGTGGTGACATTTGTTTACTGGGCTGGAACACTTTTGTGTTTGCTAAATTGTCTCTTTCCTTATACTGTAAGATTGTAGTGTCCTTAAAAGCAATGCAATATATCTATGCATACTGATAGAAAAATCTTTCAAGAAAAATTGCTATTTAAGAAAAATTTAAAAAAGTGCACATCATATTAATGTCAGTGTGAAACCTGCTATTGTGCATGTGAATGGATATACAAAAATACACTGTGTTAATGGGGTTCCACAGGAGCAGAACCTGAGGTGTGATTGTTGGTGGAGCAACTGATGGGGAAAGTAAGCTCACAAGCAGGGATGAGGGGGAGGCAGGGTAGGACAGGGGAAGAACTCTAAGTGAGCAAGTGGTCTCAGGTGGAGACGTGAAGTCTGACCTGCAGGAGTGCTCTGAATTTTCTCAAGAAAAACCAGAGTGATTCCTGTCTGGAGACCATTTGATATCCTGGGGTCAGTCCACTATGGACCAGATGCACCCAACACCTTCTCCCTTTTGGCCAAGGACAATTCTCTAAAGAAATGGAACAGTCATGAGAATGGAGCCTGCTGTCAAGGTGGCCTGTAGCTTTACATTTGATTTTTGAATCATAGAAATGTCTTACATGACTTACATGGTTAGAGAATATGCTTTGTAAAAACACACATTTCTGACGGTTAAGACGCTGCTTGGGATGCTCACATCTCATATATGAGTGCTTAGTTTTGAGTCAGCTCACTGTTAATTCTGTCTTCCTGGTAATGCATACCCTGGAAGGCAGTAAGTGATGGCTAACGCCCTTGGTCCCTGGCATCCATGTGGGAGACCTGAATTGAGTTATGGGCTCCTTACTTTGGCTTGTCCAGCCTCAGCTGTTATGGGCATTTAAGGGGGTAAACCCGGTCATTTGCAACAAGATGGAGGAATCTGGAAAACATTACACTGAGTGAATTAAGCCAGTCCCAAAGGGACAAATATCATATGTTCTCCCTGATCGGTGACAACTAACTGAGCACCAAAGGGGAAACCTGTTGAAGTGAAATGGACACTATGAGAAACAGTGAATTGATCAGCTCTTGTCCTGACTGTTGATGTACAATGTAATACTTTATCCATTTTAGTATTTTTTTGTTCTAGTACTATTGGTTGAACTCTGTAATTAACACACAATTATTCTTAGGTGTTTAAATTTTAACTGAAAAGTGATCCATGTTAAATATAAGAGTGGGAATAAGAGAGGGAGGAGATGTACAATTTGGGACATGCTCAATCAGGCTTGCCCCAAATGGTGGAGTTAGAAACATGCCAGGGGATTTCAATACAACCCCATCAAGGTGGCATGACCAATGCCATCTCTCTAGTCCAAGTGATCAACTTCAGTTCACGATTGATCACACTGATAGGTCTAAGAGTCAAAGGGATCACACAAACTAGACTAGTGTCTGCTAATACTAACTGATAGAATAAAAAGGGAGAGAACGATCCAACATGGGAAGTGGGATACACAGCAGACTCATAGAATGGTAGATGTCCTAAACAGCACTCTGGCCTCAGAATCAGCCCTTAAGGCATTCGGATCTGGCAGAAGAGCCCATGAGAGTATTTTAGGCATGGAAAGCCAAGACACTCTGGGAGAAAAAAAAAAGAAGACCTAAATGGAAGATCTCTGTGAGATCCCAGTGGAAAGAACGGGGCCATCAAAGAAGGAGGTACCTTTCTCTGAAGGGAGGAGAGAACTTCCACTTTGACTATGACCCTGTTGGAATAAGATCGAAGTCGACAAACCCAAAAGGCTTCCATAGCCTTGGCAACTCATGACTAGAGCCTAGGGAGATTACTGACGCCATAAACAAGAGTGTCAAATTGTTAAGTCAACAACAGGAGTCACTGTGTACTTACTTCTCATGTAGGATCTGTCCTTAATGTGTTGTCCAATGTGAAATAATGCTATAACTAATACTGAAACAGTATTTTTACACTTGGTGTTTCTGTGTGGGTGCAAACTGATGAAATCTTTACTTAATATATACTGAATCGATCTTCTGTATATAAAGATAATTGAAAAAGAATCTTGATGTGAATGGAATGGGAGAGGGAGCGGGAGATGGGAGGGGTGCAAGTGGGAGGGGTGCGAGTGGGAGGGAAATTATTGGGGGGGAAAGCCAATGTAATCCATAAAGTGTACTTTGGAAATTTATATTTACTAAATAAAAAAAAAGAAAAAAGAAAAAAAGAAATTTCTTTTCCTCTCCTCTCCTCTCCTCTCCTCTCCTCTCCTCTCCTCTCCTCTCCTCTCCTCTCCTCTCCTCTCCTCTCTTCTCTTCTCTTCTCTTCTCTTCTCTTCTCTTCTCTTCTCTTCTCTTCCTTTCTTTTCCTTTCTTTTAAGATTCATTTATTTTATTTGAAAGGCAAAGTTACAAAGAGAGAGAGAGAGAGAGAGAGAGAGAGAGAGATCTTCCCCATTGGCTCTTTTCCCAAATGGCCACAATGGCTAGAGCTGGGTAGGTCTGAAGGCAGGAGCCAGGAGCTTCCTCTAGGTTTCTCACTTAGGTGCAGGGGCCCAAGCACTTGGGCCATCTTCGTTGCTTTCCCAGACACATCAGCAGGGAGCTGGATCAGAGGTGGGGCAGCCAGGACATGAACCAGTGCCCATATAGGATGCCAGCATCGCAGGCAGAGGCTTTACCCGCTCTGCCACAGAGCCACACCCTTCCCTTCCTTCCTCCCTCCCTCCCTTCCTTCCTTCCTTCCTTCCTTCCTTCCTTCCTTCCTTCCTTCCTTCCTTCCTTCCCTCCTTCTTCTCTGCCTTTCAAATAAATAAAAAATTTTACAGTAAAAACAAGAAGATGCATTTTACTTTCTTCCTTAGGAAAGGACTCCATTTTCTTATTTGATTGTCTTTCAGTTTTATTTATATAATTATTTAGCTTTAAATAAAATTTATTCAAGGGAGCCAGTGAACAAAATACCAGTGGGCTTTTTAAAAATTCTTGTCTTTCATAGGTCAAGAGAATTACAGAGCAGTCTTAGGCAGACGTCATTACAATTTTCGGTTTAATAATTTGATCTTTTGCAGTCTAATTTGTGAAATATGTGAGATATATACATAGATTTACTAAAACAGAAATCCAATGAATAAGTAATGCTCATTCTTTCAATACTCATTAATTCTGATAGAAATTCTTATTGTTAATTTGGTGAATATGTCAAATTGTCACATATCACTTAGTGTCTTTTTCTGTTAAAAGAGAAGAGGGAATCCATATTTATCCTCTACCTTCTAATATATACTGCATGTTGTGAGAATCCATTGCTCTGCCCTCTTATTTGCTTAGCCTGGTCATCTTCTAATAGCTACTGTCAGTAGGAAGGGCTGCTCTTAGCTCCTCCACCCAACCATTGGATGGGATCTTGTTTAGTCCCATAGCTTCAGATACCACGTGTGGGTCAGTGAACCCTTTTTTGGGAACTCTATATTCAACTACCTAGTTGGCCTTTCACTGGGGAGTCTCAGTTAGCATATCAAGCTAAAGAACATGTTTCATAACCCTTCCACCCTTGTCTCCTGATTGCCTGTTCTTTATCCAGCTCAGTGAAAGTCATCATCAATTATTTGATGGCTTAAGTTAAACAACTGATCAATCAATCCCTAATCTCCTTCTTTTGATCTTATTCCACTATTAGATTCGTCAGTAAAGCATCCTATGCTCGCCTCCCACCCTGCTATTTTTCTCTATCTCTGTTAATACTACCCTCATTCAAGTACCAAAATCTTTCTCATGGACCATTGGAATAATATCATTAGCTTCCCTGCTTTTTACTAAATTCCCAGTGCATGCGATAGTTTGGGAAATATTTTTAAAAAATGTGAATTGGGGCATGTAATTTTCCTGGGTAAAATCCTGAGCTGCATTTAGGATAAAATACATACATACCACTGCAAGTTCCAGAAACCCTAAGAACCCTTTCCTGCTATCTTCCCATTTCATTTCATTTACTCCTTCTCTTTCACTATGCTCTGGCCACACAGGGCCTCTGCTCGTCTCCCTTGTTCATACCAACCCAACTCCTTATGAAGCTGTTGGTCATTCAAGTCTCTTGATAGCATCTTCTCAGTGAGAAAGCAGCCCAAATTCATTAATTTTTTACATGAGATCATCCTGTTTGAGTTCTTTCAATCGTATTTGTTAACTCTGATGGTTCTCTTGTTTGTTTACCATCTCATCTCATTCAAATTTAAGCTCTACAAAATTAAAGACCTTGTGCAGAGAAGAGGCCTTGTGCAGGTCACATTTTAACACACATATATGATAAGTTCTGGTACATAACTGATTCTTAATACACTTTGGATGAATTAATGGATGAATGTTTGCATGGAAGCATGGCCAGTGCTATAAAGGACATTGTGAGAGATGCCCAATAAATATAACAATCCCTGTTGCTTATAGAGCTTCCAAACTGCTTAGGGACCTGAACAACAGAGCATCGCATGACTAAGCAGTAAACTATGTGGTATTGACCATAAGTGACACGGGAATTCAAAGAAGAGTGTGGGAAATGCAAGAGACCTAAGTTCTAGGCCACTGTTCCAATATTTGCATACTGTTCTGGTATGCAAATCACTTAACTGAATGTATAGAATTTCCATTCCCATCAGTGTGGTTGCAACAGGAGTTGAATAGTGCTAAAACTGATTATGGTTCATGCCTTCCACACAATTTTTTCCAATGCCTTCTCATTTGAGGACCCTTTCAAAAGAAATATTTTAAGTGAGTTTTAAGCCTTACCCCAACTGGGCAAACTTCTACCTTTCCTAAACATTCAAATATGGGAAGACCTTAAAGGTTTTGACATTAATTTGTAGGCACTAAGTCAGGAAACACAGTGAGAATTTGATTCCAATCTAATAAAGGATACTTAAATATTTCTGTTTTTCCCCTTAATTGACTTATTTTTCATCTTAATTGGTTATGTTAGTTTGGCTTTGTGAAGCATGATTTTTTTTTTTTTTGACAGGCAGAGTGGACAGTGAGAGAGAGAGACAGAGAAAGGTTTTCCTTTTCTGTTGGTGCACCCCACAATAGCCGCTGCGGCCGGTGCGCTGCGGCCTGCGCACCGCGCTGATCCAAAGCCAGGAGCCAGGTACTTCTCCTGGTCCCCCATGCGGGTGCAGGACCCAAGCACTTGGGCCATCCTCCACTGCCCTCCCGGGCCACAGCAGAGAGCTGGCCTGGAAGAGGGGCAACCGGGACAGAATCCGGCGCCCCGACCAGGACTAGAACCTGGGGTGCCAGCGCCACAGGCGGAGGATTAGCTTAGTGAGCAGCAGCGCCAGCATGGAATCTCTTATTACTCATTATTTAATAGACTGTCAACTTTGGTATGTTTAGCTAATTCAACTTTGGTGGTATGTTTAGCTAATTAACACTATTAAAAGCATTTTTTTTTAATTTGAAAGATATCAGAAACACAGAGAAGGAGATAGACAAACAGAGAGGATCTCCCATCTGCTTGTTTACTTCCCAAATGCCATGGCCATGCCAGGCTGAAGCCAGGAGCCAGGAACTCAGTCTGAGTCTCTCACCATAGTGCTAGGGACTCAATTACTTGAGTCATCACTTACTGCCTCCTAGGGTGTACATTAGCAGGAAGCTGAAAACCAGAGGTAGAACAGGGTCTTGAACCTAAGCACTCGAAATGGGATTCGGGTATCCCAGGCAGCAGCTCGACCATAATGCCAAATGTCCACCATGTAGTTGGGACTTTTATCATTTGGCCACTTGGAACTTGCACTCAGTTCCTAGGAAGGTCCGCCTATTTTCACTAAGACCTAACAGAGAACATAATCCCTAAGGGCTAAACGTATTTGGTTTGATTTTATAGCTTCCTGTTGAACAGTAGGGAAATACTGTTTATAAAATCTTCCTGGGAGGAACAAGTGAACAAGCAAGGCCCTGGCAGGGGAAGCTCAGTGCTCCTGATCTTCTTTGTTCCCGTGGAGCCCACTCCTCCCATAGCCAAGACTGCTAGAACTGACGGTCTTTACCTTTCAAGTAAATGCCTTGGGGTGTGAAAAGCAACACATCCGCCCTGTGGTTGAACATTTTTCTGTGAGTAGGTTACCTTTGAACTTCTCTGAAGTGGTGGGCTGGTGGTACTCCCCCCACCTCTCATGGAGAATCCTCACCAACTCAGTTTCTTTCAGGTTTATTGAAAGACCCCAATTTGGCTCAGGGAGAATCTGCTGGTTTCCTCTTTTCCTGACTTCAGGTTGCAGTGATCGCATTTTCAAAAATTACAGTTGTACACTTGTGAAAGTATACCTACATCCTATTTTATCAGGAAAGCAATGTCCTGGTGTGTTGCATTCATGACTTCACATGATAAAATCTCAAATAATAGAACCCACCCAACTCAATTTTTTTAAAGATTTATTTTATTTATTTGAAAGAGTTACAGAGAGAGGTAGAGACAGAAAGAGAGAGGTCTTCCATCCACTGGTTCACTTCCCAGATGGCCACAATGGCCAGAGCTGTGCCGATCCAAAGCCAGGAGCTTCTTCAGGGTCTCCCACACAGGTGCAGGGGCCCAAGGACTTGGGCCGTCTTCTACTACTGCTATACCATGCCATAGCAGAGAGCTGGATAGGAAGAGGAGCAGCTGGGACTAGAACTGGTGCCCATATGGGATGCCGGCATTTCAGGCTAGGGAGTTAACCCGCTGCACCACAACGCCGGCCCCCAACTCAAATTTTTAATTAGTATTCCCTGCCCCCCAAATCCAATGTTAATAAGGACAATAGCGACTGTTTCAGAAACATATTTAAATATTTTAAAATGTTCTATTGCAATCTATAATCATAAAATACAATTTAAAAAAAAATAAGACTATAAATAGCTCCCTTTATTTATCATAAAATTGTGTTGTCATCTGTTCTCTCACATCTCTCAGGGCTCAAATTAAAGGAACATCCACATAGGACCAAACTCGGATTAAAGTCAAGGAATTTATTTATTAAAACTAGAAACAGTGCTTTACCTCCTGAAACTGATGATTTATAGTCAGCAAGCGACACCCTTAGACACAGTGTGTTAATATATTCTTCCTTTAATATAAATAGAAGGAAATAGGACGGCAGTGTGACCAACCTGTTTGACCTACACAAGTTTCAGATGGAAGGCATGGTGGTCTCTTCCCTCTTCTGCTTCTGATTAGGAAAGATGCTAACCAGGTGTGCAGAAACCAAAACCTATTGCCCGTGGGCAGAAAGCAGCCCCCATTAAATGGACAGTTACCCAGACTCTTTAGTGTATTAACAAATGGCCAGTGACCCACCCCTCTGCAATACAGCTCTGACTGATTAACATGGGCAAGGCAAGATTCCTGGCAACAGGGGTGAACGGTATTTCACACAGAACTTCTGCAAGAGTAGAAGGAGACAGGTTGCCGTTTGTGATCACACAAGCCATGAATCGTGCACTCTAAGGTGTAGAATGGCTCCTTTTCTATAGACTATGAATGGCTGTATTACCCTGGCCAAGTCATACAATCCCTAGAAGCCATAAATTTTCTTGGTCAGAGACTGATACTTTCCTGCCCACTATTCATCCCTCCTACTTCCTTTGCAATAGACTCTTACATGGACAGGGACAGCTCTGTGTCCAGTTAAAACAAAATACATCTCTCAGCTTTCTTTGCAGGGGACAGTTCCCCTGGGAAAAATTTCTTTAGATGAAAGTAACTCAGATGGGGGATTCACCTTTCTTTTTTCACAGTCCTCTCACTCAAAATAAGAATGTGATTGTTGGAACTCCTGAAACCATAAGATTACCATGAGGTCAACCTGAGGATGAAAAGCACCTACTAATGATGATGAAGCTAAAAGAGAAGGAAACTGGGTCCCAGATGTCAATGGGGCCACCACAGTGTCCTTCATTCCTAGGCTTTTTTGTGTGTGTGTAAGATAAAAATATAATCCTGTTTTTATTACCAACTACTATTGGTTGAGTTTCTTTTATATGTAACCAATTTAATCATACTTGATATATATCCCATGTGCAATAATACCTGAGTGGGAAAAGAGGAATAAGAGAGGATAGATTAGAAAACATTTTTGCAGGCAGTAAAAAGCCATATTAAGGTATGTGAGAATCTGGGCTCTGGCAGTGTGGCTTTGAGGCATTGGTGGAAAAGATTGACTCAGAGTTGTGCAGTGGGTCTTTCCTATCCTCCCTCCATTCTGGCCCAGGCCATGGTGCAGCTTCCTGAGGACCTATAGTGGTCCTCCCCCGAGCACTGCACAGCCTGGCCTGGCAGCTTTCTCTGCACCTGCAGCAAAGTCAGCCGTGAAATGCTTGAAAGGGGATGGAGAGAGAACAAAGTCTGTGAGCAGAGGGGTCCTGAGAGATGGAGACTCCTTCATCATGGTCGCCTGGAGTTAGAGGCAGAGCCAGAGTCCAGGACAGAGGTGTGCAGAAGGAACAAAGAGCCATGAAGACTTCTACACGTGCCTTAGAGAGTCCTTGGACAACTGGGTACAAATAATTGACTAATCCGCTAGGTGATGTGTAAAAATGATCTAAAATGGTCCGAGGAAGACATGTCTTCCTGGAAGTGCTAGGGAAGTCACACTCTCCTGGATGCTCACCTACCTGGCCTGGAAACAGGAGAAAGAGGGTGGATTGGTGTGATAGCTGCTTTGTTCCTTAGGCATTGCTGAGAGCAGACAGGAGGCTGGGGCATACTGGAGACAGTTCCAGGAATCTCCTCTGCAGCAGCCTCAACACGTTGCCATCTATTCTCTGCCTGCCCATCCATAGAGATGTGGGATTTACTGCTCCTTTCCAGAGACTATCTGCTTTTGAAAATCTTTCTTGTGGTAAAGGCAAAATGTGTATCCTTATAATAAATGCAAAAGAACTTCCACCTACGGGATACAGATCTGCTCTTGAGGGCTGGAAACTTTTGTCCCATCATCTATATATCCACTCATGAAGCACCTGCAAACAGCTCTAAGATTTTTCTGCAAGTCTTCTGTTGAGAAGGAAGTTTCAGGCATGGGAAAGAATAACACAAAAATACAAAACCTGAATTCTAGAATCAAATTTGGGTAGGTTACTAGGTTTATCTCCCAAATGGCTATTTGACCAGCTCATTTAACTTTTCTGAGCTTGTTTCCTGTTCTATGAATGGAAATGATAATGTTCAACACTTGGAATTCTTGCAGGAATGATAATGAAAACAATAGCTGATGCCAACTGATTACACGTACATGTGTACATGTCAGGTATGTGCATTGTTTGATTTACTTCTATCAGGAACACATAATGTGGGTACAGTTGTTAAATCCATTTCTTTTTCAAAAGTATCTATTTTATTTTATTTGTTAATTTGAAAGCTACAGAGAGGTGGAGGGAGGGAGGGAGAGAGGGAGGGAGAGAGAGAAAAGAGAGAGAGAGAGAGAGAGAGAGAGAGAAAATCTTTGACTAGCTGGTTCACTCCACAAATCGCTGCAACAGCTAGCTAGCTATTGGCCAGGCTGAAACTGGGAGCTAGAAACTCCATCTTGGCCTCTCACATGTTTGGCATGGATCCACGTCCACTGCCTTCCCATGCAACTTGGCAGGAAGCTGAATCAGAAGTGGAGCAGCTGGGACCTGAAGCAGCATTCCTATAGGAGATGTAGCATTGTGAGCAGCGGCTTGAGCTGCTGTACCACAATGAGACTGCGGCAAAGATGTGCTGAGGGCCACACAGCTGTGCTCACCTGCTGTCTTACACAGTTTTTCTGTTAGAGTGAGCTCCCAACAAGGTCTTAGTTAACTCCAGTGTTCAGAGAAGGTCACATATGTTAGGAGGTAAGGTCACAGAAAATAAATGAGCTAACGAATACCAGCAGCTACTGCAGAGTTTGACACATCAATATACTTAAGTTCTGCTTTCCATTTTATCCAATTTAAGAAGTCTCAATTACTTCAAAAATTCTCAAGAAATATAGTTAAAATTCATCTATAGCCCTGGTCAGGTAATCCTGGCTCTCTGAATACTTGGCCTAGGCCATCTGGAGTGAAGGAAGACAATTCTGTCACCTCTTTCCCAGGGAAAAGTCTTCCCCAGGTTTGCATATTCCTGTCTGGCTTCACCGCAGTTGATTTCTTTGGTTCCACTTTAGTAGGTAATAAGCATAAGTGGGTAGGGCTTTTGGAAAGTGATGTACGGGTAGGAGAGAGGGTAGCTCATACCAGGGGACCATTGGAATTCAACCACACAGCCAATGACGACTGTAGGAGAAAATATTCCATAAATAACCCCATTTGGTCTCTGTCACCTACAACAAGATGAATTTTACCAGAATAGCACCAACATAGCTGCTAGATGCTCAAGTTGACCTTGATTTTCTGCCACAGAGTTTTGCAACATTTGCTGTTATACGACTTGAGTATTTCAGTGAAAAATTTTATCAGAAAAATTTCCTTATTAATTTAAAGAAAGGAAGTGTATTTATATTAAATGGATTCAGTGACTGTTTGACTATACATCCTTAAGATAGATGAGGATAGTAGCTAGTAAGACAGAGGAAGAGAAAGGGTGGGATGAGGGGCAATGGAGCAATGGGAGAGAAATAAAGAAAAGTTATCATGTGTAAGAAATGGCCCAGGAGACTGTTGAAAAGGTGAGTGTAAATTAATTTCCGTTACATTATTGGCAGAATCAAGAAGATGTTTCCCTTTTCAAAGTTTCATGATTACTTCTAATTAACTCCAATTAACTTCTCCTTGGACCCCCAATTACGTGCTAACTCAGTCCCAAGTCTTGCTCTTGTATGCTGCTTATTTAGTACTATATATGCTAAATATGTGTACTCTATAGTAACTATTTAATCATCACCCCACTCTATAAAGTGGGTGGTGTCATTATCCTTGCCACACCCCCAAAGCTCTTCCATCTTCAACAGAGAACACCATTCTCTGGATCTCTGAGGGTCTTCACTTGCCCCTTCTCACAGCATTGCTCAAAGAGGACGAAGTTGCTCCAGTGAAAAATCTCTCGTTCTTTTTCCTTTTAAATTTGTAATTAATATGCATGTTATGGGCTACAGTGTAGCATTTCAATACATGCTTACAATGTCCAATGATCATATCTGGCCAACTGGCATATCATCACCTCAAACATTTATCATTTCTTTGTGTTGGGTACATTCAAAATCCTCTCTATGAAGCTATCTTTATGACATGCTGATTTCCTTTCTTTGTATATATACCCAGTAGCAGAATTTTTGGGTCACATGGTAGGTTTTTTTTTAAGATTTATTTATTTATTTGAAAGAGTTATAGATAGAGGAGAAACAGAGGTCTTTCATCCATAGTTCATTTCCTAGATGGCCACAGCTGTCAGGGCGTAGCCAGACTGAAATCAGGAGCAAGGAGCTTCTTTCTGGTCTCCCACGTGGGTGGCAGGAGCCTAAGGGCTTGGGCCATCTTCTATTGCTTTCCCAGGTGCATTAACAGTGAGCTAAACAGGAAGTGGAACAACTAGGACATGAATCGGTAGCCATATGGGTTGCTGGCATCACGGGCAGTGGCTTTACCACCACCTCAGAGAGCTAGCTTGAGTCACATGATGGTCCTATTTCTAGTTTTTTGAGGACTCCCCATACTATCGTCCATAATGGCTGTTCTTAATTTCACATTCCGACCAACAGTGTTTGTGAGTTCCCCTTTCTCCACATCCTCACCAGAATGTTTTAGAAAATCTTTCATTTTGTGGGAAAACAATAACAATAGGGAAAAGTGTTTTTTTTTTTTTGTTTTTTTTTTTTTTTTTTTTTTTTTTTTTTTTTTTTACAAGCAGAGTTAGACAGTGAGAGAGAGAGACAGAGAGAAAGGTCTTCCTTTTTCAGTTGGTTCACCCCCCAAGTGGCCGCTACGGCCGGCGCGTTGCAGTCAGCGTGCTGCGCCGATCCAAAGCCAGGAGCGAGGTACTTCCTCCTGGTCTCTCATGTGTGTGCAGAGCCCAAGGACTTGGGCCATCCTCCACTGCACTCCCGGGCCACAGTAGAGAGCTGGACTGAAAGAGGAGCAACTGGGACAGAATCTAGCACCCCAACCGGGACGAGAACCCGGAGTGCCGGCGCCGCAAGTGGAGAATTAGCCTAGCGAACCGTGGCGCCGGCCGGGAAAAGTTTTTTTAAGCATAAAATCCTATGGGCGAATCAGGTAGCTTAGGAACTCTGTAAAGCATCTCCAGGCATGTGTCCTCATCTAATTACTCCCAAGAGTGTCAGAGAAGAGAGCCTGGACCTCTGCTCTTTGATTTGCTGCTGGAGAGTCTAAGTCTTTCAACTGCCTCTGGTGCTCGGAATTCTCAGGGATGATAAAAACAGAGAAACCCCTTGTCACAAGGGAGAACTTGCATTTTGGGAAACCTCCAAATTATACCCGTTTCACGGATTGTCCTATTCTCAGAGTAATGACTCTCTTTGGGTATTTCCTTCTGGTAAGGCAGAGTTTTTCATGTGGGCTATTCATGAACCAAATTTATATTTACATAATGCTCCTTATTCAGAACAAAAGCTTTGATGCTAAAAAACCCAATTTGCAAATGAGTGTTTGGAATTCAAGTGTGTAAGTTAGGGTTTTTGTACGTACCAGTTCACCATGCCCATTAAATTTCTAGATGGAATAGCATTCATTTTTCAGTTCATATATTACATGAGCATCACTATCTTATTTCACTTGTTTTATAAAATTACCCAGCACTTTCTGGATGATAAAACTCAATCTTAGAAAGGTGACAATTTGGGGCTGGCACTGTGGCATAGTGGGCTAAGCCTCTGCCTGTGGCACCAGAATCCCATATGGGTGCTGATTCTAGTCCCAGCTGCTAACCCAGCTCTCTGCCATGGCCTGGGAAAGCTGTGGAAGATGGCTCAAATGCTTGGGCCCCTGCACCCACGTGGCAGACCCAGAAGTTCCTGGTTCCTGGCTTCAGATCGGCGCAGCACCGACCGTTCAGCTGTTTGGGGAGTGAACCAGTAAGTGGATGACCTTTCCTGTCTCTCCCTCTCTCTGTCTGTAACTCTACTTCTCAAATAAATAAATAAATAAATAAAATCTTTTTTTACAGAAAGATGATAATTTCTGCTAGTTTATAATTTCAAGCTAGTTTATGGTTGTAAAGTCAAGCAATATTTTAGCAACATTCTTCTCATAACTAGACCAATTGGCTTTAAAATTGCTTCAAAAACTAAACAAGAAAAGCATCAGAAAATATTCCAAAGAAAATGAAGAACAATAGGAGAAGATTGTTCCTAACAGAGAGTAGCATGTGTTATAATAATGGTATTTAAACAGTGTTATATAGTGTGTAATAATTATTGCCCATGTCCCTTTTTCTCCATCTGTCTATTGGGATACTATTGGCATTCTTGTAAAGTCATACAGACTTTTTACATACCTTAAAGTTTTTTACCCTTGAGGAACACTGATATTTTTAATCTGATAACTCTTTGTTGTAGGTAGCTGTCCTGCGTTTGCAGGGTATTTAACAGGTCTCTACCAACTAGTTGTCAAGTTGTAATAACCAAAAATGGCTCCAAATCTGCCAATGTCCTCTGGAAGCAAACTGCCATAGAAAATAACAACAATAACTTTGATACAACTGTAACAACTAGCCCTGCCATAGATTTAATAATAATCATTGGTTATTGAGTAGTTACTGTGCATCAGACACTATTCTAAGTGCATCTCTCACACCTGTAGCAATGCTACAGATTATATGTTAGCCTCCCTTTACAGAAGGAGAAACAGAGGCACAAGTAGATTAAATAGCTTGAGCATGTTCACACATGAGGTGGAGGCATGGTTCAGACCCAATGGTCTGAATTAAAAACCCACACTTCTACCACCACCCATAAACCTCCATTTCCCCCATTGTGGGCTGTCATTCACCCTTAAAAATGGTATGGAATAAAACTCAGAAGTACTTGAAAATACAATCACCCTTGGAAGGCAGTAAATGTTGGATGCCTTGTAAATAGCAGGGCTTGAGCAGAGAGAAGCAGTGGTCCCAGGAAGGATGGCCAAGGAAGCTTTATGGAAAAAATCAGAGTCAATTGAGACAGAGAATAAAGAAAAGACATTCCAGGTTGGTGTATGTGTGTATGTGTGAGTGTGAAGGGGACGCTTGAATGAGTACAGATGATCACAGGGGAATAAAATGGAATATTTCAGGGGCAGTGAGTAGATTACTGCAAATGGAAACAAAGGAGTTAGGGTATTTTGGGGTCAGATTATAGAAGGTCTTTATTTATTTAATTGATTATTTATTAGAGAGAGAGCAGAACTCCCATCTGCAATTTAATCACCAGATGCCCACAACAGCTGAGACTGGACCAGGACCAAAGGTGGAATTCAGGAGTTAGGAGCACAATACAATTCTCCCAGGTAGATGGCATGAGCCCAATTACTTGTACCATCACCTGCTTCCTCCCAGTGTCTGTATCAGCTGGAAGCTTGAGTCAGGAACCAGAGGCTGGCATCAACCATAGGCGCTCCAACATGGGACATGGGCATTCTGCCTGCCAGGACAAATTCTTCTGTGGAAATTTTTTTATGACAGGATTTGCAATCCGGTTAGTCCAGGATCACAAATGATGTTTTTTGGTTCTTGTGCTAACCTAATTAACAGGGGCTGTATAGAGTGCTTTGCAAGGCTCAAGAGCTAATCCTTGGAGTAAAGCACACTGACCAATGAATGTTTGCCTTAGGCATGAGAATTAAGAGTGCCATCAAATGTGTTGTGGAGTGTTGGACTCTACTGAGGATAACTGGGAACTTAGATATTTGCTTTGCTATGTTTTCATTGGCCTAGTTCTTTTAATTTTGTATTTAGGCTCACCAAGCAAGTGTTCTTACAAACAGAGAGAGTGCAACTTCTTCTTCGGCATTCCTTAAGTTTCTAAGATATATTCCTGTTGTCCTATGTAGCTGCAGTTCATTTTCAGTGTTGTATTGGGATTGCCTGACCTGCATTTGAGAATTCCTGTGAAAGGTCAGCATGAGGCTTCTGGTTATTCAGATGGAGTTTGAGTACACATGGAGAATA